>NC_089490.1:148292353-148966103 GCF_036850765.1 Saccopteryx bilineata | reverse complement strand
GGAGCCTTGGCTGCGGTAGGGGAAGAGAGAGACAGAGAGGAAGGCGCGGCGGAGGGGTGGAGAAGCAAATGGGCGCTTCTCCTGTGTGCCCTGGCCGGGAATCGAACCCGGGTCCTCCGCACGCTAGGCCGACACTCTACCGCTGAGCCAACCGGCCAGGGCCAATATTTTTTATTTATTTAAAAATATGGTTAACATGTATTTTTATTTTCTCTGTCTCTTTCTTTTTTTTTAAGGAGCCCAATATTTTCTTCTGCACCCAGGGCCTCAACCAACTTTAGTCCGCCTCTGTCTACAGCATATGCATTCATCTGTTCAATGCTAGTATATAAATAGATCCAGAATTGCTAACCCGTATCCCCTGAGAAATACATTTACTTAATGTAGTACAGCACAATGTTTCTGTGCAGTTCAGACAGAGGTTTGCAGAGGAAACCTCTGAGCTAAGCAAACAAGCCTGTGATTGTGAGCTGGAGTTGGCTCTCTGGCCTCTAGTTTGAGACCCCCATGACTGCTCTGATCACTGGCCCTGAAAAAGTGATCAGTTCACATCTCCCTGAAGCCATACTCACCAGCCTCAGGACTGGTTAATGGAAGAGGGTGGAAAAGGAGGATGGAAACCTCTGTGGCAATCCCCTGGTTCTCTCAATGGGTGAGGGTCTGAGAAGACCATAAGAGGCATTATGCCCTTTGAGAGGCACAGACATGGCTCAGTGAGAGTGGGTGAAGACCGAAAGAGCTGGCCCCTGTAGGCAAGAGCTCTGGCAGCAAAACCTGCCAGGCGGGTGTATTGGCCTGGGCATGCATTAGGCGTGTGGGTTACGGCAGGATTTCAGAGGCCAGGGGTGCCCTTCCCCTGAAAAGAGATTAGAATTTTTTTTTTTTCTGAGAAGAGACTAGACTTGGCTGGGGTGTGGGTGGTTTTGGAAGCTGGTGGTGCTTGGGGCCCTTGATGGGGTCTGAGCTCAGTCCCTTCCTAATGTCTCTGCGGTGATACAGTGGTGACAAATATACTCAAGTTAACATTTATTAGGCTTTCACTGCATGTCCCATCTCTGTTCCAGTTGTTGCTTTCAGCCTCAACAACATTCTTCAGAGTGGGCACTGTTATTGTCTCCATTTCACAGATGAGGCCACCAAGGCTCAGAGGGGCATCAATTCAGCTGAATCTAGCTCCAGACTCCCAGCCCTTAACATTTATGTAAGGGCTGGGCAGAGGAACAGACATGATCTCTGCCTTCCTGGAGCTGGGTCTAGGATACAGGCATACAATTGACCAGAAGAAGAAATAATCAAGGTAATTTCAGATGGTGCTGCTGCCATGTGAGATGAAGGAGGAGGGGGACAGATCAAGTAAAGTCTCTTTGAAGGAGGTGATCAGCTGGGAAGGTCTGGAAGAAGGGCAGACTAATTCCCAAGAACCAAGGTCCTGAAGTATGTGAGGAACAAGGGGAAGGCTAATGTGGCTGGAAGGGAGTAAGTCAGGGGGCAAGAAGATAAGTAAGAAGAGATTGTGCTGGGCCTTGTGGGACCTGATGGAGACTTGGCGTTTACTCAGAGAAACAGGGAGCCATGAGTCTAGAGCAGGAGAGGGGGTGTGACCTGTGCTTTTAGAACCAGATCTGTGGGTGTGGAATGGTGGTTAGGGATGGAAGCACAGAGGCTCCTGGAGGCTCCTGACATCTGCCCCAGTCTCTGGAGCCTGAGTCTCTAGGGTCCCAGTCTATGGGAAAGAGGCATCTGGGGGTGGCAGGAGTGGGAGGTGCTGGGCCGAGGACCCTGGCAGGAAGAGCCTCCTTCGCGCTTAGGGGCCATAAGAGGTGAGATCGCTGTGGTGCGAAGCAGCCACCCTCCCACCCAAGGGCGCGACTTCCTTTACAGAAGGGGGTCATTTATGGAGCTTCTGATGTGTGCTGAGAGTGGTTCTGTCGTGTTTAGAGATTCTTCAGGGCTCATTCCAGAGGACTTGGTCCTCAAAACTGTGGGACGCCTGTGGTACACGTGAGTTACCAAGCCCCCCATCGGCTCCACTGACTGCGCTGCCCTGCCCATGGCTTTGACTGGTCAAAGCAGGCAGGAGCAGTTCTGTCTTCCCCAATGACAGAGGGAACAGAAGCCGTGGGGGTCTGCAAGGGGCTACATGGGGGCGCGACCTGGCCTGGGTGTCCCTTTCTGTCCTTCCCCCCAGTTCGCCCAAGATCTACCCTAATCCCAGCCTCCTGCTCATCGCCCCTGGGGCGCCTTCACCCTCTCTGCGGCCAGCAGAAGCTGCGGCGGCTGAGCAATGGGTACCATCCTGGGGAAGGTCGCGGCAGCCAGGCCTAGTCTCATTTCCGGGCTGTGGTCCGTGGTTGAGGGTGAGGGAGCTGGGCCCGGCCACGAAGCGCCTGGGAACTGGGGGTCGGCTGGTGGTGGTGGTGGTGTGGGACCAGCTGGGACTGGCCCGCTGGAGGAGCGGAGGCCTGGGAGAGGCGTGGGAAAGCGACACACACACACACACACACACACACACGCAGACTCAGGAGAGGAAAAAATGAAGGAGCCATTTCATTCATCATTCACTCACTCAGTGGATACTTATTGGGCACCAGCTTTGTCCCGTCAGTGTCCACAACAGACTCAAATCGCTGCCCCTGTGAGGCTGACAGTTTGGTGGGTGCTCAGTCCAGAAACACCTATTTGAATAAATGGAGTGATGGCTTCAGGATGAGTAAATGGATGGCTTCAGGAGTGATAAGGGAGAGGGTATGGGATAACAAGGGGAGTACACGATCTACATCGTCCTTATCTGGGGGTGGGGAGGTTTACCCCAGAATCCTGCCTGGGCCTGCTTTCCCTCTGTCGCCCCAAGCCCGGGGTGGGAGTGAGGATGTCAGGAGTGGCCCGGACCTATCCGCCGGGGGGAGGGGACTCAGGCTACGGCCACCTCTCCATAAGACTTCTTAACCCGTGTTGTCGTAGTCCTTCTGCGGACCAAACATCCTTGGGGTGCAACCTAAGAGGGGCAGTTGGAAGGTAAGCGGAAAATGGGGAGGAACCAGTGCCCAGGAGCCCAAGGAAAAATGGGACCCCTCTGCTGGGGAGGAGGTGGAAGGAGAGGCTCAGGTTGCTGCCGCCCTTGCTGAGAATCCTTCCCTTCCCGGGTCTCCGGGTTCTCCCACCACGACCAAGCGTTCCTGGGAAGGCAGCCCGAGTCCAGAGGGAGCAGCCGAGGACTCGCCGGTGCCAGCCGCCGCCGGGGCGTACTCCGGTGACGCGGCGGGTGGCACAGGCTGGCAGCCACGGGCTGGGTGTCGGAGCCCAAGGGGCGGGGCAAGTGCTTCCCACGACCGGAGCTCGGCTTTGTGGGACCGCTCCCCACGCCCACCCCCGCCTGCCAGTTTCAGTCCCGTCCCCCACCTCAAGCTGCATCGGATCTCCGGGCTCCAGGCTGCGCGACTGCAGGGGACACACCACCAGGGCGCAGGGTGAGTGCACAACAGTGGGTCCTTGGGACGCGCGAGGCTCAGTCTCACCTGGCCTGTACCCCGGTGCCGATGCTTGGGGTTCCCGGGCTTTTCCCGGAGGCCTCCAGGGAGGAGGAAGCTGGAGACTCCGGAATGGATGCCTGTGCGGGCTGGGGGTGGGGGCGCCTGGCATCTTCTGGCCTCACCCTCTCCGAGCCACTCCACTGCAAGTTTTGATACCTTAGTACTGCTACCAGGCCAGCCACGCCAGGCGGGAGGTGCAGAGGCTGTGAGTCAGTTTGCAGGGTCCCCGTCAGAGCGAGTGCAACCCGTGTCTGCCTGTATTTGATCGCCCCCTCCCCCAGCGTGGCTGACACTCTGTGAGTCTGTATTTGTGTCTGGTTCCCTGTGCGCAACTGAAGCTGTCTGGCGTGCATTTGTTCCCGCCAAATCCAAATAAGTCCGTTCCCCTCACCAGACCTTAGTTTTCTCATCTGTTAAGTGGGAGCTCAACGATTTGTGTAACCGTTTCTGCGTGGCTGTGTTTGTGCAGAAGCATGAAAACTTTGTGGCTGCTTTCTGCGAGGCTCTCCTTTTCAGCCTCGGTTTCCTCGTCTGTAAATGGCACTAAAGGGAGAGCCGTCCAAGGGATTAAAGGGCGCAGTTGCAAGGGAAGTATTATTATACCTTAATGATATGTGTGCCCCTTTGCAAGAGCTTATCTGTGCGATGTGGATTCTGTCTGTTGCCCTCCGGCTCTGCCTCTGTGAAATGAGCAGATAGGTTCAGCTTTTTCATGCTGTTTTGCAGTGGATGAAGGGGTTTTGGCAGGAAAAAGTTCTGTGTGCAGCAAGACATGTAGATTGTGGGGCTCAGAGTTCCAGGCTGGGTGTGAATAAAAGTTGTGAAATTGTGGTCTATGCGAATGGGTGTGAGACTCTGTCTGCATGTGGCTGAATTTGTGTCGCTGTATGTCTCTGCCTGTGCTGCTCTGTCCATGGGTGAATGTATTTCATGTTTTCCTGATGGAGTCTGACTGTATTTTTGTCCTAGTTTGCATCTGTGTGTACATGTCCTTGTCGGCATCTCACTGTATTTGTGTGCCCCTTTTTGTGTGTGTCTGTATTTGTGTGTGTTCTGTTTATGGTTGAATATGCCTCTGGATATTCCTGCTTGTGTGTGTTATGAGTAGCCCTCAGAAACTGTGGGACCGTGTCATTCTCCCCTAATATTATTTCTGTTACCCTGTCTCCATGGCCAACCCCCTTCCATTCCGAATTCCCCCTGCGCCCTTGTGTACCTGAGGGGTGGGGGGCAGTGGGTAGGGCCCCTTCCAGTGCTGCAAGGCCCGCCTCTGCAGGCCGTGAAGATGGTGCATACCAAGCTTTACAATACACCGGCCTCTCCGCAGCCTTGGAGCAGGTAGTCCATGGAGCCGGGACTGCTGCGGCCAGCGCCTGTAAGCGAGGTCATCGTTCTGCATTACAACTACACAGGTAAGCTCCGCGGTGCCCGATACCAGCCAGGCGCGGGGCTGCGCGCCGACGCTGTCGTGTGCCTGGCCGTGTGCGCGCTCATCGTGCTGGAGAACTTGGCGGTGCTATGTGTGCTCGGACGCCACCCACGCTTCCATGCGCCCATGTTCCTGCTCCTGGGTAGCCTCACATTGTCGGACCTACTGTCAGGAGCTGCCTATGCTGCCAACATCCTGCTGTCGGGGCCGCTCACGCTAAGACTGTCTCCCACGCTCTGGTTCGCGCGAGAAGGTGGCGTCTTTGTGGCGCTAGCCGCATCCGTCTTGAGCCTTCTGGCCATCGCACTGGAGCGCCACCTCACGATGGCGCGTCGGGGACCCGCGCCCGCAGCCCGTCGGGGGCGCACGCTGGCGTTGGCGGCCGCTGCCTGGGGTCTGTCGCTACTTCTCGGGTTACTGCCCGCTTTGGGCTGGAATTGCCTGGGCCGCCTGGAAGCCTGCTCCACCATCTTACCGCTTTACGCCAAGGCCTATGTGCTCTTCTGCGTGCTCGCCTTCCTCTGCATCCTGGCGGCCATCTGTGCACTCTACGCACGCATCTACTGCCAAGTGCGCGCTAACGCGCGGCGCCTGCGGGAGCGTCCCGGGGCTGCTGGGGGCGCCTCTAGCCGGGCGCGCCGTACGCCGCGCTCCCTGGCTCTGTTGCGCACTCTCAGCATAGTACTTCTGGCCTTTGTGGCGTGTTGGGGTCCCCTCTTCCTGCTGCTCTTGTTCGACGTGGCGTGTCCGGCGCGCGCCTGCCCAGTGCTCCTGCACGCCGACCCTTTCCTGGGTCTGGCCATGGCCAACTCTCTTCTGAACCCCATCATCTATACGCTCACCAATCGCGACCTGCGCCACGCGCTCTTGCGTCTCGTCTGCTGTGGCCGCCATCCCTGTGGCCGAGGTCCGGGATCCTCCCGGCGATCCGGTAGCGCCGCCGGGGTTTCAGACGGCCTGCACCGCTGGCTGCCCCCAGACCTGGATGGCAGCTTCAGCCGCTCCGAGCGCTCGTCTCCCCAGAGGGACGGGCTGGATATCAGCGGCTCCACTGGCCCACCCACAGTCGCAGGGACCTTGGTACCCGCACCAGCCGCAGACTGACTTTCTCTGGCCAGACATTGCCCTTTCTAAGAGCTATTTTGCAGACTTTTTCTTTTTAAATATGGAATTTATAGGAAAACCAGCTGAAGATGTTGGAGAGAGAAGAGGCACAGGGAAAAGTCTTTTACTGACGCTAAACTCCGTAACAGTGAATAGACCAAAACCACTGCTCTTGTGGAATTGACGTTCTGGTGGGGACACAGGAGATAATGGAGTAAAGAAATAATGAAGGTAGTTCCAGTGACAATACAGAGATGCAGTGGTGGTCAGAAGAGGCCTCTCTGCCGAAGTGGAGACACGTGATGTGAACTAACGTTATTGTCCTGGGAACACTCAAAGTAAGAGCATTTCCTGTGAAGGAACAGCAGGTACAAAGACCCTGAATCTGGAATGTGTCTTTGTGTTCTATGAAAAGCGAGGATCCGAGTGTGGCTGGAGCTGCGGTAGAGGCGAGACTGGGAAGAAACAAAGCCAGGGAGATGGCTCTATCATTCAGAGCCTTGTGGGCTCGGGGGAGGACTTTACTTTTGTTCTGAGGTGGGAGCCATGGAGGGTTCTAGGTAAAGGAAGGACCTGACTTTATTCAGGTGTTCACAGACCTCTGTGTGAGGGATAGGTGGTAACTAGAAAAACAAGATGAAGGTGACTGCACTGGCCTAGGGGAGCAATGATGGGGACTCAGACCATGTGGATTCTGGATAGGTTTTGGAAACAGCAGACATAATTACTGAGGAATTGAGTGTGGGAGTGAGAAAGGAGTTAAAGACAGCTCTCTAATTTAGAGGACAGGACACCAAAGACAGGGCACCCTACAGTTTAACTCTGGGAGACTCAGCCAATTCTTAGCCAAAACAAGATTTGAGTGTGGTATCAGAGCCTTCATAAACAAATACAAATAAAATAATAAGAACAATTAGAACTAATTGTGCCTGGCTAGTTGTCCCACAATAGTAGGCCCAGGACACATCTTTTACTCACCCTTACTGAAACCTTGCAAGGTGGGTTTCCTCACCCCCATTTCACAGGTTAGGGAACTCTGAGCAGTGAGTACCTTGCCCAGTGGCTGTAGACTCCCAGGGCTGCAGAAGCTCAGGCCTGGTATCTGGCTCCTCCGGAAGGCTCTGCATTCTCGGCCAGGGGCAATACCAGGGCCCCGTTTGTGCCCATAAAAGGCTCCAGATGTGCCAGCCACAGACCCTGGCTGTACCCAGGTGCATTCCTGACCCCTGTGAGGTAGAGCTGGCTTGGGGGATTTCGGGTTCAGACTGCGGACATGCCTCCTGCCAGGAGACAGCAGAACTGCAGGCAGCTGGATAGAGTGTATTTTGGGGGCACTGACCAAACTTTTGGGGGCCTAAGTCTCTGCCAGCCACACTCAAACCATCCCAACAGATCACAGACATGGGAAATGAACCTATTTTTTGGAACACAACCAACTTAAGCCTGGGGTCACAGTACCAAGCCACTCCCAGGACTGGACGCAATTCCCTAACCAGCCTTGCATCCCTAACCCCAGGCTCCTTTAATCTTCCAAGAGAGTCTGAAGCTCACCCCATTGTTTAATGACATGATGGTAGATTTAGTCACTTGTTCAATTTTTTTTTAAGTTAGAGGAGGGGAGAGAGTGAGACAGACTCCCATATGAGCCCTGACCAGGATTCACCCCGCAATTCCAACAAGCTACCCTCAGTGCCTGAGGCTAATGCTCAGACCAACCGAGCCACTGGCTTCGAGAGAGGGAGAGAGAGTGAAGGGGGTGAGGGAAGGAAAGAGAAGCAGACGGTCACTTCTTATGTGTACCCCGACCTGGGATCAAACAGGGACATCTGTACGTCAGGCCAATTATTTATTCACTGCACCAACTGACCAGGCCCACTTGTTCAAATTTTGCAAAATTCAAAAAAGCACTAATTACCCTTCTTGGACATGCTCACTGTGGGGATTCCTGAGAAACTTCCACAGCTATTCTCTTAATAAATGAGCTGAAATGTAAATACTACATTTTTCTCTTTTTACACAATTTTAGCACTGCTCTGCATCTTGCTTTGTTCACTCAATAATGTATCTTAGAAATGTTTACCCATCTACAAATTTTGTATTGTCTGGCTGCCTTACTCTGCTCAGACTGCTATAACAGTCACTATATAGCCTGGGTGGCTGAGACAATAGATATTTCTTACGGTTGGAGGCTGGAAGTGCAAGATGAAGATGTCAGCATGACTGGATGCTGGTGAGGACTCTTCCTGGCTGGCAGATAGTCACCTTCTGGCTGTGTGCTCTCATGGTGTAGAGAATTTGAGATACTCTGATGTATTTTCCTATAAGGGCACTAATCCCCTCATGGGGCCCCTACCTTCATGACCTCATCTAAACCTAATCAATTCAGTCCATAGCATTTTTGTGTGTGTGTGTGTGACAGAGACAGAGAGGGAGACAGAGAGAGGGACAGATAGGGACAGACAGGAAGAGAGAGAGATGAGAAGTATCAATTCTTTTTTTTTAAAGATTTTATTTATTCATTATAGAGAGGGGAGAGAGAGAGAGAGAGAGAGAGAGAGAAGGGGGTAGGAGCAGGAAGTATCAACTCCCATATGTGCCTTGACCAGGCAAGCCCAGGGTTCTTTTTCTGTTTGTTTGTTTTTAAATTTTATTATTTATTATTTTTTTACAGAGACAGAGAGTGAGTCAGAGAGAGGGATAGACAGGGACAAACAGACAGGAATGGAGAGAGATGAGAAGCATTAATCATTAGTTTTTCTTTTTTTTTAAAAAAAAGACTTTATTTATTCAATTTTCAAAGAGGAGAGAGAGAGAGAGAGAAGGAGGAGGAACAGGAAGCATCAACTTCCCATATATGCCTTGACCAGGCAAGTCCAGGGTTTTGAACTGGCGACCTCAGTGTTCCAGATTGACGCTTTATCCCACTATGCCACCACAGGTCAGGCATCATTAGTTTTTCATTGCGTGTTGCAACACCTTAGTTGTTCATTGATTGCTTTCTCATATGTGCCTTGGCCGCGGGCCTTCAGCAGACCGAGTAACCCCTTGCTGGAGCCAGCGACCTTGGGTTCAAGCTGGTGGGCTTTTGCTCAAACCAGATGAGCCTGCGCTCAAGCTGGCGACCTCGGGGTCTCGAACCTGGGTCCTCTGCATCCCAGTCCGACTCTCTATCCACTGTGCCACCCCCTGGTCAGGCAAGCCCAGGGTTTTGAATCAGCAACCTCAGCGTTTCCAGGTTGACGCTTTATCCACTGTGCCACCACAGGTCAGGCGAGAAGCATCAATTTTTCATTGCTGCACCTTAGTTATTCATTGACTGCTTTCTCATATGTGCCTTGACCAGGGGCTACAGCAGAGAGAGTGAATCCTTGCTCTAGCCAACGACTTTGGGTTCAAGCCAGTGACCCCGCAACTCAAGCTGGTGAGCCTGCGCTCAAGCCAGTGAACTTGGGGTTATGAACCTGGGTCTTCTGCATCCTAGTTCAATGCTCTATCCACTGTATCACTGTCTGGTCAGGCCATAGCAATTTTTAAAATGTTTATTTTATTGATTTTAGAGATAGAGGAAGAGGGAGACAGGAACATTATCTGTTCCTGTATGGGCTCTGACCAGGGATGGAATGTTAACCTCTGCTTTTCCTGACAATGCTCTAACCACCCGAGCTATCTAGCCAGGGCTATAGTACTTGTTCTTTAACAAAAAAAAACCAAAAAACAAAAAAAAAGAGAGAGAACATTTAAATTTATTGAGGCCACCTGACCAGTGGTGGCTCAGTGGATAGAGCATTGACCTGGGACACAGGTTCCAGGTTTTAAACCTCCGAGGTCATTGACTTCAGCATGGGATCATCGACATGGCCTCATGGTTGCTGGCTTGAGCAAGAGGTCGCTGGCTTGAGCAAGAGGTCACTGGCTAGCTGGAGCACCCCCTCCCACCCTTCATCAAGTCATGTATGAGAAGCAATCAATGTACAACTATAAAGTGCTACAACTACGAGTTACTTCTCATCTCCCTCCCTCCCTCTCTATGTCTCGCAAAAAAATAAAATAAAATAAAAATAAATAAAAATAATATATATGTGGCCTGACCAGGCAGTGGCGCAGTGGATAGATCGTCGGACTGGGATGCAGAAGGACCCAGGTTTGAGACCCTGAGGTCTCCAGCTTGAGCGCTAGCTAGCTCATCTGGTTTGAGCAAAAGCTCACCAGCTTGGACCCAAGGTCGCTGGCTCAAGCAAGGAGTTCCTCAGTCTGCTGAAGGCCCGCGGTCAAGGCACATATGAGAAAGCAATCAATGAACAACTCTGGTGTGCTCACGAAAAACTGATGATTGATGCTTCTCATCTCTCTCCGTTCCTGTCTGTCTGTCCCTATCTATCTTTCTCTTTGTCTCTGTTAAAAATAAATAAATAGCCCTGGCCGGTTGGCTCAGTGGTAGAGCATCGGCCTGGCGTGCAGAAGTCCTGGGTTCGATTCCCGACCAGGGCACACAGGAGAAGCGCCCATCTACTTCTCCACCCCTCACCCTCTCCTTCCTCTCTGTCTCTCTCTTCCCTTCCCGCAGCCGAGGCTCTACTGGAGCAAAGATGGCCTGGGCGCTGGGGATGGCTCCTTGGCCTCTGCCCCAGGCGCTAGAGTGGCTCTGGTCGCAACAGAGCGACGCCCCGGAGGGGCAGAGCATCGCCCCCTGGTGGGCAGAGCGTCGCCCCCCTGGTGGGCGTGCCGGGTGGATCCCGGTCGGGCGCATGCGGGAGTCTGTCTGACTGTCTCCCCCCGTTTCGGGCTTCATAAAAATACAGAAAAATAAATAAATAAATAAATAAACTGTCTTTAAAAAATAAAAAAATAATATATATGTGTAAATGTTTATACAGCAAATGTTTTGCTCCTTTTCACTGACTGCATAGTATTTCCCAGCATGGACGCGCCACTATTTTTTACACTGGGATTCTGCAGAGGGACATATGAATCCTTTGCCTTTATGACAATGTACACGTCGTGTACATACACACTCCTGCATGTGTGTGAGTGTACCTTGGATAAATCTCTACAGGTGGCACCGCTGGGTCACAGGGCTTGTAGGTTTGATTTTGAAGTGTAAGAGTTGACCTCTACGAGATGTGAATTTTCCCCCACAGCCTTGGCCACTACCTGTATTTTCCGGGTACGCTATAGAGCCCCCCTTCTGGAGCAGTCCAGAACCGCAGACTCACACAACTGGAAAAGAGGTGGGAGGGGTGATCCCACCCCATTTTCAGCGCGAGTTTAATACCAGACCTCGAGCAAGAACGTTGAATCCTCCGAATTCATTCTGGAGGCTGGCGGTATCCTTTCTTAAACCAACATCTGTTCAGACAAGCGTTCCCATTATTGTCTTAGTTTTATATAAAAAATAACAAATCCATTTATTTAAACGTTAATTTTATATCACAAATAGCATAAACGGCAAATCAGTATCCCTTGCCACGAAAAATAGCAATCATTTAACATCTATTGGGCGCTAGCATTAGTATTTAGTGCTCCCGGTAATGTAGCAGGCAGATGCTAGCGTTATTATCACTTCACAGGGAGGAAACTGAAGCACGGAGAGGTTAAGCTACAAGCCCACCCGCACAGAGCTAGAGGGTGGCAGAGCTGGCGTTTGAAATACTGCAGGCGAGTTCCACGTGCCTCTATCCCAGTAGATAGATATCATATTTCTAGTTGGACACTATGACGGATGCACCATGAGGCCTGCGTTAAAGGGGGAAGAGCAAGTGGTGGAGAGCAGTCCCGCACTGAGACCACGCAATAGGACAGATGGAAGGGACAATGGAAAGGGGTAACGGGCCGAGCCCTCCTGGAGGTGCGCCCTCGCCCGATGCCCTGCCCCTCGCCCAAGGGCCCCGGGCACCTGCGGGAAGGGCGGGGAATCTCGGCTCCTTCTCCGCCGCGCCCTCTCCCCGCCTCCTTCCCGGGCGTCCCCAGGCTGCCCCCCATCCGACAGCCGCGATCCGGAGCCGAGGTGCCCGACAGCGGAGGCGCCCGAGGGTCCCTGACAGAGAAGGTTAGGCAGGGGCCGTCCCGGGCCCAGCCGCGGCCCCTCGCGCGCGGGCCTCACCACCTTGCCCGGAGCCTCCGTCCTGTCCCGGGCAGCCCCGCCCCGCGGCAAGAGCTAGCGAGGCTACACAGGGGCCAAGGTGAGCGCGCCGGCGGCGGCGACAGGAGGGCTGTTCAACGATGCCGGAGCTCGCAGGGGCGCTCCGGGCCTCGCACCGGGCTTCTAATGTCCTCGGCGCTGACCACGCGGCTAGGTGCGCCTAGCGCTACGGTCCCTGACCCCTCCCGGTAGCGATGACCAACACTACGATCGCTACTCTGGGGTTTCTCAGCTTGGCAACAGCAGCGGGACGGGGGAGGTGGGAGAGGCTCTTGTGCCAACCCAGCCACCGGAGGCCGGGGGCTGCGGGGACTTTTATTCTGACACAGCTGCCACCGGGCTCTGCTTAGTCATAGTGACCGCGCGCTTCGCGCCTCCCCCCGCGCGCAGCGATGGAGGCGCCCGGGCCTGGGCGACGGAGGCGGAGCCCGAGCGTGGCCATGGCGGGGTGAGTGAGTGGTCTGCGCCCGGGCTGCGGGCACGCCGGGCCGGGAGCGCTCCTGCGGCCTTGCCGGGGGCCAGGGACGCTGCCCCACTGGCCCGGTCTCCTTGGGGTCTCCGCGACCCGCGGAAGGCTAAGATAGCGCGGCTCGAGTCCTATCCTTTTGTTGGACGGTGCAACTCGCGGGGTGGCCCAGGAGCGACGCAATTAGGATGAGAGGCCCGGGGAGCGCCACTCAGGCGGAGGCCCGGGGACCCCGGGGCGATGAGGGGTTCGATCTGCGTCTTGGGGTTGGCAGTCAAGAAGCCCCGGTGGGATCACTTCCTCCCTTCTCTAGGCCTTGATGGCAGCTTAGGCGGGGCATGCGCAGTCCCCTACCTAGCACTTTTTATGTGCCCAGAGCCCAGGGGGCACCGCTGACAGACTGGCTAAGGACTGAGAGACAGGCCTGGAGCATTGGCGGGGGAGCAGCGGCCTGGGCTGGGTAGAGAAGGGTGCTCTGGTAGGCACTGTGGAGTGGGCAGCCAGCCAGCCACACGCTTTACTAACCCCTGCGCAGTGCCAGGTCCCAGGCTGGACGTGGGGGAGGCACATGAGAGGATGGGTATAACCCTGACCTATACAGTGCTCCCTGCCCTTCTGAAGCGTGGGACTGAGGGTCAGAAGGTTGGGTCACCCCTCAACAAGCAAGCAAAGATGCTTATTTCAGTTCCTGATAAGTGCAATGATGGAAAATAAACCTAAGAGGTGACTCTGAGGAGCTCCAGAAAGATAAGATGGAGAACCCTGGGAGCCTCTTGCAGGTCCCCCACCTGCTTTCCCAGCAGGACTTTTCAAAACACAACTTATGCGCCAGCTTTCCAGACTCCACAGGTTTCATGAAAACCCTCCTTTCTGTAGTCATTATCTGTCATTACACGCCTCCCTGATTCTCCAGATTTCCACACTCATTCTGCCTTTGAGCCTTTGCATTTGCTGTCCCCTCTGCAGGGAAAACTAACTCTCATCCCCACCCCATTTCATATGTTCATTCTTCTTGTCTCAGCTCCAACAGAGGCCTGGACTACCTCATTTAAAGTAACTTGTTCCCAAGTCACTCTGTCACAATGCTGTTGTCATTTTCTTCATGACTCAAATTTCTACTCAATTTTTGTTTGTTTTATCCATGACCATTCCTTCCCCACGTGTCAACTCCAGCACAGTATATGTCTGTCTTGGTCACTGCTGTGTCCCTGGTGCCTAGTACAGTGCCTGGCACACAGTAGCTGCTCAATAAATGTTGGTGAGGTAAATGAAAGAGTGAGCTGGACATGCTCTAGGAAGGAAGGGCCATCAAACCACTGGAACAGAATGAACGAAGGGAAGAGGTGAACATATGTTGACTGTGGAGGGTTTTGCAGGTCATTGATGAGTTTGGTTTTACTCTTCTTGCTATAGGGAGTTGTGGGGGGATTCTGAGCAAGGGAGGGACATTACTGTCATGTTTTAATAGGGACCCTTGAAGGGCTGGCAAGGCTGTGGGACATTTAGCAAGCACAAATGGAATCGGCTTCACCTGGGCTTGGCAAGGAAAACTGGTCTAGGTGTCACTTTATCTTTAAAAAGGAGGCCCGGCCCTAGGCCCTGCCCCCAGCCCTGTGCTCTCCCTCCTCCAGGCCCCTGAGTGTCAGTGGTGGTGTTGTCCCTTGTCACCTGGAACCCCATGCAGCTGGAACCCAGGCCTAGTGGGGCTGGGGCCCGAACCCGATTCCTGCCCCTGAGATCACAGCGCCCTGAGGGTGCAGGGGATACAGTGATGTACGCCTCCACCGAGTGCAAGGCTGAGGTGACACCCTCCCAGCATGGCAACCGCACCTTCAGTTACACGCTGGAGGATCATACCAAGCAGGCCTTTGGAATCATGAATGAGCTGCGGCTCAGCCAGCAGCTGTGTGATGTCACGCTGCAGGTCAAGTACCAGGATGCGCCAGCCGTACAGTTCATGGCCCACAAGGTGGTTCTGGCCTCATCCAGCCCTGTCTTCAAGGCCATGTTCACCAATGGGCTGCGGGAGCAGGGCATGGAGGTGGTGTCCATCGAGGGCATTCACCCCAAGGTCATGGAGCGTCTCATTGAGTTCGCCTACACAGCCTCCATCTCTATGGGTGAGAAGTGTGTACTCCATGTCATGAATGGTGCTGTCATGTACCAGATCGACAGCGTCGTCCGTGCCTGCAGCGACTTCCTTGTGCAGCAGCTGGACCCTAGCAATGCCATCGGCATTGCCAACTTCGCTGAGCAGATCGGCTGTGCCGAGCTGCACCAGCGTGCCCGCGAGTACATCTACATGCACTTTGGGGAGGTAAGTGAGGGAGCGGACCTGGAGCAAGCCTTGGGGGCAGTGTTAGAATGACGAGGGAAACGTGTACTTATCACCATCTCCCTTGTGATATGAGGGTGAAGGCAAAGGACTGGCAAAAAGTGGAGCTCTGAGCTTCTAGTTTACAAATCTAGGGCAACTCTGGGAAACAGATGAGGCAAGTGAGATGTTCATGGATATCTTGGACTCTGGTTTCTCTGGCGTACAGGGTGGAGACAGGGTGCAGCAAATATGATAGAAGCTCATCCCTGGGGTGTGTAGAGCAGGGCCCGACATTTCAGTCAGTCAGCAAATATTTATTGAACACCCATGGCATACTGCTGACTGCAAATGTGACCCTTAGACATGTTTTCTTTGATCCACAGTGTCATCCTTACATTCTTGGTTTCGGGTTTTTTGGGGGTTTTTTGTATTTTTTTTGAAGTTGGAAACAGGGAGGCAGTCAGACAGACTCCCGCATGTGCCCGACCGGGATCCACCCGGCATGCCCACCATGGGGCGACGCTCTGCCCATCTGAGGCGTTGCTCTGTTGCAACCAGAGCCATTCTAGCACCTGAGGCAGAGGCCATAGAGCCATCCTCAGCACCCGGGCCAACTTTGCTCCAATGGAGCCCTGGCTGCGGGAGGGGAAAAGAGAGACAGAGAGGAAGGAGAGGGTGAGGGGTGGAGAAGCAGATGGGCGCTTCTCCTGTGTGCCCTGGCCAGGAATTGAACCCGGAACTCCTGCACGCCAGGTCAACACTCTACCACTGAGCCCACCGGCCAGGACCCGGTTTTATTTTTAAGTGGAGGAAGTTGTGAACAGAAGAAATAAATGCTTGATGAGCCTTTGCTCTGGGCCAGCCTCTGTTCTAAGTGATTTCCATCCTTTAAATCACTGAATCTTCCTAACTATTCCAGAAGGAAGTATGCTTTGGAGGGCCTTCCTGGAAGTATTCAACATCCTCCTTCAGTGGCTGGGACCAGCTGGGATACTCACTAGGCTGGTCACCATTTCTCTTCTTCACTCTACACTCTACACTGGTAGGGTTGACCAGTTGTCCCAAGGAACTCTGGTATCAGTCCTAGGACTGATGGCTTCTAGAAAGGTGGTCTGTGAGCCGGGCTCTTCCACTGGCCTGCATGATGTTTGTTTGAAGGGATTGCATGGGCTTGGGGCACCAAAACAGTTGTAACTGGCTGATGTGGGGTCTAATTATATAGACCACTGCCTGACTAGGAAAAGTTGCCCAGAGCCCTGTATGCCCTAGGAGTAGCCCTATTATGGCTACTAATATAATCCCTTTACAGAGGAGGAAAACGAAGGCATGGAACATCTCAGATATTTGCCCAAAGTCATCCAGTTAGAAAGTAGTTAGCCAAAATTACAACTCAGGCTGCTTTCTTTAGAGCCTGCACTTTTTTCCCTAGAATATTCTATCGCTATTCCTTAATCCTTTTTAGTCAACCTGCCCTTTTGAGAAAATATTTCATTAAAAAAAAAAAAGGCCCTGGTTCATTGGCTCAGTGGATAGAGCATCAGCCCGGCATGCGGATGTCCCCTTTTCCACCCCCAGTCAGGGCACACATGAGAAATGACCATTTGCTTCTCTTCCTCGCCCTCTACCCCTTCTCTCTCTCTTCCCTTCTCACAGCTAGTGGCTCGATTGGCTTGAGTGTCCGCCCTGGGCACTGAGGATAGCTCGGTTGATTCGAGCATTGGCCTGTCGGGGGTTGCTTGGTGAATCCCAGTTGGGCTGCATGCAGGATTCAGTCTCGCTATCTCCTCTCCTCTTGCTAAAAAAAAAAAAAAAGAAAAAAGAAAAAGTTAACATTCTTGTAGCTCAAACAAAACGTGATACAAAAAGATACATGGTATACTGTGTCTTTACCTGTTTACCTGAGTACTTATGTACTCCATGCCTGCCTGGCACATAGTATTAAATTATTTAATGCTGACGACCAATGAGGTTCATACTATTCAAATTCCCATATTACAGATGAAGAAACTGAGATTGTCAGAGGCAGGTTGAGTGACTTGCCTAAGATCATACTACCAGATGAATATTAAGGGGAAACACAGGAGTCACACTAATGCCCTCTGCAGGTGGCCAAGCAAGAGGAGTTTTTCAATCTGTCCCACTGTCAGCTGGTGACCCTCATCAGCCGAGATGATCTGAATGTGCGCTGCGAGTCTGAGGTCTTCCATGCCTGTATCAACTGGGTCAAGTACGACTGTGAGCAACGACGCTTCTACATACAGGCGCTACTGCGGGCTGTGCGCTGTCATTCGCTCACGCCCCACTTCCTGCAGATGCAGTTGCAGAAGTGCGAGATCTTGCAGTCGGACTCACGCTGTAAGGACTACCTGGTCAAGATCTTCCAGGAGCTCACCCTGCACAAGCCCACACAGGTGATGCCCTGCCGGGCACCCAAAGTGGGCCGGCTCATCTACACTGCTGGTGGCTACTTCCGCCAGTCACTCAGCTACCTGGAGGCTTACAATCCCAGTGATGGCACGTGGCTCCGGTTGGCAGACCTGCAGGTACCTCGTAGTGGCCTGGCAGGCTGCGTGGTGGGCGGGCTGCTGTATGCTGTGGGCGGCCGGAACAACTCACCAGAGGGCAACACCGACTCCAGTGCCCTGGACTGCTACAACCCCATGACCAACCAGTGGTCACCATGTGCACCCATGAGCATGCCACGAAACCGAATCGGGGTTGGGGTCATCGATGGGCACATCTATGCTGTTGGTGGCTCCCATGGCTGCATTCACCATAACAGTGTGGAGAGGTGAGTGGCAGGGCCGGAAGGGGTGGGCTCAGAGGATTCCATAGCCAACAGGACCCAAGCTATTGGCAGTTCATGAGTCCCCTATTGTTGAGTGCCTATCTCTGCACCCTGCTTTCAGGGAGTTAAAGCTAAACTCAGGAGATTTATGGTGGTAACTTTGGATGATGTGTCTGGGCCTGTGAACTGCTAACAGGGCCATTACAAAACCAATACAACTCCTTTGTGCAGATTTGGGAAAAGTTCCTTAGTTTGAAACTATTGCAATATTCTAACTTATTAAAACATAACCCCTCACTGTCATGTTCCCCCAAAATTGTAACAAACAGATGTAAGATGTCTGGTATGTGGAAAGTCCCCCCTTAGATGTGGTGCCCTTGTGCAAAACACAGCCTGTCCAGCTGTGTATAATGACCCTATGTTTAGAGGCCAAGCATTTTGGGCTTTTGACTTCTATGTATCCTCGTCCTTTGCCTTCTCTTCTTCCAGAACTGTGATTCAGGATATAGTTCTCACCTGGAGAACCTGTTAAATTCCCTGGCCCACTGCTGAAGATGCGGAGATCTGGCATTAGTGGGTGGGTTTGGAGCAAGGCTGGGGAATGAGAATTTTAAACAAACATGTGGTCTGTGAATAGGATGATGGGATGATGCATCACCCTTAATAGGGCTCTTTTGAGAGAAAAGGGGACATTATTATTTACTCTAGGAGCACAGGCACAGGCATGAACTGGAATTGCCCAAGCCCACTTCTGAGATAACACTGAGAAAAACCATCCTATGAGGTAGCCTAGTTGTTAAAATTGAGGATCTGGTGTCCAAGAGGGCTGGGTTTGATCCTAGCTCCACTGCTTCTTTGGTGTCCCTGATGTACCATTTCACTCTTCTGTGTCTCCATCTTATCATTTTTGAAGAGGAGTAGACAATAATGAGGACCTCTTGCCCCATCAGGCTGGGGCGTTAGTGAGATAACACACATAAGACTCAGCACAGGGTCTGGCAGTGGTATGATGAAGCCACCAGGGGCCAACAGATGTGTGTGTATGTGACCTTGAGCACATGACAGCTGCTAACCTCTGTTTCCTTATCTGGAAAAGGAGCTACTGATAACTTGTACCTTGGAGAACAATTATGAGGATTAAAGAGCTAGTACGCAAAGAGCTAGCAGAATATTGGGCCTTAGTAAGTGTTCCTTGAGGGTCAGCTCTGATTGCCTTTGTCACTGTTGTTATGCCCTTGCAGGTATGAGCCAGAGCGGGATGAGTGGCACTTGGTGGCCCCAATGCTGACTCGAAGGATCGGGGTGGGAGTGGCTGTTCTCAACCGGCTGCTCTATGCTGTTGGGGGCTTTGACGGGACGAACCGCCTTAACTCAGCCGAGTGTTACTATCCAGAGAGAGATGAGTGGCGAATGATCACACCCATGAACACCATCCGAAGTGGGGCAGGTGGGTGGGAGCTGGGGGAGGGGGACTATGGAGGAATACCCTGCCAGGACCCGAAGTGAAACTTGACCAGGCCTAGGTGAGGCCTCTTGTTTCCACCTTGAGTAATCCTGTGGAACACACAGGAAAGCTAGATTCTGACAGAATTCAAGCTCCTCTTTCCTGGCTTAGTTTCTTAAGTGTCCTTTGTAAGAGGGAGAAAAGGAGGGTCCCCCAAGGAGGTGGTGGCTGGGGCCCCAAGGCCAGGCCCCGGAGTCACCCCCACTTCATGGTGTGGTTTAGGAGTCTGTGTCCTGCACAACTGTATCTATGCTGCGGGGGGCTACGATGGTCAGGACCAGCTGAACAGTGTGGAGCGCTACAACGTGGAGACAGAAACGTGGACTTTCGTAGCGTCCATGAAGCATCGGCGAAGTGCCCTGGGGATTACTGTGCACCAGGGGAGAATCTACGTTCTTGGTGAGGCCCTGGGCTGGGGACCTGGGTGGAAAGGCTGATTAATTAGTCTCATCTTTGGGGAGCAGGCTCAAATCACAATAGGAAGGCTTCTTGTGGTTTCTTCGTCTTTCCCCCGCTCTTCGAGGCAGTGACCATCCACTCTGCTCTCCCTGCAGGAGGCTATGATGGCCACATGTTCCTAGACAGTGTGGAGTGTTACGACCCAGACACGGACACCTGGAGCGAGGTGACCTCCATGACATCCGGCCGGAGTGGGGTGGGCGTTGCTGTCACCATGGAGCCCTGCCGGAAGCAGATTGATCAGCAGAACTGTACCTGTTGAGCCACTTATCCTTGGGCAAAAAATGGTCCCATCAAGATTATTGTCATTTTTGTACAAAAACAGGAACAAAATAAAAGCAACAGAGCAAATGGCTGTCCTGAGGCTGGAATGCCTCAGTTTTAAAATGACTTCTCAAAAGAAAAGAAGACCAGAGTGGGAACCCATGAGCCCGTTAGGATAGTTCCAGGACTGTCCAAGAGAGTGCCCGGGCCGGGGGGGGGGGGTTACTAGAAGGGTGGGCTCTTGGGGGAGAAAACCCCACACCCACTACCCAAGACTAGGCCTGGAGCCCACACCAGTAGCCGCCACCCCCCTTTGGGGTGAAAGCAGGTGCTGAGGTCAGGCTGATTTTTGTTCCCTGTGTCTTTGTAATTGGTTCCTAGAGGCCTGGGAAGGAGCCAACTGAGGCCTTGGGGGTGAGACCCTTCTGGAGGTGTGGACCCAGGATGGGCCTGTACATAGAAACCCCTGGATATCTTTGCCCTGACATTTTGTTGATAAGTAACCCTGTAACTTTCCAATGAAAATAAAGAACAAACTAACCAGTGTCTTCTACCTGGACTCTCAGCACAAGATCTCAAACCTGGGGACAAAAAAGACTCTTCTCCTGAAATGCACTCAAGTCTATGATTTAGGTCTTAGAATTGAAACCAGTTTGCTATCTCTACCCATTACCTATTGATATGTAGGGCATCTTTTTCCCAATTGGCAAGACACACAGGGCTCGCTTTGTCACTTTGAGCTGCTTTGAAGACAATGACCTAACTCTGACACATCTCCCTGGGCTACAAGAGGTTTATTTTATATGTGGGCACAATTTATATTAGTTTTTAAAGAAATATATTTTCAAATGTTTATTTATTGATTTTAGAGAGAAAGTAAAGGAGAGAGAGAGAGAGAGATAGAAAAATCAATCTGCCCTGGCCGGTTGGCTCAGCGGTAGAGCATCGGCCTGGCGTGCGGGGGACCCGGGTTCGATTCCCGGCCAGGGCACACAGGAGAAGCGCCCATTTGCTTCTCCACCCCCCCTCCTTCCTCTCTGTCTCTCTCTTCTCCTCCCGCAGCCAAGGCTCCATTGGAGCAAAAAGATGGCCCGGGCACTGGGGATGGCTCCTTGGCCGCTGCCCCAGGCGCTAGAGTGGCTCTGGTCGCGGCAGAGCGACGCCCCGGAGGGGCAGACATCGCCCCCTGGTGGGCAGAGCATCGCTCCTGGTGGGCGTGCCGGGTGGATCCCGGTCGGGCCCATGCGGGAGTCTGTCTGACTGTCTCTCCTCGTTTCCAGCTTCAGAAAAATACAAAAAAAAAAAAAAAAGAAAAAAAAAGAAAAATCAATCTGTTCCTGTATGTGCCCCGACCAAGGACAAACCAGCAACCTCTGCTCTTCGGGACTATGCTCTAACCAACTGAGCTGCCTGGCCAGGGCTGCACAATTTATAATCTAAAGCAAACTACCCCCAACATGCTTTTCACATTCGGTGAAAATCTACCTGGTCATTTTAGTGCACTTGGGTAACACAGACTGAGCCTTTTCTTTTACTGAAGTGTCTGATAAGTAAAAGGACAAAAGGGGTTCTTGGGAATATTCTTAGATGAAGGGCTTAATAGCCTGGTCTCTTCTGAACATTATGTGTGAAGACAGTATGTGATCTGAATCTTCTGCCAGTAAACTCTATTCATGGGCAGCAAAGAAGAGAAAAATGAAGTATGGTCTCGACTACAGGGACACCACAGAGATGCTGTGGTTTGCTTCTAGACCACCAAAGTAAAGTAAGTCACAACAATTTTGCTGGTGGAGGATCTTGTCTTCAATTTGTAAAAAATGCAAACCAATGAAATGCAATGAAGGGAAGCACAATAAACAAGTTGTGCCTGTGTTGGGGAATTTACAGGTTTTTCCAAGTACTAGCTTAGGAAGGGAACACTGATTCCTCCCCCTCCGAGGAAAACCTGGCACCTCCTCCCATCTCTGCAGCTTCACTCACTGAATTCACCTAAAGGCTACCTTAGTTGTGCCCTGGTTCTCCAGTCCTGGTCCAAGGGTTGCATGGAACAAGGAAATAAATCTATGCCGGTTGCATTGAATGGATGAGGGAGGACTAGGAATTGTAAACTTAATACCTGGGTAGACTTTTAGCATTTGTGAAGTGTTTCAACTCATTATTTGGTCTTCAGTAGTGCTCTGAGCTATAAAGCATAAGCTTGAGTTGTTTACAGATAAGAAATGGAGGCTCAGCTTGAGCAGGTGGTGGCGCAGTAGATAGAGCGTAGAACCAGAATGTTGGAGGACCCAGGTTCGAAACCCCGAGGTCGCCAACTTGAGTGCGGGCTCAGCTGGCTTGAGCACGGGCTCAGGAGCTTAAGCGTGGGGTCACTGGCTTGAGCATGGGATCATAGACATGACCCTATGGTTGCTGGCTTGAGCCCAAAGGTCACTGGCTTGAAGCCCAAGGTTGCTGGCTTGAGCCCAAGGTCACTGACTTGAGGAAGGGGTCACTTGCTCTGCTGTAGTCCCCTGGTCAATGCACATATGAGAAAGCAATCAATGAACAAGCAATACACGAACAACTAAGATGCTGCAACAAAGAATTGATGCTTCTCATCTCTCTCCCTTCCTGTCTGTCTGTCCCTATCTGTACCTTTCTCTGTCTTTCTCTCTGTCACACACACACACACACACACACACACACACACACACACACAAAAGAATAGTGTCACAGAAGCCAAATGGAGAAAAAGTTGAACACAAAATCTGTTAAGGAACAACACTATGTAGTGCAAAGAGGTTCAGAAAAATAGAGACCTTCAAATGCCCACTGGATTTGGCAATTGGGAAGTAACCTTCCCGAGGACCATTTTGGAAGAATAGTGAAGGTAGAACAATAGATTCTTTTGATAAATATTGAGTGCCTCCTTAGAAAAGGCACTGTTGCTGGCACCTGACCAGGCAGTGGCACAATGGATAGAGCGTCGGACTGGGATGAGGAGGACCGAGGTTCAAGATCCCAAGGTCGCCAGCTTGATCGCGAGCTCATCTGGTTTGAGCAAAGCTCACCAGCTTGAACCCAAGTTCACTGGCTCGAGCAAGGGGTTTCTCGGTCTGCTGAAGGCCCGCGGTCAAGGCACATATAAAAAAGCAAGCAATGAACAGCTAAGGTGTCGCAACGAAAAACTAATGATTGATGCTTCTCATCTCTCTCTGTTCCTGTCTGTCTGTCTCTGTCTGTCCCTCTCTCTGACTCTCTCTCTGTCTCTGTAAAAAAAAAAAAAAAAGGCACTGTTCCCAAAGAGACAACACTGAGTCAATGAAGGAAGCTAAGGAAGGGAACATTTCTTTGAGATGTCTGTGTGAGGCACAGAAAGATCAAATGATAGCTACAAGGGAGCAAAGGGCTCATGGGGGTTTGGAGTTCTGCTGTTAATATTCAGAAGAGCCTGGCCTGTGCTGGTGCAGTGAATATAGTGTTCACCTGGAATGCTGAGGTCATCAGTTTGAAACTCTGGGCTTGCCCAGTCAAGGCACATACATGAAGCAACTATTACAAGTTGATGTTTCCTGCTCCTCCCCCACCTTTTTTTTCTCTCTCTCCATCCTCTCCCTAAAATCAATAAATAAAATCTTTTAAAAATACTCAGAAGACACCATATTTATCAGCTGAGGGGAAGTTCCAGTATAGAAAGAGATAATGGTCTGAAAAGGTGGTGGCGCAATGGATAGAGTGTCTACCAGTGATGCTGAGGACCCAGGTTCAAAACACTGAGGTCGCTGGCTTGAGTGCAGGTTCAGTAGCTTGATCACAGGATCTACGGCTTGAGTGTAGGATCACAGACATGACCCCATGGTTGCTGGCTTGAGCCCAAAGGTCACTGGCTTGAGCCCAAAGGTCACTGGCTCAGGGTCACTCGATCAGGGCACATATGAGAAGTAATCAATGAACAACTAAAGTGCCACAACTATGACTTAATGATTCTCATCTCTCTCCCTTCCTGTCTGTCTGTCTCTTTCTCCTTAAAAAAAGAAAGAAAGGTAATGAAGATGAAGGTGAAAGACAGGATGAACTCATAGTGAGCAAGTATTATATATACCTACTCTTAATTAACTAAATACTAAGTTAACTTTCAGTGAAAGGCAATGTAGTTCTGGATGTTTGGAGTCCCTTGCTTGTACAATACATTGTGCCTTGAGTCTTTGGGAGTGTATTCAGTTTTCAAAATATAAACGTTAGAGGAAATCTATATATTAGAGAAGATAGAATTTAAGAAAATAAATAAAATAATACACTAGAGTCAATAGACTAGGGCTGAGACCCATATCTAATACTTAGTTAAAATCTTCTCTGTGCCTCACTTTCCTTCATCTGTAAAATGGTGATAATAACAGTAACTAGCACCTGGCAAATACAGTAAGAACACAGTAAATATAGTGTTACTGACTTGGAATGAGGTAAGTACTGAAAACCTGAGATGCTAACTTTAATCTGATTTATCAAGATTGTTAAAGTTAGCCTGACCAGGTGGTGGCACAGTGGATAGAGTGTCGGACTGGGATGCAGAGGACCAGGTTTGAAACCTCGAGGTCGCCAACTTGAGCGTGGGCTCATCTGCTTTGAGCAAGGCTCACTAGTTTGAGCCCAAGGTCGCTGGCTTGAGCAAGGTGTCACTCAGTCTGCTGTAGCCCCCTCGTCAAGGAACATATGAGAAAGCAATCAACAAACAGCTAAGGTGCCACAACGAAGAACTGATGCTTCTCATCTCTGTCCCTATCTGACCCTCTCTCTGTCTCTCTCTGTCTGTGACACACACACAAAAAAAGATTGTTAAAGTTAGAATAATAATGATAACATTTAGTGTCCTAATATCAATTTACCTGGTTCCTTCTAATTACTTTTAATTAATCTCCAGGGAAAAAATCAATACTTCCAACAGTTTTGTAGCTCCCTGTGACTCCCAGGGCTGATACCGTAATTTAGGTCTAAAAGGAGTGCAGCACCCTCTTGTGGGCCATTGTATGAAAAGAGGAACTATTTCCAGAGAAGGAAACTTAGAAAAGGAACAAGATTGGATGGGTGCCAGGGTGTAGAACGACCTTGACCTTGACTTGTATTTTTTTTTAAAGAAATTAAAATTTTTGTTTTTTAAAGATTGATTTTAGAGAGAAAGGAAGTGGGGGGGGAGAGAGAGAGAAAGAAACTGATTTGCTTTTCCCACTGATTTATGCAGCCATTGGTCAATTCTTGTATGTGCCCTGACCAGGGATCGAACCCACAACCTTGGCTCAGGGTGATGACACTCTAACCAACTGAGCAACCCAGCCAGGATGACTTTGACTAGTTCTTATCTTTCTTTTAGATTTTTTTTTTTAACAGGGACAGAGAGAGAGAGTCAGATAGAGGGATAGATAGAAACAGACAGGAATGGAGAGAGATGAGAAGCATCAATCATCAGTTTGTTTTTTGTTTGTTTGTTTGTTTTTTCATTTTTCTGAAGCTGGAAACAGGGAGAGACAGTCAGACAGACTCCCGCATGCGCCCGACTGGGATCCACCCGGCACGCCCACCATGGGGCCATGCTCTGCCATCCAGGGGGCGATGCTCTGCCCATCCTGGGCGTCGCCATGTTGCGATCAGAGCCACTCTAGCGCCTGGGGCAGAGGCCAGAGAGCCATCCCCAGCGCCCGGGCCATCTTTGCTCCAATGGAGCCTTGGCTGCGGGAGGGGAAGAGAGAGACAGAGAGGAAAGCGCAGCGGAGGGGTGGAGAAGCAAATGTGCGCTTTTCCTGTGTGCCCTGGCTGGGAATCGAACCCGGGTCCTCCGCACGCTAGGCCGACGCTCTACCGCTGAGCCAACCGGCCAGGGCCAATCATCAGTTTTTTGTTGCGACGCCGTAGTTGTTCATTGATTGCTTTCTCATATGTGCCATGACCGCGGGCCTTCAGCAGACTGAGTAACCCCCTGCTCGAGCCAGTGACCTTGGGTCCATGCTAGTGAGCTTTTTGCTCAAGCCAGATGAGCCCGCGCTCAAGCTGGCAACCTTGGAGTCTCGAACCTAGGTCCTTCCGCATCCCAGTCTGATGCTCCGTCCATTGAGCCACCGCCTGGTCAGGCACTTTTTTAGATTTTTGTTTATTCATCTTAGAGAGGAGAAAGAGAGATAAGGCAGAAGGAGCAGACAGGAATGGAGAGAGATGAGAAGCATCAATTCTCATATGCACCTTGACCAGGGAAGCCAGAGTTTCAGATTGGTGACCTCAGTGTTCCAAGTCAACACTTCATTCACTATGCCACCACAGGTCAGACCTGTTCTTATTTTTTAAATTTCCATTCTTCAAAACTTGTGGGCAAAATATATTTTTAATAAATCCAATACATCTGCAAATGCATCCCAGAAGCTTTCTATTTATAGGACTTCTGCCTTTTGTACATTCACTCCTCAGGATTGTAACTTTTTTAAAATTTTTAAAAATTTTTAAAAATTTTTTTTATTTATTTATTCATTTTTAGAGAGGAGAGAGACGAGAGAGAGACAGAGAGAGAGAAGGGGGGAGGAGCAGGAAGCATCAACTCCCATATGTGCCTTGACCAGGCAAGCCCAGGGTTTCAAACCGGCAACCTCAGCATTTCCAGGTCGACGCTTTATCCACTGCGCCACCACAGGTCAGGCAAAATTTTTTTATTTTTTACAGAGACAGAGAGAGAGAGAGAGTCAGAGAGAGGGATAGACAGGGACAGACAGACAGGAACGGAGAGATGAGAAGCATCAATCATTAGTTTTTTGTTGCATGTTGATTGCTTTCTCATATGTGCCTTGACTGTGGGGCTGCAGCAGACTGAGTAATCCCTTTGCTTGAGCCAGAGACCTTGTGTCCAAGCTGGTGAGCTTTTGCTCAAACCGGATGAGCCTGCGCTCAAGCTGGTGACCTCGGGGTCTTGAACCTGGGTTCTCTACATCCCAGTCCAATGCTCTATCCACTGCGCCACTGCCTGGTCAGGCAGGATTGTAACTTTGATTTTATTATGCCCCAATTTTTTTTTGTGTGTGAGAGATACAGAGAGAGGGACAGACAGGAAGGGAGAGAGATGAGAAGCATCAATTCTTCGCTGTGGCACCTTAGTTGTTCATTAATTGTTTTCTCATATGTGCCTGATGGGGGTGGGGGTAGGGATACAGCTAAACTAGTGACCCCTTGCTCAAGCCAGCGACCTTGGCTCAAGTTAGCGACCATGGGGTCACGTCTATGATCCCATGCTCAAGCCAGCCACCCCGCGCTCAAGCTGGTGAGCCCGTCTGTGCTCAAGCCAGTAACCTCAGGGTTTCAAACCTGGTTCCTCTGCATCCCAGGCAGATGCTTTATCCACTGTGCCACAGCCTGGTCAGGCTTATTAAGCCACAATTTAAGCAGGGCACCCAGGAACACTTTTCAAACTACATATCCCAGTATGCTCCAGGATTTACTCAGCTGATCTAGATAATTTTGGTGGTAAATTGAAAGCAGAGCAGTCTGATGCTGACTTCAGCTGTCCATTTGCCTTCCCTTGCTCTCAGCTTCAGGGTCAGGAAAGATTAATTATATTAGCCAAAGAGTTGGTGTTTCTTTATATATTTTTTTCAGAGACAGAGAGAGTCAGTGAGAGGAATAGATAGGGACAGACAGACAGGAACGCAGAGAGATGAGAAGCATCAGTCATCAGTTTTTTGTTGCAACACCTTAATGTTCATTGATTGCTTTCTCATATGTGCCTTGACCGCGGACCTACAGCAGACTGAGTAACCCCTTGCTCAAGTCAGCGACCTTGGGTCCAAGCTGGTGAGCTTTGCTCAAACCAGATGAGCCCGCGCTCAAGCTGGCGACCTTGGGGTCTCGAATCTGGGTCCTTCTGCATCCCAGTCCAATGCTCTATCCACAGCGCCACTGCCTGGTCAGGCTGGTGTTTCTTAAGTCTCAGCTTTTGCAAGTGGTCTTTTTGCTTCGCTGGACTGTCTTCCTCTTATTTATCATATTTCACCCTCTCTGGCTATCTTCCAGTCAGTCTAGGGATTCACCAAGTGAAGAGTTAGGGCAGGAATGCCTGGCTTGTCGTGGTACAGTGGATAAAGCATTGACCTGGGATGTTGAGGTCCCCAGTTTGAAGCCCTGGACTTGCCCAGCCAAGGTACATAGGACAAGTGATTCATGAACTAAAGTGAAGCAATTAGCCTGACCAGGCAGTGGCGCATTAGATAGAGCGTCAGATTGGGATGCGGAAGACCCAGGTTCGAGACCCCGAGGTCGCTAGTTTGAATGAGGGCTCATCTGGTTTGAGCAAAAAGCTCACCAGCTTGAGCCCAAGGTCGCTGGCTCGAGCAAGGGGTTACTCAGTCTGCTGAAGGCCCACGGTCAAGGTACATAGAGAGAAAGCAATCAATGAACAACTAAGGTGTTGCAACGTGCAACGAAAAACTAATGATCTGACTCTCTCTCTGTCTCTGTAAAAAAAAAAAAAAAATTAAAGTGAAGCAATTATAAGTTGATACTTCTTGCTCAACACCTCTCCCCCCTTCACTCTCTGATTAATCTTAAAAAAAAAAAAAATAGGGCAGGAATAACAGATACTTCAGTGTCTACCATGTTCCAGACACAATGTAGAGGCAGTTGGGAGCAGAAGACTTTGCTTCTGCCTTCCTGCACCCTACAGCCAATTAGAGAGAGAGAGACAGATATTTGCATGATTGTTCATTAACACAACCAGAAAGCCTGAAAAGAGCTCTAGGAAAAAGTAGCTTGCAGAAGTGATGATGCATTTGTCCACCTTGTATTCATAATTTACTGGCACATGACAAGAACTTCACATACATTTGAATGTTAAATAAATGAAGTCTTAGTCACAGTGGATGTATAATAAACATTTTTGGGATTGAAGGAATTGACCACATCTTCCAGACACTTCAAGGGTGTGGATTTTGCCAGCTCTGTATACTCAGCTGTTAGGATTTCAGTTCAAGACAAGAAAGCCCTTTTGATGTTCCTGTGTTACTCTGTTCCAGGTGATAGTTCCCCACATTTGCAATCTCTTGATAAATACCTGATGTCAAAAACTGTTAGAAGCACTTGATAAATATTTTATGACAACTTTAGTTCCTTCCTGCATCTCCCATTTTAGGAGAAACAGCCCCAGTTCCTTAAATGGTTTCTCATGTAACATAGTTCCTTTATCAGCTAGTGAGTTCCTTTATCAGCTAGTTTCACTCCCCACCCCAGCCCCCAGCCTGGCAATACTTTGAGGGTGAAGTGAGTCTTGCTTCACTGTCTCTTCAGCTGGGGAAAGGGAGTGCAGGAGGGGCTTTGGGATTTCTCATATGTATGGGAACTACCGAAGCTCTTGTAGGGGTACACCTTAAATTGGAAGAGAGGAAGGGGATATCCTCAGAGAAAAGCGGGATGATGGATCTTTTCAGCATGTGGGAATGGCAATGACAAGAAACCATTAGGAAAAGGAGGGCACTTCTCAGGAAGGAAGAACAATACTGGTGTGGTGCAGCTGTGTTAGGCTTGCTCACTGGATTACCAGCTGCTAGCACTTTTCCCTGATTGCTATATGAGTGTGTGACTGCGCCACGTGTATATGGCCTATATATAAGGTGACCAACTTTTTTTTACAATGAAAAGGACAAAAATAAATTGAAGAAAACAATATTGTAAATAAAAGAAACATTTTATTCATTGTAACAATAATACACTATATGATAAATGCAAATAAAAACATTTGTAATATTTTATATTGTAATTATGCTTACATGCCTATTAATTTTTAATAATAATTGTAAGAAAAAAGTACTCATTTAGTAAAACTAAATATCAAACAAAACCACTAATTTGGAGTGGTATTTGGGTCTATCATTTTCTAATTAAAAAACGTCTGGGCCCTGGCCGGTTGGCTCAGTGGTAGAGCATTGGCCTGGCGTGCAGGAGTCCCGGGTTCAATTCCCCACCAGGGCACACAGGAGAAGCGCCCATCTGCTTCTCCACCCCTCCCCCTCTCCTTCCTCTCTGTCTCTCTCTTCCCCTCCCGCAGCCAAGGTTTCATTGGAGCAAAGTTGGCCCGGGCGCTGGGGATGGCTCTGTGGCCTCTGCCTCAGGCGCTAGAGTGGCTCTGGTCGCAACAGAGCAATGCCCCGGATGGGCAGAGCATCCCCCCCCTGGGGGGCATGCCAGGTGGATCCTGGTCGGGCGCATGCGGGAGTCTGTCTGACTGCCTCTCCGTTTCCAACTTCAGAAAAATACAAAAAATAAAAATAAATAAATAAATAAAGACACGGGCGGGAACCCCTCAGGAAGAAGGAGTGACGCCAAAGTCTCCCTCAGGAAGTATGCTGGGGCCCCATCAGGAACGGGATTGAGACCAGGGTACCCTCAGGAAGGGCAGTCGACGCTAGGGTGCCCTAAGGAAGTGGGGACGACTCTGACGTCACTGTTCGGAGGAAGAGACGTTTGCTAGGATTCACTTCAGGAGGGAGACAGGACTCCAGGGAAGTCCTTGGGAAAAGTGGACGTCTTAGCAGTCACTTTCAGAAAAAAGGAGTGATGTCAGGTGTCACCCTCAGGAAGGGGGCAATGACACCAGGATACTCTCAAAAAGGGGGGATAACGCCGGGGTCCTACTAAGGAAGTTGGAACGACGCTGGAGTCTCTCTCAGGGAGGCTGACACTCGCCTGCCTCGGGAGCTTGTCTCGCCCGCGGCCCATGTTCCTCCTCCCGCGGACAGATTCTAAAGGCACAGCGGCCGCGCCCCTCATAGGCCAGCCAATCGTAGCGCAGAGAAAGCCTGTCATCGCCACACTGCCTACCCTGTCTGCGCGTGCGCATTCTTCTGATCCTGTTGTAGTTCCTCAGAGCTACTCTAGGGGCGCTTGGGAGCTCAAGCTTCCCTAGGTCGGGCGACCAATATGTATGATTTATTTTATAATAGTAGTATCTGGTGTATAGACTCTGGTGAGAATTAAGTGTGATAATTTACGTAAAACAAACAGTGCCTGACACATAGTAATCGCCTGGTAAACCTGGGCTATTATTATTTGCATTTTACAATGAGGAAGCTGAGGTACAGAGCCAGTAAGTAACCTGCTCAGACTAACCCAATCATTAACTGGCAAAGTTGGAACTACAACCCACGGAAGCTGAATCCAGAGCCTGTGTGCTTTTCTACCATGCTTTTGTGGCTCCCAGATAACAACTACCGGGTGTTATTTCTTTCTTGATTAGAAATAAGTTTCCCCTTGATTATAAAAATAGCAAATGCTCTCTGTTAAAATTCACAAAATATAGAAGACTACCGAACAGAAAACAAATCTCTTTTTATGCCACCACTGGAGAACTATTAATATTTTGATGAACAAGGTGATTTTTCTATGTACATTTTTTTTTAAGTGACAGAGACAGGGAGACAGAGAGAGGGACAGACAGGCAGGAAAGGAGAGAGATGAGAAGCATCAATCATCAGTTTTTCTTTTTTTTTTTCATTGCGCCTTGCAACACCTTAGTCGTTCATTGATTGCTTTTTCATATGTGCCTTGACCATGAGCCTTCAGCAGAATGAGCAACCCCTTGCTGGAGCCAGCGACCTTGGGTTCAAGCTTGTGGGCTCTTGCTCAAACCAGATGAGCCCGCGCTCAAGCTGGTGACCTTGAGGTCTTGAACCTGGGTCTTCCTCATCCCAGTCCGATGCTCTATCCATTGCGCCACCGCCTGGTCAGGCTTTTTCTTTTTTTCTTTTTTTAAGTTGTAAAGGGGAGGCAGTCAGACAGACTCCTGCATGCGCCTGACCGGGATTCACCTGGCATGCCCACCAGGGGGCGACGCCCTGCCCATCTGGGGCATTGCTCTGTTGCAACCAGGGCCATTCTAGCGCCTGAGGCAGAGGCCATGGAGCCATCCTCAGTGCCCGGGCCAACTTTGCTCCAATGGAACCTTGGCTGCGGGAGGGGAAGAGAGATACAGAGAGGAAGGAGAGGGGGAAGGGCGGAGAAGAAGATGGGCGCTTCTCCTGTGTGCCCTGGCCGGGAACTGAACCCGGGCCTTCTGCACGCCAGGCCAACGCTCTACCACTGAGTCAACCGGCCAGGGCCAATCATCAGTTTTTCGTTGTGACACCTTAGTTGTTCATTGATTGCTTTCTCATGTGTGCCTTGACCACGGGTCTTCAGCAGACCGAGTAACCCCTTGCTCGAGCCAGTGAGCTTGGGTCCAAGCTGGTGAGCTTTTTGCTCAAGCCAGATGAGCCCACGCTCAAGCTGGCGACTTCAGAATCTCGAACCTGGGTCCTTCCGCATCCCAGTCCAACGCTCTATCCACTGTGCCACCGCCTGGTCAGGCGTGGTGGCACCTTTGTTGTTTATTGATTGCTTTCTCATATGTGCCTTGACCCTGTAGGCAACAGCAGAGTGAGTGACCCCTTGCTCAAGCCAGCGACCTTGGGCTCAAGCCAGCGACTATGGAGTCATGTCTATGATCCCACGCTCAAGCTAACAACCCTGCACTCAAGTTGGTGAGCCAGTGCTCAAGCTACGTGAGCTTGTGCTCAAGCCAGTGACCTCAGAGATTTGAACCTGGGTCCTCTGCTGGTAGGCTCTATGTAAGTATTTTTTAATTGGATCATACAGAACATTTTAAAACCTGCCCTTCTCACAGTAAATGTCTTTTTTTTCTTTTTTTGTCTTGTCATTTCAATATAGACTCAACCCATTGTTTTTAATGGCTGCATATTATTCCATTGTGCAAATGAAGGATGATTTAATGACTTCCTAGGTTGGATATGTGGGCCTTTATTTTTTATTTTTTTGTATTTTTCTGAAGCTGGAAAGGGGAGGCAGTCAGACAGACTCCCACATGCGCCCGACCGGGATCCACCCGGCACGCCCACCAGGGGGCGACACTCTGTTGCGACCAGAGCCACTCTAGCGCCTGAGGCAGAGGCCATGGAGCCATCCTCAGCGCCCGGGCCATCTTTGCTCCAATGGAGCACCGGCTGCGGGAGGGGAAGAGAGAGACAGAGAGGAAGGAGAGGGGGGAAGGGTGGAGAAGTAGATGGGCGCCTCTCCTGTGTGCCCTGGCCGGGAATCAAACCCGGGACTCCTGCACGCCAGGTCGACGCTCTAACGACTGAGCCAATCGGCCAGGGCCGCCTTTAATAATTTTTCAGTATTCTGACCAATGGTATTGAGGCATTTTGTACTGCATCTTGAGGTTTTCATTAAACTGTTTCTTTAGAATAAATATTTTAAAAACTGCAATGGCTAGGTCAAAATGCATGCACAGTTATGTTTTTGTTGTTGTCATTTCATTTTGTTTTAGAGAGAGACAGGAAAGGGGTGAGGAGAGAGATGAGAAACATCAACTCATAGTTGCTTTACTTTAGTTGTTTATTGATTGCTTTCTCATATGTACCTTGACCTAGGGGCTCAAGTCGAGCCAGTGACCCCTTCCTTGCTCAAGCCAGTGACCTTGGGCTCAAGCCAAAGAACTTGGGATCACAGGAATGACCCCACGCTCAAGCTGGTGACCCCATGCTCAAACTGGTGACCTCGGGTTTTCAAACCCAGGCCAGCATCCTGGGTCAACAGTCAATCCACTGTGCCACCACCGGTCAGGCAAATGTTATGGGTTTTTTTAAATTACTTTTTAAAACTTATTGATTTTAGAGAGGATGAGAGAGCATGTGTGTGTGTGTGTGTGTGTGTGTGTGTGTGCAAGTGAGAGAGAGAGAGAGAGAGAGAGAGAGAGAGAGAGAGAGAAGGAGGGGAACATCAATTTGTTGTTCTACTCATTCATGCTGGCATTGGTTGCTTTTTTTTTTTTTTTAATTTTTATTTATTCATTTTAGAGAAGAGAGAGAGAGAGAGAAAGAAAGGGGGGAGGAGCAGGAAGCATCAACTTCCATATATGCCTTGATCGGGCAGGCCCAGGGTTTTGAACCGGCAACCTCAGCATTCCAGGTCGACATTTTATCCACTGTGCCACCACAGGTCAGGCCATTGGTTGCTTCTTATATGTGCCCTGCCTGGGATCCAACCTGCAACCTCAGCGTGTCAGCACGAAGCTTTAATCAACGGAACTACCCTGCCAGGCCAGTTTTTATGTTTTTGTTAAATATTGTTAGACCACTCCTGGAAAAGTCTGTGTGCCAACTTCCACTAGCACTATTGAGCTATGAACGTATTTTGCCCACCCCAGAACTGTTCATATATTCATTACTTGCCAATAGATAAAAAGAAAAAAAAGTGTTTGTTTTCATTTGTACTTCCTTATATTTTTATGCTATGAAAGAGGGAAAAAATATTACCCACATCTCAAGATTTTGTGCATGTGAAATAAAATAGTGGTAATAATATAAAAGTGCTGGGCAGCTATCATTGTGGAACAAGCACTGGGCGAAGTGAGATCCCTATCTTATTTTCTCTATGTGAGATCACTTCTTGGCCTCAGTTTCCTTATCCGCAAAATAGAACCTATGATAGTACATACCTCAAGGATCACTGTGGTGTGAATAAAATAATCCTCCTAATGAGTTCAGAGCTCTAGAAAGGTTGGGAGAGGCAGATCCATTTGCCAAAGACCAGGTTGCCTGAAAGTGGCTGATGTCAACTTCAGAGAATAAACTGATCCCACGCCTTCCCCAGTTTCCCCAGTCCTGTTCAGATTACAAGGCCTCCCTACCCTTGGCTATCTTTGCCTGAGGAAAGATGAACTCCCCACCAAGAGGATTTAAAAGAGCCAGCTGATGGTCACATGCCACCTCCACCCTTTGACCCACATTCCCAGCCTGTCAACTTCATCCCAACACAGGAGGCATTTGGGACATCGTGTCTGCCCTTTACACTTGGGGAAACATGCCCAGAGTAAGAAGTCTAACCTGGGCCCACCTGCCCATCCCCTGCAGCCTGGGGTTAGTACTGTTGCCTCTTGACCCCTAGCCCAATACCCTTTCCCCAACTCTGCCTCCCTTTGAAACACCCTTGGGAAAATGATAGTCTCCTCTTTGCCTCTTGCACAAAGTTCAGATTCCCTGGAAACAGCTAGCTAATTTTCTAGCTTTGTTTCTCCTCTCTGGGTCTAGGCTTCCTAAGTCCCAGAACTGTGCAGTCTGACACAGTAGCCATTGGCTACATGTGGCTACTTAATGTAAAAGAAAATTAAAACTCTAGTTCCTCAGATGCACTAGCCATATTTCAAGTGTTTAATAGTCACATGTGGCTAGTGGTTATCATGTTGATAGTGCAGACATAGAACATTACCATCATCAGAAAGTTTCACTGGACAGCCCTGATTGAGACTGACCCCGTAAGTCTGAGATTTTTATCCTGTTTTACAGATGAGACAACTGAAGGTCAGAGAAATCACACCTAAGAGCACATAGCTAGAGCTGGGATCAAAACTAGTCCCTGGCACTAGTGAAGGATGGCAGTGTAGGTGGGTAAACCTTTCCTTAGATGCAAGAAAGCTGCCCTCATTTTGTTTCAGAACACACATGCTATATAGACATCTACTGATCCCCCACTGTGCTTAACACTGAAGCACTGTGTGTGTGTGTGTGTGTTATCTGTTTATTACACCCCAGAGGCAGCCAGTATTCTAATCCAAATGTCCACTCACAAACACTTCCATTATCCATATCTCTATCCATTTGGAAGTTTTGCTCATTAGCATAATGAATGTCAACACCTTTTTTTTTTTTTTTTTTTTTTTACAGAGACAGAGAGAGAGGGGGATAGACAGGGACAGACAGACAGGAACAGAGAGAGATGAGAAGCATCAATCATCAGTTTTTCGTTGCGACACCTTAGTTGTTCATTGATTGCTTTCTCATATGTGCCTTGACCGTGGGGCTACAGCAGACCAAGTAACCCCTTGCTCGAGCCAGTGACCTTGGGTCCAAGCTGGTGAATTTTTGCTCAAACCAGATGAGCCCACGCTCAAGCTGGCAACCTCGGGGTCTCGAACCTGGGTCTTCCGCATCCCAGTCCGACGCTTTATCCACTGCGCCACCGCCTGGTCAGGCTGTCAACACCTTTTGATTGGTGAAATCAGGGGCTTGTTAATTAGCCTGATAAAGGTTGAAAAAGGGGCTCCCATGGGTGGAATTAACAGTATTAAAATATGTGGATTGGTTAAAATATGAGACTCATTCACTCCCCAACCTTGTACGTACAGGTTATAACCCAAGCCCTTTCTGTGCCCAGTCACTAATTTGGAGGATTCAGCTTGTCTGATACCCATAGACTTATAGGCCCAAAGCAACACAGAACCCTACCTTTAAAAATTCAGGTTTGCTTCTTGGTTTTGTTTTCATGCAATTCCCAGCAACATAAACGGAATGCTGGGAATTCATGGGACTTACAGGTATAAATACTCATATGCCTGGTAATCAAGTTTAATGTCTGCATGGCAGAATTTGACCCGAGACTTTTCATCATGACCTGGCAGCCAGATGGTGGAGGTGTCAATCCAAGGCCTCCTGAAGGTTTCCAGGGGTGACTTTGAGATTCCAGGAGAATCCAAGAGTTGTGTCAGATATGTTCTGTGTAGAAGAACTGAGGTGACCCTACGCAGGTTTCTGGGGTTTGCTGGCCTCCAAAGACTGCAGGGTCTCAACCTTTATTTTACAACCTAAAGTCCACTGTTCCAGGACCTGACACATGCCTGGGGGCTGCTTTTCGCCAAGCTCCCTACAGCACCCTCAAAACTCTATCTACTTGAGTAAGGATAGGGTCAGAGCCCCCTATTCCTCCCCCAGCCCCAGGCAAATAGTGCAGGAGAGGTGCACCTCAAGAACCAGGATGGTCCACCTCTAGCTACCATCCTTATTCCTTCTCATGCTCCACTCAAATAGCTGCTTCACCCCCTACTAATGCCACAGCAGCCTCAGATGCTAATGATAGAGACCATGGACAGACCAATGACTCTGCTTCTGCACCAGCTTCCAACTCCACCTGAACAGTACCGAGCAGCCAGCTGCACAGAAAAAGCCACCAGTTACTTTAGTATCACTCACAACACTGGTCATATTTGGAAATTATATTGAAAACAAACAAATAAATAAACAAAAACAAACCAGGGTGGGAAAGAAAGCCACATCAGCCAGGAAGATTGGTCAAAGCCTTGGTTTAATTGGAGACAAGATCGAAGGATTGATTACTGATCAATGGGCCAACTGATTGATCTTCAAAGTGGACAATACTCGAGTAGCTCATGGGAGTCCTGTGCATGCTCCCTGAAGAGAGGAGCCCTGATTGGGGGTGGGATGGTCCATCTCAACTATTGTCAGTCGGACCCAACCCTAGGCCAGGGGGAGGGACGAGCTCTGCCTAGCCCTCACTCCCTAAATGAGCCAACTCTCCATCAAACGTCAGCTCTGAGCCCTCCTTTTTGGGATCTATGGTACAGTTTGTATAATACAGCAGGAATAGAGACTCTCCCTCTGGGAGATCCCCACCCTTCCTTCCCCTGACTGGGTCAGCTGGGGAAGGGCAAGTTTATTTTCCCTTTTTGCCTCTGTAGAATAATTTATAACCAATATTACAGTATGTACAAAAAAAAAAAAAAAGAAAGAAAAGTAAAAAGAAAACCAAAAAAAAGGCCCACTCTGGTTGCCGGCTAGGACAGAAACTACTTCCACTACAAAATGAACCCTGTACAGTATCATGAGAGTGGGAGTGGGTGGTACTCCCCAGTGAGATAGACAGACAGATGGAAGGCTGAGGGGAGGGGAGGCTACAGTACCGTGTGCTCCCCCACACGGGTGGGGGCAATGAGAAGCCCTGCCCTGCCCAACTGCAGAACCAGGCCAAGGGGAGTAGGGAAAAAGGAGGAGGGCGTCTTTCCTTCCAAACAGTCCCCCATGGCTTGGAGCAAAATGGCCTTGCACCTGTCTGTTATATTGCTTGGGGAATAGTTAGGGGAAGAGGAGGAGGCTTGGCAAGGTGGGACAAAGGAGAAATGACTTTGGTGCCAGGGTGGGAAGGGATGCCTAGGAAGGGAATGTGGGTGTACACAGTTATTGCTTCCTCCTAGGGCAAAGGGTCAGGGAGGGCAGCAGGAGGATGTTGGGGGGATGCCTAGGATGGGGGCTCTGGGCCTGGCCCTGCCCCACCCAAGGTGCAGGTGGGAGCCACTACAACCCTCTCCTATGGCCGTGAGAATCATTAAGGCAGAAACAAGAGGAGAAGCAGCTGGAAGAAGGGGGTACAGCTCAAAGCTGTCTCCCTCAAATGGAGAAAATCCAAACAGAACCCAAAGTGGAAGGAAGGGGGTGGCAAACGAAGGGAGGACCAGGCCCTCCTCAAACTTCAGACCCCAGGCTGGTGGTGTGAATGTCCCTCCAACACCCTCCCCTCCCAGCATCCCCAGGCCCGTCCCAGAGACAGTACTGCCAGGTTTGTGCAAAATGAGGCGGAAGACTTCTGGGGAAGGTGGGGCAGTGAACCTGAGAGGGGCTGGAGCTGGGGCCTCTCACAGTGACCCCCCCAGCGGGCTCCTGCCCAGCATGGCTATTCCTGGCTGGATTCTAGAAACCCTCCAAATTTCAGAAGTGCCTGGAAAAAGACTTACACCTGCTTGGGCCTCGGTGGAGAGCTCACAGAGGCTGGAAGACTGAGTCTGGGACCCAGGAGGGGTGAGGATGAGGCCGGAAATGGACAAGGGGATCTGGGAACAGGAGCATCTACAGTTGCTGTGTTTCATCCTGGTTTTTTTTTCTTTTCTTTTTTTCTAAAAATGTAACAATGAAAATTCCAAAAATAAAACCCCTTCCAGGACCTCAGCCCCTCCTTCCTCAGGCCCCACCTCCAAAAAGAGGCCCCATGAGTGAGGGTGGGGATGGAAGGAAAGGGGAAAAAAAGAAAAGAGAAAAAACCCCACCTTTCTGTTTTCTTTTTTCTCAAGAGGCCCACGAGTCTTTGAGGCAGTCGGGGGATGATGGCGGTGGAAGGACGCAGGGAGGGCAAAAGGGTGTAGGGGCTGGGGCTCAGGTAGGGCCTCCAGCAGACCCCCACCCACCAGGGGCTGGGGTTGTGGGTGGGTTCTTGCCGGAAGTCTCTGTGCAGGCACAGCACGCCCTCTTGGCAGCCTGATGTTCTTTCTGGGCCCCCACCTCTGCTGCCACAGAGGGGAGGCCCAGGAGGCCCGGGGCCTCCTCTGGAGTGGGTGGGGTCCTCAAGGCAGGCAGAGTAGGGTTCTCAGGAGACAGGACAGGGGGCCTACTGCAGCCCACAGCATGCACGGATACATCTGGGGACGTGGACTTGCCCTGGCCCTCAGCCACATTGTCTGCTTGCTGTGTCAAGGACATTTCCTCTATCTCCACCTCTGTGGACACGTCATGGCCATCCACCGCCAACAGGTCCTCAGCTGGGGATGCATCCTGGACCCTGAATAACGCCTGCACCTCAATTGCACCCAGGGCGGAGGACACTTCCTCCTCCTCTTCCTCCTCCAGCGTCAGCTCAAACTGGAACTTATCAGGTAGGGGCCGGTGGCCTGGCCCCTGGGGCTCCTCTGGTGGCGGTGACGGGCTCTGCCGAATGGCACTATAGTACCAGTCCCGGTTATCTTCCAACATGTCCAAGATCTCCTGGGCATCTGGGTGGACCAAGTCGGCCCAGGTCTCCCACAGCGGGTGCACAATATAGTCTATGAAACCCACCTGGGGGAGGGAGAAGAAGACATAATAAACTGGCAGCCCACTGGTACAGATGGCACTGCCATTCTGAGGGATCTAATAAAATTTAAACAATGCTTATATCATTTGACCCACCAATCTTGCTTTCCAGATCCACCCTGGAAAAATTCTTGCATAAGTAACAACAACAAAAAAAGAATCCCATGAGATGTAAACATATACTGTATACATCAGTTGGGGAGTCCTTTTTTTTTAATGTGGTACCTACAGATATTTATAATGGCATTTTTTGTAACAAAGAGAAACTAGGAATAACTCCATGGTCAGTTAAGAGCCTGACATAATCTTCCCTACTTTTCATTGACAGACTCTTGATTTTTTTTCTTGAGGAACAAAATGCTTCCAGCTGAAAACTACATTTCCCAGTCTCCCTTGCAAAAGAGAGGGTGGCCATGAGAAAGCCTGTAGGATGGAAGATGCTGGGCGCTGCCTCAGCTGGCAGAGAGGGCTTTCTCCCTGGAATGCAGCCAAGAAGGCTGTGACCATGAGAGGCATCTTTGGGGACAGAAGCCCCATTCTTAATTGGTAGAAGAGAAACACTGAAAGCTCTGGGTGCCTACCAACTTTGTAGAGCCACAGAGAGCCAAATTCTTTTTCTCTAGACTTTTCTCATAGAAAGGAAAAAAAAAATCTTTATTTTGTTTGAGTCACTGCAAATTTCTAACTCCTAAACACCTAAATGTCTATCAACAGGGGAATGACTACATAAACCATTATCTATCTACATCCATGGGAATACTATACTGTAGTGAAAATGGGTAGCTAAATCCGTTCATAATAACTTGGACAGATCTCCAACTCATTGTTGAGAAGAAAAAGCGAGCTGTATAAAATGGGTATATATTGATACAATTTGTATTTTTTTAAATGTTTATTTTATTGATTTGAGAGAGAGAGACAGGAACATCCATCTGTTCCCATATCCATATTCAATCCCCTAACCAGGGATTGAATTGGCAACCTCTGCACTTCAGGATGATGTTCTAACCAACTGAGCTATCTGGCCAGGGCACTATAATTTGTATATTTTTTAAAAATTAAGTGAGAGGAAGGGAGGCAGAGAGACAGACTCCCATATGCCCTGATCAGGATCCACCCTCTCTGCCCATCTGGGGCCACTGTCCATTGCTCAGCAACCAAGCTATTTTTAGCACCAGAGGTAAGGCCATGGAGCCACCCCAGCGCTTGGGGCCGACTTGCTCGAACCAATTGAGCCAAAGCTGTGGGAGGAGAAGGGGAAGAGACAGAAAGAGAGAGAGAAAGGGGGGGAGAAGCAGATGGCCGCTTTTCCTGTGTGCCCTGACCAGGAATTGAACCCAGGACATCCACATGCCGGGCTAATGCTTCACCAAACCAACCAGCCAGGGCCTACAATTTGCATTTTTTTTTAATGAAGAACAAGTAAATTTATTTATTTTTATTTATTCATTTTTTTAGAGAGGAAAGGGAGAGACAGAGAGAGAGAGAGGAGAGACAGAGAGAGAGAAGGTGGGGAGGAGCTGGAAGCATCAACTCCTATATGTGCCTTGACCAGGCAAGCCCAGGGTTTCGAACCGGCGACCTCAGCATTTCCAGGTCGACGCTTTATTCACTGCGCCACCACAGGTCAGGTTACAATTTGCATTTTTAAAAAAGATAAACCTGCTAGGCCCTGGGTGGGGTAGCTCAGTTAATTAGAGCATCATCTGGACATGCTGAGGTTGCAGGTTCAATCCCCATTCAGGATAAGAATCAACCAATAACAGCATGAACGAGTGGAAAAACAAATTGATGGGTTTTTTTTTTGTTTTTTTTTTTCTTTTCCATTTTTCTGAAGCTGGAAACAGGGAGAGACAGTCAGACAGACTCCCGCATGCGCCCGACCGGGATCCACCCGGCACGCCCACCAGGGGCGATGCTCTGCCCACCAGGGGGGCGTTGCTCTGCCCATCCTGGGCATCGCCATCTTGCGACCAGAGCCACTCTAGCGCCTGAGGCAGAGGCCACAGAGCCATCCCCAGCGCCCGGGCCATCTTTGCTCCAATGGAGCCTTGGCTGCGGGAGGGGAAGAGAGAGACAGAGAGGAAAGCGCGGCGGAGGGGTGGAGAAGCAAATGGACGCTTCTCCTGTGTGCCCTTGCCGGGAATCGAACCTGGGTCCTCCGCACGCTAGGCCGACACTCTACCGCTGAGCCAACCGGCCAGGGCCAAATTGATGTTTGTCTGTCTCCTTTCCTCTCTCTCTAAAAAGAAATAAATAATTAAATAAATAAAAGCAAACCCCACAGACCACTGCTATTAAGTTGCCTGTGAAAATAACTGCATAATAAAACTATAAAACTGGTTTTCATTGGGGGGGGGGGTGCAGGCCCAGGAGACATTTGGAAGTGTTTGGAGACATTTCTGGTGTTATGCCTGGAAGGGGAGGGTGCCCCTGGGATCTAGTGGGTGGAGACCAAGGATGCTGCTCAACACTATGCGATACACAGGAAGGCCTCCACCAAACAGAATGATCTGGAGTCAACTGCGGGTCTCACTAGGAGGAGACTAGATGTGGGGAGAGTGAGAAACTCTTCTATTCACATTGCAGTGTTGAGTCTTTTATAAGACTGCATTCCTGTCCCTCTTGCTAAATTCATCAGGTATATGATGAAAACAAGTCAATTCACCTCATTATAAAATCCTCTGAAAATCAGAGATCATATCACTGGCCAGGTTAGGATTTCAGAAACAGGTTGAATCAACATAAGGTCTGTAACTAAAGGCCAGCTAAGTATATTATTCTTGATATTATGGCTATTGCTGTAAATGAGTTAGAACTGTCTGAATGCGGTGTGTCCAAGGCTCAATTGCATTGTTCAGTGGAGGAGAAAATGTTGCATATTTCCCATCAAGAAAGATAAGTAAGACCTGGCTTGGTAGCTCAGTTGGTTAGAGCACCATCCCCATACGCTAAGGTTGCGGGTTCAATCCCCAGTCAGGGCACATACAAGAATCAACCAATAAATGCATAAAGAAGAAGAACAATGAACTGATGTTTCTTACTCTCTCTCTTTCTCTCTTTCCCCTCTCTCTAAAACCAATAATTAAAAACTTTAAAAAAAAGATAGAAAAGGAAAAAAACTAAGACTTAACATTGTGGAGGAGCAAGCAGGTCAGGACCTTCTGGGCCCTGAAGCTCCAGGTTAGGGTAGGGTGGGGTGCGAGGCTGGCACCCCGAAACTGTACCTGAGACTTCTCCACTGAGGCTGTGTGCTTGTCACACATGGGGCTGATCTCCATGCCACGCTCACGCTCACGGTCGCCCTGCTGGAAGAACTCAGCCATGATGCGGTCCGTCCACTGGCGGTACAGCTCCAGTGGCTTGGTGGGGTTGCTGAGGTCCGCACAGTGCACCATGTTCCTCAGAACCTGTACAGGGCACGGGACCTTCAGAGGCCATGCTCCCATGCTAGTCTGAGGCTACAGGCTGCCTTCCCTTCTTCCCCTTGGGGGGAGAGTGGGGAGACGGGGTAGGGGGGAGGTAAAGAGAGACAGAGGAATAAAGAGGGAGGGAGATGAGTGGGGGCGAGAAGGGAGGAGATGAGGAAGGGCAGATGGAGAAAAGGGCAGAGGGAAGGAGGAGAGAGAGAAGGCAGGGAAAGAGGTGGGGGAGATGAAAAGAGGTGGGGGAAAGGAGAAAGGAGAGGGAATGTGGGGAAGAGGAGGGGATGAAATGGTGGAGAAGAGAGGAAGAGAGAGACAGGGATGGGTGGATGAAGGGAAGAAAGAATTGGGGGAGATGATAGGAGGTGGGGGAAGATAGGACGAGATGAGGGTTGGGAGGGGAGGATGAGGGGAGAGGGAGAAAAACAGACAGGAAGATGGTCAAGAAGGGAGCTGGAGGCTGAGAGAGGGGCAGCAGTCAGATCTGAAGGGTGGAAGGGAGAGAAAGGGACTAACTAGTCTTATATGATGTGTGAAGGGAGCACCTGGATGCGGTCCGAGTAGTTGTCTAGTAGAAGGACCCCTGAGCTGGTCACTTTCTTGGTTTCAACCATGGTCTTCAGGTCAGCTAGGAGGGTCATATGCTTGGACATGTCTGTGGCCAGCACCTGTGGGGAAGGGGGCCATCACGGGGGCCATCACAGGAGCCACTGAAGCTCTGCCACCAGACCACTGTATCAATCGGAGCCTCTGAAGTTTTCACTGGGTTCAACCTGACCCCACAAGTCCCACCAAAAGACGCCTCTTCCCCCAGGGGCCGTGCCATCTTAAACTCAGACCTTCCCAAAGTGCCACACATCAAAGGCGACCTTTTCTGCTCTGTTCCCAGTCTGCGCACCATGTCGATGACCATCTTGCGCAGGCTCTGCCGCTGGCGTTTGCTAAGGTTCTGGAAGATGTCACAGTTTTCTTCTTGAAGCAGTTTGAAGCCCACAGCCAGGTGGTGGTTCTCCAGCACCGACTCGTCATTGTACATGAGTGCCAGCTCCGAATCTGTGGCCCAGGCAGGGGCAGGAGGTCAGAGGAAGGAAGAACCCACAGGGCTGCCCTGCAGGAAGAGGCGGTGCAGGCCCCACCCCCATGGAGAGCCACTCACTGGTGTTGATGAGGAACTGGTTGGAGACCCCAGGGTGGTCGACGTCATGGATGGCTGCTGCAAAGAGGGCTGCGAGAATCTCCAGATCTGTGAATACAGCCTGGAGGCAAAGAGAGGCAATCAGAGAGACACAGGGGTTGGGGTGGGTCAGAGAGACAAGATAAGAGAGATGGGGGGCTCAAAAAAATTGGGGGTCAGAATAAAAAGATAAGGATCAGAGAGAGGAACAGGGTCAAAGAGAGATGGAGGTCAGAGACCCAGGGCCAGAGAGATAAACAGGAGATCAGAGATGGACAGTCAGCAATGGGGTTAGGGAGACGGAGCCAAGCAGTGCTCACGTCCAGGGCAGGTGTGGCCAGCAGCACATGGGTGGACTGCAGCACATCAGCAGCGTGCAGGCTGTTGTGGTAGGCCACATCCTGGTGGTAGTGGTCCTCCAGAGTCAGCATATATGTCACCATCGTGTCCACCGGGATGTGGAACTTCTTCAGCAGGTCCCGTTCCTGAGGGCAGGTATGGAGGGACAGTGACCCTTGCTAGCTCTTAGCCACCTGCCCCGGCCCCATCCTTGTGCTGCACCCCCACCCTGCCCTACCTGGAATACAGTATACATGATACAGCTGAGAGAGTGGCCCCCAGCATAATCTGACACATGGAAGATGTTCAGGCCCCATTTGCTCAGGTTTTCCAGTTCCTAGAGGAGACAGAGGCCAGAGATCAGGAGCCTGCGAGGCCCAGGGCCTTCTGGACTCTTTCCTGCAGAGCTCTGGATACCGTTATTGGTTACCCTGTGGGTAGCATGCTCAGCAGCACAGAACTTACTTCCCAGGTCCTACTGGGCCAAGAAATAACAAAGCAACCACAGCTACTATCTATTGAGTGCTTATTATCTGTCGGACACTGCACTAAGTACTTGATCTCAATTGGCAGGGGCATAAAAGTGATGTGACTTACCTGAGACTTTGTAGCCTCCAGGCTACAGGCTAATTTTCCATGTCTCCCCAGAATCCAGAACAGTGCCAGCACACAGCGGGTGCTCACTAAACACTGGGTGACCCAGTGCATCACTGGCCAGTGTCAGCTTGCAGAGGTGACAACAAACGTCAGCTGAGTGAGCCACTGAGAGAGCATCAGGCCTACTGTACAAATCAGTGTGAGAGCCCTCTGGCTCAAGGTCTTTCGGGAGAGCCAGGAGCCAAACCCAGGCCAGGTCTGTAGTGCACACTGGTGGGGTTCTGGCCAGATCCCCATTCACTGGTCACTGTACCCATCTCCTAGCTGCTGGGATAGTTGCTTCTACGGCTCACAGCTGTCCTATTCCAGAAATGTCCCACTCCAGAAAACTGGTTTTGCCCCCACCTCAGGAACTACATAGAGAGGATGATGCCATTCACCCTAGGGGCAGCCCCCAGCCAGTGACTGACACAGGGGTACAGAGGCCGGTGCTCTTTCCTCCAGGTGGGCCCAACTCTGGTGCTCTTCGGTCCAGAGCTCCCAGCGGAGTCGGGCTGAGGCCGACTGGCACTGAAACCCTCTCTTTGCTTAGCTAGCGCCTTCCACTCCTGCTCCCGAGAGTCTCAGAAAGTCTGCGTTATGCCACTAGCTTTGACGAGAGACCTACATTAGTACCTGTTTTTGCGAACTGAAAGAAACCCAAAGAGAATTTTTGCTTTTACAGAAAAAGGTGAAAAGCAAAAACAGAAAACAGTGTTCAGCCTTTGTTTTGCAGCAGCTGTTACGGAGGCAGCAACACCCTGAGCAGTGAGAACGACCCTGCCAACCTCACTCCCCAAAAGCTGTACTCGGCATCTCAGCATTTAGTCACCAGAGCTTTGCACTGGGTCTGTGAGAATATGTTTTGTGCATCCACAAGCAAGATGTGTCCTAAGATATCAGAAAAACCTGAGAGAGCTCATAAGGTTACTGCACTTAGTGTGAAACTGGACATAACTGTTTTGATCATGAACAAAATAAAGACACATAAATTAATGGTAAAATGGCAATTACTTCCTCATTTTACACCACTTGGGTTTATGAAAGGTTTCATAGAAACGTTTTGCTTTCAGTTAGTCCCAGTCCTCATCTAACCCAACACCCAGCCCTTCCCCAGGAAACCCCTTGCCTCTCTCCAGCCCAGCCCCCCACAGAGCCCCCACTCACTTGGGCCAGGAGCTCCTCTTGGTCTGTCTTCACCCCAAAGCGGGGTACGCTGGAATCAGTTGGGTTGCTGTTGTGCATCAGTTTCTTCACCCCCATGATCTGAGACATGGGCTGGAACTGCGGCCCCGGGGCTGGAGGCTGCTGGGAAGGTCTCTGCCACAGTGCTTGCAGCTTTTCACCATCCTTCATTGTGGGTGATAGGATCTCCACTTCATTCTGCTTGTCTGCAGAAGATGGAGGAGAGCAAGCATGAGTCCCCCTCAGAGGTTCCCTCACTGGGCCCTCAGCCCCATCCCGTTGGCTTTGGGAAGTCCCTCCCAGGAGGGCAGACCCCTTCTGGGTGTCATGCTTTTGGTTACTCATAAGCTGAAAAACAGAGGGGAGCTGGAAATTTTTCTGGGAGGTGGTGGGGTGGAGGTAGAGACTTTGGGGCCTACCCAGAGCTGTGAAGTGGCCCTAGCCCGACTGCCAGGGTTGGCAGGGGGTGGTGTGAGAAGTCAGGAAGCGGGGGTGAGGATGCTGGAGAGAGCAGCTGCCTGCCCCGATAGGCACGAAACCTTCTCATGGTGCCTGAGAGTGCTGTTAGGGGTGGACAGTGCTGGGAGGAGGGAGGAAGGGTGATCTCTGGCTCCATGGACCCCCACTGCTACCTGGTAACCTCAGCCTGCCTGAGAACCACACCCTGGAGCCCTTTTCCTGAGCTTCCAAGGGCTTTCAGAGCTCAGCTAGAACTGACCTTTGTGAACCAGGGGCCCACCAGTCAATGACAGACCCTAACAGGGCTCATTCACATGCCACACTACTATTGGCTGGTTCTCAGAATTTGGCACAGCCATACCCCCACCTGCGGGAGCATTTGAAAATCAAAACCTTCTCTTAAGCTTGGTGGCAGGGAGGTGTAAATCTCCTGATGGTATTGTTGGTGATAAATTGTAGGGGGTGCAATTATCCTGAGTGTGTGGGGAATATATTCAGCCTGGGTTCTTGAGTACAGAAGTTAGAATGACTTGGAGGTCCCCTTGAGCTTGAGAGTGCCACTAAATTTGGGGTATTCTGTATTGGGGCTGGTTCCACTGAGTCAGGAAACTCTCCTAAGTTTGGGGAATGTCTTCCAGGTTCTTAAGCTTGAGAACTGTATTGAGAATGGGTATCTAAAGCTTGGGGAGTCAGCTGAATATGGGGGGGTCATAAAGTTTGGGGATTTTGTTGAATTTGGGGGACTTTTCTGCTTGGAGGTTTTTTTTTTAAGTTTCAGGGTCTTTTGTAGACTATTCAGGGCAGAGTTTGAGAACCCTACTGAGTTTAGGCATCTCTTGAGTTTGGGGGACCCTTCTGAACTGGGGGGACAAGTTCAAGTTTGCAGATTCTATTGAGTTTTATGGGACTTTTCAGACTGGAGGCATTTTCAAGTTTAGAAGTTCTATTTGAGTTTAGGGGTTTCTTGGGGTCGAGTTTCAGAGTTCCAATGGGATTCCACTGAGTTTGGGAGAACTTCTCAGTTTGATTTTTTTATATATAGAATTTGGGGTCCCATTGAATTTTGGGGCAGCATGAGTATGGAAACTCTTAAACATGGTGTTTGACCTTAGAAGAGTTAAGAGTCAGGGTCCCTTGGGCAAAGGTGGGCAACAGGACTCGGTCTAGGGGACCCCTCCAGTACAGGTGTGATCCCCTGCCATGGGCTGCCCTTCACTCACCCAGGAATGTGGTGGAGATGTACTCAGAGACCTGGTTTCCTGATCTGCTCATCTCTGACAGGTGTGTGAGTTCACGGTTTAGCATCCTCTTGAACTAAGGTGAAGGAGGCAAGAAGGAAGGAATGATGGGGTCATGGAAAAGGGGGGAAGTCAGTGTTCAGAAGACCCCATGAGTCCTTCTACTTCTCTGTTCAGCCAACAGAGCCCCCTGCAGATTGCCAGAGGGGAAGGGTCAGCCCTTTCTCTCCTCCCAGCTCTGGATGGGGGTCCCCAGGCTTGTGCAGTTAGGACTTAGCATATACCTCCTTGTCTGAGGAAGGGGGGCTCCCAGTTCCCTCTCCCCCTCCTCCAAGGAGGAGCCAGAAGGGCACCTGTGGAAGGGAGGGGCTCCTGACTAACAGGGAGCCAATGGGGTATCAGGAGAATTCGATTGCCATGGTGATTGGAGTCTCCTTAGCAACTTCCCCTCCAACCAGCTGCTGAGCTTGGGGGAAAGGGGGGCCAGCCGGCAGACCTCTTAACCCTTGCCTTCCCAGAGCTACCCCTGGCCCCTATCTCCCAGACATGGACTCCATCCACTCCCTGGAGGTTCTGTCCCTCAGCACCCAACCTAGTTTAGGAGGAGGGAATACAGTCTCCCAAGTTCTGGGTGAAGAAACGGTTTGGCTGGGGCAGGGGAGAATTCAGTGAGCTGAGGAAGACCTAATTCCGTCACCCAGGGAAGAGGGGCTCCCATCATAGCTCCCTCTTTCCTCACCTCATGGGGGAGACAGAGGCACAGATGAATGGAGTATACCCAGAACCACTCCTAGGGCACCTCCTGGTTCCCCCATGCCACTTTACACAAAATCTGCTGTGACATTGTGTAAGGAGGAGAAAGGGCATCAGCTCCCTGCCCCCAAGCTCTGCCAAAGCACCCCCAAAGCAGAAGAGAGGCAGAAGAGACACTGGGCAAGAAGGGTAAGACTGAGTGTCCACACCAGATGGGCACTCACTCCACCCAGTGCTACCCGGGGACATTGAGCACACATAAAGAGAAAGACACACAGATGCAAAATAGACCCACAAAGTCACAAGCCACATACAGAGACAGAATTCTGTGCCACACAGCTCATACAGCCCAGACACACAAATCAAGAGGTATGTACAATAAAGTGGTCACTGACAATTGGGGTCATATATATGCCCCAGAAAAATCACGCAGTTCAGCATTCACAAACATGTCCAATACACACAACCACAATCAGAGCCATATGATCTCAGACAGGGCCACACCATGACCCAGGCAAATAAGCATATAGTCAGGCAGCCCCACACTACTGCAGACACACATGTATGTACTGACAGTCACACCCAGAGAGACCCACACCCCCAGCCACCCACCATTTACTCCCAACCCTGGGCCACACACAGAGACATAGTCATAAGCATTGATATCCAGACCACACACGTGCACAGCTGAACACACAAGTCCAGACCAGGGGTTGAAGGGTCACAGGTCAGAGTGCCATGGCCAGGTCTCCTGCCCATCGATCACCTCAAGGTCCCCTACCTGGTCCCACCAGCCCACCAGCCATGGCTTGGAGCAGGTCTCGCAGAAGAAATCCACCAAGGGCATCTTGGAGTCTTAACCCTGCACAGGGCTGCCGCTCACAGAGGCTGAGCTTGGGGAGTCCTGGGTTAACAGCCACCGTCTGGGGCGGGGGTGGGGTATTGGGCAGGTGGGCAGTAAAAGGGGGAGCCGCGGAGGGGTCTGGGCCGGCCCAGCAGGGCTGGGGGCTCCCCTCCCCTCCGCGCTCCCAGTGGCAGCCCTAGTTACATGGTCTGCAAGCCCCTGGCCCCTATGGGCCCCCCACAGCAGTGGCAGGAGGTGGCCAGGGACCCCTGCCCATGGAGGGGCAGGGCGAGGGTCCCAGGAGGCGGCTTCAGAGGCTCTGGGCTCTGTGAGTGCGCCTGTGTGTGTGTGCCTGCTCACTGCAGCACTGGCAGGCTGCATGTGATGTCAGCTGGTGCCGGGGGTGGGGGGGTGTTAAAGGGGCATCAGAGCCCACAGACTCAGCAAGGACTCAAGTGGGGCTGCGGAGGATAGGCAGGGCAGTACCTACCCCCTCCAGGATATGCCCCCTCCATGGACACACCCAGAGACAAAGACACACACCCAGATGCTCCACACACTCTCAGACATATAAACACTCTGAGACACACCTTCCACACTAACACAGCCAGACACTTGACACACTTAAGCAGATACCCAGATGCTTTCAGCCTTACACTGACCACATGCACACACATCTACAGTCACAACTCTAAGGTGCAACAAACACATTTATAGGTATACAGTTGAGTACACAGAGATACAAATGCCTTCAGACACACCCCTTCTAAGAACACAGACCCACACTCAATGTGGAGACACACGCCAAAGGAAAACACCCAGATGCTGGACACACTTATAAACACATACTCAACACACCAGCAGACACACTTTCAAACAAACACAAATACCCATGTAGCCTTAGACACAAACATACCCTGACAAATCCATAAAGGAATACATACACACACACACACACACACACACTCATCACAGACACACACTTGCAGGTTCACATTCAGAGATCCAGTCACATTGTCAGATAACCACACACCCTCAGGGACACAGCCACCCTCAGACTTGTATGTTCCCAAACAAATCTCCACCCACAGGCATCTGCCCCTACCACAGATACCCCCATCTGTACACTCATTTCCTGATATGCATCCTCCCACACGGGCTACCACCATGCAGCACAACTCCAGGAAGCATTATCATCCACACTGCCTACTTTCTGACTGGTGCCCCCTGGAGTTGTGCAGTGCACAATCTGCACAGCTGCACATGGAAGCATTGCACCCTCCCCTGCAGCCCTGCAAGCACACGTGCACACATATACACACACAGAGTCACAAATGCATGGAGATACACACTATAAGTGTGGACTAACTCCTATCTGTAGACATACACAGCCCTCCAGCATTGACCCACATAACCCCAATGATTGCCTGTGCACACCCACATACCATCCATAGCTACACCTCTGTACACCACTTCTGACAGAACCTCTTGAAACACATCCCCACCCTATGCTGCAAATGTGTAGCCAACAAATTCACAGCCACACAGACCCATAGTCACAGATACCCATCCGTAGACCATACAAGCACACAACCGCACTCCAAGAAAGATGACTGTCTATGGACAGATGTCTAGCCACATGAACATACACACAAAGACACACAAAAACCAGGATCCCTAGGTCCTGGGAGAAGTCAAAATCCATATGAACTATAAATCCTTAAACTGTGACTCAGGATTGGTTCCGACTGGAAATTGACCTCGCCCTATAGGCCTCATCCACGGATTGGCCTTGCCCACTGGCCCCACCCTGTTGCTAGCCCCGCCCCATGCCCCACCCCACAGGCACTGCCCAGGAATAACCCCACACCATAGGCCCTATCCAGGGATTGGCCCCGCCCTATGGTTGGTCTGTCCACAGATTCCAGCCAGTTGATGATCTCACCCCTAAGGCTCCTCCCTGCCAACCCAAGGCTCACACACCTTGTGGGACGCCATCTCGCTGACTGAGCGGTAGGTCTGCATGGTCTCTAGCTGCTCCAGACACCAATCCAGCTCCTCCAATGTCTCCCGCGCCAACTGCTGACACGTCTCCTCTGGAGAAGGGGCAGCAGGGGTGGTGACTGAGAGGATCCACAGGCAGACCAAAAGCCCCAGCCCATGGTGATAGGGGTCTGCCAGGTGAGTGGGGTGCTGGGAAAGGGAATGAGTCAACCACCCAGGGTGAGGAACCCCTACTGGAGCAGTAATAAGGACCCTTTTCCACTACCCCTGGGCTTATTTACCTGACAGTGTGGCCTTGCAGACCGGGATTGGGCCACTCAGTGGGGATCGCCTGCAAAGAAATAGGGCTCCAGCGCCAGCCTGGGCCCCTCAAGATCCCTGCCACTCCCTTTCTATGAATAGTGCTGATATTCCTTTTTCTGAGAGCTCAGTGTGTCCCAGGCATGCTACCATGTACTCTAACTGCAGCCTCTAACAGAAACCCAGAAGAACCCATTTTACAGACAATGAAACTGAGGCTAGAGGAGGTGAACCAGCTTCCTGGAGACTACATGGCTGATCAGTGAAAGAGTCAGGTCTTGTGTCTCCAAAGTTTTGCTCCCCCCCCACCTGCTCTGACTCCCAGAGGGACCAGCAGCTCTTAGCCACACCCTGACCCAAAATAAAAACTACTCCTATTTAGGGAGAATTTATTATGTGCTGGGCAATGTTCTAGTACTTTCTACATCATCTTCTATATTCCTCACAGCAGCTATCTAATAGAGGAGCTGTTAAATTCCCATTTTATAGAGGAGGAACAGAGGCATCAGAGAATACTATTTGCCCAACAAGTTGGCATGAGGGTAGGAGTGGCCCCAAGGCTGCATACCTGTCCACCTGTGACCTTACCACCCTGTATCTGGACCCCTCGGTCTTTCTTTATAAAAGTTTCTATGTCTTAGGCATTTGAATTGTAATGGTTCAATGGCTCAGAGGGAACTGTTGCCAGAACAGAGACTCAGAGAGACCAAGTACCTGCCTGAGGTCACACAGCAGGGCTGAGAGTGGAACCCAGGTATACTTAGCCTCATGATCATGGTCGTTGGAGCCCAGCCTCGACTTACTTGTTGCTGGGAATGGGTACATTGGTCAGGAGTGAGAAGTTGCTGCGAACACTCCGGAGACTGGCCAGCACCTGGGACCAGGGGCAGCAGTGAGGAGAAGGTAGCTGGGGCTGGGTCCCTGTCCCCAAGTGCGGGGAGGTTTGGAGCCCTTTCCCTCCTTAGGGCAGGGGCATCTCACCTGGGCAAATGGTGTCACGATGAGGTCTTCAGCATACCTATGATCAAGGACAGGGGTAAGTGAGGGATGCCAGAGGACCTGGCAGGAGAAGGGTTGGGGTGCCAGAAAAGCAACTCTCTAGGGTTGATATTCTGTGGAGGCTGGGCCCAGGGAGACTGGTGAGCAGGGAGGGGCTCCAAGGAGTGTGGAGAGAGGACACTTACACCTCACAAGGGTGAACATGCTGCAGGGGCTACTTCTGAAGGAAACGACAGCCAGGGTGAAGGGCTCAGGTTGGGGGGGTAGGTGAACACACAGCTGAGAGCAGTAGGTAGGGAGGAGAGTAGGGCAGGAAGGGACTTAGGGAAGTTCTGAGGTGGATACCTTGATGGGTAGGGGCAGGGCTGGAGGATCCAATGAGAGGGTAGGGGGCTGAGCAGGTCTGGGGGGTACTTATGCCTCAATAGGTGGTCATGATAAAGAAAGCTGGTTTAGGAAAGGCTGGAGGAGGGAAGAGAAGGCTCAGCAGAGGTAGACAACACTGGGAGGAAGCATCGGTAGAGAGGAACTCAAATTGGGAGTGCTTCCTCCTTGCTGCAGACACAGGCTGAGGTGGGGCCTGGTCCCAGCAGGCAATGGGTAGGTTGGGTGGGTGGGGACTATTTGGACAAGGGTGGAGGCTGGGACTGAGGAAGGGGCTTAGTGTGGCTGGGTGGGGGCAGTCACTGGGTAGGCATGCCATGAAGGGACTGAGCCCTTGATAAAGGGAAGGGGGCTCTTTTCCCTTCTCTGGGGAGGAAAGGTCTGGGGGCTTGGACATGCCCCCTCTCCTTGCTGGGAAGGATAGCTTATGATAAGGCCATAAGAGCTGGCAGGTGGGATTAGGAAGTGCTCACGCCTCGCTGGTGACTGATGAATTTCGGGACATGGTCTTGGGTGACATGTCATAGTCGCTGTCTGAGCGGTAGAGGAAAGATTCACGGCGCTGGCTGGTGGCCACCCCAGCATGCAGCACGAGGCCCGGGCTCGCCTGCGAGTCCAGGGGGCTGCGGCCTGGTGATGTAGTGGACCCATTCTCTGCCTCGAAGCTGCAAGGGCAGGCAGGAACAGGGGTTAGGGGGACTGAGATGGCATTTGGGGAGGTTAAGAGGAATAAGGGGGCCAGAGGAATTCCTGGCAGAGATGGGGGCATACAGAGGATACTAAAGGGAGAGACACCCCGAAAGAGATGGAGACAAAGAACTGCAGAAATGGAAGTTACCGAGAGCCTTTGTGAGCCAGGCCCTGTTGTAGGTGCTAGGAATACAGCAGTGATAAAGACAGACCATGATCTGTCCCTCATAGAGATGACATGGGGAGGGCCCAGGCTGAACTACGAACAGGTTAACCTAATAACAATGCACACCCCAAAAGTTGTGGGGTTCTCCTTGATTCTACTTTTTCCATTGCACCTAAAATCAGTCTGGCTGCCCAACTCTATTCAGAATTGGTCCACTTTTCAGCCCCTCTTTGACCAGCACCCCTTATCACTTGCCTGGACCAGTCCATTCACCTCTTCTCTGGTCTCTGGCTCCTGTCTTTGCCCCTCAGTCTGTTTCCCCCTCAGTGGCCAGAAGAAGCCTGTAGTGCTTGAGTCAGGTCACATCCCTCCTCTGCTCAGAACCCTTTATAGTGCCCAACTCAGAGGAAAAGCCCAAGTCTTCACTGTGGTTCACAAAGACCTGCCCTGTGACCTCCCACTCTAACCCTCACTCATGCTGCTCCAGCTAAATGGCCTCCTCACTAGTCCCTAAACATTCCATATACATTCCTGTCTCAGGACCTTTGCACAGGCTGTTTACCCTGCCCAGATAGATCTCCAGTGGCTCCTCTTTTACCTCCTTCGGACTTCAGCTCAAATGTCAACTCCTCAGGAAGGCCTCCGCTGACCAATCCATCTAAAATTTCAAGCCCTGCCCCAATATTTCATATTTCCCTTCTGCCTTACTGGAATACTGCTTATAAGCCCTAGTGAGGTGGCTCAGTGGATAGAACATTGTCCAATGCTCTGAGGTTGATGGTTCAATCCCCAGTCAGAGCACATATAAGAAGCAACCAATAAGTGCACAACTAAATGGAAACTAAGTGGAACAATGAGTTGTTGCTTCTATCTCAAATCAATGGAAAAATAAAAACATATATATTGCTTACTGGATATAATCTATTTTTTTTAATTTATTGATTTTTAGAGAGAGGAGAGAGAAAGAGGGGGGGAAAGCAGGACGCAGTAGTAGTTGTTTCCCGCATGTGCTTTGACCGGAAAGCCCAAGGTTTCAAACCGGTGACCTCAGTGTTCCAGGTCAATGCTTTTTCCACTGCACCACCACAGGTCAGGCTTATGGGACATAAGCTATATTTTACTTCTTTACTGTTTCCCTTTTAGAACTAAGCACTGAAGATTAGGGATTTTTTTTTGTTTTTTTTTGGGGGGGATTCTTCTTTGTTTTTTGTTTTTTTAGAGAGTCAGAGAGAGGGACAGATAGGAATGGAGAGAGATGAGAAGCATCAATTCTTCGTTGAAGCATCTTAGTTGTTCATTGATTGCTTTCTCATATGTGCCTTGACCGGGGGCCTTAAGCAGACCGAGTAACTCCTTGCTGGAGCCAGCGACCTTGGGTCCAAGCTGGTGAGCTTTTTGCTCAAGCTACAATAGATGAGCCCGCGCTCAAGCTGGTGACCTCGGGGGTCTCGAATCTGGGTCCTTCTGCATCCCAGTCCGATGCTCTATCCACTGCACCGTCGCCTGGTCAGGCTCCAGATTAGGGATTTTTGTCTGCTTTGTTTACTGCTGTATCCTTTGGGCCAAGAACAAGGTCTAGCACATATAGGATGCCCAGTAAATGAATGAATGAATGAATCATAAAATGTATAAATGAATGAATGAATATATAAATACATGAATTGTGCCCCAAAGAGAATTAAAAATAGATGGATGACTGCAGTTTACTGGAGAGCTGGTTTTAGCTGCTATGGTTGAAGCAGGCCTGTTTGAGGAGGTGACATCTGTGCAGGGCCAGAAAAATGAGAAGGAAGGCCATGGGTCAGGAGTAGAAAGCACTCCAGGGTAAAGGAACAGGCAAGTGCAAAGACCCTGGGATAGGACTCAGTTATTATTATTTTTTTTTTTTAGCAAAAGAGAAACAAATACAGACAGGAAGTGAGAGAGATGTATCAGCTCATAGTGGCGACATTTTAGTTGTTCATTGATTTCTTCTCATATGTGCCTTGACTGCCAGGGGTGGGGGGTTCTCCAGCAGAGCCAGTGATCCCTTGCTCAAGCGAGCGACCTTGGGCTTCAAGCCAGTGACCTTTGGGCTCAAGCCAGAGATCGCAGGGTCATGTCTATGATCCCACATTAAAGCCAGCGACCTTGGGGTTTTGAACCTGGGTCCTCAGTGTCCCAGGTTGACGCTATATCCATTGTGCCACCACCTGGTCGGCAAGAACTCAGTTTTTGTTTGAGGGCCAGCAAGGAAACTGGTATGGCTGGAATGGTGATATAGACTAGAACAGAGACACAGCTTCAGAGAAGGGAGACAATGGGACCCCAGCCTGGGGGCACTCACTGACAAGACTGAGACCCTCAGCATGAAGAAGGAAGACACTGGCAATGTTACTTCCCAGCTGTATGACTTGGAGGAAATTACTGAATGCTAGTTTCCTTATTCACACAATAAACACAACCACCACTTACCTCAGGTCATTCAGGTGACCAGCATTAACACAGGAAAAATGCTTAGAATCATGCCTGTTAAAATGAGGGGGTTAGACTAGTGAGCAGACTTCAGGCTATGTTATGGGGAGGCATTCAAGGGAGTAGAGGGATGAAATGGAGCCCTCCCCTTTCCCATCCTACCTATTGCAAGTCAGCATAAAGTTGTATTTGAATAGTTCCTCTGCTCAGAAATTAGTTTGAAATCTCTTAGAACAGGACAGTGATGACAGCTTCCATACATTGAGCCTTTTCTATAGGCTACTTCTGGGATGTGAGGAGTTGGGAGGGATTTCACTGACTCTTTCTTACAGATGAAAAATGAGGTTCAGAGAGGAGAATGATTAGCTCTGAGTCACACAGCAAGACTATGATGGGGTCAGAATTCAAAACCAAGTCTTGTGACTCATTAGACCAAAATGTTAACTGCTTCCCTCTGCCTGCCTGACCCGTCAGAGCATATTCCTCCCAAAAATGTTCAAAAGGGCTAGGAAACCAACACAAAAAAGCAGAGTGGAGCTGGGGCTCTGAATTACTAGGTATTCCAATTTTAGGAAGAAAGTTAAAAAATTTTTTTAAATTTTTTGTATTTTTTCTGAAGTTGGAAACGAGGAGGCAGTCAGACAGACTCCCGCATGTGCCTGACCGGGATCCACCCGGCACGCCCACCAGGGGGTGATGCTCTGCCCTTCTGGGGTGTTGCTCTGTTGCAACCAGAGCCATTCGAGCGCCTGAGGCAGAGGCCACAGAGCCATCCTCAGCGCCTGGGCCAACTTGGCTCCAATGGAGTCTTGGCTGCAGGAGGGGAAGAGAGAGACAGAGAGGAAGGAGAGGGGAAGGGGTGGAGAAGCAGATGGGCGCTTCTCCTGTGTGCCCTGGCCGGGAATCGAACCCAGGACTCCTGCACGCCAGGCCAACGCTCTACCACTGAGCCAACCGGCCAGGGCCAATCAATAAAATTTTTTTTAAAAATTCAAACTTCTGGCCCTGGCCTGTTGACTCAGTGGTAGAGTGTTGGCCCAGCATATGGCTGTCCTAGGTTCGATTCCCAGTCAGGACACACAGGAGAAGCGCCCATCTGCTTCTCCACTACAGCCCCTCTCACTTCTCTCTCTCTCTCTCTCTCTCTCTCTTTTCTCCTCCCCTCCTGCAGCCAAGGTTCGATTAGAGCCAGCTGAATTAGAGCGACTTGGCCCCACCAGGCGCTGAGGATGGCTCTATGACCTACACCTCAGGCACGAAAAAAAAAATTTTTAAAAAGTGGCTCTCTTGCCTGACCTGTGGTGGCGCAGTGGATAAAGCGTCAACCTGGAAACGCTGAGATTGCTGGTTCAAAACCCTGGGCTTGCCTGGTCAAGGCACATATGGGAGTTGATGCTTCCTGCTCCTCCGCCCCTCCCCTCTCTATAATGAATGAATAAATAAATAAATAAATAAAAAGTGGCTCCGGTTGCAACGGAGCAAGGGCCAAGATGGGCAGAGAGAGCATCATCCCCTAGTGGGCTTGCCGGGTGGATTCCTTCGGGGCATGTGTGGGAGTCCGTCTCTGCCTCCCCCGTCTCATTAAAAAAAAAAATTCAAACTTCTTTAAAAACAAACTTCAGCCTGACCTGTGGTGGCGCAGTGGATAAAGCGTCGACCTGGAAATGCTGAGGTCACCAGTTCAAAACCCTGGGCTTGCCTGGTCAAGGCACAAATGGGAGTTGATGCTTCCAGCTCCTCCCCCCTTCTCTCTCTCTGTCTCTCTCTCCTCTCTCTCCCTCTCTGTCTCTCTCTCTCCCTCTCTCTCTCCTCTCTAAAAATGAATAAATAAAAAATTATAAAAAACCAAACTTCACAACACCCAAGCCACTTTCAGAGGCTTTTTTCAGAGGCAGCCAGCCTCGGCCTGTGTTGCAGATTTTCTTAAAAACTCTTAAAAGGTCCGCAGGCCCTAGGCAGGCAGCAGCTGGCCTTCGTGTGCCTGTGTTTCCTACTGAGTCCCCAGGCCTGGAACTGGTGGTAGCTGGCCTCAAATCCTAGCATTGCCCTTTCCATTCACTTCCCGGCCCAACAAAGGCAGCTGTCAACTGTGAATGGCTTTGTAGCTCCTACCAGGTGGCCTAGGGCCAGGCACAGGCCACAGCTGACTTGGGCCTGCACTGGAGACCATCCCAAGAGGCCCCAGAACCAACACACCCAGTGGCCGGCTTCAGACCACAACAGAGCACCACTTGACTATCTGCACTAAAGGCACATCCAAAGGGTGGTCTCAGCAGGCACCAGAGCCAGGACCCCTTGCATTTTTATACATTGATAACAAACTATCAGAAAGAGAAATTAAGAAAACAATCTTGTTTACAATTGCATTTTAAAAATCTTAGGAACAACAAAAAAAATTAAACCAAGGAGGTAAGGGACCTGTACTCAGAAAATTATGATGTTGAAGAAAGAACTTGAAGAAGATACAAATAAATGGAGGAATTACATTGTTAAAATGTCTCTACTACCCAAAACGATCTATAGATTCAATGCAATTTCAAAATACCAATAACATTTTCCACAGAACTATTAATAGAACAAATCCTAAAATTTATGTGAACCACAAAAGACCTCAAATAGTCACAGCAATCTTGAGAAAGGAGAACAAAGTTGGAGAAATCATGCTACATAATATCAGACTATACTACAAGGCCATAAGAATCAAAATAGCATGGTATTGGCCCTGGCCGGTTGCCTCAGTGGTAGAGCGTCGGCCTGGCGTGCGGAAGTCCCGGGTTCGATTCCCGGCCAGGGCACACGGGAGAAGCACCCATCTGCTTCTCCACCCCTCCCCCTCTCCTTCCACTCTCTCTCTTCCCCTCCCGCAGCCGAGGCTCCATTGGAGCAAAAGATGGCCCGGGCGCTGGGGATGGCTCCTTGGCCTCTGCCCCAGGTGCTAGAGTGGCTCTGGTCGCGACAGAGCGATGCCCCAGATGGGCAGAGCATCGCCCCCAGATGGGCATGCTGGGTGGATCCCAGTCAGGCGCATGCGGGAGTCTGTCTGACTGCCTCCCCGTTTCCAGCTTCAGAAAAATACAAAAAAACCCCCAAAAAACAGCATGGTATTGCCTGACCTGTGGTGGTGCAGTGCATACAGCATCAACCTGGAATGCTGAGGTTGCCAGTTCGAAACCCCAGGCTTGCTGGGGCAAGGCACATATGAGAAGCAACTACTACAGGCTGATGCTTCCTGCTCCTCCTTCTTTCTGTCTTTCTCATTTCTAAAATCAATAAAATAAAATCTAAAAAAAAGGAGAGAGAGAGAAACAGCATGGTGCTGGCATAAAAACAAAGATCAATGAAACAAAAGAAAGCAAAGAAATAAACCCACACCTAAATGGTGAATTAATCTATGACAAAGGAGGCAAGAATATACAACGAGGTAAAGATAGTCTCTTCAATAAATGGTATTGGGAAAATTGTACAGATACGTGCAAAAGAATAAAGAAACTAAACCACTGTGTGTGTGTGTGTGTGTGTGTGTGTGTGTGTGCGCGACAGAGAGAGGGACAAGACAGACAGGAAGGGAGAGAGATGAGATGCATCAATTCTTCACTGCAGCACCTTAGTTGTTCATTGATTGCTTTCTCATATGTGCCTTGACCCGGGGTGGGGGGGCTACAGCAGACCGAGTGACCCCTTGCTCAAGCCAGCGACCTTGGGCTCAAGCTGGTGGGCCGTGCTCAAACCAGATGAGCCCGTGCTCAAGCCTGTGACTTCGGGGTTTCGAACCTGGGTTTTCCGCGTCCCAGTCCGACGCTCTACCCACTGCACCACCACCTGGTCAGGTGAAACTAGACCACTTTCTTACACCATATACAAGAATAAACTCAAAATGGATTAAAGACTTAATTGTAAGACTCAAAACCATAAAACTTCTAGAAAAAACACAGGAGTAAACTCTGACATTGTTTTATTTGTTTTTTAAAGACTTTATTTACTGATTTTACAGAGAAAGGAAGGTGGGGAACAAAGAGTAGTTGCTTCACTCTAAGTTTTCATTGATAGCTTGTCATATGTGCCTTACCAGACAAGCCCAGTGTTTTGCTGGTGACCTCAGCATTCCAGGTCAACGCTTTATCCACTGCGTCACCACAGGTCAGGCCTGACATTGCTCTTAGTAATATACAGTGTGTCCATAAAGTCATGGTGCACTTTTGTTTTTATTTTATTTTATTTTTTTTACAGGGACAGAGAGAGAGTCAGATAGAGGGATAGATAGGGACAGATAGACAGGAACGGAGAGAGATGAGAAGCATCAATCATCAGTTTTTCGTTGTGACACCTTAGTTGTTCATTGATTACTTTCTCATATGTGCCTTGACCGCGGGCCTTCAGCAGACTGAGTAACCCCTTGCTCAAGCCAGTGACCTTGGGTCCATGCTAGTGAACTTTTTGCTCAAGCTAGATGAGCCCGCGCTCAAGCTGGCAACCTTGGGGTCTCGAACCTGGGTCTTTCCGCATCCCAGTCCGACGCTCTATCCACTGCGCCACCGCCTGGTCAGGCCATGGTGCACTTTTGACCGGTCACAGGAAAGCAAGAAAAGATGATAGAAATGTGAAATTTGCACCAAATAAAAGGAAAACCCTCCCAGTTTCTGTAGGATGATGTGGCAGCATGTGCGCATGCGCAGATGATGATGTAACACCATGTATATACAGCGGAGCAGACCTCGGCCATGCCAGTCGAGATGTGGACGGTACAGAGGAAAGTTCAGTGTGTTCTGTGGCTCGCTAAATTAGAATCCGTGACCAAAGTGCAACGTGAATATTGGCGCATTTATAACGAAGCGCTACCACATAGGAATAACATTACTCGGTGGGATAAGCAGTTGAAGGAAACCGGCAGTTTGGTGGAGAAACCCCGTTCTGGTAGGCCATCAGTCAGTGATGAGTCTGTAGAGGCTATATGTGATAGCTACCTAAGGAGCCCTGAAAAATCTGTGCATGAGCCCACATTGAACTGCACTGAATAGGTATAGTCAAATCAATCCTTTTATTTGGTACAGATTTCAGATTGCTATACTATAGTCTTTTGTTGCTTTCCTGTGACCGGTCAAAAGTGCACCATGACTTTACGGCACACAGGAGAAGCGCCCATCTGCTTCTCCACCCCTCCTCCTCTCCTTCCTCTCTGTCTCTCTCTTCCCCTCTCGCAGCCGAGACTCCATTGGAGCAAAGATGGCCCGGGCGCTGGGGATGGCTCCTTGGCCTCTGCCCCAGGCGCTAGAGTGGCTCTGGTCGCGGCAGAGCAACGCCCCGGAGGGGTAGAGCATTGCCCCCTGGTGGGCAGAGCATCGGTCCCTGGTGGGCGTGCTGGGTGGATCCCAGTCGGGCGCATGCGGGAGTCTGTCTCTCCCCGTTTCTAGCTTCAGAAAAATACCAAAAAAACCCACAAAAACCAAAAACCTCAGAAGACGATAAACAACTCAAAAAATGAGCAAAAGTTTGGACAGTTCACCAAAGATATCCAGAGGGCAAATAAACACAGGAAACATCATTTGTCCTTAGGGAAATGCAAATGAAAGCCATGAAATATCACTTCGCCCCTAGTGGGTTACTAAAACAAAGAAACAAACAAAAACTGACGATAATACCAAGTGGTGACAAGGATGTGGAGCACTGGAACCCACATTCATTGCTGGTGGGAATGCCAAGTGACACAGCCACTCCAGAAGACAGTTGGTCAGTTTCTTATGAAATTAAACATACACTTATAAATCTTCTCCTATCTATTTACCCAAGATGAATGTAAATATATTTCCACTCAAAACATTCACCTGCTGACCAATGTTTACAGAAGTTCTTTCTGTTTGTAATCACTAAATTCTGAAAACAGCAAAACCAAACGTGTGCCAGTAGGTGAATGGATAAGTTGCAACAGATCCACACCATGAAATACTATTCAGGAATAAGAAAAGAAAAAAGAACTATTGGGAAATAGTAAGGTATGTATACATATTTGGTTTATGCCATGGTTTCCTGGCACAAAGTTCCTAACCCTGGAAATCTTAACAGTGAAAAATGTGTTCTTGTAAGGTAATGAGATGACTGCCTACTAGGGATTCCCAGACAGCCTCAGGATGGGGGCTGCCTGCCAGGGTTGATTAGAAGGTTGTCACCTTCAGCTCCACTCCTGGACCTCCAGGGAAAGGAGAGAGGCTAGAGGGTGACTTAATCACAAATGGAATAGCCAGTGACTTAATTAGTCATGATTACATAATGAAACCTCCATCAAAATCCCTAAATGACAGAGTTCAGGGAGCTTGTGAGTTGGTAAGCACACAGAGGTGCTGTATACATCTCTGGCTCTTCCTGAGTTGTATCTTTCATAATAAACCAGTAACCTAGTAAATGGTTTTCCTGGTTCTGTGAGCCATTCTAGCAAATTTTCTAACCTGAGGAGGAGATTGTGGGAACCTCTATTTATAGCCAGTCAGTCACAAGCACAGGTGACAACCTGGACTTGAGACTAGTGTCTGCAATGGGGGCAGTCTTGTGGGATTGAGCCCTTCATCTGTGTGATCGACACTAACTCCTGGCAGTTAGTGTCAGAATTAAATTAAACTGTAGTTGGCTTAGCTGATGTCCACAGAGAATGAGAGAATTGGTTCGTATGGAGGGAAAAATCATACACATTTGGTATCGGAAGTGTTCTGTGAGAGTAGAAAAGAAACTACAATTTCCTTATTAAATACTGATACCCAAAACAACTTGGGTGAGTAGCAAATGAATTTTGCTAAGAGAAAGAAGCCAGTGGTGGAATTACATGTATCAAAACTATTGGAATGGACTAATAAAATAATTTAGCAAATATCAGTTGCTTTTCTATATATTAACAAGGAACAATCCAAAAAGGATATTATGGCCCTGGCTGGTTGGCTCAGTGGATAAAGCGTTGGCCTGGCATATGGATGTGTTGGGTTCGATTCCCAGTCAGGGCACACAAGAGAAGCAACTGTCTGCCCTTATCCCCCTTCTCTCACTCTTCCCCTCCCACAGCCAGTGGATCAATTGGTTTGAGCATCAGCCTCAGGCGCACTGGGGATAGCTCAGTTGGTCCGAGTGTCAGCCTCAGCACCTGAGGCTGGCTCAGTTAATTCGAGCACTGGCCCAAGATGGGGGTTGCTGGATGGATCCCAGCGGGCATATGTGGGAGTCTATCTACCCTCCTCTCACTTAAAAAAAAAAAGATATTATGAAAACAATTCCATTTATAATAGCATCAAAATTAATAAGATACTTAGGAATAAACTTAAGCAAAAAGCATTGCACGCTGAAAAGTACAAAATGTTGTTGAAAGAAATGAAAGAAAACAAAAATAAATGGAACATTCCATATTCATGGATTGGAAGACTTAAGATTAAGATATCAATGCTACCCAGAGTGATCTACAGAGTCAGTGGAATCCCTATCAAAATCCCAACAACATTCTTTGCAAAAATTAAAATGAAGTCCTTACTGGAATTCTTGTGGAATCTCAAGGGACCATGACTAAACAAAACAATCTTGAAAAAGAAGAAAAAAGTTGAAGGACTTGTACTTCCTGTTTTCAAAACTTACTGTAAAGCTACAGTAATCAAAGCAGTGTGGTATTGGCCCTCACCAGTTGGCTTAGTAGATAGAGTGTTGGCTTGATGTGCAGACATCCCAGGTTTGGTCCTCAGTCAAGGCACACATGAGAAGCAACCACCTGCTTCTCTTACCCTCCCTTTCCCCCTTCTCTCTCTCTTCCCTTCTCACAGCCAGTGGCTTGGTTGGTTCAAGCGTTGTCACTGGGCGCTGAGGAAAACTCAGTTGGTCCAAGTATCAGCTTCAGGTGCTGAGTATAGCTTGGTTGATTCGAGTATCATGGGGTTGCCAAGTGGATCCCGGTTGGGGCGCATGTGGGAGTCTATCTCCCCTTCTCTCACTTAAAAAAAAAAGTGTGGTACTGCAGAAACAGACATATAGATCAATGGAATCAATTAAAGAGCCCAGAAATAAACCCTTACATACATAGTCAAAGTCAAACAATTTTTTATTATTTTTTTTAAATTCATTTTAGAGAGGAGAGGGAGAGACAGAGAGAGAGAGAGAGAGAGAGAGAGAGAGAGAGGAGAGACAGAGAGAGAGGAGGGAGGAGCTGGAAGCATCAACTCCCATATGTGCCTTGACCAGGCAAGCCCAGGGTTTCGAACTGGCGACCTCAGCATTTCCAGGTCCATGCTTTATCCACTGCGCCACCACAGGTCAGGCAGTCAAACAATTTTTGACAAGCATGCCAAGACTAATAGAACAGAATCATCTTTTCAACAAATGATGCTGGAAAAATGATCCACAAAGAAAAGAATGAAGGTGGATCATTACTATACGCCAGGGGTCCCCAAACTACGGCCCAAGGGCTGCATGTGACCCCCTGAGGCTATTTATCTGGCCTCCACCGCACTTCCAGAACGGGCACCTCTTTCATTGGTGGTCAGTAAGATGTCAGCATCCGCATCCTGTGCTCCTGGAGTACTGTATATGGCAGCGCTACAAAGCACGGTGTCGCTCACGTACAGTACTACTTCCGGTGATGCTGGAAGCATGCGTCATGGCTCCGGAAGCGCGTCATATCACTTGTTACGGCTAGCAGTGACAAATATGGAACCGGACATTAACCATCTCAGCCAAAAGCAGGCCCATAGTTCCCATTGAAATACTGGTCAGTTTGTTGATTTAAATTTACTTGTTCTTTATTTTAAATATTGTATTTGTTCCCGCTTTGTTTTTTTTACTTTAAAATAAGATATGTGCAGTGTGCACAGGGATTTGTTCATAGTTTTTTTTTATAGTCCGGCCCTCCAACAATCTTAAGGGACAGTGAACTGGCCCCCTGTGTAAAAAGTTTGGGGACCCCTGCTGTACGCCTTATACAAAAATTAACTCAAAATGTATCAAAGACAAACATAAGAGCTAAAATTATAAAACTCTTAGAAGCTTCATAACATTGGATTTGGCAGTGATTTCTTTCTTTTTGTATTTTTCATTTTATTTATTGATTTTAGAGAGAAGAAAGATACTGGGGGGGGCATCAACTCACAATAGTTGCTTCTTGTATGTGCCTTGACCAGGCAAGCCCGAGATTTTGAACTAGCAACCTCAGCAGGTCAATGCTATATTCACTACCTCACCACAGGTCAGGTCAGGGTTGGCAGTTATTTCTTGGATATGACACCAAAAGCAAAAGCAACAAAATAAAAAATAAATTGAGGCCTGGCCAGATAGTTCAGTTGGTTAGAGCCTCATTCCAAAGCACAGAGGTTGCAGGTTCAATCCCTGGTTGGGGTATATACAGGAACTGATGTTCTCTCTCTCTCTCTCTCTCTCTCTCTCTCAATCTATCTCTCTCTCCCTTCCTCTCTAGCTAAAATCAATCAATAATAAATAAATTGAACTTCATTAAAATTAAAAACTTTTGTGCCTCAAAGAACATTCATTATTCAGAGAGTGAAATGCGATTCACAGAACAGAAAATTTTTGCAAATCACGTATCTGTTAAGATCTAGAAATATAAAGAACTAAAATGCAACAATAAAAAACAAGCAATTAAAAAGTGGGCAAAGGCCCTGACCTGTGGTGGCGCAGTGGACCAAGCATCAACCTGAAAACACTGAGGTCGCTGGTTCAATACCCTGAGCTTGCCCGGTCAAGGCACATATGGGAGTTGATGCTTCCTGCTCCTCCCTCCCCCTTCTCTCTCTCTCTCTCTGTCTGTCCTCTCTAAAATGAATAAATAAATTTTTAAAAAAAAAGTGGGCAAAGGCCTGACCTGTGGTGGCGCAGTGGATAAAGCATCAACTTGGAAACACTGAGGTTGCCGATTCAAAACCCTGGCTTGCCTGGTCAAGGCACATATGAGAGTTGATGCTTCCTGCTCCTCCCCCTTCTCTTTCTCTCTCCCCCCCCCTAAAATGAATAAATAAATAAGAAATTTTAAAAATATATATTTAAAATAAAAAAATAAAAAGTGGGCAAATGGCCTGACCTGTGGTGGCGCAGTGGGATAAAGTGTCGACCTGGAACACTGAGGTCGCCGGTTCGAAACCTTGGGCTTGCCTGGTCAAGGCACATATGGGAGTTGATGCTTCCTGCTCCTCCCCCTTCTCTCTTTCTCTGTCTCTCTCTCTCACTCCTCTCTCTCTAAAAAAAAAATTCAATAAATAAAATATTTGGCCCTGGCCGGTTGGCTCAGCGGTAGAGCGTCGGCCTGGCGTGCGGGGGACCCGGGTTCGATTCCCGGCCAGGGCACATAGGAGAAGCGCCCATTTGCTTCTCCACCCCCTCCCCTCCTTCCTCTCTGTCTCTCTCTTCCCCTCCCGCAGCCAAGGCTCTATTGGAGCAAAGATGTCCCAGACGCTGGGGATGGCTCCTTGGCCTCTGCCCCAGGTGCTAGAGTGGCTCTGGTCTCGGCAGAGCGACCCCCCCCCCCCCCGAGGGGCAGAGCATCGCCTCCTGGTGGGCAGAGTGTCGCCCCTGGTGGGCGTGCCGGGTGGATCCCAGTCGGGCGCATGTGGGAATCTGTCTGACTGTCTCTCCCCGTTTCCAGCTTCAGAAAGATAAATAAATAAATAAATAAATGAAAAATAAAAATTAAAAAAAAAAGTGGGCAAAGGACTTAAATAAACATTTCTCTGAAGATATACAGATGGACAAACAAGCATGAGAGAAGAGGTTTAACACCATCAGTCATTAGGGAAATGCAAATCAACCACAGTGAGACACTACTGAGAACCCATGAGGATGGCTATTATTAAGAAAAGGAAAATAACAAGTGTTGGTGATGACACGGAGAGATTGGAGTACCTGTGCATTGGTGGTAGGAATGTAAAATGGTACAGCCACTGTGGAAAATGCTTTGGCAGCTCCTCAGAAAATATAAGTATAGAATTACCTTGTGATCCAGCAATTCTACTTCTAGGTATGTACACATCAAAGAATTGAAAATGAAGACTCAAATAGTTACTTGTATACCAATGTGCATAACAGCATTATTCACAATAGCCAAAAGGTGAAAACAACTCTTGTCCATAAATGGGTGAATGGATAAAGAAAATGTGGTATATATGCATACAATGGAATATTATTCAGTCTTATAAAGAAAATTCTGGCACATGCTACAACATGGATGAACCTTGAAAACATTATGCTAAATGAAATAAGCCAAATACAAAAGGACAAACAGACCAAGAGAATCGATTAGAGAACCCAAAAAATAAACCCTCACATACATGGGTCAAATAATTTTTGACAAGTGTGCCAAGACCATTTAATGAGAAAAGAACAGTCTTTTCAACAAATAATGCAATTTATATGGAACTCTGTAACTCCACTGATATGAAATCCCTAGAAGAGTCAGATTTATAAGACAGAAAATGGAATGGTGGGTGCTAGGGCCTGGGGCAGGGGGAAAGACGATAGTGTTTAATGGAGACAAAGTTTCAGTTTGAGAAGATGAGACATTTCTGGGGATGATGGTGGGTGGTGATAGCTGTTCAACAATGTGGGCGTACTTAATGATGCTGAATTGTACACTCAAAAATGGTTAAAGTGGTGATGGGTATGCAGTATAATTGAAGGACAAAATAACCTGGACTTGTTGATCTTTGAATATATGTAACCTGATTTACTGATGTCGCCCCATTAAAAAAATAAAATTATAATTAAAAAAAATGGTTAAAGTGGAAAATTTTATGTTATTTATATTTTACCACAATAAAAAAAACTTCATACATATGTACAATAAAAGCGGTGAGGCCCTGGCTGGTTGGCTCAGTGGTAGAGCATCGGCCTGGCATGCAGGAGTCCTGAGTTCGATTCCCGGCTGGGGCACACAGGAGAAGCGCCCATCTGCTTCCCCACCCCTCCCCCCCTCCTTCCTTTCTGTCTCTCTCTTCCCCTCCCTCAGCCAAGGCTCCATTGGAGCAAAAGTTGGCCCGGGCACTGAGGTTGGCTCTGTGGCCTCTGCCTCAGGTGCTAGAGTGGCTCTGGTCGCAACAGAACGGTGCCCCGGATGGGCAGAGCATCATCCCCTGGTGGGCGTGCCAGGTGGATCCCAATCAGGCGCATGTGGGAGTCTGTCTAACTGCCTCCCCGTTTCTGGCTTCGGAAAGATACAAAAAAAAAAAAAAAAGGCAGTGAATTTAATATACCACATTCTTTTTTTAAATTATTTTTATTTATTTATCCATTTTAGAGAAGAGAGAGAGAGAGAGAGAGAAGGGAGGAGGAGCAGGAAGCATCAACTCCCATATGTGCCTTGACCAGGCAAGCCCAGGGTTTTGAACCGGCGAACTCAGTGTTCCAGGTCGATGCGTGATCCACTGAGCCACCACGGGTCAGGCTAAAACCACATTCTTAAGGTGGAAAATGAGCTTGAGCCTTTGATAATAATGCCCACTTATTGAGCACCTGCAAAGTATTAGGTGCCAGGTTAGAACCTTTAAAGATATAGTAATAATAACAAAACACTGATTACTCACCGTGGCATTATCGAGTGCTTTATACACATGAACCTAGTATGTCTCCCACCAACTCTGTGAGTTGAGTTCTGTTAACATACTGGTTCAGTGAGAAGACAGGCACAGAGAGGTGGTGAGGGGTTGGTAACCTCATTGCCTGAGAATCATGTCCTGTCTCCTAAGGCCCAGCCTGGATATTTTGAGCTCTGCCAAGTGCAGGGAAGCTGTGAGAGGGAGTGGTTCATACCTATGTAGAGAGGACCCCTTCCCTGCCCCAGGAACTGAAGTGCAGAGTAGGGAAGGTGAGATCCAAGCCCCAAAGGGCAACCTAAGAGCATTTCAGGCAGTTACTGCAGCCCCAGAAGACTCAACTCACTATACGCAGGAGCCCAGAGGAAGGAATGGGAAGAGGCTCCCTGGGGCCCCACTGTTTGTGTTTGAGGCTGCAGAAGAGCAGATGGGAGATTAGGTCTGTTGAATTGCAGCCTGAGAGTGAGGGGGTCTTAGCTACCCCCCAGAATCAGACCCCAGACTCTGGGGAGTCACCCCTCCCTGGCCTGCTGCTGCTCAAGGTGACCCAAAATCAGACTAGAGGCTGCACTAGAGATGTCCCAATGGGACCCAAAGTCACAAACTAGAGTCAAGGACAGCCAACAGGCCCTGACATCACAACCACATGCTCAGACACTCTAACAGAAAGGAAATGACCTGCCCAAGACTTCCCCTGGAATAGGCTGACTACTTGGCATTCTCAGGTGAAGTTGCTACCTATCTCTACCCCCTGGGGCCTCTACTCCTGTCCTGGGCTTTTGAGCATCAAATTAGGCCTCTGGAGGACTGTGCAGCCCAGGGCCAGATCCAGGCTTTAGAGAGTTCTGCTGCAGGGACCAACTGGAAAACAAACAAGCTGGGGTGAAGGTGGGGATGTGGCAATGAAAAGGGACATGTTCCAGTTGGTAAAAATCCTAACAACAATGAAAGTAACCAACTACTCTGGAATGCCACATGCTAGGCATGGTACTATGCCTGGACACACATTCATCCACATTTTCTAGAGAGAGAGGGAGAGCGAAACTGAGACATAGAGGGTATGAAAAATGTGGCTAGTGGTAGAACAAGGATGCAAACCCAGGGAGCCAGGCTAGAAAGCTGCAAACTAAATCAATGGTGTCTGTCTCTCCCCAGGCAGGCCTGGCATCTCCCCAGATTCGGCCCCACTCAAACTGACGCCCTTGTAGGAGGTGCCAGGCAGCCTTTATGGAAAGGCCTGGCATTTGCTTTGTGAAGGTCACACTGAGGTAAAGGGCAGGTGATGGTGTGTGTCTGCCAGACAGGCGCATGGTGCCAGGTGACACAGTTGTTAGTGGGGTTAAATGTACAAGGAGGGTCTGTGCATCTGTGTGCTGAGGTGGTATTCAGGGGCACCCATGTGCATGTAGGTTGTCTGTGTGGATTTACACATCTGTGTGTGTGAGTGGGGTCTGGGGGTTCCCAGTGCCTATGTGATTCTGTGTCTTTGAGTGTGAGTTTGTGAGGGTGTACCTGTGTGCCACACACATGTGCTAAAACTGTCCCTGACTCTTGAGTGGGGATGAGATGTGTTCAGCCCTGTGCAGGTGGGAATCGGGCTTGGGTGTGTGCTGCAGTGAGTGTGTTTCTGCAGGCAGTGCAGTGTATACAATGCTGTGGAAGGCCAGGGTTTCTGTGGTCTGTGTATCACGGTGGCCATGGGTCAACTGCGGTGTTCTCTTTGTGTCCCCACCAGCAAGGAGACCCTGATTACCCTGTGTGTGTGTCTTTGTTGGGGAGTATGTGTGTGTACAGGTGTCTGAAGGGGATCAAGAACATGGTGGAGTACCCCAAGAATTCCAAATACCTAAAGGCCACTTCTCTGTCCCACCATTGTCCAATAGATTTTAACTACCCCCCCCCCAGGAGTTCCAGCAGGAACCTCCTCCCCACACCCACCCTGGCTTGGTTTTCAGCCTGGCAGCCCCAGCAAGGAGGGAGGAACGGTAAAGCATGAGACGCGGGTGGCCTGGGAGTGGAGCCCAGGTGACGCTGGACACTCATACTTGCTGCCAGGGTGAGTGCCAGAAGCTCAGATTAAAAGGCACAAAGAGGGCGAAGGGATCCTATCTTGGGTAGGCAGTTAGGGGGCAGGGCCCAGCACCCATTTTCAGAGCCACCATCTGCCGTAAGCCCTCAGAAGCATTCAGACGTTTAGGACCAGGGAAAGGAGTGAGGCTCCAGGCAGACCTTAAAAACCACTTTAGAGATTTCCCAAGGCAGACTCGGCACCCCCACCAGCACAGCCAAAGCCCTCTGGTGGAAAAGGAAGGGACTGGCTAGGAGCCACCCACCTGACAGATCTGCCTGGAGGATGCCAACAGGTGTCCTCGTCGCTGAAGAAGTGGACCAGGGATTCGGGGTCCGCGGGGGGCAGTGATAGGGCAGGGGGCCGGGGCCGGCCCGGCGGGCTGCACTGGAACGCATGGGTGCCAAGCGCCCTCCAGGCACGCATGGGGACAGCTACACGCACCGCGGTCTGGCGTGCACTGTTCACCAGGCCCGAGGTATCTGCTGCCGCCCTTGGCAGCGCCGCTCCACGCTCCACACCCGCCCTCCTGCTGACTCCCCAGGCCATGGGCGTTCGGGCGTTCTCTAGTCCGCAGGGCTGGCGCAGGCTCCGCGCCTGCTGCCTCCTGTGGGGCCTTGCAGAACTCTGCGCACACTTCCCGCCTGCCTCCCTTTTCCCAGGCTGGGGGAGGGCGGGTAGTTCCCCAAGCTCTGGTTTCCCAGGCTCTGGGCCCACCGCCACCCACCCCACCCCCCGCCCCCGTTTCTGTCCCCGCCTTCACCCCCTCCCCATCCTGACGTTGAGCTGGGCCCGCTGGAAGTCTCCGAGCGCTGTGCGCTCCTGGAGGGACGAGACGCCCTCGCGGGCGGCGGCGGAGTGCGCGGTCCGGTGGCAAAAACCCGGGGGAGGGACGACGGTTGCCAGGGAGGTAGAGCTGGGGGACGGAACAGAGACAGGAGAGACATAGACATAGAGAGAAACCAGAGAAAGGCACTGATTTCCCGTCCCACTCCCACTCCCTCCTCGGCCCCACGCGGGGCTCCAGAGGCCCCGACCCCCCTCTTTTCTCCCTGCCGGGTCTCTTCCGCTGGGTCCACGTCCCGTCCCCGCAGTGCCCTCTCCCAGTCATCGTCTCCGGTCTCTGGTTCTAAACAAGTGTGTACAGAGAGTAGGGGTAAAGCGACCAGCAGAAGACGCTCTCCTGGGTTCGGAGAAACCCTCGCTAGCCAGTGCCCACCTCCGTTTCCAGGGAGGGACACTGGGAAGCCAGATCGGATGTGGCCGCCAGGTGCCAGCCCCTGCAGCCCACCCGGGTATGACCAGGAAGGGAACTTCCATTTGCCCTCCGTGTCAGGTGCACAAGGTGATCAGCAAGCCTCCTGGCAAAGCAAACCCAAGTGCATCGCTGACCCCTTTCACAGGCCGTTAGACCGAGGCCGACATAACTGAATACGCGTCCTCAGATCACCCTGGGTGGCAGGTTGGCCTCGCTCCCCCAAAGCCTGACCGCAGACTCAGGTCTGCACAGGAAGTGAAAGGAACATAGGGTTTATTGAACGCCTGCTGCATGCTCTATCAGATGTCTCCACGGCAATCCTGGCGGGTAGAGATGATTTTTTTTTATCGTTGCATTGTGACGGAAAAGTGAGACTGGGCAGGGCCAGCTACGAACTCCAGACACTGACGCGCTCCAGGTGGCCAGAAGAGACTCGAATGCACGGCCACCTGGGCGCACTTACCTAGCCCACGCCCGGCGGCCAAAATCCTGGAAGCTGCGGAGAAGCCGAAGGCTCCTGCAGAAAGTTGGGGACAGGCTGGCGAAGAAGACGGGCGAGGAGGGCGGCGAACGTGGCCAGCGGGGCGCGTGCGGGGCCCGGGGCTCCGACAGGAACGCCTCGTCCTCGCCCGCCGCCGCGGGGAAGGCCTCCAGCTGCAGCTCGGGGATACAGCCCAGGCGGCGTGGCCGCGCCATGGCCGCGGGGAAAGCGGGGCGGCCCGCCTCTTTGGGCACTGCGGAGCAGCGCCGCCAGCCCCGCGCGGCCCACCCAGGCCGGCCGCCCAGCCCTGGGGCCACCGGCCGCACCCCGCGGGGCAACCGTGGCCCTTCCGGCTTCGCGTTGGGGCCGCCCCTGGGGGCGGGGCAGGGTTGGGACGCCTTAGGGTTGTGGCGGGACACCCCACAGACCTCCCCCCCTCCGCAGTCCTTCTGACGTCCTCACAATCTCCGGAAGCCTCTCTACAAACACCTGGTAAGCCCCAAAAAGCTCTAGGTCGCTTTCACAACCTCCATGGTGTTGAGAGGCCCCACAGACCTCAGAAGTCCTCACTATCCCAGGGAGTGCCTCTACTATCCCTGAGATGCCCCACACAACCCAAGGATACCCCCAAATCCCTGGATTCTGAGGGACCCACACACACCACAGGACACTCCCATAGCTCCCCAGATGTCCTAGTAGTGTCCTCATCCTTACTGAGACATCCCTACAAACCTTAATCCCAGGATGCACCTACAGATGACAGCAATGCTCTGAGAACCCACAAGAAACCCCTTCATCTAGATCCCAGGACCACTGCTACTGTTCTTCATATGTCCCCCATGACCCCTAGGGCACTCCGACCACACTCCAGTCCTGCAGAGACACCCCTGCCCCAGTACTGCTGGCATTCCCCACAGTGACAAGCCATTCCCACAGACATGGGCATGAGGGCCCCCAAAGCCTAGGGTCCCTCACACACCTCAAGAAGGCTTCCAGTCCCTCAGAAGTCCTCCAAACCCTGCGTGGCTCCACAGCATCCTTGAGATGCTCCTGCAAATGCAGAGACCCCCAGCATAGTCTCATGGGTGCCTTCAGACTCACGGGATGCTCTCATAACATGGAAGTGCCACCAAAAATCCTGGGGTGCCCCATAAGCCAACTAGATACCTCATAACTCCTAAGACAGTTCTACAACCCTAGGCTACTCCTAGAATAAAAGATGCACCCACAATCCTTAGTAGCTCCCCAGAATACTGCACAGCTTCTGAGACATGCCTTACAACTCTTAGATATACCTTGGAGATCTGAGTGTGCTCAGGGACCCAAGACACTCCTTAGAATCTAGAATTGGGACCCCTGCAGCTCGTGAGGTGGTTTCAAGAACCCAATCTCCTCTCAGTGCTGACTCCTGCACAGGAACAAGAATACACAGTCATAAAGACTTTCTGGGTCCCCCAGAGTGGCTCTGCTGTCTAATCACTATAACTCTGGGGGGCACTATCCCCCTTCACAGATAAGGAAACTAAGACTTAGAGAGGTGAACACCCTTGAATAAAGTTAGCCAGCTGGTTATAATTCTGGAGCTTACTCCATTCAACCAGTTAGTGGCTTTTAGGGGTTAGGAAAGGGGGAAAATCTTGTTTTAAATAAAAATAGGTAAATCTCGCCTGACCTGTGGTGATGCAGTAGGATAAAGCACATCGACCTGGAAGTGCTGAGATCGCTGGTTCGAAACCCTGGGCTTGCCTGGTCAAGGCACATATGGGAGTTGATGATTCCAGCTTCTCCCCCCCTTCTCTCTCTCTGTCTCTCCTCTCTCCTCTCTCTCTCTCTCTCTCTCTCTCTCTCTCTGTCTCTCCCTCTCCTCTCTAAAATGAATAAAAAAAATAGGTAAATCTCTTCTTTAGGGTACCACCTCTGTACAGATCTTTCTACCTGTTGGCTCTGCTGTCATAGGACCCAGAGTCAGATGGTCCAGGCTTAAGTCTGGCCACTGGCACTTAGTCATTTGACCCTGGGATAGTCACTTCATTTCACTGGCTCTCAGTTTTCCCACTTGTAAAGTGGGTATAATATATATTATGCATCTCATGGATGGACACTTAATAGGCTCAGAAAAATGGATGCAGTAAGCACTCACTCTGAATGTTAGTTGTGATTATTATTATTTGACAAAACATTTATGAAGATCTTATAATGTGCCAGACACTGTACTAGCCAGAGGACACAAATGATGACAGTGATGATGATCACAGACCTTCGGATTGCTTCCTGAGGTTCAGCACCTGTAGCTATGATCTCATTTAATCCTCACAAAACACCTGCAAAGAGATACTAGTGTTGTCCCCATTTTACAGATGGGAAAACTAAGTCTTAGAGAGACACAACTTGCTCATAGTCACACAGATCCAGGCTCTAGACCAGTGTTGGTCACTCTGTATTTCATTATTGCCTCCCTAAGGAGTAGTTTTTTAAATAAAAATCTCCCTCATCACCTCCTCCATGAAATGTCAATACCACAGCTATTCTGTATGTTTGTTTACATACGGTGTGTATATGGGAGCTTTGTACAGAAACATTTTTTGTGTGTGACAGAGACAGAGAGTGGAACAGATAGGGACAGACAGACATGAAGGGAGAGATGAGAAGCATCAATTCTTCATTGCGGCTCTTTGTCCCAGCTCCTTAGTTGTTCATTGATTGCTTTCTCGTATGTGCTTTGACCAGGGGGCTACAGCAGAGCAAGTGACCCCTTGCTCAAGCCAGCAAACTTTGGGCTCACACCAGCGACCTTGGGCTTCAAGCCAGTGATCTTTGGACTCAAGCCAGCGACCCCGCGCTCAAGCTGGTGAACCTGCGCTCAAGCCAGATGAGCCTGTGCTCAAGCCGCAACCTTGGGATTTTTTTATTTTTTTGTATTTTTCTGAAGTTGGAAACGGGGAGGCAGTCAGACAGTCTCCCGCATGAGCCAGACTGGGATCCACCCGACATGCCCACCAGGGGGCGATGCTCTGTTGTGACCAGAGCCATTCTAGCACCTGAGGCAGAGGCCACCGAGCCATCCTCAGCGCCTGGGCCAACTTTGCTCCAATGGAGCCTTGGCTGCGGGAGGGGAAGAGAGAGACAGAGAAGAAGGAGAGGGGGAGGGGTGGAGAAGCAGATGGGCGCTTCTCCTGTGTGCCCTGGCCGGAAATCGAACCCAGGACTCCTGCACACCAGGTCAATGCTCTACCACTGAGCCAACCGGCCAGGGCCTAACCTCAGGATTTTGAACCTGGATCTTCTGCATCCCAGTCCAATGAATGCTCTATCCACTGCACCACTGCCTGGTCAGGCCATAAACATTTTTTTTACACATCCACCCCAAGAAAGCAAATTTTGCACCCATGAAGATGACACCACCTCATTGGAAATGCATGGTTTCCCCACCTGGGCACTATTGGCATTTGGCATCTGATAATCTTTTGTCCTGGGGGGCAGTCCTGTACACTCCGTAGCAGTAGCAGAATCCTGGCCTCTACTTACTAGATGACAGTAGCACCCCCTCAGTCATGACAACTAAATGTCTCCAATCATTGCCACCTTTCCCCTGGGGAAACAGATTTGCTCCCAGGTGAGAACTCCTGCTCTAAACCCATTAATATCCATCACTGGTTGCCAGGACCTCTTGGTCCAAGTACAAAGAGAAAGGAAGGACATTCACATTTATCTGAATTGTTTTGCTAATTGATTATTATTTTTTTTTTTAGAATGAGAGAGAAAGGAAGGCAGCAAGAGAGGGGAAGGAGAGAGGAGAAACATCAATTCTTAGTTACTTCACTTTAGTTGTTCATTGATTGCTTCATTTTTTTTAAAGATTTTATTTATTGAGCCTGACTTATGGTGGCACAGTGGATAAAGTGTTGACCTCAGCATTTCAGGTCGATGCTTTTATCCACTATGCTGCCACAGGTCAGATTTTGTTTTTTCTCTTCTTCTTGAACGTGCCTTGACCTGGGGCTCAGGCTGAGCCAGTGACCCCATGCTCAAGCCAGTGACCTTGGGCTCATGCCAGCGACCTTGGGATCATGTAGATCAGTGGTCCCCAATCCCCGGGCCACAGACTGGTACCAGTCCGTGGGCCATTTGGTACCGGTCCACAGAGAAAGAATAAATAATTTACATTATTTCCGTTTTATTTATATTTAAGTCTGAACGATGTTTTATTTTATTTTTTATTTTATTATTATTTTTTTTCTGAAGCTGGAAACGGGGAGAGACAGTCAGACAGACTCCCGCATGCTCCCGAACGGGATCCACCCGGCACGCCCACCAGGGGGCGACGCTCTGCCCACCAGGGGGCGATGCTCTGCCCCTCTGGGGCATCGCTCTGTTGCGACCAGAGCCACTCCAGCGCCTGGGGCAGAGGCCAAGGAGCCATCCCCAGCGCCGGGGCCATCTTTGCTCCAATGGAGTCTCAGCTGCGGGAGGGGAAGAGAGAGACAGAGAGGAAGGGGAGGGGGAGGGGTGGAGAAGCAGATGGGCGCCTCTCCTGTGTGCCCTGGCCGGGAATCGAACCCGGGACTTCTGCACGCCAGGCCGACACTCTACCACTGAGCCAACTGGCCAGGGCCCGATGTTTTATTTTTAAAAAATGACCAGGCCTGACCTGTGGTGGGGCAGTGAATAAAGCATCGACCTGGAAATACTGAGGTCACCAGTTCGAAACCCTGGGTTTGCCTGGTCAAGGCACATATGGGAGTTGATGCTTCTGGCTCCTCCCTCTTCTCTCTCTCTGTCTCTCTCTCCTCTCTGTCTCTCTCTCCTCTCTAAAAATGAAAGATAAATAAATTAAAAAAAAATGACCAGATTCCCTCTGTTATATCCGTCTAAGACTCACTCTTGATGCTTGTCTTGGTCACGTGATACATTTTCCGTCCCACCCTAAAGGCCAGTCTGTGAAAATATTTTCTGACATTAAACCAGTCCGTGGCCCAAAAAAGATTGGGGACCACTGATGTAGATAATCCCATGTTCAAAACAGCAACCCTGTGCCTGACCATGCGGTGGCGCAGTGGATAGAGTGTTGGACTGGGATGCGGAGGACCCATGTTTGAAAGCTTGAGCGTGGATTCATCTGGTTTGAGCAAAGCTCACCAGCTTGAGCCCAAGGTTGCTGGCTTGAGCAAGGGGTTACTCGGTCTGCTGTAGTCCCACGGTCAAGGCACATATGAGAAAGCAATCATTGAACAACTAAAAAAGTGTCACAATGAGAAATTGATGCTTCTCATCTCTCTCCCTTCCTGTCTGTCTGTCTGTCCCTATCTAACCCTCTCTCTGACTCTTGCTCTGTCTCTGTTAAAAATAAACAAAACAAAACAAAACAAAAACACAGCAACCCTGTGCTCAAGCCATCAATCTTGGAGTTTCAAACCAGGGTCCTCAGCATCCCAGGTCAATGCTCTATCCAGTGCTCCACTGGTTGAGCCTCTGAATTGTTTTTGCTGATTCTTTACATCAGACTTTGGGAATAGGTTCTTTACAGGCCCATTTCAGAGATGAGAAAGCCAAGGTCCAGAGAAGGAAGTGACTTGGCCTTCAGCTAGGAAGGAAAATACCTGTGTTATAAATCCAGTTCTCTGGCTCCAGCCAACTGAACTTTATCCCTTTCTAGGAAGTCAAATGTAAACTGAGGCCTAAAACTAACCTTGACCATGGCCTACAAGGCCCTACATGAGCTGCCCCATCGCCTCCTTGCCTCATATCCCTTCACTCACCCCTTGCTCACTCTGCGCTGAACACGCTTGCCTCCCTACTTCTCCTCCAACATATTTTTTTAAAATTCATTTTAGAGAGGAGAGGGAGAAACAGAGAGAGAAAAGGGGGGGGAGCTGGAAGCATCAACTCCCATATATGCCTTGACCAGGCAAGCCCAGGGTTTTGAACCGGCGACCTCAGCATTTCCAGGTCGACGCTTTATCCACTGCACCACCACAAGTCAGGCATCTCCTCCAACATATTAAACACACTCCTACCTCAGGGCCTTTGCACTGGCTGTTCCCTCTGCTTATTACCCTCATCCTTCAGATACCCACATACCATCCCCTCTCACTTCATCTAGGTCTGTGCTCGAATACCATCCCCTTAGCAGCAAAAATCCCAGTCCTTGGAGCCCAATAACTGGGACAGGAGAAAAAGAAGGACCCTGGGGACAGGGAAGGCTCATCTGGTGTGCGCAAAAACTCACCAGCTTGGACCCAAGGTCGCTGGCTGGAGCAAGGGGTTACTCGGTCTGCTGAAGGCCCACGGTCAAGGCACATATGAGAAAGCAATCAATGAACAACTAAGGTGTCACAATGCGCAACAAAAAACTAATGATTGATGCTTCTCATCTCTCTCTGTCCCTGTCTATTCCTGTCTCTGACTCTCTGTCTCTATAAAAAAATAAAATAGCCTGACCAGGTGGTGGCGCAGTGGATAGAGCGTCGGACTGGGATGCGGAAGGACCCAGGTTCGAGACCCTGAGGTCGCCAGCTTGAGCGCGGGCTCATCTGGCTTGAGCAAAGAGCTCATCAGCTTGGACCCAAGGTCGCTGGCTCCAGCAGGGGGTTACTCGGTCTGCTGAAGGCCCACGGTCAAGGCACATGTGAGAAAGCAATCAATGAACAACTAGGAAGTCACAACGCGCAACGAGAAACTGATGATTGATGCTTCTCATCTCTCTCCGTTCCTGTCTGTCTGTCCCTGTCTATCTCTGCCTCTGTAAAAAACAAACAAACAAACAAAAACGAAAACAAAAAAAACTCCACCAGCTCCTGGTTGTCCAGTCCTGATGTCAGCCATCTCAGCCTTACCACAACCCTAGGATGGGCAGATCTTCTTCAGCTTGGTATACTGATGAGAAAACTGAGGTACAGGGAAGTCTGGTCGCTCGCCCCAGGTCACACAGACAGTAAATGGGCAGTAAAGGGGCACAATCTGAATCTCACTCACTGGTCTGGAGCTGAGGAGGCCTAGTTTTTAACTTCAATTCTGCCCCTCTTGGCTGTGTGACTTTGAGCAGGCCTCTTCATCTCTGTTTCCTTAGCAGGAATGGAAAGCCAAAGATGCTGGTTGTAAAAAACGCAGGTTCGTGTTACAAGGCCTAGACATGCAAGTCCACGGAGCCCAGACGGGAACTCCGCGATCTCAACTTTTCCACCAAATTCCTCTCTATCCGCCAGGCGGCGGTCTCCAACGCGTCCGGCTGGGGTTGGTGGCCTGGTCCCAATACACCTGGGGAAGGCGCAGACCTCGTCCATAGCGGTCGGTTGGCTGGCGTGGCGCCCGCATTCCAAGGCGCTCAATAAGCATGAATAACACCCGACCCCCGGCAGTGAGGGCTGCGGCGTCTTTGCTCTGCTCTGAGAAAAGTCCCGGAGGCAGATCCCGACTCCCAGTGCACATTTAGCCTGTGCCATTTTCCTTGTCCAATAGGGGGCGCGCGGAGACACCCGCTCCCAGTACACAACCAGGAGCATAGGAGCGCCAAAGACAAAAGGAGAGGCGAGGATCCAAATGGGCAGAGATCATCAGCCAGAGAAAGACCCCAGTCCGGCTGCCTCCACCCCCTCCTAGAGCCAGGCAGGATTTGAGGGTCCAAAGTGGGGCAGTGGGGAGACGAAATGTTGGCTCATCCGCAATTAAGGCAAGACCCCCACCCCCAACCTCACCACTAGAGTCCTCTTCCTCACGCTCCATCTGCCTCATGACAGATCGTGGCGGTACCATGACTCAGCTCCGCAAGGCGCCAGGAGCGCAGGCTCATACATTCCCAGGTCCCGTGGGGGGGGGGGGGGGGGAAGCGGGGGGGGGGGGGGGGGGGGAGGAGGGGTTAAGATGCCATCTCGGATGGGGAGCAGTGCCCTTTCTCTGGGGGTTCCTATGACTCAAGTCTGGAGAGTTCTCTAGACCCTCTTTTTTTGGGGGGTTGCATGAACTCCAACATGGGAAACTCTGGAACCCTCTGTGTAAACTAGTAGAGTCCCTTTCTGGAGAACTAGGCTGGCAGAATGCACCACTCTAAAAGGCAGGGTGCCCATTGGCGGCCTCTCAGTTCCCCCTTCCTCCTTCTGCCTGGGAGTGGGGGGAGGATGCTGGCACCAGTGCCCCCCATCCTACCACAGCCCCTAATAGCTACACAGGCCACCGCGAAACAGAAACCTGAGCCCCTGCGGAATGTGGTTGAGGGTCTTGTTTTTCCTTCCCATCCTGCAGAAGCAGGGTCTAGGCGGGCCCCACCTCTACTCCAGAATCCAGGTACCTGAATGACTAGCAACTGAGCACTCACGCACTCACTTTTTACCCAAATCCCCAATCTCACAGAACTTTTAAACTGACCCCCATAGCGCAGTACTGACAACAGCGCCACTTTACAAATGGGGAAGCGAAGGCTCAGTGAGGCCTTGTGCCAGGACACACAGGCATCAGATAGACCTGTGCTGGAATCTCAGCTCTGTCATTTCATGATTGTGTGAGTGTGGGCAAGAAGAAGGGTCTTTGCCCCTCTGAGCCCTCAGTTTCCCCATCTGTCCAACAAGAATACCTCACAAGTCACTGGGAATGAGGACTTGTGGATAGTTCCCCCACATGGAGCCTGAGAGTCAGCTATTATAGATACTACTATGATAATGATGATTATTACCACTCAGCCACTGTGCCCCAAGAATGAGTACCCCAGAGACCAGGCTGGGAAATCCTTGGGGCCTTGAAAAGAGTTAAAGTACAGTTCCTATTGCACCCCACCCCCGCCCTGTTCTCTTCGGACAGTGACCTGGCATGCTGCCCTTGGTCTTGGCATTTCCTGTTGATTCCAGCTTTATTTTTCCTTCAGCTCCTCTCCAGTTCCCTCTGGGAAACAGCAGGCTATTTGTGAGGGGCTGCCGGTGGGGGAAGGGGTTCTGGGGCTGGATGTGTGCCGAAAAGAGGTAGCCTAGAGGCTGTGGTACCTGCTGGAGGTCCCCAGAGCTAGAATAGTAGGGTCACGGCCTAAAAGGGCCTCCCATGGGAACTCCAGAGTGAGAGGCTGAATCTTAGTGATGTTCAAGCAGAGTAGCACCCATAGGGCCCAGGTAAAGCACACAGTCAAAGCCATCAGTCACACATGTCACCAGAGCACACACAGGTGGACCTCAAGCACCACTGGAACACCAGGTGGTTAGAGGACAAGCATGCCAGGCAGACAGGAACACACCTGAAAGTCAGAGCACTGACTCCCAGACACCAGGTAGCCAAGAGCACGTCAGAATGTCTCAATCTCAGTTTCTCAGGGAGAATTGAGTACTGCTGACACAATCACATTGTCGAGGGAGTGTACACATCATAATGCTACTGTCATAGTCACTGTCCCAGCGGCACACATAGTCACCGTTATGACCACTGTCCTGGGAGCTGGCCAACTCACTCTATCACAATCACAGCATCCCAACACCACATACAGTTACCAACACAATCACAACATCGTGGTAGCACATATAACCACATAGTCACAGTATTCCAGTAGTCACAGTCACAATCACTGTTCCAGAGGCACACAGTCACAAAATCACTATCCTGGGAACACACACAGTCCCACCGACACAACACTGTTCCTGAAACACAGTCTCCATGTTATCATGACAGGACTCAACCAAGACAGCCACAGCTGGTCATACCCCAACAGCTGAAGAGCTGAAGCAAAGTCAGATCAGTGAGAGGATACAGTCAGAGCCAGCCCAACACACCCCCTTACTAACACTGTCACTTGGGGAGGCAGGGAATCCTCCCCCCTGTGCTGGAACTGTGCGCGCACTGGACCCTGCTCCCCCCTCTGTGCAGCTGCAGAACCCTAACTCTCTCTTGCATTGAGAAGGGTGCTCCACCTAGCACACAGTCCCCCAACACAGTGCTCTTCAAAGAGGCTCTCTCTGGATTTCTAACTCCAGCTGCTTCAGAGTGAGGTCACAAATGCCCCCCACATCCCATATAGTCCTCCACCACTTAGAAGAACCCTAAGAGCCCCTCAGCCTGGAAGAAACACTGGTTCTAGCAGGTGCCTCCCTAAAGAGTGCCCCCTAGGACACCCTCACACTATTAATCTAGCTTTCAATACAGTGCTTCCAGCTGTACCCAGCCGAGCCACTGTCTACTTGTCACCAATTAGGGATCTAGACCCTTAAAGTTACAGTCCTCAATCCATATCCCATTAATGCCACAGGCAGCATGAAGCCCCCTAAGTCGACCTCAGGATGGTGTCACTAGAAAGCTTCGAGTCTAGTGCACTATTATAAATTCACCCACGCCTGGCTCTGGCCGGTTGACTCAGCAGTGGAGCATCAGCCTAGCGTACAGAAGTCCCAGGTTCAATTCCCCGTCAGGGCACACAGGAGAAGCACCCATCTGCTCTCCACCCTTCCCCCTCTCCTTTTTCTCTATCTTTCACTTCCCCACCCACAGCCAAGGCTCCATTGGAGCAAAGTTGGCCCCGGCGCTGAGGACTGCTCCATGGCCTACGCCTCAGGAGCTAGAATGGCTCTGGCCGCAATGGAGCAACAACCCAGATGGGCAGAGCATTCCCCCCCTGGTGGGCTTGCCAGGTGGATCCCGGTCAGGTTCATGCGGGAGTCTGTCTGCCTCCCAGCTTCTAACTTCGGAAAATACATACATACATACATACATACATACATACATACATACATACATACATACATACATACATAGAAAAAAAAACCTCCGCGCCGCTCCCATCTCCTCCCCTCCAGTCACACTGACCCCGCCCGCACCACAGCGCCCCCCTGCGGTCATCGGGGCGAATTGCACTATTCCCGCGCGCCTATTCCCTCCGCGAGCGTCCACCGTCGGGAGTCTTACCGCCTGCAGTTGCCTCCGCCGGTGCCGCCGCTGCCAGTGCCATGGAAGGACGAGGGCCAGGACATGCGAGACGTGCGCAAGCCCGGCCGGTCGCCGGCGTCCACAGCGTCAGCGCGCTCTATGGGCCGGTGCGGCTCTGAGCGCTCCGCGCTGTCCGAGTAGCCGCGCTGCTGGATACGGATAGGGGTTCGCGGCTGCCGCCACAGGTGCTGCGGAGGCGGTTTCAGGGTGGCCTGGCTCTCCCGAGGCCCAGGCAGAGACAGAGACAAGCTCCTCTCCGAGGGGGCGGCTGGGGGCTCCATGTAGCCGGCCCCCACACGCACCCCAAGGGGCTCCAGCCTCTCCACGCTTCACCCTACTCAGCTGCGCGAGTGCCGACGCGCCCGGGGCCCCGTAGGTGCGCCCGGCCTCGGTGGGGCCATGGCGCCCCGGGGACAGACCCGGGGGCGCTACGGGCCGATCACCCCCGGGCCGGGCGCCAAAGCTTCCAGCCCGCGCGTGGCGCTCTGCTTCGTGCCCGGCAGCGCTCTACGCGCTGAGCGCTGGGTTCCGCGCCAGCCGCGGCTCCCCCCCCCCGCCCCGCCCCGCCCCGCCCCGTTGTCAGTACCGCCCCCCTCCTCCTCCTCCTCAGTCCCCGTCAGTGGGGGGCAGTCACCCAAGGAGGGAGGGGGGGGGGCCTTCCCGCCCACGCAGAGCCCAGCTCCAGGCGGGGAGGGGGTGCCGGAGCGCAGCTTTCTCCAGAGTGTCCTGCCTAGCAGCGGCTCGCACCGGCACGAAAGGAGTTAAACGGTTAATCCGATCGAGAAGACACCCGACTGGTTGCCGGTGTGTCAGTCAGTCTGTCCATCATGGCGGGGGCGGAGCCCGGTGCTTGTATGTTCTCGCCACTACCCCAGGCCTGGGGGCATGTGTGGAAAGCGGTCAAGTGGTCCTGGTGGCACGGACGCGATGCCTGCGGCCGGCAACGTCGGTGTGCGGCTTATCTCCTGTCGGTGGGTCGGAGGGTGGTGATGGTGTGTGCCCGGGGCGGGATGTGCGCGCACGTGGCCCCTTCCGAGGGTTTCCTATGTTTTTAGTGTCCTGAAAGTGTGCGCGCGCGCACGTGGTTGGCTGCTGCGGTCTGCCTGTTTCTTTGGATTTTGCTGTATGTTATGTGTCTGTGAGTGAAGGATGTGCACACATGTGTGCTGCCTGTTGGGGAAGTGTGCGCCTCTGCGGGGTCCGTTCGGCTGCCTTAGGGGTTTTGCAAGTGTTCCCACGCCTTTGAGTGTGTAGTGTGGTCGGTCCGTGCTTGCGGAGTTGTGCACGCGATTCAGTCTCCGTTGTTTGACTGTCGTACCTAAGGAGTCCATGTGAGTTGGTGTGTGTGTGGTTGGCCTGGACAGCTTTAGGGTGTTTCGAATGTGTCTCTCTGGTTCCCCTGTGGCTCCAGGAGGACACCCGGTGGCCGATTCCCCGGCTTCCCGTCCAGAGATCTGTATTTGGCTGCCTTTTCTAAAGCGCTTCTGCAGGAGGTAAACTGAGATAGATCCCCGGCAGCCGCGGAATGCACCCTTGTGCCCTTTTCAGCGGAGTAAACAGCCGCGCCTCCTCCCCGCGGCTCCGGCCTGCAGAGGCCCCCCCCCCCCTTCCGGCACCTAAATCGGGAGACTCCGTGACTCACGCTCCCGCCTCCCCCAGCGCTGCGCCAAGCGAGCGAGCGCGAGCACAAAGCGAGCGGGATCCGAATGTTGTCCCCCTTCCCCCGTCGGGGCCCAAGCCGAGCCCTTGCAGCAGCCCTGCAGGGGGATCGCCCCCGTGCCCCACCCGCCCGACGGAGGCGCTCAGATGTTAATCGACTTAGGTGCGAGTCCACAAAAGCAGGCTGTTGCCCTACTGTCACCCCCTCACAGGCTCCAGGGCAGGCCGTGCCGTCTGCCACTGAGCCTCCCCTCAACCCCAACCCCCGTAACTGTTCTTATATTTAAAAATAATAATAAAATAAAAAAGCCCGTCTCCAACCCCCGCAGACGCTTTTCTCCCCCAGAGGGGGCTCCAGGCGTGGGAACATGGCAAGAACTGGCTGTCCATCAGTAGCAGTGGTCGTGGGGTATCCCAGAGGTCAAAGGTGTGTCCCCTACTTCTCTCAGGGACCCTCCCGCAAGCACATAGTCAGAGGGCTTCGAGGAGATTCGCAAGGGCTGACAATCCTCCCAAGATCAATTGTAGGTCCTGGGCAGGGCCAAAGTCTTGGGGGTGGGGACTGAAACGTTGGCCAGAGCTCAGCACGGGCAACGCGGGATAGGAGATGGGGGGTGGGGGGGATATCAGGCCACAGGGAGGTTGCAGAAGAAGGAGGGCACAGGACCGTAGGCCAAGCTGGTAGTTGGAGCTGTAGCTTGAGGCTGAGATGGATCAGTCTCTGAAGATGCAGAAGTGAGAAGGTTGTTTGGGGGGGGGGGGTAGAGGAGGTACATTAGACCACCCCAGGTGGGAATGACAGTCACTTCTTCCCCCCACTTGTCAATGAACCATTATACCTTGACGCAAACAGAGAGACCTTGTAGCCCTCCAATTGAGTTGATGAAAGGGTGGGAAGATCAAGACTGCAGAAAACAGTGGTGGCCTAGGGAGGGCAGCAACAGGCCGGAGAGGGGCGGGCAGAGCAGCCTGGACCTGCTCAGCTGTCTTCTGGCTTTTGAACTCTTACTTGGGCCAAGATGGGGGTTGGAGTACCTTGAGAGGACCCCGATGAGAAATAGCAAGAGAGCCTGACCAGGCAGTGGTGCAGTGGATAGAGAGTCAAACTGGGATGCAGAGGACCCAGGTTCAAAATCCAAAGGTCGCCGACTTAAGTGCAGACTCATCTGACTGGCTTGAGCGTGGGATCATAGACATGACCCTGTAGTCACTGGCTTGAGCCCAAGGTTGCTATCTTGAGCAAGGTGTCATTCACTCTACTGTAGCCCCCCCCCCCCAACAAGGCACATATGAGAAAGCAATCAATGAACAACTAAGGAGCCACAACAAAGAATTGATGCTTCTCATCTCTTTCCCTTCCTGTCCGTCTGTCCCTCTGTCTGTCTGTCTGTCTCTCTCTGTCTCTCTCTCTCTCTCTCTCTCTCACACACACACACACACACACACACACACACAAATAGCAAGAGAGTGCAATGTAAAGGCTCACAGATACCTTTCATATCTTCCCAGAAGAAAGAAAAATGCCAGTCCAGTCCAGGCCTCCTCCAGGATCCCACCTTCCCCTTTAAGGCCTGGAAGAAACAGAATCCTCCTAGGAGGGTAAATAGAAGTGCACAGCCGACTGATCATAGATGCCTGCTCCCTAGCCTGTCCCAGCACTCTGAATGTGGGGTTACCACTGTGAGTTGGGGGGCTGAAAGCCCTTTCCAAACCCTGCACCTTACTGACTCAAGCAGCTGAAAAATGAAAGGGATTCTATAGACTGCAATGGGGCACCTTGGAGGAGGGGTGTCACAGCCTAATCCACCGACTCCAGATGTTTCAGCTGATTTTGCAAAATGCAGAGAGCCTGGAGCACAGAAAAAGCTGGTAGCTGGATCTAGACAAGCTGGCCCTGTACCTCTACCCTACCTTGCAGCCTGGTCCCCCTCCTGCCTACCTGTCGGCTCTGGTGATGGAAATCCGCGGAGGGATCAGAAGTGGCAGCGTGGTGGGCCGTGGAGGTACAGGGACTGCAGTGTCTGAGGGCTCAGGATTTGCCCAGCCCAGGTCAGGACCAGTGGAGAGGCGACGGCGAGGGCGTCGGAGGTCGGCCCCAAGCATGTTGGCATGGCTGGGTTCAGGGGTCTCCCCTGGCCTCTAAGGAGGGACAAAGGCAGGATGGGTTGTGTGGCCTGGCTAGGTAGCTAGCTGTGAGGCCCTCTCCACAATATTGCCTCTTCCTAGCCACCTGGGAGAGGCTGGTGGGGCTATAGGCTCCTTGTGTCCCCCCTCAATGAGAGCCACGCACTGATCCCTCCCACAGAGGGTGCCTTCCCACCCCTTACTTCTGAGGGATTCCCCTTCTCAGCTCTAATTTTTTGTTGGGCTCCCTCTTTGTGTTTCAACCTCATGCCTGTACACTGTCCCTGACATGAGCTTCCTCTAACCCATCACCTTTTTAGGGTCTCTTCCCACCCTCCATGTCTAAACAGTACCCTTTTGGTCTTAATGTCTGGACTCCTCTCACATCTGAGACTCTCAAGACCTCACCCACAGCTCCACCCACAATTTCCCGACTTCAGAAGCCCCATAAAGACCCTGCCTTCTGCCCATAGGCTGAGGGGCTCTTCATCCGGGCAGCAGGAGTATAACGGAACGAAGAAGTAAACTGAGGCGTTAGGAGGGGTTGTGACTCCTGTGACCACTTAATTTAGTGAACAGCTGTGGTCACTAGAGGGCGCCTGTCCACCACGCGACACAAACCCTTCCCCAGCCTAACCCCCGCCCCTCACACCTCATTGGGGTCCCGGCCACAGACAGGACAATGCGACTCCTTCATTCCGCCAACCTAGTACTCCGTAAGGGCTGCAGGAACCATGTCGGCCCGGGCCAGCGTCTCCTGCAGGACCAAGCCAAAAACATTCACCATTAGCGCCCTGGGGCTCCTCCTACTGGCAGGGCCTGGAATTCACCCCGTCCCTGGTCAAGTGTCTCTCCCGGGGTGTGACGTCAGTAGGCTGTTGATGCACTGCCTGTGACGTTGCCACCCGTTGCCACAGTGACAGCTGACGCATGGCTGGGGTCCAGACAGCGTCAATGCCCGGGTTGGCCGCTGGGGGACCCTTCTTCTCTCAGGCTCTAACCCCGGGATCGATCCTCCATAGAGGACCCGGAGTTCCCAGTCTGCCACATGTGGCGAGTGGACTGAGCCGGGGGCTGGCGGAAGCATCTCCTCGTAACTGTTGGGCCTTTAAGCCTAAACCCGAAATAGCTCCGACGTGCGGGGGCCGGGTGCAGAGAGACAGCGGCTTGGACACAGATGGAGGACGCGCAGGCAGAGGCACACAGAGACAGACAGGAACGCGTGGAAATAGAAACAGACAGGGACACACACGCAGCTCCGGATGCTGAGTGCGATCTGCTGCTGGTGATCCTTGTTTAAGAGCTTGGGGGAGGGAAAGGCTGTTGGTTCACTTAACCTCACCCAGGCGCTGCAAATTACTGCTCTGTGTGTGGCCGTGGCTCAGTGATATAAACACTCTGAGACTCAGTTTCTCCTCTGTGGAATGAAATGATAATGTCTACGGGGTCCATGTGAGAATGAAATGAGTTCAGATCATGTTGAATTCTCTCAGAACAGTGTCTGGCACTCATTAAGTGCTTAATAAATGCTGCTAATATCTGAATCTGTGGGAGCCTGTTGGAACCCAAATCAAATCATGTCCCTCCTCTACTCAGAGCCCTCCATGGCTTTCACCTCACTCAGAGGAAAAACCAAAGTACCCAATGGGAGACCCACACAGTTCTGTAGGATGTGCCCAGTCACCTTCCTATACTCAACTCCTCCTACTCCCCCCATGGCTCACTCTCATAGTCCACACTGGTCTCTTGGCTGTTCTGGACACACCAGGCACGCTCCAGCCTCAGGACCTTTGCACTTGATGTTCCGTCTGCCTGGAATACTTTACCCTTGAATAATCACAGACCCCTCAAATACCTCTCAAGTCTTTGCTCATAACTCACCTTCTCAGGGGTTTCTCTCTACTGCACCTCTGTTTAAAGTTGCTAGGCCCTCAGGATTCCTAATCCCTCTTATCTTGCTCTATTTTCTACAGCACTATCACCTCATAACATACTATATAATTCACTTATTACATCTATTATCTGTCTCTTCTCAAAATAGAATATCAGCTGTAGTAGGGCAAGAATATTTTATTCAGCCCTGGCTGGTTGGCTCAGTGGTAAAGCGTTGGCCTGGCATGCAGGAGTCCCAGGTTTGATTCCCAGCCAGGGCACACAGGAGAAGCGCCCATCTGCTTCTCCACCCCTCCCCCTCTCTTTCCTCTCTGTCTCTCTCTTCCCCTCCTGCAGCCGAGGCTCCATTGGAGCAAAGTTGGCCCAGGCTCTGAGGATGGCTCTGTGGCCTCTGCCTCAGGCACTAGAATGGCTCTGGTTGCAACACAGTGATGCCCCAGATGGGCAGAGCATCGCCCCCTGGTGGGCGTGCTGGGTGGATCCCGGTGGGGCGCATGTGGGAGCTGTCTGCCTCCCCGTTTCCAACTTAAGAAAAATACAAAAAAAAAAAAAAAAAAGAATATTTTATTCATTACTGTATCCCCAGTGCCTAGAACTAAGCCTGGAACATAGTAGGCTCTTACTAAATATTTGTTCAATGTCTGGTTGTTATTTGAGGACTCAATAGCATATTTATAAAGTTCCTAGTAGATCTATTATGGACTACTTTACCACTTTTTTTTTTTTGGTCTCTTTATTTTCTTTCTTTCTTTCTTTCTTTCTTTCTTTCTTTTTTACTTTATTACATTAGTTATCACTTCAGTTCAATGTTGACTAGTAGAAGTGAATGTAAACATCATCCCATCAGCTTAGTATTTACCACTAGGTAAACCTGCAACAGACAGTTGTTGGACAGTTGAACAAATGGATGAATGTACAAAGACAGCTTAAAGATACCCCTACTTCTTAGGCAGACTGAACCAGTCCATGTTCTGGGCTCTCACTGCTCCTATTCTGCCCCCACTAAAGCACTCATCATTTCGGGTAATTACCTATGTTCCCTATTAAAGCTCCGTGAGGGCAAGAAATGCTACCTATTTAATCATTTAGGTCCCCCAGGCATAGTCTCAGTGAACACTGAATGAATAAGAAAGGCATGTATGCAGACAGATACATGTGGTCAGACAGGCAAGCAAGGACCATGCTCAGGTTCCAGAATTCTACTGACAAACCTCCATTCAAATCCTGGCTCTGTTACTTATTAGTTATATATTTTTGAACAAGTCACCCAGCCTTTCTGAGTCTGCTTCCTTGTCTGTAAAATGGGAATAATATTTACACTTACTTGAGAGGGTTGTTGTGAAGATGAAGTGAAGAAGTACATGTAAGGTTCTGAACACGTGCCTGGTAAAGAAGGGGTCTTTGGGTTATGACATAGTTCCATTCCTATGACAGTGACGTAACCCAAATTTTGGTGTAAGTCGAAACACACCTTAGCCTAACACAAATGGAACATTTGCGCTTTTTTTTTTTACATTTGCGCTTTTAACGGTCCAAAATGGCATAGGTAAGTGTATTGGGGGACTCCAACTCCTGCTCTCAAAGGCATTGTTACTGTATATTCTTCCGCTGTGCACAGCCAAACTAGTTCACCCACGTAGTCCATAAATTGGACAGTAATGGCGTAAGCTGAAACACTCATGTCTCAATTTTTAAAAGTTCTTATGGGAGTGAGAATCGTAAACTGGAAATGTATGTCAAGACTGTTGTAACTTGAGGATCCCCTGTAGTAGGTTCTCACAAAAGATTAGCCACTGTTTTATATAGTAATAATAAGAATCAGCATTATTTTTGATTCACGTGAATATAGAAACAGACATGGGAGAAAGCAGTACATTCACAGAGGCCTCACTTCCCTCTCATCCTCCCCCTTGCCCCACCAGCCTCCTTGCTGTTCTGCAAACACTCTGAACATGTTCAGACCTCAGGGCTTCTGCACTTGCTGTTCCTTCCATCCAGAAAATCAGCCTCAGATATCATGTGCCCCTCCACCGCCCTGAGATACCTTGACTCTTATTTTTTACACTTGTAACATTCTAACAAGACATAGACTTTACCTCCTATTTGTATTAGCTTTCACCTGTCCTTCAATTAGGATATGGGGTCAGGATGTTGGTTTGATTTGTCCCCTGCTAGGACCAATCTAGCATATAGTATGTGCTCAACAAATAGCTCTTGAATGAATGAATAAATCTGGTTGATTCCCTCATCTCCTTTAGGTCTTTGCTCAAAGCCAACTCCTACCAGATCCTTTTCCTGACATAGATGCCTTCCCCAACCCCATCTCTCTTTGCCCCTCACTCTGCTTTTTCTTCTTAGCTCTCATTGTGACATGTCTTTATGTTTCTGATCTCCACAACCCCTTAGTTTCACGAGAGCAGAAGATTTTTCTGTCTTGTTTTAGCTGTATCAAGGACTAATTCATGGACATGTAAACTGTGTAGTCCCACAGGGCCCCATGCTTAGAAGGGTTAATGTGCTGCTATCACTGCCTTGAAATTCTTCATAATTCTGAACAGGGGTGCTTCATTTTTATCTTGCCCTCGACCCTGCAAATTTTGTAGCCAATCCTGGCTATATCTCCAGTGCCTGGAACAGCCCACGGTAGGTGCTCAAGGACTTGTGGAATGAAGGATAGAATGGAGGAGTAGACAGCCAGAGGAGCCCACTGGCTGTGGAAGAGAGGTAGAAACACACAGGTTACCACTGTCCTGACACCTGTGCACATTTGCAGACATCAGTCTTATCAGAAAGCTGGACACAGGAGGCAGGGCATCAGCCTCTAAGCCAGCTTCCCCCCCCTCCAGGCAGTAGGATTTATGGGGGAGACAGGTCCAGATGGCAGAATAGGCTGCTCTGGGCAGTTGGCACCAGGCTCAGACAGAGGCCTTTTTCCCCACCTGATTTATCAGTACCAGTCAGCTGCAGTCCAGCCTGGGAGCCCCTGGCCTGGCCTGACAGAGGACAGCTGACTTCATTCTGCCCAAAATCTCCTCTCCCCACCTTTTTCAGAAGGATAGGGGATGGGTGGCCAACAAGAGTGAAGGAAGCGAGGACAAAGGCCTTGTCCAAACCTTGGCCCTGAGCATCCCAGCCTGCCAAGCTCCCTGCTTGGTACTAAAGCAGGGCTAGGAAAAACTTAGAGGCTACGAGTATGTTTGTGTGTACATGTGTGCATAACTTTCTATACAGCAAAGCATGTGCAACTGGATAGGTGGAACTTTATATGAGTCTGAGTTTGTATAGCTGAGACCAGACCATATCTGCAGGAGTAGATGACAGGGTGATACATCTCTCTATGTGAGTATGAGGTTGGATGTATGTCTATGTGACTGTGATGAGTGTGTGGGGGTGGGTTGAGGGTGGTATGTGGATGTGGATACAAGAAGAAGCAGCTTTTCAAAATGGTTAGAAATGCCAAGTTTGGGCCTGTCCTGTAGTGGCACAGTGGACAGGAGCGTCAAACTGAAACGCTGAGGTTGCTAGTTCAAAACCCTGGGCTTGCCCTGTCAAGGCACATACAGCAAGCAATCATTGAACAACTAAAATGAAGCAACTATGAGTTGATACATCTTTCTTCCTATCCCTCTTTCTCCTCCCTCTGTAAAATCAATAAATAAAACCTTTTTTTAAAATGCCAAATTTGGCCCTGGCCGGTTGGCTCAGCGGTAGAGTGTCGGCCTGGTGTGCGGGGGACCTGGGTCCGATTCCCGGCCAGGGCACATAGGAGAAGCGCCCATTTGCTTCTCCACCCCCCCTCCCCCTCCTTCCTCTCTGTCTCTCTCTTCCCCTCCCGCAGCCGAGGCGCCATTGGAGCAAAGATGGCCCAGGTGCTGGGGATGGCTCCTTGGCCTCTGCCCCAGGCGCTAGAGTGGCTCTGGTCACGGCAGAGCGACGCCCTGGAGGGGCAGAGCATCGCCCCCTGGTGGGCACAGCGCCCCCCCTGGTGGGCGTGCCGGGTGGATCCCGGTCGGGCGCATGCGGGAGTCTGTCTGACTGTCTCTCCCCGTTTCCAGCTTCAGAAAAATACAAAAAAAAAAAAAAAAAAAAAAAGCCAAATATGAGATCAAATTTTTGCTTAGCCATTTACTAGCTATGTGGTCTCAGGCACATTATTTAGGTTCTCAATATAGGGTACGATTACATTTGTCTGGATGGGTACATGTGTATGTAGAGTAGTTCAACTCCAGGAGGCCTTTCTGGATGTCCAACCTAAAGAGGACCTTTGCATTTTTCTTTGTCAAAGCTGTCCTAATTACAATTTGTTGTTATGCATTTATTTATTTCTCTTTCCCCCACTAAATGTGAGTTCCATAGGGGCAGGGAGTATTGTTCTGTTCACTATTGTGTCCCCAGGACCTGGCATGTAGCACGCACTGAAAAATTGTGAATGCTGGCTGGGTATCATGGGTACCTTCTGTGCCCTAGTCTGGTTTCTACTGTCTTCCTTTCCCAGATGTTGATAGTCATTCCTTCAACCATCCTCACTTTTATGGGAATGATGACACTTCATCAACTCCCTGTAGTACTTTTGGCAACTTCTTTCCCTTTTCTGGGTCATAGGGACTCACTCATCTCCTTTGTAAAATAGGAGGATGGATAGATTGGTTCATGATAAGCCTCCTTCCTGATCTAAAGTGCTATGGAGATAGCCTTAATCTAATTCCCTCTTTAATTCATTCAACATTTATTTATTTATTTATTTATTTATTATTTTTTCATTTTTCTGAAGCTGGAAACAGGGAGAGACAGTCAGACAGACTCCCGCATGCGCCCGACCGGGATCCACCCGGCACGCCCACCAGGGGCGAAGCTCTGCCCACCAGGGGGCGATGCTCTGCCCATCTTGGGCGTTGCCATGTTGCGACCAGAGCCACTCTAGCGCCTGAGGCAGAGGCCACAGAGCCATCCCCAGCGCCCGGGCCATCTTTGCTCCAATGGAGCCTTGGCTGCGGGAGGGGAAGAGAGAGACAGAGAGGAAAGTGCGGCAGAGGGGTGGAGAAGCAAATGGGCGCTTCTCCTGTGTGCCCTGGCTGGGAATCGAACCCGGGTCCTCCGCACGCTAGGCCGACGCTCTACCATCATTCAACATTTATTGAGCACTGATTTGGACCTGGCCCTGCCTTCATAGAGCTGAAGTAAACAAGGAAAGTAGATACAAACCAGAAATCTCATGTAATCCAGCACCACCATCCTACTACCCCAGCCACTCTCTGCGCCAATGGAATTTTAGTCTTCACAGTCTGAAATCACTGTATTTCTGTCTACACACTGATCTTGCTCCCTTACCAGTTTTAAGTGCCGGTAGAGCAGGGACCCAGCTGGTCTCCACTGCTGCAGCCCCACAGCCTGGCTACAGTGCCCTGGCACATAGTAGGCACTTGGTCAATAGGTGTGAAATGAGTTACAATATAAATGATGAAGCAAGGACAGGCTTGCATGCATGACCTTGATGCGTCATTACCCACTTTGCAGGTGGGAAAATTGAGGCTCAGGAAGGCAAAGTCGTCCCACTGCAGCTAAGAGTGTGTGGCTGTGGGGTGCTGCAAAGGAAACTTAGGATAGCTCAGAGGAGCATTACCAGCCCCCCTCCCCCACCTCACAGGTATAAGAGACGCTGCAGGGGATGCGCTGATGGGTAAGCTGGGGCAGGGGTGATGGCGGGGGCGGAGGCGGGGACGACCAAAGGACAGTACAAAACAACTCAGGGTTCTCCATCTTCTGTCTCCAGGACTGGAGATGCTCTGTTGGCAGATTATAAAAAACTTGGCGCTAATGCGGGAGCTTTCGGTGCCCGGTCCCCAATTCTAGGAGCAAAGGCTCCTGGGACCCTGTTTAACGGTCGGGCATCTCCAGCCTCTGAAGCCAGGGAGAGAACACCGCACCTCCCCGGGAATCCCCAGCGTACGGAGACCTTCCCACACACCGCCAGCCTGGACCCAGGCCTGAAGCCCGCAATGGGCATACTGGGGGCCCCGGCTTTCTTGGGAAGCGGGGGAAGCCACCGCCATCCTGGCCTCCTCCCTCCGGGGCACCCGGTACCCTTTCCCCACCGCAGCTCTCAGCCGGAAGCTTACCTTGCAGGGGGGATTGGGGAGGGGATGCCCCGCCCTCTCCAGCCGTGGGGGTGGGGCGGCGGGAGGGAACGGGGATGTCCAGACCTTGTGTTTGCTTGTGTGTGTGTATTTCTGTGTGTATGCGCGCTATTACAAGACCCACTCAGGTGTGGGTCCGTGCGCACGCGTGCCCGGGCAGTGACAGACGCTGAGATGCTGGACTGCCCCGGCATGAGCGGGCGGGGTGGGGAGGGACGCCCGCCTTCACGCTTGCCCACTCACAGGTTTGAATGGAGCTCCAGGCGGAGGGGCAGGCGCTTTTGTGGATGGTCCCACCCCCTCCTTGGGCAGGGGAATCCCCTGGATTTGGAGACCTTGACTCCTTTCCCTCCCGCTTTCTCCCTCCAAACTCCCGTTCTGGGGTAGTGTGGGAAGAGACTCCCCTCACCCGCGGGGCTGGACGTTCTCCCACTCCCCCCTCCCCTCCATGGAGCTCTCCTTAATCTGAGATAATCTATGCCCTAGGCTGCAACACGATTTTTTGTCCCTGTTTAAAAGCGTGGGTTGGGATTTACGAAAGTGTCCCAAACTCAGTGTAACGGAGTTCTTAGAGCCCAGCAGAGGAAGAGGGCCCCTAAACGAAAGGGGAGAGGCAATAAGTAGTCCTCAAGTCCCACGACGAGGAAACCACCCCATTCGCATCTCCACGATCCCTTCCCATCACCAGTTTGCGTGGGCCAGCACTGGCCGCTGGCTAGACATTAGCCTCATCCAGCGGCCGCACAGGGACACACTGCCGCGGACCCGCTCGCGAGACACGTAGGCGAGGAGGGGAGTCCGGTTGATTCAAGAGGGGGTGTGTATACGAATCACCGCTCAGAAATGGCAGTAGATAGCGGTACAAGAACGCTGAGGTCCAAGGGGGGGAGATACCAGCTCCCAAAGCAGGGTCATATCACGACCACCTCCAATGACCCCCAAGAACAGGGTCGTATCTCTCCTCCACTTAGATCCTCCCAGGGCAGGGTCCTGCATCCGTCATTTTGGAAAGGTCCCCTCAGATCACATCCCACATCTATTCACAGAAGGCAGGGGCGGGTTTTCTCGCCGAGGCCCCGCCCCTGCAGTGTGTTCTGGCTGATGTCACTGCGGCGTGGCTAAGAGGACAATCCTCTCCCTCAGTCTCGCCAACTTCCCCTCCCCCACCTGCGGCTTCAGCAAACTCCCACTGAGAGGCAGCGGGAGATGAGGGGGGGACACAAGGTTGGGACACCCGCACATATACCCCCAGGAGGTGCCTACTCGGGGGCCCTGGGCGGGATGAGGTGGGGTTTCGGCCGGGGCTCCTTGAGGTACGAACTCGCGCTCGAGGCCATTTCAGACAAGTTCGGCGACTAGCACCTCCACGGAAGTTACGGTACTAGGGATATGGCGTCACCCGCGGGCAGGGCGTGCCCGCCTGAGCGGAAGCGGAAGGGGCGGGGCCCCGCGGGCCGGGACTCCAGCGCTGTCGCCACCGCCGCTGCCGCCTTCGCTTTGGGAGCGGGCCGTGCCATAGAGCAAGATGGTGGATTACAGCGTGTGGGACCACATCGAGGTGTCTGACGATGAAGACGAGACGCACCCCAACATCGACACAGCCAGTCTTTTCCGCTGGCGGCACCAGGTAGAGAGCGCGTGCCCAGCCCCCGCCCCCCACGCCCGGGACTCCGCTCCCAGAGTTCTGACCCCTTATACCTCCAGGGACCCGCCATTGACACCTGGGATTCCCACCGCAGTCTGGACTTTTACTATCTCTCGGGCTCAACTCCCTGACCTCAGAACTACCGGGACCCCTAGAGCACCTTCCTCATAGTCTAGGCTCCCAAAACAAGCCTACGGTTGCCCCCTAGTCCCGTCTGGGACCTTCAACTTATACCCAGAACTCTGCCTCAGAGTCTGGACCCTGATTCTGTTCGGGTACCCACTTCTGATCTTCGGTATTTCATTTACCCTTCCTCAGTTTTTAGAACCCTTAATACTTTGAATCTATTCTGTGATATGCTTCCCTGGATTTGAGAATCATTCCCACTTAGATCCAGAGATCCCACTCCTTCAAACAGAAAAGGGAACTCTGGCTTCCGCTAGGGTTTCTGTTCCTGGCCTGGGACTCCAACCCACGTCTAGGACCCCTTGCCTATCATGAAGACCGGTACCCCACTAGGGCCCTCAGTACCATCTAGGACTGGAATTTTGGAACCCGGTTCCCCTCCAGAGCAAGTTACCAGCACTATCTACCCAGATTGAAGCATCCAATTTTAGCCACTCGCCTTTAGTCTCACCTACTGTAGACTCCATTTCCCAAGACACCAGGAAACCCTCCTTTGGTGGCTTCCTGCCCAGCCAGAGCCCCGGCTACTACTTGGTATGTAGACCCAGGCACCGCCCATACCCCAAGACCAACTTCCTGTGAGAACCTCTACCAGCATTGGAACACTTCATCCAAACCCACCCTGCTTTCCTTTAACCCCAGCCTGGTCTGCTGCTCTCAGACACCAGTTTGTCCCTACTCTCACCAAGAGCCTTCTTCTAACCTGATTCCAGATTCACTGTCTATTCTTTTATCTATGTTTCCAAATCCAGACCTCAGAATCCCAAGTCTGAGTGTTTCCCTGCCTCTCTCCCTGTCCAGCAATGCTTGCATACCAATAGAATGGCTCTCATAACCTCCTTTTGCCCCAAATCAGAGCTGCTGCATCCATATACCTGTGCCTGCTATACTTTCAAACTGAGAGTGTGTACTTGTCAGAACCTTCCAGTAAGGAATGCCTCACCCTACCCTCCTATATGGCAACTCCCCATCATTTATTTAGAAACTCCTAGTAGGTCCCCACTCCCATTTTCAACCCATTCCTTAAAGCAGTAGTCTCCTAGGTAGTGTATCTATTGGGCAAGCTGCTAGAATGTAAGAAGAAAGTTCTGACACTTCTATTTTTTGTTGTGTGTAACATTTATTATGAAATATATAAGACTTCCACAAAGCTCTAAAGATTATTATTGGGAACACATGTTTTTGTCACATAAAGAGGTTAATCTCACCTGACCCGGTGGTGGCGCAGTGGATAGAGCATCGGACTGGGATGCGGAGGACCCAGGTTCGAGACCCCAAGGTCGCCAGCTTAAGCGCGGGATCATCTGGTTTGAGCAAAGCTCACCAGCTTGGATCCAAGGTCACTGGCTGGAGCAAGGGGTTACTCGGTCTGCTGAAGGCCCACTGTCAAGGCACATATGAGAAAGCAATCAGTGAACAACTAAGGTGTCACAACAAAAACTGATGATTGATGCTTCTCACCTCTCTCAGTTCCTGTCTGTCTGTCCATATTTATCCGTTTCTCTGACTGTCTCTCTGTCTCTGTAAAAAAAAAAAAAAAAAAAAAAAAGAGGTTAATCTCTACTGCTTTATGGAGACCAGTTTGGCCCTGCTGGGTGGAAGGTTCCCTCTCCTATAGCATCCTCCTCCTGCCACACTCTGTGCCCTCTTCCCCCTCTTCCTCTTCCTCCTGGCACAACTTTTCCACTGATAGCCCCAAGGCTGTAGTGGAAAGTAGAGAAGGGGGCTTCAATGTCTCCAGCACCAGGCAAGCTTGGGTTCTAATCCCGTCCCAATGAAATAAGATTAGATCTGAAGAGAATTTGGCTCAAGCCTGGGAGGGGAAGTGGGATTATTAAAATGGTAGCCTGGTAAGCTTCTCAGTACAAGCCTCCCCAGCTGGGTTCACATCCTGGCTCCTGAATCACATACTTGCTTTTTTAAATTTTTTAAAAGTTTCTCCTGACTGTGGTGGCACAGTGGATAAAGTGTTGATCTGGAACACTGAGCTCACCAGTCCAAAACCCTGGGCTTGCCTGGTCAAGGCACATACAGGAAGCAACTACTACGGGTTGATGCTTCCAGCTTCTCCCTCCTTTTTCTTTCTCTCTATCTCTAAAAATTAAAAAAAAAAAAAAAAAAAAAAAAAAACTTTTTAAAAAAAGTTTCAAAGATTTCAGAAGGGGACAAGTAAGTTTTTCCAGTCCCAGTTCTTTGGCTCCTTTGCTCAGACAACTACCACTGTTTTCCTGTGGCTCTTTCCAGTGAGTTGTGCCAAATTAAGATTCCATGAGCTTTGGTTTCCATACCTGTAAGGCAGGAGGGCAGCTCTGCCCACTGCCATGGCTTCTGCCCTGCCCAGCCTGCTGGAGGTCCTTGTCGAGATGTAAATCCCAGGTCGGGCAGGCAGCAGTCCCCACCAGCTCTGGGAAGCCTTAGCTTCCGCCACGCAGAGGACATTGGGAGGAACTTGGTGGTTGCCCAGCTGAGACCAGCAGGGTGGTAGGTTTCTGCTGCCACCTGAGGCCAGTCATGATACCTACTTGAGAACCCCTCACAAGTCAGCAGGAAGGTTTCCAGGATAACACGGGCCCTTGTGGAGAAAGGGAAATTGCAGAGCCAGGGCTATTTTTTCTTATCCCTTCATGAAGTGAAGGCCTTCTTGATCCTTATCCATGTGGGGAAAAGTGAGTTTTGGGACTGGCTATTTTAGTCCTATAGGGCACCAGAAAAGGGCTCAGGTCTTTCCGTTTTCACCCACTGTATGCCTGGCTCTGTGCTAGAACTTGGAGATAGAACCTCGAATAGGCACAAAAGCAATTTAGCAGATTATTCTGGTGGCAGTAATCACGACAGTGATGATACCACTCAGTCACTTCGGAGCTGTGTTGCAAGCAGTTGCCGTGGAGTTATTTAGTCCTCACAGCAACTGTGTGAGGCCGTATTTCACAGAGGGGAAAACCAAGGGAGGGAGAGGTCTAAGGGACTTGGCCAAGGACTTGTCACCAGTTAGTAGCAGAGCTGTGATAATGCAATAGCAACCATTCTCAGTTAATGAGCCCTTACTCTGGGCCAGAAATCAAACTAAGCAATTGAAGTACATTTTCTCGTTTGAGCTCCAGAATGTTCCCCAGAGAGAGTGATTGTCCCCTTGGACAGATAGTAGTGACATTAGCCAGCTTGGAGATGGTGTTTACTGGATGTCCATGGCCCTGGACTGTCTGCATTCACTTATAATCTTATTTGCTTCCCCTACTGCCCTGGTTGGCAAACTGCGGCTCGTGAGCCACATGCAGGCTCTTTGGCCCCTTGAGTGTGGCTCTTCTACAAAATACCATGTGCGGGCGCTACCTCAATAAGGAATGTACCTACCTATATAGTTTAAGTTTAAAATGTTTGGCTCTCAAAAGAAATTTCAATCGTTGTACTGTTGATATTTGGCTCTGGTTTTTTTTGTTTTTTTTTTTTTTTTTTACAGAGGCAGAGATAGACAGGGACAGACAGACAGGAACGGAGAGAGATGAGAAGCATCAATCATCAGTTTCTCGTTGCGCGTTGCGACTTCTTAGTTGTTCATCGATTGCTTTCTCACATATGCCTTGACCGCGGGCCTTCAGCAGACTGAGTAACCCCCTGCTGGAGCCAGGGGCCTTGGGTCCAAGCTGGTGAGCTCTTTGCTCAAGCCAGATGAGCCCACGCTCAAGCTGGCGACCTCGGGGTCTCGAACCTGGGTCCTTCCGCATCCCAGTCTGACGCTCTATCCACTGTGCCACCACCTGGTCAGGCGATATTTGGCTCTGTTGACTAATGAGTTTGCCGACCACTGCCCTAGTGCATTTCCATGAGGTCAGTGCTGTCTGCATTTGACATATGAGGAGACAGTTTGTGAGAGGTTAGGGGATCAGCCCTGGGGACACCAAGGCAAAATATGGTGACCATTATGTGATCACAGAGGGACCTTTGGGACTCCATGATGCTTGGGGAGGGGGTAATTGAGAAAGGCTCCGTTGAAGGTGAGACTTGGGCAAAGCAATGGGATAAGAGGAGAGTTCCAGGTGGAAGGAACAGTATGTGCGAGGTCAAGAGGCAGGAGAGAGCTGGTGCATTCGGGGAACCATAGGGCAGCATCTTTCTGGGGCCCAGAGTTGGGAAAGGAGGGCAGAACCCAGCCCTGCACAGGGCCTTGGTGCCAGCTGGGCAGCTTGGGCCAGGGTTCAGGGGTCTCATCTGAATCCAGATGTTCCAGGATGGGGTAGTGGGGAAAGCTGCAGTCTGATGCGTATGCTTCCCAGGCCCCTTTCAGCTTCTGAGCCTGGATTTGGGGTCAGCAGTTTAAGGCAGTGACAGAGATCTCTTAGGACTTAGGGAGTGACTAGATTGAGTGGGCATTACCAGGAGCCCAGGAAGATGGTAGTGGAGCCCAGCAAGGCTGGAGGGCAGACAGAGCCTTGCGATCTGATAGGGACCTGGATGTGAGAGGTGGAGAGGGGGGTGGTGAGATGAGTGACAGCACTAAGATTATAGTACAGTGGAAGCGGACATTTAGAGTACAGCATCCAGAGTGGGGGGGGGGCAGGAGACTGCTGGGCAGCAAGCTGGAGCTTCGGGGGACATGGTGTCCTGGAGGCAGAGCTGAGGGGCCTTGATAATGAGTTAAGCTCATGACTCACAGTGGAGTGAATTGGAGAACCAACTGACAGTGAAAACCATCAGGACTTGGTGCCAGAGCAGGAGGGCAGGGCCAGTGAGCAGGCCTCAGCTGGGGGCAGGAGGTGGGGTGGGAGTGGCTTCATTGAGGGCGGACACAGCAGGAGACCAGATAGTGGTAGGTAAAATGGTGGGTTCAGTTTTAGATATGGAGTTGAAGATGACATTGGGACACCAGGCAGAGAGGTATATTGAGAGGGTTGGCGGACGAAGATGGTGTCCTAGTGTTGCCAAGAGGGGCTCTGAAGAAGACAAGGAGTCTAAGACCATGGTAAGGGGTCTCTTTATTCATTCAGCAAGTATCTCCTGAGCCCCTGCTGTGTTCCAGGATGTGTGACACAGTAAACAGATCTATCCCTACCTCCGTGGAGCCAGTATGCTTGGAGAAGGACACAGGTGACATGTGCTGAGGAGGAAGATAAAGCAGGACAAGAGTAAGGGAGGTCCTGATCTTCAGTAAGGTGGTCGGGGACACGTTCACCTATAAGGCAACATTTGGGCCAAGATGGTCAGGATGCGAGGGAGTGAGGCGTGGGGGGGGGGGGGTATGTGGGGAGAGATTGTTCCAGGCTAAGGGAACAGACAGTGCAAAGGCTCTGAGATTTGAAGTGGGGTCAAGAGGCAGCTAGTGTGGTTGGAGGGAGGAGATGAGTAGGCATGAAAGTAATAAGGCAGATTGTGCAGAGCCTTGTGGGTCTTGGGGAGGACTTTGGCTTTTGCTCCTAGGGGGGTGGGAGCCATGGAGGGTTCTGAGCAGAGGATGGACATGACCTGACTCGGGTGTGCATAGGTACTTGGGGCAACGGTGGAAGCTAGGCATCCAGGACACAGGTTGGTACAGATATCCCTTGTGCCCATCCCAGGTGTATCCTGGAAGCCCTTGGCTGTGGTGGGGTTGGAATCAAGGGACAGGCTGTTCCCCAGAGTGATGGGCTGCTTCTGCCACAGGCCCGGGTGGAGCGCATGGAGCAGTTCCAGAAGGAGAAGGAGGAGCTAGACAGGAGCTGTCGTGAGTGCAAGTGCAAGGTGGCCGAGTGCCAGCGGAAGCTGAAGGAGCTGGAGGTGGCTGAGGAAGAAGGCAGCAAGGCAGAGCTGGAGCGGCTACAGGCTGAGGCTCAGCAGCTGCGCAAGGAGGAACGAAGCTGGGAACAGAAGCTGGAGGAGATGCGCAGGAAGGAGAAGAGCATGCCTTGGAACGTGGACACGCTCAGCAAGGATGGCTTCAGCAAGGTATGCAGGAGCCAGTGCACCCTGGGTGGGCTCCACAGCCATAGGCAAGTGGAGGGGTGAGGACTGTATATGTCAAGAGTGGGTTATGCCTGACCTGTGGTGGCACACCTGGAAATGCTGAGGTCGCTGGTTCAAAACCCTGGGCTTGCCCGGTCAAGGCACATGTGGGAGTTGATGCTTTCTGCTTCTCCCCCTTTCTCTCTCTCCCCTCCCTAAAAATGAATAAAGGCTTATAAAAGTTAAAAAAAAAAAAAAGAGTGGGTTGGATGGTGGCTGTGGGGGAATAGCGGTGCCTAGTGGATGAAGCACCACACCAGTCCCTCTCTGATCTGCTCGAAGGCCCTAGTCCGAGGCCACACATGCCACGCTCATGCTCCTGCCACACTGAAGTTCATGGCGCCATCACCGCCTCCACCGTGGATGGGATGGGTGCTGCAACCACAGCCTCCCCGGCCATGTTCAAGGCACTTCAAAGGCCTCACCCCAGCCCACTCTCTCTCTCGCCCCACCACAGAGCATGGTCAATACCAAGCCTGAGCAGGTAGAGGAGGAGTCGGAAGAGGTGAGGGAGCAGAAACACAAGACCTTTGTGGGGAAGTATGAGAAACAGATCAAACACTTCGGTGAGTTGAGTGTGGGGGATCACCAGTGCGGACCTGTGGGCGTGTATGTGACAGGGGCTGGCTCTTTGCCTGTGGGTCCTTCTGTCACCCTTTCAACACCTTGTTATAGGCATGCTCCACCGCTGGGATGACAGTCAGAAGTACCTGTCAGACAACGCCCACCTGGTGTGTGAGGAGACAGCCAACTACCTGGTCATCTGGTGCATTGACCTAGAGATTGAGGAGGTCAGTGGAGCATGCCCCAGGGCTGGGGAAAGGCTCTGTCTGCCCTTAGGCTGCCACTTGGTGATGCTATGCTGATTCTCGCTTGGCAGAAATGTGCCCTCATGGAGCAGGTGGCGCATCAAACCATCGTCATGCAGTTTATCCTGGAGCTGGCCAAGAGCCTGAAGGTGGATCCCCGTGCCTGCTTCCGGCAGTTCTTCACTAAGATCAAGGTAGGGACCCTGAGTAGCTGGGGCAAGGTGGGGGGTGGTCTTCAGGGGACCAGCCTACCGTACATGTTAGGTGGGAAACACATGTCTCCTGGGACCAGGCCTCTGTGATGATAACCACATACATTAGGCAAGGGCTTAGTTATAGATGAGGTGAGAAGCAGTTAGCTTCCAGACAGATTTTGAAAGAGAGTGAGGGACAGAGTCAAGGACACCTCCAGGTTTCTTACCCTGAGCACCTAGAAGAATAGAGCTCCCGTGCTAAGCTGGGGAGACTGAGGGCCAAGCAGAGTGAGGGTGGTGGGGCATGGTCTGGAGCTCAGATATGGCTGTGGTGAGTTTGAGACACCTGAAAATCCCACAAGAGGACATTGAGGAAGCCGGGGTCGGGCTGCAGTTCAGGGGGGCCTGTAGGCAGGTGGTCATTAGCATACAGGCACACCTCATTTTATTGCGCTTCACTTTATTGCACTCCACAGATATTACATATTTTTATGTAGTGAAGGTTTTTGACAACCCTGTGCCAAATCTATTGGCACCATTTTTTATGTCTCTGTGTCACATTTTGGTAACTCAGTTTTTCATTCTTTCTTTATTACTGTATTTGTTACGGTGATCTGTGATCAGTGATCTTTGATGTTACTAGGGCAAGACCAGCAAAAGATAACGGCTTGCTGAAGGCTCAGATGATGGTTAGTATTTTTTTTAGCAGTCAAGTATCTGAATTAAGGTACGTACATTTTTTAGACATAATGCTATTGCACACTTAGATTACTGTCGTAAGCGTAACTTTTATATGCACCAAGGAGTTAGATGTTCATGTGACGCGCTGTGCTGTACTGTGATATTGGTTGTGGTGGTCTGGAAGTGAACCGCAGTACCTTGAGGTATGCCTGTGTAGGTGGTCAAGTCTGAGCTTAGGTGGAGACTAGATGGAGTAGAAAGGAGGCCGAAGCCTCGGCGTGTCTCTGAGGACAGGCAGCAGGAAGGTCCTGGGTCCCTCCGTCCACTTGGCAAACACCTGTCTCCTGTCCCCCCCAGACAGCTGACCGCCAGTACATGGAGGGCTTCAACGATGAGCTGGAGGCCTTCAAGGACCGTGTGCGGGGCCGTGCCAAGCTGCGCATAGAGAAGGCCATGAAGGAGTACGAGGAGGAGGAACGCAAGAAGCGGCTTGGCCCTGGTGGCCTGGACCCTGTTGAGGTCTACGAGTCTCTCCCTGAGGTGCGGAGTTCCAGCTCCAGGCGGGTGGCAGGCAGGTAGCCATCAGGACCCCCAGGGTTCTAGGGACCCAGGCCCTGACTTTAGCCACTTTGCCTCCACAGGAACTCCAGAAATGTTTTGATGTGAAGGACGTGCAGATGCTCCAAGACACCATTAGCAAGATGGACCCCACTGTAAGTAACTGTACCCCAGGCCCACCCACTTGCCAGCATTATGTCCCCCAGCTGCTCCCCATGTTGCTAGTAGAAGGCTCTCCTGGGCTTCTGGGAGGAATAAGGGAGACTGAGTCACTGTGTGGCCAGTGCATGTGGCTTCCAGAGTTTTGTACCCCAAGCTCACATTTATTGAACACCTACTATGTGCCTGGCATCCAGACTGAGTGTCATTGTCATTGTGGCCGTTTATGAGCACAGCACGCATACCCTGCTGACCCCATCTTTCCAGCAACTCAGGGTGGCCCAAGGATGGGGTTCTTCCCCAGCGTCAGTTACTCTGTCAAACCACAGTTTCTGTCTGGATTTTAACTGGCCAGATGCACGGGGAGAGCTGGACACATGGTAGATATTGGTACACCTCAATTGTGTGGTGCAGTAGCAGTGCTGGCAGATGATTCTTAATAGAGCTTGCTTTGACCCTGTAACTGCCAGTTGCCATATTACCAGTAAGTTGGCCATATTAGTTTCCTCATCTGTAAAATGGGTCCAGTCAGAGGATATGTTCTGGGGTTTCTAGAAGCCTCTGTGGGGAATGAGCACCTAACCCAAGGGTCTTCAAACTCTGGCTCACAGGTTCACTGCCTGTCTTTGGTACTCAGAGGCCATGCTCATTTATTTTCACTTTGTCTGTGACTGACTTTCTTCTATAACCATAGAGTTGAGGAGTGATGGATTGAGTAGTTACAATCTGCAAGCCAAAATAATTTAATCTGACCCTTTATGAAAATGTTTGCTGACCCTCACACAATTTAAATTTCTAGACCTACACAATTTAAATTTGAATTAAAAGTTAAGGAAAATTGAAAGTTCCATTTCTCACCTACACTGGCCTCATTTGATGTACTTGGTAGCCATGTTGGACAGCGCAGATTACGGACCCTTTCCATCATTGCAGACAGTCCTTTGGACAGCTTTGATCTGGAATAAGCAGTAAGCAGGTTTTAGGATGTGCAGGGGACAGAGGGGCTACCTGGAGGCAGCAGCTTGGCCTCACCTGTCTGTCCTCCCCACAGGATGCAAAGTACCACATGCAGCGCTGCATTGACTCAGGCCTCTGGGTCCCAAACTCCAAGTCCACTGAGGCAAAGGAGGGGGAGGAGGTGGGCCGCAGGGACCTCTCGCCAGAAGCCATCAAGCCAGATGAGAAGGACGTCAGCGCGTGATGCACCCCAGCCACTGCCTGCCTACCTGCAGGCTTCTGTGCACCCCTTTTCAGAAAATGAAAATAGATGCCATTGCCCTAGCTCCTGGCTTCCTACACTTTCCTTCATCCCTGAGCCTGGGAGACCTGCCCATATGCCCTCACCCCCCAGAGCTCATCCAAGTGTTGCTTTGAGTCAAGGGGCTTCACTGCCTGCAGCTCCTCCATCAGCATTATGCCAAAGGCCCAGAGGTCCAGGTTGGGGCAGAGGTAATTAGGCTGATCCACAGGGGTGAGGGGAGGGTCCCCTGCCCAGGGGTCTGTTGTAGTCACTATGGGCTCTGTTTCCGCTGTTTGTAAGCTGTCAAGTCACCTGTGTGGTAAACACAGTGATCTTCCAATAAAGGATTTCAGACGCTCTGCACTGTGATGACATGGCAAGGGCTGTTGGCATAGCTCTTCGCTGCAGGGGTGAGAGGGAAACTGGTGAGTGAGTGTTAGTGGCTCGGCCTGTGAGACCCACGCTTTGCCCTCCAGCTATCTGGTCAACGTCTGTGCTCACTCCAGACATATGCTCTTCCATTGCTTGGAACACTTTGAGTTCTCTCCTGCCTCTCGCCTCTCTGTCCTTGGCTTATCTTAATCCTCCAAGTCTCCTTCACCATGTCTCACCTTCCATGTGGGTAACTCTGCCTCCAGAACAGATCTTCAATCTGACTACTGCCCTTTATCCATATGGTCCACACTGCTCCAGGTCTCCATCACCTCTGGTCAGGACACCTGCCCCACACTAAGCCCCAACAGGCAGCAGCCAGACGGTGCCATGAACATGTGAGTCAGGGAACATCCTTCCCGCAGAGCAGAAGCCAGAAGCGCTCCCTAGGCCCACCAGGCCCTAAACTACCTGCCCAGTCACCCTACGATCATCTGTTCTCCCACTTTTCCTCTTGCCTAACCCCTCCTTTCTTTGCCGCTCCATGAGCACCTTGATATTTCTAGATCAGAATGAGTTTGGGCAATATAACTCAGCGTCCATGTTCTCCTCTGTACAATGAATATGATAGTAATGCCTTCCTCCCAGGGTTGTTGTGAAAGGACATAATGTTGTAGGCAGGCAGGTGCCTGGCACTTAACATGTTCAAAATGTGGGCCTTGGAGCATTCCTGTCGCTGCCTAAAAACCCCTGTAGTGTTCTCAAATAGGACTCCTTTAAAAAGGTATTGAAATATTTGGGCCCCAGGAAAGTCCTTAATAGTACAGTGAGCAAGGACACATCAGCTTAAGATATGACATATCAAACCAGTGAAGCCCTCTGCTTGCCCCTCCTAGAGGACACCACCCCCATCAACTTCCAGTCAGTAAGACCAGAACTGGTGCCACCTTCCAGAGGCCTTCTATCAGCCTTCTGAGTTGCCCATCCTGAGCAGCCAGGCAGCTTGCCTCACCTGTCCAAGTGCCTGACTGTCAACCTGTGTGCTGTCTCCTTAATGCTGTGAGCACCACCAGGGCACAAATGGAGTCTTTCCTGGTCCTGAGATTCCCAGCACCCACAAGGGGTCCCAGCATACAGCCAGCCCTAAGGAAACATTTGCCAAATGCTGTTGTGCCTAAGTTGATCACCACTAGGGGCAATAGTGAGCTGCATTACCTAATATTTTTTTTTTTTAATTTTTTATTTATTCATTTTTAGAGAGGACAAGGAGAGACAGAGAGAGAGAGAGAGAGAGGAGAGACAGAGAGAGAGAAGGGGGGAAGAGCTGGAAGCATCAACTCCCATATGTGCCTTGACCAGGCAAGCCCAGGGTTTCGAACCGGTGACCTCAGCATTTCCAGGTCGACGCTTTTTATCCACTGCGCCACCACAGGTCAGGCTACCTAATAATTTTTTACAGTGAAAACTTTCAAAGACAATCCACATTCCCGATTTTTCCTTTTGCCGCAGGCTCCACTATAACAGCATTGCTACTGATTCCTAAAATGTCAACATTTTGTTCATCATGGACTTTTAAATGTTTATTGTGCTTTTTGAAAATAATGCATTCAAGTGTCTTAGTTCTAGCCTGACCAGGCGGTGGCACAGTGGATAGAGTATCGGACTGGGATGCACAGGACCTGGGTTCGAGACCCAGAGGTTGCCAGCTTGAGCGTGGGCTCATCTGGTTTGAGCAAAATCCCACCAGCTTGAACCCAAGGTCACTGGCTCCAGCAAGGGGTTACTCGGTCTGCTGAAGGCTCCCGGTCAAGGCACATATGAAAAAGCAATCAATGAACAACTAAGGTGTTGCAACACGCAATGAAAAACTAATTACTGATGCTTCTCATCTCTCTCCGTTCCTGTCTGTCTGTCCCTGTCTGTCCCTCTCTCTGACTCACTCTCTGTCTCTAAAAAAAAAAAAAAAGAAAAAAAAGTGTATTAGTTTTAGAGTCTTTACCCCATTGATTTGAGGGAGGGAAGCATCAACTTGTTCCAGTTAGTTGTGAACTCTGGTTGCTTCTCATGTGCTCCCTGATCAGGGAGTGAAACTGCAACACTATCCACTGAGCCAGTTAGACTTGACACCCTCCTTGTTTTCATGCCTCACGTGTCTTACCCTAGCTCTAGCCCTGGTAGGACACAGCATTTAAAACATCAAAACTATTAAGGCAGCCCTGGCCAGTTTGCTCACTGGTAGAGCATCAGCCTGGCGTGCAGGAGTCCCGGGTTTGATTCCCGGCCAGGGCACACAGGAGAAGCACCCATCTGCTTCTCCACCCCTCCCCCTCTCCTTCCTGTCTGTCTCTCTCTTCCCCTCCCACAGCCAAGGCTCCATTGGAACAAAGTGAGCCCAGGCGCTGAGGATGGCTATATGGCCTCTGCCTCAGGCGCTAGAATGGCTCTGGTTGCAACAGAGCAACACCCCAGATGGGCAGAGCATCGCCCCCTGGTGGGCATGCCGGGTGGATCCCGGTCGGGTGCATGCAGGAGTTTGTCTGACTGCCTCCCCGTTTCCAGCTTCAGAAAAATACAAAGAAACCACAAAACTATTAAGGCATTCATGGTGAAGCAGTTCTTTCTCTACTCACCCACCACCCTGCTCCCAACCACTGGAACCCAGTATGTTCTTTTGTGACTCCTTCCATGGTTTCTTTTTTTTTTAATCAAATTATTCTTACCGTTTTCCTTTTTCTTTTTGTGACAGAGAGAGGGACAGATAGAGACACACAGGAAGGGAGAGAGATGAAAAGCATCAATTCTTCGTTGCAGCTCCTTAGTTGTTCATTGATTGCTTCCTCATATGTGCTTTGACTTGAGGGGGGGCTATAGCAGAGTAAGTGATCCCTTGCTCAAGCCAACTACCTCGGGTTTTCGAACCTGGGTCCTCCATGTCCCAGTCCAATACTCTAGCTCAGTGGTCCCCAACCTTTTTTTTTATTATTATTATTAAATTTAATGCAGTGACATTGATAAATCAGGGTACATATGTTGAGGGAAAACATCTCCAGATTACTTTGACATTTGATTGTGCTGTATACCCCTCCCCCAAAGTCAAATTGTCTTCTGTCACCTTCTATCTGGTTTTCTTTGTGCCCCTCCCCTCCCCCACCCCCTCTTTCCGTCCTTGCCCCCTCCCCCCTCCCCCCACCTCCCCACCCCCATTGCCATAACATTCTTCATGTTTCTGAGTCTCATTTTTATGTCCCATCTATGTATGGATTCATATAGTTCTTAGTTTTTTCTGATTTACTTATTTCACTCCGTATAATGTTATCAAGATCCATCCATGTTATTGTAAATGATCCAATGTCATCATTTGGTCCCCAACCTTTTTTGGGCCATGGACCGGTTTAATGTCAGAAAATATTTTCACGGACCAGCCTTTATGGTGGGATGGATAAATGTATCATGTGACTGAGACAAGCGTCAAGAGTGAGTCTTAGACGGATGTAACAGAGGGAATCTGGTCGTTTTTAAAAATAAAACATCATTCAGACTTAAATATAAATAAAACGGAAATAATGTAAGTTAGTTATTCTTTCTCTGCGGACCGTTACCGGTCCGTGGCCCGGGGGTTGGGGACCACTGCTCTAGCAATCCACTGTGCCATCGCCTGGTCAGGCTCTTCTTTTTACACATAACGTAGCCCAGCCTACATTCTGAAACGCATATTGCTTCGTTCACTGAACAGTATGGTCTGCAGCTATTTCCTTATCAGTCCATCAACTCTTCCTCATTCTTTCTCCCCTGCGTGGAAACTCCAGTACATGCACATCTCAGCACCAGCCCTTTTTGATAAACACTTGGGTTATTTCCAATCTCCACTTTTTCAAGAAATGCCTTCTGTTCTATTTCCCATGAGTACAGACTTCCTACCTGTAGGATAAATTCCCAGAAGCAGGACTGCTTAATGGGAAACAATTTCACTCAAAAGAGTGGAGGGACTGGTGTCAGTTATGTGAGTGAGGCTGGAAAACAAACATGGTGAGTGTACTGGTTTTCCATAGCCACTGTAACAAATTGCCACAAACTTAGTAGTTTTTGTTTTAAATTTATTTTATTTTATTTTTTAGTAGCTTTAATACAAATGTGTTATGTTCTAGTTCAGAAGTCTAATTCATTTAATACAAATGTATTATGTTCTAGTTCAGAAGTGTAAATGAGCTAAAATGAAGACATTGGCCAGGCTTTACTCCTAAATGCTCCTCTGGGTAGGATCACTTCTTTTTTCCAGCTTCTAGAGAAGCCTACATTCCTTGGCTCATGGGCCCTTCCTCCATCTTTTTTTTTTTTTAATTATTTATTTATTTATTCATTTTAGAAAGGAGAGGGGGAGAGAGAGAGAGAGGAGAGACAGAGAGAGAGAAGGGGGAGGAGGAGCTGGAAGCATCAACTCCCACACGTGCCCTGACCAGGCAAGCCCAGGGTTTCGAACCGGCTACCCCAGCATTCCAGGTCGATGCCTCATCCACTGCGCCACCACAGGTCAGGCCCTTCCTCCATCTTTAAAGATGGCAAATATGAGTTAGAATCACATCACTCCAACCTCTTTTTCTACCTCCCCTTTCACTTTTAAGCACCCTTGTGATGACATTGAGCCCCACAGGCTCATCTCCCTATATTTTTTAAATCGTTATGTTTTTACTTTTAGAGAGAAAGAGGAAAGGGGAAAGAGCGAGAGAGAAACATTGGTTTGTTGTTCCACTTATTTATGCATTCATTGGTTTTTTTTTTGGTTTTTTTTTGACAGAGACAGAGTGAGTCAGAGAGAGGGATAGACAGGGACAGACAGACAGGAACGGAGAGAGATGAGAAGCATCAATCATTAGTTTTTCATTGCACACTGCAACACCTTAGTTGTTCATTGATTGCTCTCTCATATGTGCCTTGACTGCGGGCCTTCAACAGACCGAGCAACCCTTTGCTGGGGCCAGCGACCTTGGGTTCAAGCTGGTGGGCTTTTGCTCAAACCAGATGAGCCCATGCTCAAGCTGGCGACCTCGAGGTCTCGAACCTGGGTCCTCTACCTCCCAATCCAATGCTCTATCTACTGCGCCACCGCCTGGTCAGGCGGTTGATTCTTTTATGTACCCCCTGACCACCATATCTGAATAACACTAACCAACTGAGCTACTTGGCCAGGGCTCTCATCTCCCTATTTTAAGACCAGCTGTTTAACATCCTTAATTCCATCTGCAACCTTAATTCTCCCTTGCTAGGTAGCATAATATATTTACAGGTTCTTTGGGGCTGGGGTCTGTTTTACCAAGGGAGACAACCTGGAAGGAACAGCAGCAGAAAGCTGTTAATAAGTCCAGGGCTAAAAGGCCATAGGAAGGGAACTCCCTGAAGGATATTGGTCACAGAGAGACACAGCCACTGCCTGAAGTGTGGCTGAGTCAGGAGTGGAGGGGGACAGATATTCCTGTTCATTCATCTCCCACCTCTGATCTCCTGTCAGGCTTCCCCACTGACAGAACCCATCAGAAACCAGCATGTGGCTGACCTGTGGTGGCACAGTAGATAGAGTGTCGATCTGGAACACTAAGGTTGCCAGTTCGAAACCCTAGGCTTGCCTGGTCAAGGCACATGTGACAAGCAATCAATAAACAACTAAAGTGAAGCAACTATGCATTGATATTTCTCATTTGACAACTCCTCCCCCTCCATAAAATCAATAAATAAAATCTTTAAAAAAAAGAAAGAAAGAAAAGAAACCAGCATGTGAAAGCTGGGTAATAATAGAACTTGCTTTTTTTGTGGCCACAGAGGGAAGGGAGCCTTCAATCCACAGCCACTCATAGACAACAAATATTTGGGGCTCCAGCTGGGTGCCTGGAATGGTGCTGGGTGCCTAGAACAAGTTACACTCCACACCCCTTACCTGCTCAACTTCTTTTGTCCCTAGCATTTTCCACCTTCCAACATACCATAAGTCCTTCATCTTAGTATTTATCTGGTTTATGTCAGCTCCTAAGGCAGGGATTCTGTGTTTTGTTCATGGCTAAATCCCCACAGCACACAATAGGCACTGCGTAAGTCTTGTTTTTTATATTGTGGTATAGCCTGACCAGGCGGTGGCGCAGTGGATAGAGCGTCAGACTGGGATGCGGAGGACCCAGGTTCAAGATCCCGAGGTTACCAGCTTGAGAGTGGGCTCATCTGGTTTGAGCAAAAAAAAAATTCACCAGCTTGGACCCAAGGTTGCTGCCTCAAGCAAGGGGTTACTCGATCTGCTGAAGGCCCACGGTCAAGGCACATATGAGAAAGCAATCAATGAACAACTAAGGTGTCACAATGCACAACAAAAAACTAATGATAGATGCTTCTCATCTCTCTGTTCCTGTCTATCTGTCCCTGTCTAGCCCTCACTCTGACTCTCTCTCTGTCTCTGTAAAAAAATAAAATAAAATAAAAATAATTAAATTGTGGTATAATGTATATACCATGCAATTGACCATATTCACCATTTTTAGGTGTATAATTCAATGCATTAAGTACAAGAAGCTCTGTACCCATTAAACACTAACTCTTTACTAGTAAAATCTCTGTAATTCAGTATCTGGCTTATTTCACTTTACATAATATTTTCAAAGTTCACCAATTATGTAGCAAGCATATGTCAGAATTTCATTTCTTTATATTTTTTATTTTATTGAATGATTTTAGAAAGAGGGGTAGAGTGAGAGAGAGAAAAAACAAACACCACTTTGTTGTTCTGCTTATATACAATACACACTCATTGGTTGATTCTTTTTATACCATGACCTGGAATGAACCCACAACCTTGGTATACGGGGACAATGCTCTAACCCAGGGGTAGTCAACCTTTTTATACCTACCGCCCACTTTTGTATCTCTGTTAGTAAAATTTTCTAACCGCCCACCGGTTCCAAAGTATGGTGATTTATAAAGTAGGGAAGTAACTTTACTTTATAAAATTTATAAAGCAGAGTTACAGCAAGTTAAAGCTTATAATAATTACTCACCAAGTACTTTATGTCGGATTTTCGCTAAGTTTGGCAGAATAAATCTTTATAAAACAACTTACTATAGTTAAATCTATCTTTTCATTTATACTTCAGTTGCTCCTCTACCGCCCACCATGAAAGCTGGAACGCCCATTAGTGGGCGGTAGGGACCAGGTTGACTACTACTCTCTAACCAACTAAGTTACCTGGCCAGGGCTTTCATTCCTTTCTTTCCTTTTTTTAGTAAGAGATAAAGAGAGCGAGACAGGGACAGACAGACAGGAAGGAAGAGAGATGAGAAGCATCAACTCATAGTTGCAGCACCTTAGTTGCTCATTGATTGCTTTCTCACATGTATCTTGACCAAGGAGCTCGAGCCAGTGACCCCTTGTTCAAGCCAGCGACCTTGGGCTTTAAGCCAGCAACCATGGGGTCTCTAAGGCTGGTGATCCTGCACTCAAGCCAGTGACCTCGGGGTTTGAACCTGGGTCCTCAGCATCCCAGGCTGATGCTCTATCCACTGAGCCACTGCCTGGTCAGGCAGGGATTTTGTTTTTAATTCATCAACTCATGGTTCTTCCCCAGGGAGCTCTGGGGAAGCCACTTCCTCCAGGCCTCTGGAGTCTGGGGAATACCCTGATGCTAGCTTCCTCCTGAAAACCTCCTGGGTATGGGTGACCAGTTTTCCTAGTTTGCTCAGACTGTCCCAATTTTAACTCAGAAGTCCCCTGTCTGGGAATTCCCTGCAGTCCTGGGCAAACCTAAACAATTGTTGGGATGACCTGTAGCCTTCCTACTGGCCCTGACTCTGTCTGTGATGTAGGGGGCAGCACACACTTCTTCCCAGCAGTCTCCATGACTTCTTATTTTCAATTGTCAAGTGGGGGTGCTGGCCCCACTTAAAAAGAAATAGAATTCTAAGCATACAGGCTGGGACAATATGAGCTATTATGAAATATTTTTATTACTGAAATTATTATCATTGTTATTATTATTATTAGTCATCTCATCTGACATTTCCTGTAGGTCCAGGCTGAGGCTGTAGAAGCCAGGTCCCACCCGCCCTCTGCTGTGCTGCCTCCAGGCCCAGCAGAGGCCACTCCACGGCCCCTGGGCTGGCTGTTGAAAAATCTGGCACCCTCAGCTTCTTGCTGTTACACTCCCAGTGGCAGAGAGGAAGCTGAGGGCAGAAGGCCATGGCCAGGCCTTCTGTAACCTGCAGGACAGCAGCTCTGGTCCAGACAGCTCCCCAGACTATTAATTCCACCAGCTTCTTCTTTCTTTTTCTTTCTTCCTCTTTTTCTTCTTCTCTTTCTCCTCTCCTTTTTTAAAAATTTATTTTAGTGAGAGAGAGGGACAGACAGGAACAGACAAGCTGGAAGGGAGAGAGATGAGAAGCATCGTGTTTTGTTTTGTTTTTTAACAGAGACAGAGAGAGAGTCAGAGAGGGGGATAGATAGGGACAGACAGACAGGAACGGAGAGAGATGAGAAGCATCAATCATCAGTTTTTTATGGTGACACCTTAGTTGTTCATTGATTGCTTTCTCATATGTGCCTTGACCGCGGGCCTTCAGCAGACCGAGTAACCCCTTGCTCGAGCCAGCCACCTTGGGTCCAAGCTGGTGAGCTTTTGCTCAAACCAGATGAGCCCGCGCTCAAGCTGGCAACCTTGGGGTCTCGAACCTGAGTCCTTCCGCATCCCAGTCTGATGCTCTATCCACTGCACCACTGCCTGGTCAGGCTCTTCTCTCCTTCTTCTTCCTCTTCCTCCTCCTCCTTCCTGTTCCTCTTTTTTTTTTAAAAAAAAAACAACATTGTGAGGTGGATACAATATTGTTATGTGTACTTTTTTTAATTTTTTTTTATTCATTTTAGAAAGGAGAGAGAGAGGGAGAGAGAGAGAAGGGGGGAGGAGCAGGAAGCATCAACTCCCATATGTGCCTTGACCAAGCAAGCTCAGGGTTTTGAACCGGCGACCTCAGCATTTCCAGGTCGATGCTTTATCCACTGCACCACCACAGGTCAGGCCCTGTTTCTCTTCTTTTAATTGTTGTGTGCATGTGCGTGCGTGCGTGCGTGCGTGTGTGTGTGTGTGTTTAGTTGAAGGTCCCTTACTGGTCCTGCTTCCGTGAGTGCCAAAACCTGGTGGAAAAAAGGACAACCAGGCAGCGTGGGTAGGGATTATCTCCACAACATTCCATTTATACATAAAACTAAACAAACAAGCAGAGTCACTACTGCGGTTAGAAGTTGGCAGCATAGGAAAGGGGAGGAACAGGTGAGGAGTTGGGATATTGTTAAAAAAAAAAAATACACCCTGGCCCTGGCCAGTTGGCTCACTGGTAAAGTGTCAGCCTGGCGTGTGGATGTCCTGGGTTAGATTCCCGGCCACGGCACACATGAGAAGCACCCATCTGCTTTTCCATCCCTCCCCCTCTTGCTTCTCTCCCTCTCTCTCTCTTTCCTCCTTCTCCTCTCCTGCAGCCATGACTCAATTGGAGTAAGTTGGCCCTGGGTGTTGAGTATGGCTCCTTGGCCTCCACTTCAGGTGCTATAATAAAATGACTGGTTGCAAAAGAGCAAGAGCCCCAGATGGGCAGAGCATCACCTCCTAGCTTGCTGGATGGATCCCAGTCTGGATGCATGAGGGAGTCTGTCTGCCTCCCTTCTTCTCACTAAATTAAAAAAAAAGAAACCCTCCCCTTAAACTGGGGTGCCTCGGGGAAAACTTGGTTCTTCAACCCAAGAGGAATCAGATAAAAAAGCAATTTGGGAAGGCCAGAACCGACAGGGGTAGGGGGAGGAGGAAGGTCCAGGGTGTCTGTGTGGGAGGCTGTTTGGCAACTGAGTGAAGGGATTGTCCTCCCCCCTGCTTCCACCAGCTTCTTGGCATCAACTGGGTGCCAAGCACAGTTCCAGGTGCTGAGGACCCAGTGGAGAATCAGACAGACCCCTCCCTGTGGAGCTGATATCCTAAAATAGAAGTCAGGCATTACATTTTTTTAAAAAATTAAGTGAGAGGAGGGGAGGCAGACAGACTCCCGTATGCTCCCCCACAGGGATATACCGAGCAAGCCCCCTACTGTACCATGCTGCCCATCTGGGGTGCTCAGCAACTGAGCCACTTTTAGCACCTGAGGCAGAGGCCATGGAGCCATCCTCAGCACTTGGGACCAACTTGCTGAACCAATCCAGCCATGGCCGAGGGAGAGGAAGAGAGAGAAAGAAGTGGGAGGAGGAGGGGTGGAACAGCAGATGGTTGCTTCTGTGTGCCCTGACTGGGAATCGAACCTGGGACATCCATACACTGGGCCTACCTGCCAGGGCCTCAGGCATTAAAATTAGTGCTGAGGCCTGACCTGTGGTCATGCAGTGAATAAAGCAATGACCTGGAATTCTGAGGCTGCTGGTTTGAAACCCTGACTTGCCTGGTCAAGGCACATATGGGACTTGATGCTTCCTGCTGCTCCTACCTTCTCTCTCTCTTCTCTCTAAAATGAATAAATAAAATCTTTTTTATTTTATTTTTTTGTATTTTTCTGGAGTGAGAAGTGGGGAGGCAGAGAGACAGACTCTCACATGCTCCCCACCAGGAACCATCCGGCAAGCCCATCGGGGGCTTTGCGCCTTTGCAACTGGAGCCATTCTAGTGCCTGAGGCAGAGGCCATAGAGCCATCCTCAGTGCCTGGGCCACCCTCGCTCCAATGGAGCCTCAGCTGCAGGAGGGGATAGAGAGGAAGGAGAGGGGGAGGGGTGGAGAAGCAGATTGGCACTTCTCCTGTGTGCCCTAGCCGGGAATCAAACCCGGGACTTTCATACCCCGGGGCCGATGCTCTGCCAGTGAGCCAGCTGGCCAGGGCCAATAGATAAAATTTTTTTTTAAATTTATTTATTCATTTTAGAGAGAGGAGAGAGAGAGAGAGAGAGAGAGAGAGAGAGAGAAAGGGAGGAGGAGCAGGAAGTATCAACTCCCATATGTGCCTTGACCAGACAAGTGCAGGTCTCGAACTGGCGACCTCAGCATTCCAGGTCGACGCCTTATCCACTACGCCACCACAGGTCAGGCAATAAAATTTTTTAAAAATAAAAAATAAAATAAAATCAGTGCCCAAAGAAACTTCCAGTGAAATGCCAGGTAGTCATAAAGGTCATGAAGAAAAATACAGCGGACCAAGGAACAGAGAGATGGGTTTGCTGATTTAGAATGTGGCGTTTCTGGGGAGTGGTGAGGGTTTATTTCTTAGCCTGAGTAGTTGGTTTGTTTTATTATTGGGTTTTTTTGTTTGTTTGTTTGTTTGTTTGTTTTTACAGAGGCAGAGATAGACAGGGACAGACAGACAGGAATGGAGAGAGATGAGAAGCATCAATCATCAGTTTCTCGTTGCACGTTGCGACTTCTTAGTTGTTCATTGATTGCTTTCTCATATGTGCCTTGACCGCGGGCCTTCAGCAGACCGAGTAACCCCCTGCTGGAGCCAGCGACCTTGGGTCCAAGCTGGTGAGCTCTTTGCTCAAGCCAGATGAGCCCGCGCTCAAGCCGGCGACCTCAGGGTCTCGAACCTGGGTCCTTCCGCATCCCAGTCCAACGGTCCATCCACTGCGCCACCACCTGGTCAGGCTGTTTTATTATTGTTTTTTAAAACTGGGCCCACACCCTGGCCAGCTAGCTCAGTGGATTAGAGCATCGTCCTGAAACACCAAGGTTGTGGTGTTTCAATCCTTACGGCACATATGGGAAGCAACCACCCCACAACTAAGTGGAACAACAAATAACTGCTTCTCTTTGCTCTCTCTCTCACCCCCCCTCCTCTCTCTGTCTCTCTAAAGTCTATCAATAAAAAAAAAAACTGAGCCAAGAGGTAAAGCCAATGAAAGTTGGTGTGTGGTTGTTTGTTTTTTAATGCATGGTAAAGGAAAACTGTTTCCCTACCTACACACTTCTAGCATCCAATATGTGGGTTTTCCACAGCAAGAGATTCTCAGGGTCCTGGCCAGGTTGCTCAGTGGATAGAGCGTCATCCCCACGTGCCGAGGTTTTTGGTTCAATCCCTAGTCAGGGCACTTATAAGAAGTAACCAATCAGTGCAAAATTAAGTAGAACAACAAGTTGATGCTTCTCTCTCTCTCTCTCTCTCTCTCTCTCTCTCTGTCTCTCTCAAATCAGTAGGTAACAGTGGGCAATTTATTTAATTTTGTAAGAGAGACAGAGAGACTGCACTACCACAGGTCAGGCGTAGAATTTTTCTTATAAAGTTGAAAAGTGTGCACAAAACAGCAATTTAGTATTTGAAAATCTAAGTAAAGTGAGGGGAAGAGCTATAAAAAAAAATCTAAGGAACTATGTTCCAGTTAGAAGGAGCAGACAGTGCCTGGTGTGTTAGAGAAAAAGCAAGGGGCCCTGTGGCTAGGCAGAGTGAGGGGAGACGAGGAGAAGGTGAGGGTAGGATGGGATGGGGCAGGTTATGCAGGGCCTTGTGGGCCACAGAAAGGACGTGGGCTTTTCCTCTGAGTGAGGTAGGAGCCAAGGAGGGTTCTGAATAAAGAAGGGACACAGCCTGACTGAGGTGCTCACAGATGCCCTCTGGGCAATGAAGGGAGGACCAGCTGTGAGGGGTGAGGGCAGGAGCCCTGAAATAGGACAGAAGCAACTGCATTGGTCCAGGCATGTTAATGGAAAGGGCTGACTGAGTCAGTTAGAAAAATGACAAACCACAGCTGTAGCCCCTTTATCAGCTCCTTGAAATGAACTTACAGCATGAGCAAGGAAAAGGGGATATGTGACTAGTCAAGGACAGACAGTCCAAACCTTGCCTCATACCCCCTTCCCTCCCAGAGACATGAAGGTGACATAGGTCTACACACAAAGGAATTAGGCACATTTCACATGAAAGCAAAAACTGCGAAGGTGTATAATACTCAGAAAAACTAACTTCGGGGAGCTTGCCGTGTTTTGTTGCCTTTTTGGGGTCATGCTGCTCCACCAGCTAGAATAGCCCCCCTTCCTCCAGCACTTGAGTGTCTCTGTCCACCTTTAACTCCCGCAACAATGTGATCATGGGGTGGGGTGGGGTGTACAGGGAGATGTGAGAAACAGGCTGATTTTGTTTTTGAACCAGAGGTGGGTGTGAGAGAAATGGGGGAGTCAAGAAGGACCCTATGATTTCTCTTTCTAACCAATATTTCCATTTTTCTCGAGTCCTTCCACAGGTGGGCCGAGAAGGCACAATAAAATACAATTTTTTTTTGTTTGTAAACTGGCCCCCATAAGCAGAGGACAAGGAGAGACCGAAGAAAGAGGCGGATCACTCCAGACTGGCAGGTAGCATGTTTAATAAGCAAGGGAACTTATACAGGAGCCCACCTGAATCTTAAAAGTTTATATAGAGGCCTCGACTGGGTTCAGTCATATATACTGTCCAGATGGTCTCAACGTCTTACTCTTTTGAGGATATGTCCTTGGAATAGTTCCCATTGTGGGAACAGTAGGTAAAGCTTTCATTACAAGGACATGGGAGGGGTGAGGAGCCTCCAATTGTCTAGGTCCAGCTCAAAGGTCAACTGGTGGTCACGTCCTCCTGATGACCTCCATCAACAAAACATTCTTTTTTATTTCTCTCCTTTATTATGAACTATACAGACACCCTTAAAATGTCTTTATGTCAGTACAGAGCCCCTCATTCCCTGCCCTCAGCTGTATGTTAGTTATTCCCTTGTCAGATGACTTACCCAGCTTCCAGGTTCCCAGCACTCACTGCCTTCCAGCTGCTGGGCTCAGTCTCTCTCGACTACTTCACACTGAATTTACATAGCTGCCTTGTGAAGAAGACTGTCTTTCCCCACATTTTCTCAGACTCAGAAAGGAGCAGCTCCTGAAATAAACCTGGCTCTGCTCTTTTGTGTTGTGACCTGAAAAAGTTTACTCAACCTCTGTTAAAGAAAAAATTATTCTGAGCTTGTTAAAATGGTAAGGGAGATTTTATTCAGGTCTGTTGCAATAGAGGATTGTAACAGGGCTGACAGATCAGGCCCAATACTGATACAGCAAATACAGCTGGGGATTGTGAGCCAAGGTGGGGGGTGTTGTCAATAGATGGAAAATGACTAATGGATAGAGGAACTCCTGCTAACAGGACTAAGAGAATTCTTGCTCAAAAGAGGCCAGGGCCCTGGCCACATAGCTCTGTTGGTTAGAACATCATGTGGAAGTGCAGAGGCAGCCCGTTCCATCCCTGGTCAGGGCATATACAAGAACAGATCAAATGTTCCTCCATCCCTCTCTCTCTCTTCCTCTCTCACTAAAATCAATAAATAAAATTTAAAAATAAATAAAATAAAGAGGCAAAGGACTTATGCATGAAAAGTGGGGGATGAGGAACTTGATCAGATATCAAGAGTGGGGGGATGATTTAGGGCTCTTTGCTCAGACTGAACCAGGCAAAGATAACACCAGTCAAAGTAGAGGGCTAATGAAGATGATGGGTTAGAGCAGTGGTCCCCAACACCCGTGCCGTGGACTGGTACCGGTCCATGGGCCATTTGGTACCAGTCCGCAGAGAAAGAATAAATAACTTACATTATTTATATTTGTCTGAATGATGTTTTATTTTTTTTAAATGACCAGATTCCCTCCATTACATACGTCTAAGACTCACTCTTGATTGTCTTGTAAGTTCAACAATTATATTTAAAAATACCACAGTTTTTATGCTGGTCGCATAATTTTATTTTGTGCATTTTATCCGTCCCACCCTAAAGGCCGGTCCGTGAACATATTTTCTGACATTAAATCGGTCCGTGGCCCAAAAAAGGTTGGAGACCACTGGCTTAGAGGACTAAATTTTGGTTACGGAAAGTCTTTGGCACCTCTCTGTGCCTGTTTCTCTCTCTCTCTGAGAAATGGGTATAAGAGCCGCTAGAGGACTGCTGCCAGGATCAAATTAGATAATGTGTGCAAAACGCTCAGCCTATCCTTCTCTGTAAAGGGCGGCTACTCTCTGGGGATTAGAACTCAGATCCGGTGGGACATCCAAACTGCTGCTACTTTCGACAGCAAGGGGGCCTCAGAAGACAGGGATGCAAGAGATGAGCAGGTGGGCAGGAAACGCCTCCTGTAGACAAGGAGGGCGTCTCAGCCAGCGCGGGGGTGGGGGTGGCCAACGGCTGAATGGAACCGATAGTCACAGGGGAGGACGTTGGAGGATCTGAAGGGCGGGCTGCTGCAGCCTTGAGCTCCGAGATGATATGGAGCTTGCACCAGGGTCAGGTCGGGGAGCCTGACTAGGGCCCATCACCTGCGGATGGAAAACACTGTCCGCTCGTGCAACCCACTCCCTTCCGCGTCTTCTCCCACCTCGCCTGAGCCACTCGCTGTAGTGGCCCTGGAGCCGACCCAGCCAATCGCGGTTGAGCGAAAAGTGAACAAAGGACCAATAGGAGCGCCTTCGTTGCCGCGAGAGGCCCATTGGTTACGTGTGACGGACCAGAGGCGGAAGCCAATGAGTGCGCCCCTTTCAGGCGGCCAATGGGAGGCGGCATCTTGGCAGTTATGAGAAAGTGGCTGCTTCCTGTAGCAAGACTGGGTCAGCGGTTCCAGCCAGAGTCCTCAGGGAAGGGTGAGTGTGGAGAAGGGCACGGGAAGATTGCCCCCCAGAGGTCATCAGGAGGGATGCGGCCGGCGGGAAGCCTGGGACCGGCCGCGCATGGCAGGAGGTGGATAGAAGCACCTACTTCCTCCGTAAGCCTATGCCGGTGGGTCCACACCACTTTGGAGGTTTTGGTCTATGGGGTGCAGCCTTCCTGAGTGCAGACCTCACCCTGACCCCATCTTTTTTTTTTTTTTTTTAATTTTTTTTTAATTCATTTCAGAGAGGAGAGGGAGAGACAGACAGAGAGAAAGAGAGAGAGAGAGAGAGAAAGAGAGAGAGAGAGAGAGAGAGAGGAGAGGAGAGACAGCGAGAGAGAAGGAGGGAGGAGCTGGCAGCATCAACTCCCATATGTGCCTTGACCAGGCAAGCCCAGGGTTTCGAACCAGCGACCTCAGCATTTTCAGGTCAACGCTTTATCCACTGTGCCACCACAGGTCAGGCTGACCCCATCTTGAAAGCTGGGTCTGGTCCCAATGGGGACGAGGAAGGATGGGCATCAAAAGCCCCATTCCCACGATCTTTTCTCAAACGTTAATAGACAATGGTAGCGAACATTTATCAAGGGCCTACTGCATGCCATGCCCTGTGCCAAACCTTCTTCCTGCCTCATCTCACTGAATCCTCCCCACAGTTCTTTGAGGGAGAGACCATTTTCCAGATAAGGAAACAGGATCAGGGAGTGGAGCCGATTCCAGAGGAATCTGACATTATGCTATTACTTCTCCTCTTACCATCACTGTTTGCCTTAAGTCAGTAACATCAGGAGAATGGCTGACAGCCCCTCCCTGGAGATACTGGAGACCTCAGGAGACCTAGTCCCTGGACCTGGCCTTGGAAAAGTCAGGAGCTGGGTAGGGGGGGAGAGAGCTGAACTAAACACCTCCTAGGCTCCAGAGAGTCAGAAGAGCCTGGGTCGCTCATGGGGGTGGATGTGGGAGGCAGGAATATTCGCCTGAAAGAGAAAAAGTGATCGCAAGGATGAAATTAGTAATAGTGATTTTATTATACTTTTGTTTTTGTCATGTTTGTTATTTTTTCAGGCCTCTATCAAGGTCAGTGCTAAACATATGCTTGTGAATATGCAATATTGTGTTGAAATGTCACAACTATCTTTTTTTGTTTGTTTGTTTTTATTTATTTATTTTTTTTTTACAGAGTCAGAGAGAGGGATAGACAGGAACGGAGAGAGATGAGAAGCATCAATCATTAGTTTTTCATTGCGCATTGCAACACCTTAGTTGTTCATTGATTGCTTTCTCATATGTACCTTGACCACGAGCCTTCAGCAGATCAAGTAATCCCTTGCTGGAGCCAGCGATCTTGGGTTCAAGCTGGTGGGCTTTTTGCTCAAACCAGATGAGCCCGTGCTCAAGCTGGCGACCTCAGGGTCTCGAACCTGGGTCCTCTGCTTCCCAGTCCGACGCTTTATCCACTGCGCCACCGCCTGGTCAGGCACAACTGATGCAGCGTTCTCAGCATCTATTATACATTCTCCAGATGGGGCTACTAAGGCCCAGCGTGGCTAAGTCACTGGCCTGAATTGACACAGGGAGTGCTCAGTTTCACTTCCCAAGTCTGTTTGACCACACCTGCCTGCCTGATTATTTTGGGAATAATGCATTCTGAGTAGATCTTTATATTGGTACCAATTTATCCAATAAAAGGGTTGGATGTTGTTATTGTTCATGACAGGTCTAAAAGGTGGGGATACATATCCCAATTCCATCAAATAGATGTGGAAACTGAGGCTCTGGGAGGAGAATTGGGTGCCCAAGGTTATACCAAAGGTGAGTTCAGAATATTCCCTTTGGGATGCGGTCTAAATGGGCAGTAGGTTGAGGTGCTAACAGGGGTTTCCAGGCTGAGGCCTGGGAGACTAATGTGGGATTCTTTCCAAGCCAAGCAGCTGTCAAGAGCATGCCTCTGTGTCATTGGGGGGCCACCGCCAGAGGCAGCAAGCCTGATGGGGATGAAGATCAGCTTATGGCCACCAGAGGAGGCTTGAAGGTGCTTCTGCACTGGGCTGGCCCTGGTGGCAGGGAGCCCTGGGTCACTTTCAGCGAGGTCACACTGACCGCAGAGGAAGTCTGCATTCACATCGCACAAAAAGTCGGTGAGTCCTATGGCAGAGGTGGAGATGCTGGCAACAGTTGAACCCCATTCATCCATCTGTCTTGCCTGTTCATTCAACAGACACCGAGTGAGCGCCTGCTGTGTGCCAGCCCCCAATCACTGCTTTTATAGCACTGATATTCTAATAGGGAAATCAGTAAGAAATATAATAAATAAGAAACCTGTGTAGGAGGAGAGAGATGATGTTGAAAAGTTTTAAACTTAAGGATATAAGGGAGGGAGCCACAGAGATATATGGGGGGGAAATGGGTACCAGGCAGAGGAAACAGCGAATGCAAAGGCCCTGAGGTGAGAACTTGGCAACAACAGCTAGAATGAGGGGAGATAGGAGTAAGTGAGGCAAAGGAGGTGACAATGCAGGTTATGCAGGGCCTTGTGGGCCTCAGGGAGGACTTTGGATTTTACTCCAAGTAAGGTGAGACCATGAGCAAAGGAGGGATGTGACTGGACTCATGTTCACACGTGCTCTCTGGCTGCTATAGGGAAAATCGACTGTGGTGGGTGAGAGAGGGAGCAGGGAGGCCAGGGCCACATGATGTCCTGATGGGAGATGATGGGGAGTTGTCATTTGGGGTCAGGTCTTACATGCCTTATACACCAGAGGGAGGAATTGAGAATTAAGACTTTTTCCTGAGAGCAATAAGGAACCAGGGAATGGCTGGAAGAACCTGCAGTCAATGTGCTCAAGAGTGTAATTTCTTTCACCAGGGGAGGAGGAGGTCTCTTCAAGGGGACTTAGCTTACCTGCTCCTTTCTCCAGGAAGTTCTCTCAAACTCCATTCCTCATGACTGAGTGGGGACCTTCTGGTGGATTTCTGCAATACCTTGTACTTTTCTATCAGTGGCTGGTTCTTTTTTATTGATTATTATTATTATTTTTTTTTTGGAGAGAGAGAGAGAGAGAAGGGGGGTGGGGAAGAGTGGGAAGCATCAAGTCATAGTAGTTGCTTCCCACATATGCCTTGACTGAGCAAGCCCAGGGTCTTGAACTGGCAACCTCAGCTTTCCAGGACAAATGCTTTATCCACTGCACCACCAAAAGTTAGGCAGTGGCTGGTTCTAAACTTAAACAGCTGTGCTGGGTGATGTGAAACTTGTCTTTCAGAGGAAATAGCATGTTCAGAAGCCCAGAGAACCTGATCTATTTGAGGAAGCAAAACATCTTTAAGAGTAACTAGATTGTCAGTTTCAAGAATTTGGAAGGGGGCCTGAGCAGTGGTAGTGTAGTGGATAGAGCGTTGACCTGGAATGTTGAGGTCTTGGGTTTGAAACCCTAAGGTCACCAGCTTGAGTGCAGGCTCCCAGCCTGAGCGCAGGGTCACTGGCTTGGCTGGAGCCCCCTGGTCAAGGCACATATGAGAAGCAATCAATGAACAAGTAAAATGACCCAATTACGAGTTGATGCTTCTAATCTTTCCTGTCTGTCTGTCTCTCTCACACAGAGGGAAAAAAAAGAATTTGGAAGGAGAAGTAGGAATTGAAACCAGAACATAACTATAAGGGTCTAGGTTAAGGTTATTTTGTGATGAGGGTTTGGACTTTCTTGGGGGCAATAGGGAGCCATGGAAGGTTTAAGCCAGAAAATGAAACAGTCAGATTGGCTCTTTAGGAAGTTGTCTCCCAGGGTGGCTTTCTCCTTCTGAGAGAGGCAGTACACTTGGATGCAGTGACTTTGGAGAGCAATTTGTCATCATTTAACATGGTTAAAATGTACGTTCTCTGAAGCCACATAGCTCTACTCCTAGATATTCACCATATAGACACTCTACTCCTGTGTTCCAGGAGAAGCATATGAGAATGTTGAGAGCTGCCTCTTTTATCTTAGTGAAAAAACACAAACCATCTTAAAGTTCCTCTGCAGGTGAATGTACAAATAAATAATAGTATGGTTGAACACTGGAATCCTATAGAGCAGGCGTCCCCAAAGTACGGCCGCAGGCTGCATGTGGCCCCCTGAGACCATTTATCCGGCCCCCTGCCACACTTCTGGAAGGGGCACCTCTTTCATTGGTGGTCAGTGAGAGGAGCACTGTATGTAGCGGCCCTCCAACGGTCTGAGGGACAGTAAACTGGCCCCCTGTGTAAAAAGTTTGGGGACCCCTGCTATAGAGCCACAAAAAGGGAATTTAACCAACTTTACACATACCATCATGTGGCACGAAAAAGGAAATTACAGAAAGATACCTATGATATAATACCACATTTTGAGTTTATAATATTCAAGACTAGATCATAGAAAATATGAAAATGATAAACTTTCAGAAGTATGATTACCTTTTTGTGGGAAGAAAAAGGAGGTGGATGTAGGTGGGGGCTTCAAGTGTACTTTCCAAGTTTTTTTTTCTTCCCCAAGAATATTTATTTATTTATTTATTTATTTTGTATTTTTCTGAAGCTGGAAACAGGGAAGCAGTCAGACAGACTCCTGCATGCTCCCGACCGGGATCCACCCGGCGCACCCACCAGGGGGCGATGCTCTGCCCATCTGGGGCGTCGCTCTGTTGTGACCAGAGCCACTCTAGCGCCTGGAGCAGAGGCCATGGAGCCATCCCCAGTGCCTGGGCCATCTTTGCTCCAATGGAGCCTTGGCTGCAAGAGAAGAGAGAGACAGAGAGGAAGGAGAGGGGGAGGGGTGGAGAAGCAGATGGGCGCGTCTCCTGTGTGCCCTGGCCGGGAATCGAACCCGGGACTTCTGCACGCCAGGCCGACGCTCTACCACTGAGCCAACTGGCCAGGGCCCTAAGTTTTATTTATTCATCTGGTGGCTGGTACTTAGGTGGTTATAAACCTTTTTTTTTTTACCTTTTTTTTTTAATTGGGAGGCAGAGAGACAGACTTCCACCTGTGCCCTAACCGGGATCCACCTGGCAACCCCCATCTGGGGCTGATGTTCTGCCCATCTGGTGCTGCTGCTTCATTGCTCAGCAACCGAGCTATTTTAGCACCTGAGGTGAGGCCCTGGAGCCATCCTCAGTGCCTGGGGCCAATTTGCTCGAATCATTTGAACCTGGCTGGGGGGGGGGGGAGAAAGGGAGAGGGAAGGGTGGAGAAGCAGATGACCACTTCTCCTGTGTGTACTGACCAGGAATCGAACCTGGGACTTCCACATGCCAGGCCTACATTCTGCTGCTGAGCCAACCGGCCAGGACAATTATAAACTATTCTGAAAGGACTATTTTACATAAAAATTTTAAGTGGTTTGTATTTTAAAAATGCCTTGGGTGGTCAGTGAGGGGAATAACAGCAAGTCTGGAGGCTGGACTAGGCTTTTGGATTTGAAGGAGTGGGTGGATCTCAGAGAAATGGAGAATATAAAAAGAGCAGGACTTGTACCAATCTGAAGTGGAGAAGGTAGGAAGAGTTGAGGACAAGGACCAAATCCTGGCTTACAGATCTGGGCAGAGGAGGGCAGGTGTGGGGAGCTCGGATGAGATATATTTGGGACAAGGCATATCTAAGGGGGCTTGTGACATCCATGGGAAGACAGCCAGGAGGTAGTTGGATATGTCTTCCAGGCTGGAGTTCACAGAGAGATCAGAGTAGAGTTGTGTTAATGAGTCTAAGGTAGGTTTTGCTGCAGTAACAAGCAGCTCTCCTTCCCTCCCTCAATTTTTCTGGATTAAGATAATAAAGGTTTACCTAAAACCAAATGCAGGTCAGATGGTTCACCTCTGTGTTTCACCACCTGGCACAAGGAGTCTCCAACAACCCTGGGGCAAGGTAGATAGCAGGAGAGTTTATATCTAGGCCTGCTCACATCCCATGGGCCAGAAACCAATCACATTGCCTCATCCTAGCTGCAAGGGAGGCTGGAAAATGTAGTCCACTATAAGTGTACAGCATGGTCAACATATTGCATTGTTCTCTGTCATGAGGGGAGGAGGCGCAAGGAAGGCTTGTAAAGAGAGACAATGGGTCTGGGGGCCCATGGGGTGATGGCAGCAGATGTTGACTCCTAATATTGTTTCTCCCTATTTCAGGCATCACTCCACCCTGCTTCAATCTCTTTGCCCTCTTTGATGCCCAGGCCCAGGTCTGGCTGCCCCCAAACCATATCCTGGAGGTCTGCAGAGACACAAACCTGACACTGTACTTCCGCATGAGGTGGGTGGCCTGTGGGAAGGCTTGCCCCCTTTTATTCTGTCTTCTCTCCTGAACCACACCTTCCTAGATCTGGTCTAAATCCATACTCAACCCCACCTGTGCTCCCTCTCTTCCTGTAGGTTTTATTTCCGAAACTGGCATGGCACAAATCCTCAGGAGCCAGCTATTTACCGCTGCGGGCCCCCAGGGGCCAAGACTTCATCAGAACAGGCGGAGCAGGGAATGCAACTCCTGGATCCAGCCTCCTTTGAGTACCTCTTTGAGCAGGTGTGAGCAGAGCTGGGAGGTGGGATTGTTTAAGGGAGACTTAGGGGCAGTTGTGGAACCCCCACTTCTTTCCCCAGTTATAGCTAATAGGTTTCAACTCATGCCTTCTAGGATCCTTCTTCTGTCTGAACCAAAGGGTTCTGAGACTCTTAGGACTGCATAGGAAAAAGTGCTATGAGCAATTAGTGATGTCTGCCACAGGCATAGAGTTGGGCAGAGGAGGCATGAATGCTGTATATCTGGCCTTTCCAGAAAATGAGGAGTCCCTTCCCTTCCCTTCCCAAAGTGGTCAGAAACTAGGGAGTGAACAGGTTCTCAGGCCTATCTTTCAGCCTTATTTCCCCATCCACAGGGCAAGCATGAGTTTGTGAATGACGTGGCATCACTGTGGGAGCTGTCAAGTGAGGAGGAGATCCAACAATTTAAGAATGAGAGCCTGGGCATGGCCTTTCTGCACCTCTGCCACCTTGCTCTCTGCCGTGGTGTTCCCTTGGAGAAGGTGGCCAAGAAGATCAGGTGTCTGGGAATGGGGCGGGGACACTGTGTAGGTGGATGGGAATACCCAGGCATCTTGGGGCCAAGGCAGACCTTGCATGCTGGCATACCTTCATTCATTTAACAAACATTTATTGAGTCCCTAGTGTATGCTGACAGTAGTTCTGGTAGCTGAGAACACAACAGTGAACAAGTCAGACAATCCCTGCCCTGTTGGTGCTCACCTGGTGAAGAAGACAGGCAATAAAGAAAATATAAAAGTAAAATGTATAGTGTTTTAGATGGTATGAAAGTGCAGTGGGGGAAATTTCAATAGGAAAAGAGAAAGAAGGAGAATGTCAGGGAGTGAGGGGTGTGTAATTGAAAATTGAGTAGTCAGGGAATTTCTCAAAAGCAGATAATATTCACATTCAAAGATTGAAGGAAGTAAAGGAGGGAGCCATGTGGATATCTGGAAGAAGAATTCTATACAGAGGGAACAACCAGTGCAAAGGTCCTGAGGTTAGACTGTGCCTGGTATGTTGGTGGAAGTGTCGCTAGAGCAAGGTGAGCTTAGAGAACTCCTTAGACTTTAAGGGAAGGGAGGATCTAGTTATGCTCATCTCCATTGCTAAGGGCTGAAGTAATCAGGGCACACTGTCAGGAAGAGGCAGCAGGAAAGCTGGGTCTTTCAGGACCAGCAGTTGTTGTTTTTTGTTTTTGTTTTTTTTTGTATTTTTCTGAAGCTGGAAACGGGGAGAGACAGTCAGACAGACTCCAAAATGCGCCCGACCGGGATCCACCCGGCACGCCCACCAAGGGGCGACGCTCTGCCCACCAGGGGGCAATGCTCTGCCCCTCCGGGGCGTTGCTCTGTTGCGACCAGAGCCACACTAGCGCCTGGGGCAGAGGCCAAGGAGCCATCCCCAGCGCCCGGGCCATCTTTGCTCCAATGGAACCTTGGCTGCGGGAGGGGAAGAGAGAGAGAGAGGAATGAGAGGGGGAGGGGTGGAGAAGCAGACGGGCGCCTCTCCTGTGTGCCCTGGCCGGGAATCGAACCCAGGACTTCTGCACGCCAGGCTGACACTCTACCACTGAGCCAACCGGCCAGGGCATTTTTCTTTTTCTTTTTATTTTTTTTTCTTTTTATTTTTTTTCTTTTTTATTTTTTTTAAAGATTTTATTTATCCATTTTTATTGGAGAGAGAGAGAGGAAAGAGATAGAGAGAACAGGGGGAGGAACAGGAAGTGTCAACTCCCATATGTGCCTTGACCAGGCAAGCCCAGGGTTTTGAACCAGCAACCTCAGCATTCCAGGTCAACGCTTTATCCACTGTGCCACCACAGGTCAGGCTTTTTTATTTTTTTTGTTTTTTGTTTTTGTTGTGTTTTTTTTATAGAGACAGAGTCAGAGAGAGGGATAGATACCGTGACTGCGGGCCTTCAGCAGACCGAGTAACCCCTTGCTCGAGCCAGTGACCTTGGGTCCAAGCTGGTGAGCTTTGCTCAAACCAGATGAGCCCGCACTCAACTAGGCGACCTCGGGGTCTCGAACCTGGGTCCTCCACATCCCAGTCCGATGCTCTATCCACTGCGCCACCGCCCAGTCAGGCAGGACCAGCTGTTCTTTTTTTTTTTTTTTTAAATAAATAAATTTTTATTTTAATGAGGTGACATCAATAAATCAGGGTACATATATTCAAAGAAAACATTTCCAGGTTATCTTGTCATTTAGTTCTGTTGCATACCCATCACCTAAAGAGAGATCGTCCTCCATCACCCTCTATCCAGTTTTCTTTGTACCCCTCCCCCTCCCCATCCCCTCTCCCTTCTCCCCTCCCCCCACCCCCACCCCCGTACCCACCCCACACCTGTCCATGTCTCTTAGTCTCATTTTTATGTCCCACCAATGTATGGAATCCTGCAGTTCTTGTTTTTTTCTGATTCACTTACTTCACTCCGCATAATGTTATCAAGATTCCACCATTCTGCTGTAAGTGATCCGATGTCATCATTTCTCCTAGCTGAATAGTATACCCTGGTGTATATGTGCCCCATCTTCTTTATCCAGTCTTCTATTTTTTTTTTACAGTGATTAAAAGCCTTTAAGCAAACTCTTGGCCAGTACAGCAAGAATCCATAAAAGAGTAGTGTCCTTAACATGTTCACCAAGTCCAAGTTGGCCCCATCACCATGCCAAATTCCTGAAAAATGCAACCCAACCACAGTTCAGTCTGTTAGGAGCTGTCACAGGGAGCAGGAGTCCAGGAAAAGTCCACATCCAGGAAAAGTCCTCATGGCTCTGGAATTGTTGTCACCATTCTATACTTTGCAGCTCATGTCCAAGTCCCAATGACCGCTGCTTCTAGCTGGTAATGATTCAGGTAGACTGGAAAGGACCAGCAGTTCTTAAAGCACATATTTTTCAGTTCGTCATGTTATCACTCTGGAAGACTAGGGCTGTGATAGCAAACAGGATGCTGGGAAGCCAGAGGAGGCAGCCTATTCAGTCTGGAGGTCCGAGAACACTTCCCAGGGCAGATGGTATTTCTGCTAAGACCTGAAAGTTGAGTCTGCTTTTATTTGGCTTTATCCAGATGTGGCCTGTGTTGTCAAAACATTCTAGGCAGAAGTAGCAGCCTATAGAAAGGACCAGAGGCAGAAGGTGGCAAAGCCTATTTCCAAGGAAACTGAATTTGGAATATGGTTGCTCAAGTGCAGGAGTTGGCAAAGCACTAGCCAAGGGGCCTTTTTCCCAGGGCAGAAGGGAGCCCTGGAAGGTTTGGAAGTGGGGGCAGAAGGCAACTAGGACCTCAAGCATTAGGATCCCTGTAGTCAAGGGGCGGGAGAGAAGGCTTAGGACATAGAGACTGAGACTTAGAAACCTGTAATTTAGGGGGCTATACTAGTAGTTGTATCAAGGCAGGTGATGGGGAGATGGGGTTAGAGGGCAAGGCTCTGTGAAGAGCAGATGGGGCTCCCAGAGTTGTACCTTTTGTTGACGATTGTAATACTAATGGTAAATACAATAGTGACTTTAGTAATTGTAATAGCTGAAACTGACATAGTATTTATTATTCTGTCATCAGCCCACTAGGTGAGCACTGTTTCTACCCATTTTTCAGATAAATAGGCAGAGCCCTTTAGAGCTTAATATAAGGAAGTTGCCCAAGAGCTGAGATTTCAGCTCCATAGTCCCCTTCTGAGCTCTTTGCCTCAGTCCCGATTCCACCCAGCCTCCCTGTGCTGGCCCTTTTATCACAATTCTCTCCACCTCATGACAGCCTGCTTATTTTCTAGATGAGACAGCTGACGTTCAGAGAGGTTAAGTCATTTATCCCGTGTCAGCTGTAACCCAGACCCCTAACCAGCCCGTCCTGATGATCTCATCTCCACAGCTTCAAGGACTGTATCCCGCGCTCCTTCCGGCAGCAGATCCGGCAGCACAATGCGTTCACACGGCTCCGCCTGCGGATCATCTTCTGCAGGTTCCTGCGGGCCTTCCAGCCAGGCTGCCTGTCCCAGCAGCTCGTCATGGTCAAGTACCTGGCCACACTTGAGCGTCTGGCACCCCGCTTCGGTACAGAGAGTGTGCCTGTGTGCCACCTAGAGCTGCTAGCCCAGGACGTGGGGGAGCCATGCTCCATACAGGACAGTGGACAGGCCCCTGGGGACCTTGAGCCCAAGTCTGTGGTCAAACCCCCCACCCACGAGGTACTAGTGACTGGCACTGGTGGCATCCAGTGGCGGCCAGTACAGAGAGAGGTGAGTTGGGCGCCTCTTCCATCTGGGGGTCCAGGTGGGGTTGGGCAGGGGCTTCTATTCAACCTTGGCTTTGGTCTCTGAGGGGGGCTGTGGTGAGCCCTTTTCCCACATGACTCTAGGGTGTGTCCTGTTCCCTGAAGTCTGTTTCTTGGGGAGTGTTCTCTGCCTGCCTCCTGGCGACCTGATTTCTGGGGTTGGCACCTCTGGTAACCCTTTTGGACTTTAGGGATGAGAGGGCTAGGATTCTCCTCTCTGCCTTCCCTGAGGTTCCAGCTTCTGGCATGTATATCTCTTGGGGGTGAGTCCCCTGTTCCACCTGTGACACCATGATTCAAAGGTGAAGGGTACTTGAGATTTCCTTGTCCCTCCAGCTCCAGCCTGTCCACATGGGGATTGTTTGGGGGACTAATCAGGCATAGCCCTGCTCAAACCAACCTCTGCACATGCTGGGTTTCCAGGGTCCCAATGGTGGTAATGGTGGCAGCAGCAGGAATACTATTGCTGGCTTATCTGGGAAGAAAGCCAAGGCCCAAGAGTTGGGCACTCAACCCATGGATAGGCCGCAGGAGGCGCCATGGGCCTACTTCTGTGACTTCCAGGACATCACTCATGTGGTACTAAGAGAACGCCATGTCAGCATCCACTGTCAGGACAAATGCCTGGTGGGACCTGAGACTGGGGGCTGGGCAGAGGGCCGGGCTAGGGGGCATCTCCAGCCTGCGACACCTGCCTGACATCCCATGACCTATAGGAGCTGACTCTGCCTTCTCGGGCCATCGCCCTGTCCTTGGTCTCACTAGTGGATGGCTATTTCCGCCTGACAGCTGACTCGAGCCACTACTTATGCCACGAGGTGGCTCCTCCACGGCTGGTGATGAGTATCCAGGATGGTATCCATGGACCCCTGCTGTAAGTGCCCTGAAGGGAGGCTGGGTGGCATGGGCATGCCAACTAGACCCTGAGCTCTAGAGATTGTAGGGCTCAAACGAGATGTGTACACATGTTTGTGTGCATTCATTTCTCAGTGTGTGCCTGCATGTGTGCATGCATTTATGTCTCATGTACCTGTGAATGTGTGCATATGTGTTTGCCTATGTGAGCATGCATTATGTAAGTATTCACTCATACTACCATGTATATCCATTCATATCTAAGTGTGCTTGTGTGAGTGCGTATGTGCATGCATGTGTGTTCATCTGTGTGTACTTATATGGAAGTGCATCTACATGTGCGCTTGTGTGTGTCCATGCATGTGAGTGTGGCACCAGGGGTGATAGAGGGAGAGAGGGTGTCTGCAGTAGAATGGGTGGCATGTCTTGATGAGAGTGCCCGAGTTTGGGACTGTTGCCATGCATGTCTGGATGTTTAACAGCCCATTTGGCATGTGGCAGTGTCACTGCTCCTGTGACTGTGACTCATGTGATGGGACGGGCGATTTTTGTGAGGCGTTCATACAAACGTGGTGGCCAGTCAGAAATATGTGTGGGTGTTTACACCCCTAAAGGTGTGTGTTGTCCTGGTACTTTGGGTCACTGAGTGATTCCATTTGAACTTGTAGGGTAGAGAATATGAAGTATCAGTGCTTATGTGGTGATCATATGCCTCTGTGGCCGCCCTGCGTGCTGCCAGTTCATGGTTTGTGACTATCCACTTATCTTGTCTTTGGTTCTGTGCCTTGGAGCCCTTGTTCTACCTATAACACTGGGATTGCCCCTGGGGGTTTCTAAGAGTTCTGACCCCTCTGAGTCTGGTGTCTACACCAGAGAAGGGGCAAGTAGCCACAGCTCACAAGTGCTGTGCTGTGCTTTGTCACAGAAGGTGTGTGCCACTCGTACAGATGCTGTGGGCCATGTTAGTGTGTGTCTTAGTCTGTTCAAGCTGCTATAACAGAATACCATAGAGTAGGTGGTTTAGAAACAACATTTATGTCTCAGTTCTGAAGGCCAGAAGTCGAAGTTCAAGGTACCAGCAAAGCTGGTGTCTGGTAAGGGCTCACTTCCTGGTTCAAGGTTCAAGACAGCTATCTTCTGTGTCCTCAAATGGTAGAAGGGGCAAAGGAGCTCTTTGGGGCCCATTTTATAAGGCATTAGTCCCATTCCTGAGGGTTTTACCATCATGACTTAATCACTTTCCAAAGGCCCCACCTCCTAGTACCATCAGATTGGGGGTTAGGGCTTCAACATATGGATTTTAGGAGGACATAGACAGTCTGTAGCAGCATGTGAGCCACCACATATGCTGGTGTCTGGGTCTGTGTTGCCGTGTTGCCTTGTAAAACCTGTGTGTGCTCATGCTGGTTGTCACCTCTGTCTCTGGGATGTTGATGCCCCTGCACTGCCACTGGGTAAGCAGCTGTGTCTGTGATCATTGTCCTTTGGATGTGTGATAGACTGTCCATTGAGTGTCACCCTCTGAGTGTCTATGTCTGGGTGTGTGCCCGTCAGCATTTGACAGCTGTTCCTATCTCTTTTTGCATCACTATGTCAGTGATGGTGTCTGACAGTTGTTACGCATGAGTGTATACCTGTATGTCTATGTGCATTGCTGTATGTGACAGTGTTATAGCTGTGTGTGTGTGTCCCAGACTCAGTATCACTACATAAGCAGATATGTCTGACATTTGTCCCAGCTACAAGTGTGTCTCCTGGGCAGGCATTGGTGTCCTTGTTGCTGGGTGGGGGTCCAGCAGTGTCCCCTAACACTGTTCCCTTGTCCCCCACAGGGAACCATTTGTGCTGGCCAAGCTGCAGCAGGAGGATGGCCTATATCTCATCCACTGGAGCATCAGCCACTTCAGCCGCCTCATCCTCACGGTGGCCCAGCGGGACCAGGTGGGCCTAGGGTGGGGGCTTGGGCTTGGGCTGGGTACACTCCCTGCCTAGACCCCTGTTCACCACCCTAATTCGGCCACCCTCCCCAGGCACAGGGCGTGCAGCGTTTGCGCCTGCGGAAGTTCCCCATCGACCTGCATGCAGGGACCTTCAGGCTGGAGAGCTGGGACCGGTCCTTCCCCAGTATGCGGGAGCTGCGGGCCACCCTACAGGGCTGCTCACTGCGGGTCGATGACAACTGCTTCTCCCTGCTCCACTGCTGCCTGCCACAGCCAGGAGGTATGACGGGGCCACAGGGTGGGGTGGCAGCTCCACCCCCCGTGCCAGCCCTCAGTGACTTTGCTTCTGCCTCCAGAGATCTCCAACCTCATCATCATGCGGGGGCCTCAGACCAGGACCAGGTCTAGGTCTCTGAGCCTCAGCCAGCTCAGATTCCACCGAGTCTGCCAAGATGACATCACCCAAGTGTGTGTGGGCATGCTGCCCCTCCGGGTTTGGGGGAAATGGGAGGGCAGTCACTAGCCATGGTCATGGAGATGTTCCCTGCCATGTTCCCCCAGCTGTCCCACTTGGGCCAGGGCACAAGGACCAATGTGTATGAGGGCCTCATGCGAGTTGGGGGCGGCAGCCCTGAGGAGGACCAGTCTGATGGTGGGGACCCCACCTTGCCCAACGGGGGCCAGGGGCAGGAGCTACGTGTGGTGCTGAAGGTGCTAGACCCCAGTCACCATGACATCGCCCTGGTGAGTGAGTGCAGCCAGGGGCCGTGGGAGGGGGCAGGCTGTGCAGCCACCTGACCTGGCCTGTCTGTACAGGCCTTCTATGAGACGGCCAGCCTCATGAGCCAGGTTTCACACGTGCACCTGACCTTCGTCTACGGTATCTGCGTGTATGGCTTCAAAAGTGAGTATACCCCAGCACATGCTCCTCACCATTTACAGGCTGACCCCTCTGACTTGTACCCACTTGCTGGGCTGTACCCCAACCCTTGACTATATGCCAACTCATTGCAGCTCAACCTCTGACTGAACCCTGACCATTACCTGCACTCCAACCCTTGACTACAACCTGACTACATCCCACCCTTTCCACCCAGATACCTGTACAACCCAGCCCCTGTTGGGTACCCCAGCTCTCCCAGACCTAGCTCCTGCCCCACCCACTACCCCTACCCCTACTCTGTGTGTAACTGAAAACTCCTTGCACAGGACAACTCCAGCTAGGCCCCAGAACATGAACCCATGTGTCCATCTCTTCTTTCCCCTGATGCTGGCCTACACCTTGACCCTGCATACCTTCCACCCTGAGCACCCCAACCCTGTGGGATCCTAGATCATTTATGCCCCAACTTCAAGCTATACACCTCCCACCTCCACTTGTCTGCATTTACTTGCAGGTCCCCAGACCCATCCTCACCTTTGTCACTGACATGGCAGCTGACTCTATGCCCCAGACTCACCCTGGACCCATTTGACCCTGCCTCACCTTGTACCCACTCAGTCTACTCTCCATCTCGCATTTATTCTCTCCCCAAAGTCGCTCTCAAGCTCCCCCACACGCCTTTGCCCCACAGATTTAACGTTCATAGTCCCAGCCCCCATGTTCTTTCCCTGGCGCCCTGGAGGGTGGAGGCAGGTGGGCAACCCCTACAGCAGCTGGCCTTTGCAGATATCATGGTGACAGAGTATGTGGAGCATGGACCCCTGGACATGTGGCTGCGGCAAAAGAGGGGCCATGTGCCTGTGGCCTGGAAGGTGACAGTGGCCCAGCAGCTGGCCAGTGCCCTCAGCTACCTGGTATGTGGCCTGTGAGCAAGTCAGTAGGGTAGGGAGGTCTCAACATATCCTTTAGTTCACACACTGGCCCTGGGAGGTCTTTCCACAAACTGCCTCTGCTCACATATCCATGAGCAGAGGAGGCTCCCTTTGCCCCCAAATAATACTTAACTCCTCCACTTGGTGTCTGAGGCCCTAGAGCAGGGGTCGGGAACCTATGGCTTGCGAGCCAGATGTGGCTCTTTTGATGGCTGCATCTGGCTCGCAGACAAATCTTTAATAAAAAAAATAATAACATTAAAAATATAAAACATTCTCATGTATTACAATCCATTCATTTCCTACCACTCATGTTCATGGTTGCGGGTGGCTGGAGCCAATCACAGTTGTTCTCTGGAACAACACCAAATTTTTTTTTTTAATTTTTTTTGTTTATTTATTTATTTTACAGAGACAGAGAGAGAGTCAGAGAGAGGGATAGATAGGGACAGACAGGCAGGAACAGAGAGATGAGAAGCATCAATTATTAGTTTTTTCGTTGCGACACCTTAGTTGTTCATTGATTGCTTTCTCATATGTGCCTTGACCGTGGGCCTTCAGCAGACCGAGCAACCCACTGCTTGAGCCAGCGACCTTGGGTCCAAGCTGGTGAGCTTTGCTCAAACCAGATGAGCCCGCGCTCAAGCTGGAGACCTCAGGGTCTCGAACCTGGGTCCTTCCACATCCCAGTCCGATGCTCTACCCACTGTGCCACCGCCTGGTTAGGCGGGACAACACCAAATTTTTATTGGATAATGTGTAACGAACACGGATCGTTCGTTGTATGGCTCTCACGGAATTACATTTTAAAATATGTGGCGTTCATGGCTCTCTCAGCCAAAAAGTTTCCCGACCCCTCCCCTAGAGAGCCTAGCCTAGGCTGCCTCTTGACACTGTTTTGCCATTTACTCCCAGCTCCTCCTGGTCTAGTCACCCCAGTTTTCAAAGCATCCACTATGTGCCAGGCTGTCATAGGCCATAGGGACACACAAAAAACAACACAGACAGAAGTGTCTATCCTTTGGGAAGTCAGCATTTTTAGTTGGAAGGAATAAAGAAAAGATAATAAGTATGTTATATAATATATTATTAATTGAGAGGTGGGCAGGCAGAGAGATTCCTGCGTGCTCCCTGACCGGGACCTACCAGGCACGCCCCCTACAGGGTGATGGTCTACCCTTCTGGGGCCATTGCTTTATTGCTCAGCAACTGAGTCATTTTAGCACCTAACACAAAGCCAATGAGCCATCCTCAGAGCCCCGGGGCCAACATGCTCAAACTAATTAGCCATGGCAGCAGGAGGGGAAGGAAGAGAGAGGGAGAGAGGAAGGTAAAAAGAAGGAGTAGGGGTGGGGTAGAGAAGCAGATGGTCACTTCTCCTGTGTGCCCTGACCAGGAATCGAACCTGGAACATCCACATGACTGGATGATGCTCTACCACTGAGCCAACCAGCCAGGGCCTATAAAATATTAGAAGGTAATAAGAACCATGGGGAGATAGCAGGAGTGGAGTTAAAGAGTTGTTACAAGTTGGGGAAGAGGTGAAGTTTTAAATAGATGGGTTGGGAAAAGATGATTCCCCAGTGCATCCCAGGCAGAGAGAACAAACAGTGCAAAGGCCCTGGGGAAAGAGTGTGCTTGGCATGAGTTTGAGGACAGCAATGGGGTCCTTTGGCCTTTTGTCCCAGGCCAAGAGCCTTGACCAGCTCTGGGAGAATGGGAAGAACCCACTGGGCACCTACTTGTGTCCAGTCACAATGACAGTCTATTGGAATCCCAATGATGACCATGACTATCTTTGTCACATAGGCTGTCCCTTGAGATGGGGTAGGGACATGGTCTGTAGGCCCCTAGTGGTCATGCCCCCTCTCCTTCCTACCCCAGGAGGATAAGAGCCTGGTTCATGGTAATGTGTGTGGCCGGAACATCCTGCTAGCACGTCTGGGACTGGCGGAGGGCACCAGCCCATTCATCAAACTAAGCGACCCTGGTGTGGGCCTGGGTGCGCTCTCCAAAGAGGGTGAGGACTGCGACAAGGTTGGGCATGGGGATGGGCTTATCTCACTCTTTTCACCCTTGGTGACCTCTGGCCCTGGCCCCCAGAGCGAGTAGAGCGGGTCCCCTGGATGGCCCCCGAGTGCCTGTCTGGCAGGGCCAGCAGCCTAAGCACTGCCGCTGACAAGTGGGGCTTTGGTGCCACCCTCCTGGAGATCTGCTTTGATGGAGAGGCACCCCTGCAGGACCGCAGCCCCTCTGAGGTACAGTGATGGTGACTCTTGGGCCCTTCCCACAAAGTGACCAGCACCTCCAGGAGTTTAGAGGGCACATTCAGGGTCCAGAGCTGTCCCCCCTCTAGCCTATGTCCTTAAATATGTTGTTTCGTCTCTTTGGGGCTCTATTGAGTTATCTGTCAGTTGGGGTTAACTGTAGTCCCAACCTCAAAGGTCATTGTGGCACATAGCAAATAAGTGACTGCTTCAGTTTTAGGCACAGTGACTAGGGCAGTGATGGGTGAAGCACAGGCTGTAAGGGGAAGGGGTCCCAGGGGATGCCCCTGTCCTGACAGAGGTTGTCAGGCAAGGTTTCCCAGAGGAAAGTTTAATCTAAGTGCAGAAATACTACAGTGGCCCAGGCTAGGGAAGGGTAGCCTAGGCACAGCTTATGCAAAGGCCTAGAGGCTTTAGTGCTTTCAGGGAGCTGCATCTGCAGAGCTTCCTGGCAGCAGAGGTAGGTAGAAGCCAGTACAGGAAGAGCTAATTGTGAGCTGCTCCACACAGCAGAACCTCCTGGACTTGGGTTCAAGACCTGGCTCTGTGACAGCAGGCAAGTCAGCTTCCCTTTGCTGAATCTCAGTTGCTTCATCTGTAAACGGAGATAACAGAACAAGGATCTGGCTGGTTGATCTCTGCTCCTCTGGGGGTTTAACTCTTTCTTGGGGAAGGAGTATTGGGAGAATGGGATCACTGACTCTTTAGGTCTCCTTCCCCACAGAAAGAGTACTTCTACCGGAAGCAGCATCAACTGCCTGAACCCTCATGCCCAGAGCTGGCCACACTCACCAGCCAGTGCCTGACCTATGAGCCAGCCCAGAGGCCCTCCTTTCGCACCATCCTTCGTGACCTCACTCACCTTCAGCCCCAAAGTGAGCCCCAACTCACTGCTGGGACCTAGGGGCAGGAGGACAGGATGGGATCCCTGTTGACACAGGCACAGTGCCCCCAAGGTCCCCGTACAGTGGCTCAGGGTGTGTGCCGGATTCTAATTCACTTGAGCAGATGAGGGGAATGTCCCAAGTTCTTAATCGTCTGCTTGGGACAGCCACAACTTCTCTGGCTGAGTTCGACCCTTACTATTCGTTTGTCTCTCTTGATGAAGAGTTTGTACACTTTACCTAGTCTCAGAACATCCTAGGAGTCAGTTTAATGCTGCCCACTCAGCATTTTGGACCAGAAGTAGAATTTCCCAGCTATTACAGAAAGTTTCCTGATCTCTGGGTTGGAAGTTGGGGGAAACAGTCACCTGCTTTCTGTGCCCCAGAGTATGGACCTGCTGGGTGGGGGGTCATGGTCCTGCCTCACCCACTGTTGCTCTTCCAGATCTTATTGAAGTCCTGAATGTGAACCCAGTCTTGCCAGCATCAGACCCCACTGTTTTCCACAAGCGCTATTTGAAAAAGGTCCGGAATCTAGGTGAGGTAAGGACCTGGAGGGCCTGTGGAGGTGTCTGGCTGTTAGAAAGAGACCTGTCTAAAGGCAGGGCCCAGGGAGATGGGCTTGGGGCTGACCATCCTACATCTTGGCCAGGGTCACTTTGGCAAGGTCAGTCTGTACTGCTATGACCCGACCAACGAAGGCACTGGCGAGATGGTGGCAGTGAAGGCTCTAAAGGCGGACTGTAGCCCCCAGCTCCGTGCTGGCTGGAGGCGGGAGATCGACATCTTGCGCACACTCTACCATGAGCACATTGTCATGTACAAGGGCTGCTGTGAGGACCAAGGTGGGCAGGACCAGCAAGTCCATTGGGCTTGGCCAGTTAGAGCTTCTTAATCCCAGTTTGTAGGTGTAGAGGGGCTGCCTCCTTTCCATACCCACCCCCAGCTCTGCTAGGGCCAGGATGGGCCGGAGCCACTCTTGGCTCCTTCCTCCGACTAGGGATGGGTTTCAGGATGGATCCACTCCACCTGGGGACTAGGCCTAGTGTGGGCATGTCTTGGCCTTTTCTCCCTACCTTGGGGTGGGGGAACTGAAGGGCTCAGGGTGGGCAGCTCTCAGCCCCTGCCTCTGTTGCACTTAGGTGAGAAGTCAGTGCAGCTTGTCATGGAGTACATGCCCCTGGGCAGCCTCCGAGACTACCTGCCCCGGCACAGCCACAGCGTGGGGCTAGCCCAGCTGCTGCTGTTCGCCCAGCAGATTTGTGAGGTAGGCTGGCCCACTCCTGCTCCAAAACTGCCTCTTCCTCTTTGGCTTGGCCTGAGTGTCCCATGCCTTTGCTTTCCGGCCCAGCTCTGGCCCAGCTCTCAATATGTGCCCCTTCAGCCTGTCATCTGGCCACACCCATGCCAGCCTGGTCCCCAACCTCTCTAGTTATCACTTCTGAGACTCCCTCTGCTCACTGGGCCATGCCCAATTCACCAGCCCCATGCCCAGGGTCCCCTCTGTAACCCCTCCTTTGCTGTTCGGCTCTGCTCCCTTTTGCTGGACTCCACCTGCTATCCTGCCAGGTCCCTCAAGCCTACCCTGACACCTTCCCCACTGCCCAGCCATCCTGGTCACAGCTCCTCAGGCCCTGCCTTGGCCCACTGGTCATGACTCACCCCACCCCTTCCGCAGGGCATGGCCTACTTGCACATGCAGCACTATGTCCACCGAGACCTGGCTGCCCGCAATGTGCTGCTGGACAACGACAGACTGGTCAAGATCGGGGACTTTGGCTTAGCCAAGGCTGTGCCTGAAGGCCATGACTACTACCGTGTGTGCGAGGATGGGGACAGCCCAGTGTTCTGGTGACCAGGCAAAACCCAGCCAGAGCTGAGTGGGGTTGCCAGGGTCATCTGGAGCAGACAGGGTGGAAGTGGATGCTGGGGTCTCACATGACAGGGCTTGGTCTCAGTGAAACTGCTCCCCATTAAGGATGGGGCCCTAATTAGGGCCAGAGAGCTCCAAAGCCCCAGTTAAGGACTCCATCCTGGTCTGGCCCAAGGCCTGACTGTCCTCTTTCCACAGGTATGCCCCTGAGTGCCTGAAGGAGTATAAGTTCTATTATGCATCTGATGTCTGGTCCTTTGGAGTCACCATGTATGAACTGCTGACCTACTGTGACTCTAGCCAAAGCCCTCCATCGGTGAGAGCCAGGCCTGCACTCCCACCCCATACTAAAGGATTTAGAAAAGCATCCATTTAATTCCCAGCTCCCCCTGTTTAGCAACTGCTTAATCCACCTGAGCCTCACAGTCCCAATCTGTAAAAGGGGCTACTTCCAATGCCAGGGGCTTTGATTGTGACAGAAACCCCACTCAAATAGGAACAGCTTATTCTACTACACTGCTCACAAAAATTAGGGGATCAAGGAACATGCAGATACTCCAGTACTTTCAGCCTTCTGTATAGTGCATTTTCACCAAAAAAAGAAAAGTTGGTTTTGTATCTCATTTGCATAATTGAACAACTCTCTTTGACTTGTCTGTTTGCTTTTCTGATCTTCTTGTTTAATAAAAAAAAAAAAAAAAAATCAAATGCTGCCTGACCAAGCTGTGGTGCAGTGGATGGAGCATCGGACTGGGACGCAGAGGACCCAGGTTCGAAACCCCGAGGTCGCCAGCTTGAGCCCAAGGTCGCTGGCTTGAGCAAGGGGTCACTCACTCTGCTGTAGCCTCCAGGTTAGGGCACATATGAGAAAGCAATCAATGAACAGCTAAGATGCTTCAAAAAAGAATTGATGCTTCTCATCTCTCTCCTTTCCTGTCTGCCCCTGTCTGTTCCTCTCTGTCTGTCTCTGTCACACACAATAAATAAATAAAATGCTTTTTTTATCACTTCATATTCATTTTGAAATATCCCCTAATTTTTGTGAGCAGTATATTTACAAATTCCAGGGGAGAGTTGGGACACAGCTTAACCTAGACCTTCATGTTATGAATCTTATTTTCTCCATCCCTTAGCTCTTCTGTTCTCTGTGCTAGCATCTCAGGCAGGCCTCCTCTCTTGTGGCAACAGCCCCACACCCTACCCTGCCCTCCCGGCACCCATTCCCCCCAGATGAGGGGGAAAAAGATCCTTCTCTTCCCTTAATTCTCAGGACTGAGTGCCCCAGCTTGGGTCACGTGTCCTCCTGGAAGACAATCACTGTATCCATAGGCTACAGTATTGGCCTGGCCAGCTCTGGGGGAGGAGCCAAGAGAATGTTTCGGGTTTATTCCCAAAGTAAATCAGAGTTCCTTTATAGGAGAAAAAAGATCCTGGACAGGTTAACAGCTTGCTGGGATGCTTAATAACAACAGCAAACACCTGACTCGGACTTATTCTATGAATATGAGTTTATGTAACTTTCACATCCCAGGTGATTGACGTTTTCACCCCATTTTATAGATGAGAAAGCTGAAGCCTATAGAATTGAGATCCTAAGTCCAAAGTTATGCAGCTGAGAAGTGGTACAGGCAGGGCTAGACCCCCTGTAGTAGCACTGTAAGCTCCTGACCTCTACCTAGGCAGACCTGCTTGTTGAAGACTTATCTTGTTTCTTCTGTAGAAATTCATTGAGCTCATAGGCCTCACCCAGGGGCAGATGACAGTACTGAGGCTCACGGAGCTGCTGGAACAAGGGGAGAGGCTGCCACGGCCAGAGAAATGTCCCTATGAGGTGAGATTTCCCTCCTTTCCCCTGTCCCCACCCTCAGACTGTGGACAGAGCAGTGACCACAGCCCCAGTTTTTCTCCCCCAGATCTATCTCCTCATGAAGAACTGCTGGGAAGCGGAAGCCTCATTTCGCCCAAATTTCCAGAATCTCATACCCATCCTGAAAACAGTCCATGAGAAATACCGGGGCCAGGCCCCCTCAGTGTTCAGTGTCTGCTGAAGCCTGTCAGCTGCTTTGCTCTGGGAATCGGAGCCAGTAGACACCACAGAGGGCCTCCCACTTCCACCCCTGGGGAAAGTGGGTGCATTACTCCGAGACCCCAGGTCTGTGACCCAACTTTCCTCGTCTTCATCTTCTCAGACGGCTGTAACAGAATACTCCAGACTGGGTGGCTTAAAAACAACAGAAATTTATTTCTCACAGTTCTGGGGACTGGAAGTCCAAGATCAAGATGCCAGCATGGTTCCGTTTGGGCGAAGGTCCTCTTTCTGGTTCCTAGCCTGTGTCTTCTCACTGTGTCTTCACAAGGTGGAAGGGGACAAGGGATCTTTCTGGAATCTCTTTTATAAGGGCCCTAATCCCATTCATGCGGGACCTGTGCACTCCTAAGACCCACCTCCTAATACTATCACATTGGGCATTTGGAGTTCAACATCTGAATCATGAGGGGACACAAACTTTCAAACCATAGAAACTTCCAGTCATGAACCTGACACAGGCTCTGAAGGGATCCAGGACAAACAGCTAATCGGGCCTTCATTCCAATCTTTATACCTTCCCCCAGCTCCAACCCTTAAGCCATCCATCTCCACTAGCTAGTTTTAAACTCTTATTTCCTGTCCTGGAGGCTGTAGTCCTTGGGTCCTTGTTCAGCAAGTTTCTGCTTTTCTGGGGACTGTGGCAACTGCAAGGCACTACTGAAGAAGCCAGATTCAACTGTTCAACCTGTATCACATCTAAATCACTAGCTAACAATCAGACCAGTGCCAGGAACCTACAAGGTGCTCAATAATTACTTGTTAAATATACCAGCAAAAAATTGGGAAGGCTACATGCCACATTGATAAGACTGCCAGTTTTACCCTTTCCTCCCTGTGTGACCTCAGGTAAGTGACTTTCCCTCTCTGGGCCTCAGTTCTCAACTATGAACTGGGGATGGTCATGCTTGCTACCTTGGAGGACTAATGTAAAGAGCTATGAGATTGTGTATAATGCTTAGCTGAGAGATATAAAAACAACTAATAAATATTTGATATTGTTAATCTGGTGTTTACCAAAATGTTTCTACTTAAAATTATTTTTATTTATTTATTCATGTTAGAGAAGAGAGAGGAGGGGGGAGGAGCAGGAAGCGTCAACTCCCATATGTGCCTTGACCAGGCAAGCCCAGGGTTTTGAACCGGCGATGTCAGCGTTCCAGGTTGACGCTTGATCCACTGCACCACCACGGGTCAGGCCAAAGTGTTTCTACTTAAAAGATGTACTTGAGATGGGTTATGTATCAACCACATTGTGAAAAGCAGTTAATAATTTGCTTTCCCATAGGACTTCTTAAGATCTTACACATTGGGCCCTGGCCGGTTGGCTCAGCGGTAGAGCATCGGCCTGGTGTGCGGAGGACCCGGGTTCGATTCCCGGCCAGGGCACATAGGCAAGCGCCCATTTGCTTCTCCACCCCCCCCCCTTCCTCTCTGTCTCTCTCTTCCCCTCCCGCAGCCAAGGCTCCATTGGAGTAAAGATGGCCCGGGCGCTGGGGATGGCTCCTTGGCCTCTGCCCCAGGCGCTAGAGTGGCTCTGGTCGCAACAGAGCGACGCCCCCTGGTGGGCAGAGTGTCGCCCCTGGTGGGCGTGCCGGGTGGATCCCGGTCGGGTGCATGTGGGAGTCTGTCTGACTGTCTCTCCCCGTTTCCAGCTTCAGAAAAAAAATACAAAAAAAAAAAAAAGATCTTACACATTGAAGCTCTCTTGAATGGACAACTCCACATAATGTTTTTCAAAATTAAATATTCATTATGATTATGTTATATTTTGGGGGAGCCTGGAGTATAGGTAATGTTGACATAGCAGTGAAATGTCTCCTATCAGCCACCACTGTCACTTCCCTGGAAGGAACTAATATCATCTGGTTTTCTATTTTTGCTTCCAGAGACAATTTATCCACATACAAAGAAATCTGTACACATATTATGCTTTCCTATCTTTTCCAAAAATAGTAGCATATGCAACTGTATACAGCTCTAGTCTGTATCATTGTTCTTTTTTCCTCTCTATAATAGGTCTTGGAGATGGTCTTACATATCCAGACATACAGTATTTTCCTTGTTCTATTTTGTGGTTATGTTAGAGATCCTGCTGGGGTTCATGTAGTTATTTCTAACCCTTTCTTGTGTCCATGACACTGCTGTGTCATGTAGCAGGTAAGCACATCGTTTCACCCACATTCAAGGCCATCTGTAGGTATATTCACAGGAATAGCTGCTTGCAGGATCTAGCCTGATAATTGGGAAAGAGACGCTGCCACTAGAATATGTTTCGGTATTTGATAGGGTAGATCTCTCCTTTTTTTTTTTTTTAATTCAAAATTATTGGCCCTGGACAGTTGGCTCAGTACATAGAGCATCGGCCCGGTGTATGGACTTTTTGGATTCAATTCCCAGTCAGGGCACTCAAGAGAAGCAACCATCTGCTCCTCTCCCCCTCCCCCTTCTCCTTTGCTCCTTCTCCTCCTGCAGCCAGTGGCTTGATTGGTTTGACTGTTAGCCTCAGGTGCTGAGGATGGCTTGATTGGTCCCAGAGCATCAGCCTCAGGCACTAAAAGTAGCTGGGTTGATTCAAGCATCAGCCTGAGATGGGATTGCCTGGTGGATCCTAGTCAGGGTGCATGTGGAAGTCTGTCTCACTATCTCCCCTCCTCTCCCTTAAAAAATTATCTTGGCCTATTTTTATGCAGCTACTTTAAAATATATATATTTTTCTATTGATTTGAGAGACATGGGAGAAAGAAGAAAGAGAAGGAGGAGCATCAACTTGCTGTTCCAATTAGTTGTGCATTCACTAATTGCCTCTCATACGTGCCCTGACCAGGGGATCAAACCCATGACCTTGGTGTACCAGGACAATGCTCCATCTACTGCAGCACCCATCCAGGATCAGCCTGTGAATTTTCTTTTCTTTTTTGGGGGGGGAGAGGAAGAGAGAGACAGACAGACAGGAAAGGAGAGAGATGAGTAGAATCAACTCGTAGTTTCATCACTTTTAGTTCTTTATTGATTAGTTCTCATACGTGTCTTGACCAGAGGGGCTTCAGCCAAGCCAGGACCCCTGCTCAAGCCAGCGACCTTGAGCTCAAGCCAGTGACCTTTGAGCTCAAGCCAGAACCATTGGATCATGTGTATGATCCCACGCTCAAGCCAGCAGCCCTGCACTCAAGCTGTGCTCAAGCTGAATGAACCCACTCAAGCCAGCAACCTTGGGGTTTCGAACCTGGGACCTCAGCTATCCACTGCACCACCACCGGTTGGTCAGGCAGCCTGTGAATGTTTCTATTTCCCTAATTGTCTCTTAAATATTTGGTGTTCATTTATTTAGTTTGTTCAAATAAAAATCCAGACAAATATGCTGCATTTGGGTAAGGGCTAGCTCTTTTTATCCCCCTTGCAACATATTTTTTGAAGAAACAAAGTTATTTATCCCGTAGACTTTACCAGTCTGATGTCACCGTTGTGGTGTGGTTCTGATGCATTGCTCTTTCTTCATCTTGACAACAGAAGATTAGGTTCAGTTTCTGTTTTTTGGCAAGTCTTTCACAGAGGCCGTTGTACCCCCCCCCTTTTTTTTTTTTTTGTATTTTTCTGAAGCTAGAAATGGGGAGAGACAGTCAGACAGACTCCCGCATGCGCCCAACCAGGATCCACCCGGCACGCCCACCAGGGGACGACGCTCTGCCCACCAGGGGGCGATGCTCTGCCCCTCCGGGGCGTCACTCTGTCGCAACCAGAGCCACTCTAGTGCCTGGGGCAGAGGCCAAGGAGCCATCCCCAGCGCCTGGGCCATCTTTGCTCCAATGGAGCCTCAGCTGCAGGAGGGGAAGAGAGAGACAGAGAGGAAGGAGAGGGGGAGGAGTGGAGAAGCAGATGGGTGCTTCTCCTGTGTGCCCTGGCCGGAAATCGAACCTGGGACTTCTGCACGCCAGGCCGACGCTCTACCACTGAGCCAACCGGCCAGGGCCCGTTGTACCCTCTTAACAGAAGGCACTCAAGATCTGCTTGTCCCTCCTTTTTTGACATGAGTACCCACCCAGACCCACTGGGGATGCAGTTTTTATTTTCCAGTATTTCATTCTGAAAAATTACAAACATACAGAAAAGTTGGAAGAATAGTACAGTGAACACCTTAGATCCCACAATTACTATGTTGTTAAATTTACTTTGTCACACTGTATCTCCATCTATCTCTTCATTCCTGGGCCATGAATCCATTCATGGCTTGGATACAAATCAAAATAAGTAGATGTGGTATTTGTGTATGTGTGTTGAAATATACATAATATAAAATTTTACCATTTTAACCATTTTTAAATATACTACTCAGTGGCATTCAACACATTCATAATGTTGTGTAACCAACTTCACTATGGATTTACAGACTGTCCCCATTCTATACTTTTTTTTTCAGATTTTATTTATTGATTTTAGAGAAAAGAGAGAGAGAGAGAGAAAGGTGAGGTGGGAGGAGGAACAGGAAACATCAACTCATAGTTGCTTCTTGTATGTGCCTTGACTGGGCATGCCTAGGATTTTGAACAGGCAACCTTAGCATTGCAGACACCACCTTACCCACTGCGCCACCACAGGTCAGGCACCCCCAATCCCTCCCTATAATCCTCTCCATTTCCCTCCTCTTCAAGTCCCTGTTAACCAGCATTGTACTTTCTGTATAAATTTCTTTATTTTAGGAAACTCATGTAAGTGGAATATTTGTTTTTTAGTTGTTTGGTTTTTTTTTAAGATTTTTACTTGTTCATTTTTAAAGAGAGAGGAAAGAGAGATAGAGAGGGAGAAGGCAGGGAGGAGCAGGAAGCATCAACTTGCATCAACTCCCATTATGTACCTTGACCAGGCAAGCCTGGGATTTCTCAGCATTCCAGGTAGTGTGTGTGTGTGTGTGTGTGTGTGTGTGTGTGTGTGTGAGAGAGAGAGAGAGAGAGAGAGAGAGAGAGAGAGAGAGAGAGAGAGATAGGGACAGAAAGGGAGAGAGATGAGAAGCATCAATTCTTTGTTGCGGCATCTTCATTTTCATTGATTGCCTTCTCAGATGTCCCTTGACCAGGGGCTACAGTAGAGCAAGTGACCCCTTGCTCAAGCCAGAAACCTTTGGGTTCAAAGCAGCGACCATGGGGTCATGTCTATGATCCTGTGCTCAAGCCAGCAACCCCATGCTCAAGCTGGCGACCTTGGGTTTCAAACCTGGGTCCTCTCCGTCCTAGTCTGACACTCTAGCTGCTGCACCACCCCCTGGTGAAGCCAGGTCAAGTCTTTATCCATTGCACCACCAGAGGTCAGACAAATGTTTGTTTTTTTGTGTGTGCCTGGCTTATTTCACTTAGCATAATGTCTTCAAGATTCATCCATCTTGTAGCAGTTGTCAAAATTTCTTTTAAGGCTCAGTACTATGCCATTGTATGTGTACAACACATTTCGTTTATCCATCCATCTGTTGATGGAATTTGGATTGCTTCCACCTCTTGCCTATTGTGAATAATGCTGCTATGAACACTGGTGTGCAAGTATCTATTTGAGTCTCTGCTTTCAATTCTTTTAGGAGAGGAATTGCTGCCTCAGTCTGTTTAACTTTGGGAGGGACAACCTGACCTGCAGTGGTGCAGTGGACAAAGCGTTGACCTGGAACACTGAGGTCACTGGCTCGAAACCCTGGGCTTGCCTGGTTAAGGCACATATGGGAGTTGATGCTTCCTGCTCCTCCCTCCTTCTCTCTTTCTTTCTCCTCTCTAAAATGAATAAATTTTTTAAAAATTAATTTTGGGAGGAAAAATCAAAACTATATTCCCACTGGCAAAGTACAGGGGTTCCAGTTTCTCCACACACTTGCTATTTTGGGGTTTATTTTTTTGATGGTGGTAGACATCCTAATGGGTGTGAAGTGCTAGGTCATTGTGGTTTTGATTTGCATTTTCCTAATGACGAATGATGTTGAGCACCTTTCTATGTATTGATATTTATTGGTCATACAAATAGTTTCTTTAGAGAAATACCTATTTAAGTCCTTTAGTCATCTCCCACACAATTCTAGCAGTTAGGATTCCTGGTTTTCAAGTCTTTTGCCCATTTTTGAATAGCTTTTGTGCTGTTGTTGTTGAATTGTAAGAATTCTCTACAATCTGGATATAATCTTTTAAAGGATATATTATTTACAAATATTTTTATTTATTTATTATTTTGAGAGAAAGAGAGAGACGGAAAGGGAGATGATGAGAAGCATCAATTCTTCGTTGCAGCATCTTAGTTGTTCATTGATTGCTTCTTATATGTGCCTTGAACAGGGGACTCCAGCCAAGCCAGTGACCTTGGGCTTCAAGTCAGTGACCCTGTGCTCAAGCCAGTGAGCCCACACTCAAGCCAGTGACCTCAGGGTTTTGAACCTGGGTCCTCAGTATCCCAGTTCAACACTCTATCCACTGCACCACCACCTGGTCAGGCCAAATACTTTTGAGTTTTAGTTGCTCTCTCAGCACCACATGGGAAATGGAGGAGCAGGGCAGCAGAGGAGACCCCTGATTGAAGGGAGGAGATGCCCAGATAGAAGAGAGGGCATGGCTTCAGAGATACGGAGAGTGGATGAATGTTGGATGCCATCAAGGCCCTCAACAAAGCTCTTCACTGGAGCTCAGATCAGAGGAACAAGAGGCAGATTGGAGCCCTGAGAGATGGAGCAGATGGAGGTGGGAGCGGCCACCTTACTCTCCTATCCCTTCTCTTGGGATGAAGAGACCAACTTCCTGTAGGGGAAGGCAGGGGAGAGATAAAAGAACAGGGTTAAGCCTGACCTGTGGTGGCACAGTGGATAAAGCGTTGACCTGGAAATGCTGAGGTTGCCGGTTCGAAACCCTGGGCTTGCCTGGTCAAGGCACATATGGGAGTTGATGCTTCCAGCTCCTCCCCTCCCCTCTCTCTGTCTCTCCTCTCTCTCCCTCCCTCTCCTCTCTCTAAAAAAAAAAAAGAATAATAATAATAAAAAAGAACAGGGTTAAGGGCAAGTTACAAGTAGCATCCTTTACAGACGGTGGCTCAGGATTCAGCTGTCCCCTAAACCCCTCCCCTCAGCACTGTGCACAGAGAACACAGAGATCTCCCAAGACCATTAAACCCCTCCCCTCAGCACTGTGCACAGAGAACACAGAGATCTCCCAAGACCATTAAACCCCTCCCCTCAGCACTGTGCACAGAGAACACAGAGATCTCCCAAGACCATTAAACCCCTCCCCTCAGCACTGTGCACAGAGAACACAGAGATCTCCCAAGACCATTAAACCCCTCTCCTCAGCACTGTGCACAGAGAACACAGAGATCTCCCAAGACCATTAAAGATGGCAGGACCCCCCAACAAATCTCCAAAGGTAAAAGGCCCTAAGGGAGCCACTCTGACAGCCAACGCAGATCCTGGCACAAGAGCCAGGGTTCTTGTGGGTTCTGTTCATTTTCATGGCTTCCCTCAGAGGATCCCTCTTTTTTTTTTCTTTCTTTTTTTTTACAGAGACAGAGAGAGAGTCAGAGAGAGGGATAGACAGGGACAGACAGACAGGAACGGAGAGAGATGAGAAGCATCAATCATCAGTTTTTTTTTTGTTGTGACACCTTAGTTGTCCATTGATTGCTTTCTCATATGTGCCTTGACCGTGGGGCTACAGCAGACCGAGTAACCCCTTGCTTGAGCCAGTGACCTTGGGTCCAAGCTGGTGAGCTTTTGCTCAAACCAGATGAGCCTGTGCTCAAGCTGGCGACCTCGGGGTCTCAAACCTGGGTCTTCCATATCCCAGTCCGAAGCTCTATTCACTGACGAATATTGAGATCTCATACTGACCCCTTGAGGCCCTGCCTAGAAGTCTCCTATTGTTCCCTTGAAACCCTACCTCATCAGTTCAAGGACAGTGTCTGGAAGTCTCCCATTAACTTTCTCTTTAGGGACAAAACACTTTCCCCTTTGATACTGAACCAAAGGGGTTTGGTCACCTCCATGCATCAAAGCCCAATCAAACGAAAAGTTTTCAACCAAGAAAATAAAGGTTTATTAATTAAGGAAATTATGCTATACTTGGAATCACAGGTGAGTTGTGCTCAATGACCTGGCCCCCAATAGCTTCTTGGGATAGGTTATCCCCAAGGTACTAAGGGAGTTAGTCATGGTCTCTATCAACTGGTCAGCACGAGGTAAGGGATAAGTAGCATCCTTGACACATGATGGCTCAGGATTCAGCTGTCCCCTAACAACTGAGTCCTGATGTCAGCCATGGTGTTGTTTGGTCTGGTTTTGCCAGGATTTGGTTGGTGAGATCATTCCACTTTCCCGGTCTGGAGCTGAAACACAACTGAGGCCTAGATGTTATCTTTCTCTGTGGTAAATAGACCTGAGGTTTTATTTCTAAGGTTATTTGTTGCTCACTAGAACATCATTGTTTTGAAGGCTTATGATTAAGGGTGTGGACATGCAAAGGAGAGAGAGGTGGGAGAGTCAGGATGTGGGATGAGGCCAGTTAGGATCACCACGAGGCCACTTCATAAGAAATGATGACATATTATCATTTATGACAACATGGATGGACCTTGAGAAAATTATACTAAGTGAAATAAGTAAATCAGAAAAAAACTAAGAATTATATGATTTCACACATAGGTGGGATATGAACCTGAGAGTCATGGACGTAGATAAAAGTGAAGTGGTTACCAGGGGGAGGGGGAGTAAAAAGGGACAGAGACATAGTGGTGGAAAATGATTTGACTATGAATGATGGGCACATAACTCAAATGCTATAGAAATGTTTATCTAAAACTTATGTACTTATTGATCAATGTCACCCCATTAAATTTAATTTTCTAAATAAAAAATTTTTAAAAAGGAGGAAAAGTCATAAATTACACCCTCACCCAAGTTTAGCAAGAGGAGGTGTCTCCTCCTACTGACCACTCAGACCTCCCAGTACTGAGAAAAAAGGAAGATGGTTGTGTCAGCATTTCCTGTGAATTCATTTGGGGGCCAGAACTGTAACTGAGGTTCACCCTACTGGAGATTCACCAATGCCCTACATCTTGCTGAACCCTACCTGGGTTCCCTACTCTGGACCTCCGGGGTTACAGAACATCTCCCCGTCCTTCCCCAGGCCTGGGCAAGGTGCAGCCCCTAGACTTCCGCTGTGGCTTTGCTTGCATCACCTGGCTGGCCCCGCCTGCTCCACTCTGCCCTGCCCAGTGCCACATTAAGGCACCTTCCTCCACAGGCTGGCCACTGTGGTGCCCTTGGCGCCACTGCCTGGGGCCCGCTGGAGTCCGTTCATCTCCCTGCTTCTGGCCTGCTGTCTTCTAACTCCAGGTGAGGCGAGTCAACATGGTGACGGCTGGAGTTAAGGGCTGGTAGAAGATGGGGGAACAGAAAACAAAACTCCCCACATCCTGCTGCTGTGGTTCTCTGCAAAGACTTCCTTAAACTCAGATCTGACAAGGGCTCACCAGTGTCCTAGAAAGCTGTGGGAACTTAGCCTTCAGGGCTCCCCAAGGTCCAGTCTCTGCATGTGATTTGTCTCCCCCCCAACTCTCTCTGCTCCTTCTGTACCTTTGACCTCTGCCAGGATCACTCTTCTCTTTCACATGGCTAAGTCCTACTTACTGGTCAAAACGGGCTGCTGGCCCTGGCCGGTTGGCTCAGCAGTAGAGCGTCGGCCTAGCGTGTGGAGGACCCGGGTTCGATTCCCGGCCAGGGCACACAGGAGAAGTGCCCATTTGCTTCTCCACCCCTCCGCCGCGCTTTCCTCTCTGTCTCTCTCTTCCCCTCCCACAGCCAAGGCTCCATTGAAGCAAAGATGGCCCAGGCGCTGGGGATGGCTCTGTGGCCTCCGCCCCAGGCGCTAGAGTGGCTCTGGTCGCAACATGGCGATGCCCAGGATGGGCAGAGCATCGCCCCCTGGTGGGCAGAGCGTCGCCCCATGGTGGGCGTGCCGGGTGGATCCCGGTCGGGCGCATGCGGGAGTCTGTCTGTCTTTCCCTGTTTCCAGCTTCAGAAAAATGAAAAAAAAAAAAAAAAAAACCCAAAAAAACTGGCTGCTGTTGTCTCCTCCAGGAAGCTTCCCTGATTCAATTTTTCCTATAGGCTCCTATGGGCCTTCCCTGACCTCTGAGCTCTCCCTGTCCCTGATCCATCATTTAGCTTCTCCACTGGACTGGAAGCACCATGAAGGCAGAGGCCATTATAGCTCAGGTTGAGGAGATGTTGGATGACAGGGCCTCAAGTGCTGGGGTCGGGGGCACTGGATCAAGCAGCAAAGCTTCCCTCTGTTCCCACAGGTACCCAGGGGCAGGAGTTCCTGCTTCGGGTGGAGCCCCAGGACCCAGTGGTGTCTGCTGGAGGGTCCCTCTTGGTAAAATGCAGTACAGATTGCCCCACCCTAAACTCATCACCTTGGAGACACCGTTATTAAAGGAACCAGTGGGCAATGGCCCAGGCTGGGCAGCCTTCCAGCTCAGCAATGTGACTGGTGACAGTGAGTTCCACTGCTCTGCTTTTGCAATGGCTCACAGATGACAGGATCCTCTAAAATCACAGCATACAGTGAGTGGATGCACCTGGATGTGGGACTGGCCTTAGGCAGTGGTGGGGATAAATGGCCAATGGTGTGGGGGAATGGGCCCTGAGTTTGCAGGAATGGACCAGGCCTCTCACCCAGAGTTTGGACTTGGATATGTGTGAGTGAGAGACAGACAGAAAGCGAGAGACAGACAGAGACAGAGATGCCTCTCAACCCTATGCCAGGGCAGCAATGTAAAATCAATTTATTTGAATCCCAGGAAGCATTTAAAAATTATAATTCAGGCCCTGGCCAGTGGCTCAGTGGATAGAGCATTGGCCTAGCATATGGACATCCCAGGTTCAACTCCCGCTCAGGGCATACACGAGAAGCAACCATATGCTTCTCCCCTGCATCCTCTCCCCCTTCTCTCCCTCTTCCCCTCCTGCAGCCAATGGCTGGAATGGTTCAAGTGTGACCCCAGGCACTGAGGATAGCTCCATTGGAGCATGTCACCCTCAGGTGCTAAAAATAGTTTTGTACCTGAGCATCAGTTGCTGGGTGGATCCTGGTCACGGCTATATCCCCTCTTCTCGCCTGAAAAAAAAAAAAAAAGAGCCTAACCAGGCGGTGGCTCAGTGGAAAGAGCGTCGCACTGGGATGCAGAGGACCCAGGTTCGAGACCCCGAGGTCACCAGCTTGAGCGCGGGCTCATCTGGTTTGAACAAAAGCCCACCAGCTTGGACCCAAGGTCGCTGGCTCCAACAAGGGGCTACTCGGTCTGCTGAAGGCCCGCGGTCAAGGCACATATGAGAAAGCAATCAATGAACAACTAAGGTGTTGCAATGCGCAATGAAAAACTAATGATTGATGCCTCTCATCTCTCTTCATTCCTGTCTGCCTGTCCCTGTCTATCCCTCTCTCTGACTCTCTCTCTGTCTCTGTAAAAGAAAAAAAAAAGATAATTCATATCTCTTACTTATTGCTTATATTTTTATGGCAGGGTTCCAAAATCAAAAAGTATTTTAAAAGTATAAATGTTAAATCTCCATTTACCTAGTGCTGCTGGCAGTGACCACTGTTTTAAGTATAGATACCCACTTTAGCACTCATTCAATCCTTACAAAAGTCCCAGGGTGTGGGTAGGGTGTGCATTTATGAGCCTCCTATCACAGCTAAGGAAACTGAAGCTCAGTGGGGTAAAGTTAATTACCAGGTTCACAGCCCATAAGCAGTGAGGATGGCAGTCTGTCTCCCAAGTCCCTGTTCTTAACAGGTGACATCTTCCTCTCCAGATTGTGCATCCCCCTAGTACTGATTTCCTGTGAAGGATTCCAAGAGTTTTTCTGCATTTAAAAGCATAGAATAGCCTGACCTGTGGTGGCGCAGTGGATAAAGCGTCAACCTGGAACATTGAAGTCACCGGTTTGAAACCCCAGGCTTGCCTGGTCAAGGCACATATGGGAGTTGATGCTTCCTGCTCCTCCCCTCCTTCTCTCTCCCTCTCCCCCCCAAAAAAATAAAATCTTAAAAAGAAACATTAATAGACTGTAAAATAGCAGAGAATATCACTCATGGTGCCTACTATTTTGTGAAACCTTCGTAGATCATATCATTTCTTTTTTTTTTTTTTATCTTTTTTTTCCTTTTTTTCTTTATTCATTTTTAAAGAGGAGAGAGAGAGGGAGAGAGAGAGAGAGAAGGCGGGAGGAGCTGGAAGCATCAACTCCCATATGTGCCTTGACCAGGCAAGCCCAGGGTTTTGAACCGGCGACCTCAGCATTTCCAGGTCGATGCGTTATCCACTGCGCCACCACAGGTCAGGCGATCATATCATTTCTTTTAAGTTTTTTTTAAAATTTATTCATTTTTTAGAGAGGAGAGAGAAAGGCAGAGAGAGAGAAAGAGAAAAAGGAGAAAGAATGGGGGAGGAGTAGGAACATCAACTCCCATATGTGCCTTGACCAGGCAAGCCCAGGGTTTTGAACTGGTGACCTCAGCATTCCAGGTCAACACTTTATCCACTGTGCCACCACAGGCCAGGTGAAACCTTCATAGATTAGTATACACATGTAGCCATGTGTATGCTCATGTGAGCACTAGTGTCTATGTGTTTGTGTACCTGTGTGTGTCCATGAGCATTAGCATGTCATTATATCTGTGTCTGTGCAAGTATGCATGTATATCTGCATGTGTGCCTCGGTCTGTATTTATGTCTGTATATCCATGGGCTATCCATGCATCACCATGTGTGACTGCCTGTGTTATCTGTGTGAGCATGTCTGATTGTGTCTGTGTATCTACATTTTTTTTTTTTTTTTTTTTTAGAGAGGAGAGAGAGAGACAGAGAGAAGGGGGGAGGAGCTGGAAGCATCAACTCCCATATGTGCCTTGACCAGGCAAACCCAGGGTTTCGAACCAGCAACCTCAGTATTTCCAGGTAGACACTTTATCCACTGCGTCACCACAGGTCAGGCTCTACATTTTTTAAAAAATTTTTTTAGAGACAGAGAGAGAGAGAGAGACAGAGAGAGAGAGTCAGAGAGAGGGATAGACAGGGATAGACAGACAGGAATGGAGAGATGAGAAGCATCAATCATCAGTTTTTTGTTGCGCATTGCAATACCTTAGTTGTTCATTGATTGCTCTCTCATATGTGCCTTGATTGTAGGCCTTAAGCAGACTGAGCAACCCCTTGCTTGAGCCAGTGACCCTGGGCTTAAGCTGGTGAGCTTTTGCTCAAACCAGATGAGCCCGCGCTCAAGCTGGTGACCTTGGGGTCTCGAACCTGGGTCCTCTGCATCCCAGTCCAACGCTCTATCCACTGCACTACCACCTGGTCAGGCTACATATTTTTTTAAAAAATTTTATTTATTCATTTTAGAGAGGAGAACAAGAGAAAGGGTGGGGGGAGGAGCAGGAAGCATCAGTTCCCATATGTGTCTTGACCAGGTAAGCCCAGGGTTTTGAACCAGCAACCTCAGCATTCCAGGTTGACGCTTATCCACTGCACCACCACAGGTCAGACATATATGTTTGTATCTATATTTCTGTGTAAGATGTATATCTGCATGTGTGTATCTGCCTGTATGAATCTGTGTGTCCTTATCCGTGTGTGTGAGGTGCCTGTCCAGTGCTGTGTGGGAGCCTATTGGTCCTGGCTCATGACATATGACTGTGCTCATCTCTCCCCAACTGTGTCTCCCATTGGGGAGGTTGATATCAGCCATAGTGGGAGTATTTACACTGCAGAAATTGAAAATGTTCCTTGTCTGGCCTCTACCACCCTACCCCCGAGAGCCCAAGTATTACCAGCATTTGCTATCTGTGATGCCTGACGTTAAGAGGGAGGCCTTCTTGTTAAATATTCTAAAATTGTAAATAGTAAGATGTTAAATATTTTTCATAACAGCCAGTCCATTGGTCTCTCTGACAGTTTGAGAGCCAGGCTCCATTAGTTGAAGGTGACAAGATGCTTCCTAAGGAACTTAAGGGTTCTGGTATGTCAGCCTGCAAAGGGTACTGTACTGTGTCTGGGAGGACCCAGCCTAGAGGTGTCATGTCCTCTGACTGTGCCAGAGCACCTTGAGAGGCTGCCTCAGGCAGGTAGACTGTGAGAGTTTTGAATACCTGGGACTGGTTGGGAAGGGCTGGACCAAGCTGTTGGAGAGGCCAAGGCCATAGTCCAGGCCAGCAGCTGGGAGGAGGGCCAGGGAGTCCTTCAATGTGACATCAAAGAAGCAGGTGGAACCCTGGCCGGATGGCTTGGTTGGTTAGAGCATTGTCCTGAAGTACAGAGGTTGCTGGTTTGATCCCCAGTCAGGGCACATACAGGAACAGATTGATGTTCCTGTCTCTCTCTCTCTCTCTCTCCCTTCCTCTCTTGCTAAAATCAATCAATAAAAAGAAGCAGGTGGAGGCCTGACCTGTGGTGGCGCAGTGGGTAAAGCATCAACCTGGAAACACTGAGGTTGCCGGTTCAAAACCCTGGGCTTGCCTGGTCAAGGCACATATAGGAGTTGATGCTTCCTGCTCCTCCCCCCTTCTCTCTCTCTCTCTCTCTCTCTCTCTCTCTCTCTCTCCCCTCTCTATAATGAATAAATAAAATCTTAAAAAAAAAAAAGAAGCAGGTGGAAACACGGATCTAAAGTCTGGGAGACCCAAATTCCAACCCAGGTTCTGCCTCTTCCTAGCTGTGCATCTCTGGGCAGATCACTTCTCTGGGCCTCAGTTTCTCTACCTGTAAAAGAGACAGTAGAGAAAATTTTACTCAGTTGCTATGTGAATGAGGATGGTTGCCTAGATGACATCTGGAAAGTCTAAGGAAAGCTCTAAACAGGAACTTGTAGTTACTGTTAACATCATAAATGGTCATAAACATTAGTTTCCTTGCTTGCTTGCTTGCTTCCTTCCATCTATCCATCCATCCATCCATCCATGCATCCATCCATGCCTGGTAAGGTGTCTAATGAAACAGAAAATAATAATCATGATGGTAATAACAATAGTAAAGACTTCCACTGGCACATTTCTAAGCCCTCTAGATTTATCAATACAAAGTTCACGGTTCTACACTGGGCCACCACTGGCTCCTCTCCACACTCTGGGGAGGGCATTGCAGGGCTGCCTGATAAGTTCTGTTCCCTCCACCCTCTACTCCTCCTCCAGGGTTTCCGGAGTATGGGGAGCTGGCACCTGTGTCTGCCTGGCAGCCTGTGGGAAAAAACCTCACCTTGTGCTGCTGAGTGGCAGGCGGAGCACCCTGAACCCACCTCTTTGTGTTGCTGCTCTCTGAGGAGAGGTGCTGAATCAACAGCTGGCCGTTGGGGAGCCTGCAGAAGTCACTACCACTGTGCTAACAGGCAGAAACGATCATGGTGCCAATTTCTTTTGTCGCACTGAACTGGACCTGAGGCCCCAAGGGCTAGGGCTGTTCCAGAACAGCTCAGCCCCCAGGCAGCTCCAAACCTTCGGTGAGGGAAGGGACTGCAGATTGTGGATGATGAGTTCAGCCAAAGCAGCAGTGCCCTGTGAGGCTCCTGAGAAGCAGGTGGCCTGGACTTCAAAGGCTTTTGGGAAGGCCTACTTTTGGCCATGGGGCAGGGTGGCCTCAGACAGGAGATAGGCAGCCCAGGAACTTTTTTTTTTTTTTTTTTTGTATTTTTTTTTCTGAAGCTGGAAACGGGGAGAGACAGACAGACTCCCGCATGCGCCCGACCGGGATCCACCCGGCACGCCCACCAGGGGCGAAGCTCTGCCCACCAGGGGGCGATGCTCTGCCCCTCCGGGGTGTCGCTCTGCCGCAACCAGAGCCACTCTAGCGCCTGGGGCAGAGGCCAAGGAGCCATCCCCAGCACCAGGGCCATCTTTGCTCCAATGGAGCCTTGGCTGCGGGAGGGGAAGAGAGAGACCGAGAGGAAGGAGGGGGGGGGGTGTGGAGAAGCAAATGGGCGTTTTTCCTATGTGCCCTGGCCGGGAATCGAACCCAGGTCCCCCGCACGCCAGGCCGACGCTCTACCGCTGAGCCAACCGGCCAGGGGCAGCCCAGGAACTTCTCAAAAGTAAATAGATGTGCCTGACCAGGTGATGGCGCAGTGGATAGAGCGTCGGACTGGGATGCGGAAGGACCCAGGTTCGAGACCCCGAGGTGGCCAGCTTGAGCGCGGGCTCATATGGCTTGAGCAAAGAGCTCACCAGCTTGGACCCAAGGTCGCTGGCTCCAGCAGGGGGTTACTCGGTCTGCTGAAGGCCCGCGGTCAAGGCACATGTGAGAAAGCAATCAATGAACAACTAAGAAGTCGCAACGCGCAACGAGAAACTGATGATTGATGCTTCTCATCTCTCTCCGTTCCTGTCTGTCTGTCCCTGTCTATCTCTGCCTATGTAAAAATAAATAAATTAAAAAAAAATAAATAAAAGAATAATAATCATACTTCTCACATATATACGAAAGTTAAAAAAAAAAAAAAAGTAAATAGATGTGTCCTAGGAAGGGGTGATCCAGATTGCAAGGTATCCTACGAAAGAAGGACCCTGCTTGGGGTAGGGGTGGTATGAGTGTGTCACAGGGAAAGGGGTTTCCACCACTGTGAGACCTCTGGCTCATTTCTACTCTTCTCTTCAGTCCTGTCTGTGACACCCCTGGATCTCATTGTCCCCTGGTTTTTGGAGGTGGGAACATCTTGGCCTGTGAATTGTACCCTTGAAGGGCTGTTTCCAGCATCAGAGGCACAGGTCCAACTGGCACTGGGGGACCAGATGCTGAATTCCCAAGTCACGAGCCATGGTGACATGCTCACGGCCACAGCCACAGTCGCAGCTAACACGGAGCTGGAGGGCACCCAGAAGATTGTCTGCAGTGTGACCCTGGGGGGCGAGAACTGGGAGACTCAGGAGAATTTGACCATGTATAGTAAGAGGGGCCAGGCCAAAACAGCTAGGGAGGTGAGGCAAGGGAGTGAGGCTTTATTAGCCCAAAGGGCAAGGCACATGGGAAGCCAAGCTGGAAAAGTGGGCACTGAGCTGCCATAGCGGGAGGAGTTGCAGTGGAATGGGGGGGGGGCACTAAGAACTAAGTATATGGCATGAGTGTCCCAAGTCAGGGTGGGCCATAGAGAAGTTAAAGGCAAAGCCTGGATACCCCGAGGGGATAGATGTGCGTGGAGGGCTAGGATTGCCCAATGTGAGGGAGTGGTTAGCAAACTCCCAGGTAATGTCACACTGCTTTAGGCTTCTGGGGGCCCATCATGAACTTGAGTGAGCCCACTGACCCTGAGGGCACCACAGTGAATGTGTCTTGCGCTGCTGGAGCCCAAGTGCAGGTCATGCTGGATGGTGTTCCAGCTGCGGCCCTGGGGCAGCTCGCCCTGCTTCAGCTAAACGCCACCGAGAGGGACAACAGATGCAGCTTCTTCTGCAATGCCAGCCTCGAGGTGGATGGGGTGATCTTGCACAGGGACAGGAGCATCCAACTGCGTGTCCTGTGTGAGTAGATCAACCTGACCTTTAATCTCTCGTTCTCCTGGTTTGGAAAGACTTGAATTCTTTCTCGCCCCATTGTACCTCGAGTGTGTCTGATCACTTGGCGGTCCCACAGATGGTCCCAAGATTGACCCAGCCAAATGTCCTCAGCACCTGATGTGGAAAGGTAAAACGACCCAAGTCCTGCAGTGCCAAGCCCGGGGCAACCCAGATTCCCAGGTACAGTGTTTGCACGAAGGCTCCAGGTCTCAGGTGCCCGTTGGGATCCCATTCCGCGTAAGCTTAAACTATAGCGGCACCTACTACTGCCAGGCGGCCAGCTCACAGGGCACCTACACTGTCACCGTGGCGATAAACTTTCAGGGTGAGCTGAGGCGGGTCCGCGGGTCTGGATGGGCAAACCTAGGAGGGGCAATAGTACGAGTATTTACTCCTCGCTTCTCTGCACAGATCGGAACCACCTCACTATCACCATCGTCATAGGGGTGTTGATCCTGACCCTTGTTGTCATCGCAGCTTTATGGTACGTCTTTGGGCTGCAGAAGCGTAGTGACATCTACTATGTCAATCAGGGGAGCACATGGTTGCCCCTCACATCTAGACAGCCTGACGAGGCGCTGGAGGAGCAGCCATCCTGAGCCTCGGGCCACAGGAGTAATGGGCCAAAGACGACAGGAGCTTGGCTGTATCCCCGGGTTCCGCAAAATAAAGCTCTCAAAAGCCGGAGTCTGTGGCTTGATTTCACCTACGCGGAGGGGATCTCCCACTGCGCAGCGCGTCCATTGAGTGACATCTCTGCTGCGGAAAGGGGTGGGGCCTGTGGTGCGGAGACAGGGCATGAACTCCGGGAGGCGGCTGAGCCTTCGCCAATGAGCTGAGGGGTTCGAGAAGGAGGAGGGGCTCCATCCGGCCAATAAGGGGGCCCGGCCTCATTGCCGCTCTATGCCGCTCCGCCTCGGCTCGCTGGTCCCAGAAGGCGCCGGGTTTCCCAAGATGGCGGCCGACGTGTCCGTTACTCACCGGCCCCCGCTGAGCCCAGAGGCTGGGACCGAGGTTGAAGCCGACGATGCCACGGAGCGGCGGACGCCCGAAGAAGAACTACCACCGCTAGATCCAGAGGAGATCAGGAAACGCCTGGAACACACCGAACGCCAGTTCCGTAACCGCCGTAAGATACTGATCCGAGGCCTCCCGGGGGACGTGACCAACCAGGTATGGGGGGGGCGGTGTGGGAGCGTGGCGGGAAATACCACCGTGCGCGTGCGCGGGGGGAACCAGGCAACACTATCGCTGGTGTGCCTGGGGGGAGGGGGCGTCGGCTGTAGAGTCCAAGCGCAAAATCCACGAGGGTTTGGGAGAGACCAAGAACGGGTTGTGGGGGAGCGGTGATGGAGGAAGAAACCAACTCTGGACAGAGGGAGGACGTTGCTAGGGGCGACCACAGGCTTGAAAGAGAGACCAAGTGATTGAAGTGGGCGAGCAGCTTTGACCAAGTTGAGGGATTGTGAATGGGCAGCTAGACTGGGTCTGTGGAAATAGGAACGCTAGTTCCCTGCTCTGTGATTTTCCTCATTCCCCTCTGCCATGGGGTGGCGGAACTTCATAGCCAGCAGTTTCAGGATTGGCTAGAAGTACCCTTAGCATGGTTTATTAACTTCTCTTAGAGTAGATCAGAAGTTGAAGCAACTCCTGGGGTCTTTCTTCTCCAAAAGTCCCAGGACTAATTTGGAAAAAGTGGTCTTCAGCCCCCAGCCTGTAGACCTGAAAGAAAGGAGGGGCCGGTGTTCTGTGGAGTTCCCTTGGCTGATCTGGCCAGGGGTGCTCTTTTCTTGGGGCCCACAGGGCAGGTCTTCCCAGTGACCTTTGGACCCAAGGAGGTTACATCTGGTATGCCCTGCCCTGCAGTGGTGAAATGGGTTCTTTCTTCCTGTTGGTGAGAATTCCTGCTCTCTGGCCCATCATCACATCTGCCACTGGCTCACTCTTCCTGTAAGTGGGCACATGGATGATGAGGCCCCCAGAGTTTGGGGAGGAGCATGACTTGAGGCAGACCTGGGGCAAGCACCATTAAGCCTGGTCTGGTTTGTTTCTAGAAGTGGCCCTCCTCCTAGCACCTACCATCTCCCATCTAGGAACACAAGCTAGGAACACGTTGTGTCTCCTGCAGGGTGCACAGTGTATCTGGCACAAGAAGGCTTAGAGCCTCGTCTCCCCCACAGCTGACTTGCAAGAAGGAGGCTGTATCAGCAGAAGGGAATTGGGAAGTACCTGAAGCCTCACAATCTGGGCTTCAAGTTTGCAGGCTCCCCAGTCAGGTACCCCTGGATGGCATTCCTGCTGCTTGACCAACCCCATTACTTTCACCTCTCTGAGCCCCAGTTTCCTCATCTGCAAAATGGATTTATTAATACCTAACTTTTAGTGTTGCTGGAAAGAGTCAGTTTTGCCAGTTGAGGGTCAGACAGGTTAACCAACTTCCTTAAGGGCATACAACATCGCTAGGACTTGAACTCAGACATAATTGGCTCTCTAAGAGTGTGTTGTGTTGGTTAAGAATATGGGGTCTGCATTTAGACTCTGAATCCCAGCTCTGCCAGTTATGTCTTCAATGGCTTTGGCCAAGTAGTTCTCTGAGTCTTGTTTTCTTCTTTGTAAAATGGGGAATAGAACTGACCTGCCTTTGTAGCTGTTCCATGTGCAGGTAGCACTGGATTGCTTCCTTCAGTCCGTGATGACTCCCTGTCCTTTGGCTTCTGTTTCCGCAGGAAGTGCACGACCTGCTCAGCGACTATGAGCTCAAATACTGTTTTGTGGACAAATACAAAGGGACAGGTTTGTGGGGCCGTGGGGTGGGTTAGTGACAAGGGGCAATGCTCCCAAAAGCTGGAAGCTTTCCAGCCCAGTGTCTCCTCTCGTGAACTTTGGGCCCAACATCATCTTGTCCCCTAGGCCAACACAGGATTGTTACCCCAGTCTTGCCTGTATGCCCGTTATGGCACATCCTTGATATTCCTATTCCTATTCCAAGCTGCTTAGCCACAGACCTGAACATTGGGCTCCCTTGCTTCCCATACCATCTCCCCCTACACACAACAGCCAGTCACCCAGACCTATATGGTCTTCTTTAAGCACTCCAAAACAATTGGTGCCCCTCCATCTCTGCCAGAATGGCAGCCTCCCTCTGGCCTCTCTGCCTGCATGACTTTACACTCCTACTTGCCCTCTCCCAGGGAGCCAGGGTTGATCAAATCTGACCAGTCTTATTGCAAATCTGATCAAACCTAATCCTAACTTGATTGTTTTTCTTCTTAAAACCTGTCTAAGGCTCCTGTTTTTTTTAAATCTGAGGCTCCTCTTGACATTATCTTGCAAAGATGTGCTCCATCTGGCCTTTCCATCTCCTCGGTGGCAAGCTTCCAGGCATTCCCTTTGCCACTGGTCTTAGCTATCCCCTCTTCTATCCAGGTGAAGTCAGGCAGCTCCTCACAGTGCTCCAAGTCCCCTCTCCCTGTCACAACACTGATCACTCTGGGCTGTTGCTGTTGGCTCACTCACCTGCCTTCTGCACTGAGTGGTCATCTCCATGAGAACAGGGACAGGTCTTGTCAGACTTGCACCCCACACCTTGTGGGAGACCCTTGGTGGGTGGGTGGGTGGGTGTCCTCTAGTCATTGTGCTTGCAGTCTCTAAATTGGGTGAGAAGCAGGTGAAGACAGGAGACCCAGGAGACCTACCTGATGGGTTAGGGTAGTGGTTAAGATGTTGGGCGCTGGAGGCAAATGGATCTGGGTTTGAGTTCTCGTGTGTCCTCATTCTTTGGTCATAGGCAAGTGATTCACTCTACCTGAGCCTCAGTTTTCTCATTAGCAAACTGGGCCTGACCTGCTTGGGTTGACCATAAGACCAAACACATTAAAATACCTCAAAATGCTCTGGGTGACTGGCACCTAGTAGATACTTAGTAAACATTGGCAGGGGTAACAGGTCAGAACTGTTTACTGAACATCTCACATATAAATACACACACACATATATGTACGTATATATACACACATATACATAGGTGTGTATGTGTGCGCACATGCCAGGCATTGAGGATCCAGGAGTTAAGTGACTTTTTTTAATATTGTCTTTGAATAAATGTTCGTTGAGCACCAGTATGTGCCGGTACATGACATAGCTGTGACCCAAACAGAGATTATCTAGTTTAGGGGAAGATGTGACTCACACAGCTGCAGGTGCAAAGGTGCAGTGGTTATGGGACCAGAAGCAACAGGACGCTGTGGGAACCCAGAGTTGGGATCTGAAGCAGGAGCGGTCAGGGTAAGCTGAATGTTTTCATTCAGCTTGAAGGGTGGATCAGGGTTAACCAGGTGAGAAATTGGAGATCAGTGTTCCACGCTCAGGGAAAAGCCAAGTGCAAAGGCCTTTTGCTTGGCATGATCCAGGCAGTAGCAGCAAGAGATGGGAGAGGAGATTATCAAGGCCATGTTGCCAGGCCACACAGGCTCCTTTGGCCCCTGTAGTGAGAAGCCCCTAGATAAACATTCTTTTTGTGTGTGTGTATGTCACTCACATCACCCTAATTTTTTTCTTTTCTTTTTCTTTTTTTTTTACAGAGACAGAGAGTCAGAGAGAGGGATAGACAGGGACAGACAGGAACGGAGAGATGAGAAGCATCAATCATTAGTTTTTTGTTGCGCATTGCAACACCTTAATTGTTCATTGATTGCCTTCTCATATGTTCCTTGACCACGGGCCTTCAGCAGACCAAGTAACCCCTTGCTCGAGCCAGCGACCTTGGGCTCAAGCTGGTGAGCTTTTTGCTCAAACCAGATGAGCCCACGCTCAAGCTGGCGACCTCAGGGTCTCGAACCTGGGTCTTCCACATCCCAGTTCGACACTCTATTCACTGCGCCACCGCCCAGTCAGTTGGCTAAACATTCTGATTATCATTTTGAAAAGCTGTAGCTATTGGGTAGACAGCAGACCAGGAGTGGTAGCAAGGCTGAGGCAGAGGCTCGGACGTAAGAGCTGTTGGTGGTCTAGAAGGGTGGTGAGGAAGGGGGGCAGAGTGGGACTATGGAGCCCATCTGCCTGGGTTCAAGTCCAGGCTCCTCCCCTTGGGTTGAGGGGATGCTGCTCTGTACCCATTTCCTTGCTGGCACAATGGTGGTTAGGAGGAGTAAGTTATTCCTAATTAAAAAATGGGGAAACTGAGACCTCCACAGCCACTTGAGCTGGAGTTGAAACCCAGGCTCCAGTGGCTGCATGCTTAACCACTATCCTATGTGTCACCCAAGTCATGCACCTACTCCCTATGTGTCACCTAGACAGGTGCACAGTAGGTAAGAGGGCAGGGAGCCCATGAGTAGGTGAGTGCTGCTATAGTGTAAGAGTAGGGTAGGGAGGAGGGCAGGGAGCAGACCTCCTAGAGGTAGGAGATACCTGGGCAAGTTGCTCAAGGCTGACAAGTATCCCGTCTGCTGGGGCCTAGGGTGTGCTGGTTGGGTAATATTCTGAGATCACACATTGTTTAGAGAGAGAGAAGGGTGGGCAGCCAAGGGGTTGAGGGGCAAATTCTCAAGTTCCTCACTGACCCACTCACCCTCCTGCTACAGCCTTTGTGACCCTGCTGAATGGGGAGCAGGCTGAGGCTGCCATCAGCACCTTCCACCAGAGCCACCTGCGGGAGCGGGAGCTGTCAGTGCAGCTGCAGCCCACAGATGCCTTGCTCTGTGTGGCCAACCTGCCCCCAAGCCTCACACAGCAGCAGTTCGAGGAGCTGGTGCGGCCCTTTGGTAGCCTGGAGCGTTGCTTCCTGGTCTATAGTGAGCGCACCGGCCATTCCAAGGGCTATGGCTTCGCTGAGTACATGAAGAAGGACTCAGCTGCCCGTGCCAAGTCAGACCTGCTGGGCAAGCCGCTGGGTTCCCGCACCCTCTACGTGCACTGGACAGATGCAGGGCAGTTGACGCCTGCCCTGCTCCACTCCCGCTGCCTCTGTGTTGACCGCCTGCCTCCTGGCTTCAGTGATGTGGATGCCCTGCGCCGGGCTCTGTCGGCTGTCCACACACCGACTTTCTGCCAGGTGAGCTTGTGCATGGAGTGGGGACCTGGGGAACAGACACCAGTCCTGGAGCCCCTGAGAAGGGCCCTTTGGAGTCGCCTGCCTCTCCAGTCTCCTCTATCCTTTGTCAGTAAAATCTTGACAGTGCCACTTTAACTGAGGTTCTTGTTAGAGAGGCCACATGATGCAGTGGGTGACAGCTCAGTTAGGAGCCAGATGACTGAGGTTCAAATCTCTGCACTTCCTCTAGTTACTGGCTTAACCTTGCTGGCCTCTCTCTCCCCCTGTGAAGTACAGGCAAGACTGCCTTTGTAAAAGCTGGGCAGAGCCTTGTTCACTTTTGTTCCTGCACTCAAATGTTTCTTAAACACCTAATGGGTCCCAGGCCCGGCATTGAGAAGGCTGTTCCCAATGAGCCTGGTCTGTTTAAGTGGACTTGACCAGATTCATTTTTTTTCTCATTGATTTGAGAGGGGTAGAGGGAGAGAGAGAAAGAGAAGCACTAACTCACTGTTCCAATTCCACTTTGTTCCATTTAGTTGTGTACTCATTAATTGCTTCTTGTACATGCCCTGACAGGGATCAAACCTGCAACGTCAGTGTGCTGGGTATGATGCTTTGTCCACTAAGCCACCTGGTAAGGGCTGACCAGATTTATTCTTAAGAAAGGATCCAGCCCTGGCTGGTTGGCTCAGTGGTAGAGCGTCAGCCTGGCATGCAGGAGTCCCAGGTTCGATTCCCGGCCAGGGCACACAGGAGAAGCGCCCGTCTGCTTCTCCACCCCTCCCCCTCTCATTCCTCTCTGTCTCTCTCTTCCCCTCCCGCAGCCAAGGCTCCATTGGAGCAAGTTAGCCTGGGCTCTGAGGATGGCTCTGTGGCCTCTGCCTCAGGCACTAGAATGGCTCTGGTTGCAACAGAGCTACGCCCCAGAGGGGCAGAGCATCGCCCCTGGTGGGCATGCCGGGTGGATCCCGGTTGGGTGCATGCGGGAGTCTGACTGCCTCCCAGCTTCCAACTTCAGAAAAATACAAAAAAAAGAGAAAGAATTCAATATTGGCCCTGGCTGGTTGACTCAGTGGTAGAACGTTGGCCCGGCGTGTGGAAGTCACGGGTCCGATTCCTGGCCAGGGCACACAGGAAAAGCGCCCGTTGGCTTCTCCACGCTTCCCCCTCTACTTGCTCTCTATCTCTTCCCCTCCAGTAACCAAGGCTCCTCCTCAGGCACTAGAATGGCTCCAGCCACAATGGAGCAACGCCCCAGATGGGCAGAGCATCACCCCCTGGTGGGCATGCCAGATGGATCCCAGTTAGGTGCATGCGGGAGTCTGTCTGACACACACACAAAAAAAGATTCAGTATTCACTGAGTACACACACACACACAAAAAGATTCAGTATTCACACATTGGTTAATGAAACCAATCAGGTCAGAGTACTGCACCCTGACTTCAGAACCCCAGGCAGTGTGGAGGAAGTCTGGTACCTGGCTCAGACCAGACAGTCCTGGGCTTAGAGATCAGCTTTGTGGTGTTGGGTGGGGCCCACTCCTCTTATATGAATGGATGGTAGGGCCTGGGGAATAGGACATTTGTAGGAACTCCTCCCCTTACTCCCTAAGCAGCTACTGTGTGTCAGGCCCTGAGTAGGGCTCAGGACATAGAGGAATTAGCTCAGGGGCTGGAGGTTGAGAATGGCGAGGCCATGATCAGCTGAAACTACAAGTTCTCTGAGACTGTTTCCCCATCTGGAAATGGGGCTAGCCATACTTTTTGATTGGGTTGTGAAGAGCTGCCTGTTTATTCTTTCACTTACATTAGGCATCCTAGTTGAACAGAGGCCAGGTTCCAAAGTCGGGCAGGTTGAGGTTTGAGCCTCAGTTCTCCTTTTAAGAGCCATGTGGCCTCAGTTGCCCTTTGACCCTTCTGAGTTTCTGTCCATCTGTGATTGTGAGAAGACGTGTCCAGGTCATTGTGTAGGGCCTGGTCAGAGGTGGGCTGATGGCTGGAGCCTTCCCTGCCGGAGCACTCAGAGCGGGTACTGGCTCCAGCCAACAGCCTCCCTGAGCTGCTATGCCTAGGATGGATGGGACCTTTCTCTGCTCCTGTTGAACTGTTGCTGAGCCGTCTTACAAATGAAACCAAGGGCCAGGGATGGGCATTTGTAGACACCGGCCCAGGTTGGCCAGGCAGCCAGTGGAGGTGGGCTGGGAGTCCAGGTCAGGCAGCTGACTCTGGGACCCATGCTCTTAACTGGGAGCCCCTGTTCCTCAAGGTGGCCGATGGCATGCTGGGAGTTGGATGTCCTCCTGGGGGCCTTTATTTTCTTTTTTAATTTCTTTTTTTTTTTTTTTTTTTTTTTGTATTTTTCTGAAGCTGGAAACGGGGAGAGACAGTCAGACAGACTCCCATCTGTGCCCCGCCAGGATCCACCCGGCACGCCCACCAGGGGGCGATGCTCTGCCCCTCCGGGGCGTCGCTCTGTTGCGACCAGAGCCACTCTAGCGCCTGGGGCAGAGGCCAAGGAGCCATCCCCAGCGCCCGGGCCATCTTTGCTCTAATGGAGCCTCGCTGCGGGAGGGGAAGAAAGAGACAGAGAGGAATGAGAGGGGGAGGGGTGGAGAAGCAGATGGGCGCTTCTCCTGTGTGCCCTGGCCGGGAATCGAACCCAGGACTTCTGCACGCCAGGCCGATGCTCTACCACTGAGCCAACCGGCCAGGGCCTCTTTTTTAATTTCTTATTTATTCACTTTAGAGAGACAGGGGGAGAGAGAAAGGGTGGGGGGGAGGAACAGGAAGCATCAACCACATGTGCCCTGGCCAGGCAAGCCCAGGGCTTTGAACTGATGACCTCAGCATTCAAGGTCGACACCCTGTCCACTGCACCACTTCAGGTCAGGCTGGAAGCCTTTATATTCAACAGAGTCAAGGTGAGACCGCCAAAGAGATCCCATAGCAACCTATTCTAGTGTACTTTGCTATTTATTCACATATAATTTACATATAATTGCTTTATTTCATTACAGAGTTGCTTTAAAATATTTAAATGCTATCGATATGTATAAAGTTGGTTTCACGAGATGTGAGAAAAGCATTTTCCATTTGTTTTTCTGAATGGGCAGTCCAATCGCTTTTGGAAATTTAGCACATTCTTTGGGAAAGTCTCCGTCCCAGCCCCCCCCCCCCCTTTTTCCTGCAGCCCCTGCTCACACCAGTCTGTTGTCTCCTTCCAGTAAGATTTTACTAGGCATTTTCAACAAATGTGTATAGATGTTCCTGCATTCATCTTTTTTTGACCCAGTTATTACCATGCCTGTGTTTTGGTTGTTTCACTCATTTTGTTTCAGCAGCATTTCATGTTTGGATGCAAGGGCTTTCTCCTTCCTTTTAAAGCTGCACTATATTCCATTTTATGGACTCCATTCTACATATTTCTTATTAGAGAACACTGCATTGGTCCCAAACCATGCCACATTACTCAGAACCCAGAGGAAGGGCATTGGTACTTGGGATAGCCATCTCCACACTGAGGTGGCCAGTCTTGTTAAGAGTGTCAGTCTTACCTGACCAAGCAGTGGCACAGTGGATAGAGCATTGGCTTGGGACGCTGAGGACCCATGTTGGGGTTTTTTGTTTTGTTTTGGTTTTTTTTACAGAGACAGTCAGAGAGAGGGATAGATAGGGACAGACAGATAGGAATGGAGAGAGATGAGAAGCATCGATCATCAGTTTTTTGTTGTGACACCTTAGTTGTTCATTGATTGCTTTCTCATATGTGCGGGCCTTCAGCAGACTGAATAACCCCTTGCTCAAGCCAGTGACCTTGGGTCCAAGCTGGTGAGCTTTTTGCTCAGGGTCTCAAACCTGGGTCTTCCGCATCCCAGTCCAATGCTCTATCCACCGCACCACCGCCTGGTCAGGCTGAGGACCCATGTTCGAAACCCCGAGCTCACTAGCTTGAGCACGGGCTCATAGATATGACCCCATGGTTGCTGGCTTAAAAGTCCAAAGGTTGCTGGCTTGAGCGAAGTGTCACCGGCTCAGCTGGAGCCCATGCCCCCCAAACAAGGCACATATGAGAAAGCAATTAGTACAACTAAAGTGCTGCAACTGTGAGTTGATGCTTCTGATCTCCTCTCTGCCTGTTCCTGTTCCTTACTCTTTTTCTCTCTTGCACGCTCTTTAAAAAAAAAAAAGAGTGCCTGACCTGTGATGGCGCAGTGGATAAAGCGTCGACCTGGAAACACTGAGGTCGCCAGTTCGAAACCTTGGGCTTGCCTGGTCAAGGCACATATGGGAGTTGATGCTTCCAGCTCCTCCCCCCTGTCTCTCTTTCCTCTCTGTCTCTCTCTCTCCTCTCTAAAAAATGAATAAAAATAAAAAAAAAGTGTCAGTCTTGCCTTGTTTGATCCCAGCTCCAGCTCTGTGACCTGGGCAAGGGACTGCTCCCTCTCTGAGCCTCAGTGTCCTCATCTGCAGAGTGAGCATGCTGACAGTGCCTGCATCTGGATACAGTAAACAGTCCAGCTGAGTGCTCTCACCTAGTATCTACTTGCCCTGGGGCAGCCCTTACCCACAGTTCTAGCACCTACAGTACCCTGAAAACCAAGAGGTCTAGCAGCAGAGAACTGATGCGGGGCTGTTCGGGGCCTTTGTCTTTGTGTCCTCCTGCAGAGCTATTTGTGTGTTTGATTTTCTGTGCACCCTGGATCCCACTGGGGTGACTGATGTGTAATATATAATATGTGTGGCATTCTCCTTTTCTTTTTTTTTTTTTTTAAGTTTTTTTTTTTCTGAAGCTGGAAACGGGGAGAGACAGTCAGACAGACTTCCGCATGCGCCCGACCGGGATCCACCCGGCACGCCCACCAGGGGCGACGCTCTGCCGGGGCGTCGCTCTGCCACGCGCCACGCGACCAGAGCCACTCTAGCGCCTGGGGCAGAGGCCAAGGAGCCATCCCCAGCACCAGGGCCATCTTTGCTCCAATGGAGCTTTGGCTGCGGGAGGGGAAGAGAGAGACAGAGAGGAAGGAGGGGGGGATGGAGAAGCAAATGGGCGCTTCTCCTATGTGCCCTGGCCGGGAATTGAACCCGGGTCCCCCGCACACCAGGCCAACGCTCTACCGCTGAGCCAACCGGCCAGGGCCATTCTCCTTTTCTTACTTTATAAAAATTTTCAGTCCTAGAACACATTTGGCCCCAGAGTCTTAAGAAAGGGCTGTGGGGCCCTGGCCGGTTGGCTCAGCGGTAGAGCGTCGGCCTGGCTTGTGGCGGACCCGGGTTCAATTCCCGGCCAGGGCACACAGGAGAAGCGCCCATTTGCTTCTCCACCCCTCCGCTGCGCTTTCCCTCTCTGTCTCTCTCTTCCCCTCCCGCAGCCAAGGCTCCATTGGAGCAAAGATGGCCCGGGCGCTGGGGATGGCTCTGTGGCCTCTGCCCCAGGCGCTAGAGTGGCTCTGGTCGCGGCAGAGCGATACCCCGGAGGGGCAGAGCATCGCCCCGTGGTGGGCAGAGCATCGCCCCTGGTGGGCGTGCCGGGTGGATCCCGGTCGGGCGCACGCGGGAGTCTGTCTGACTGTCTCTCCCCGTTTCCACCTTCAGAAAAATACAAAAAAAGAAAAAAAGAAAGGACTGTGGGCCTGAAGTACCAGATGGGTGTGGCCTGCCAGTGAGCTCACTGGCTGTGTTACCTTTCAGGCCAGCCTCCAACTTGAGCTCAGAGGCCATCTGCCTTGTTCCCAGGCTATGTGCCTTCTGAGCAGTGGCTGCAGTGTCCTTGGCTGCAGGCTCTGGGTTTGTTGGTGCTCCAAAGCTACATTCCCTTTTTCTCCCAGTCCCTCCTTTTCCCAGCCCTGCAACCTCAGCTCCCCACTCTCTCTGCGCCTTCCCATGCTCAGGAATCTCAAAGTCCCAAAGTGATGCTGGCAATGAGACCCCTATGAGGCGGGTCAGGCTTCGCCCTCCCACCAGCTATGTAATCTGGAGCATACTGACCTCTCTGAGCCTCAGTTACCCCTTCTGAAAAGTGGGTAGGAACCTGATCAGGTGGTGGCGCAGTGGATAGAGTGTCGGACTGGGATGCAGAGGACCCAGGTTCAAGACCCCGAGGTCGCCAGCTTGAGCGCGGGCTCATCTGGTTTGAGCAAGAGCCCACCAGCTTGAACCCAAGGTTGCTGGCTCCAGCAAGGGGTTACTCAGTCTGCTGGAGGCCCACGGTCAAGGCACATATGAGAAAGCAATCGATGAACAACTAAAGTGTTGCAACGCGCAATGAAAATCTAATGATTGATGCTTCTCATCTCTCTCCATTCCTGTCTGTCCCTGTCTATTCCTCTCTCTGACTCACTCTCTGTCTCTGCAAAAATAAAATAAAATAAAATAAATAAAATTTAAATACAAAAAAAATGTGGGTAGGATGCAGCTTCCCAGGGCCTTTGAGAAGATTCTGTGAACTAATGCAAGAATATGGATCAGGACAGTACTGAGGTCAAAAATCTACTTTCTCTGGGGAGGGAGTCTCTGTCAGAGTCAGCATCCATATCTGGTCACAGCTATCATTCTATGTGAGAGCAGTCACTGCCCCCCAGCACTCATGTCCACCTTCCTTCCATTCCCACCAGTTGGCATATGGCCAGGATGGGCAGCTGAAGGGCTTTGCTGTGCTGGAGTACGAGACGGCAGAGATGGCTGAAGAGGCACAGCAGCAGGCAGACGGCCTGGCCCTCGAGGGCAGCCACCTGCGCGTATCCTTCTGTGCCCCGGGACCCCCTGGCCGCAGCATGCTGGCTGCCCTCATCGCAGCCCAGGCCACGGTGAGTGCATGCCCAGGGAGTGGGCATGAGGGAGTTGGGGGGTGGGGGAGGCAGGCCCATCCTCCCTCAAGAAGTCAGGGTTCCTGGCGGTCACCACCTGGCTTCTGAGGGCAACAGGGAGGGATGAGGCCCCACCTCTGTGGCCTGGCAGGGCTCTCACCCACCCTCCTTTTCTTTCCTTAGGCCCTCAATCGGGGCAAAGGGCTGCTGCCTGAACCCAACATCCTGCAGCTGCTCAACAACCTGGGGCCCTCCACCTCTCTCCAGCTGCTGCTCAATCCCCTGCTTCACGGCAACTCAGGAGGCAAGCAAGGTAAGGTCAAGTGGACAGTGGACAGGGTCCCCAGTCTCAGAACTGGGCACCTCCCATCTGAGCTCCCAGTGACAAGAGCCCCATGAGCAAGAGCTGGGATGAGAATGGAGGGCAGCTACAACGGGTCATAGGTGGAAGCACTATAGCCTGCTGTGAGGCAGCGTGGTGGGGAAAGGAACCATTCTTTCCTAGGATGGGCTCTCCCTTCCCACACTCTTTCTTCCGCTGTTCACTTGCAGTCTCGGCTTCAGGCCCAACGGCTGTCTTTAATTGTGGAGGGAGGGCTTCCATCCAGGGGACCACCACTCATTTTCTGGGTCTCCCCTCCAGGTCTCCTGGGTGCCCCTCCAGCCATGCCACTGCTCAATGGGCCAGCCCTGTCCACCGCACTGCTGCAGCTGGCCCTGCAGACCCAGGGTCAGAAGGTAACAAGGCCGTGGGCCCTGGGTTCCCTTCTCACTTGCATGTGCACTGGCAGTCGCTTGCCTTTTAGTTCCCTTGCCCTCAGGGTTGTGGGCCATGTAGCTGTGTCCCTGGTGCTTAATATACAGCCTGGCCTGTTGCAGGTCCTCAGGACTCAGGTAGTGGCTCAGTCTGGGGAAGAAAGACCTGGCCGCACCAGGGAATAGAGTGGCCTCTCACCCCCATTCCCTCACACACACACAGACTTACAAAAATAGACTCACATACAAATGTACCATACCACTTCAGTGCACACATGGAGATGTGTGCACACAGCAGAAACATACATATGGAGACATGCACACACATGCACATGTACCGCCTTGTCTGGTTTGATTCACTAGGGCCAAGTCAGTGACATGAGTACGTCTGATGATAACTGACAGAATGTGAGGCTGTGGATTTGGATCTTTGTGTGCTTAAGAGACTGACTGAATCCATGTGTAGCTAAGAATGACTGCTTCCGTGATAATCAGCAAGGGGGCTGGGTGTGGGATGGTGGGTGCCTGTTTGTCTGATGGTGACTCACAGGGTGGGGTGGTAGGCCCTGACTGCTGAGTGTGTGATCTCTGTTTCCTGGATCTCCCCAAGATCTCAGGTGGGCTCTGGCATGCAAGAGGCCCTTGATTACCACTGGATGGCCAGATGGGTGATGGCCAGGATGTCACAGACACTGGGGAACACATGACTGGCCTTGGGTATCTGGGTTGGCATTTTGACTGCCGCGACCCTGGGCAACACCTGTCTACTGCTTAGGCCACTGCCCCCACCTCCAGCTGACTGTACTCTGTTCCCAGAAACCCGGGATCCTGGGAGACTCTCCCCTGGGCACCCTCCAGCATGGGGCCCAGCCAGCCAACCCCCTCCTCGGGGAGCTGTCTGCAGGTAACAGACCCTGCCCTCTTCATCTCTCTGGGCCCGTTCTGCTTCCCCTTTCCTTGCTGGGTGTGGTAATTTTCCAGCTATATGGTCTTGAGCAAGTGACTTAACCTTTCTGGGTCTCACTATATGTCAGCTGGGCACCCACCTCCTGGGAGGTCCATGAGCATTCTGGGGGCTGATGCACTCAGAGGGCTCTCTTTAGTGCCTGGCACATAGTTGCCCCTCAGGTGTTCACCCTGGTCCAAGCAGATGCTGTAGGACCCCAGGAAGGAAGGATCCTGTATGTCTGGGGCACTGACATCTTTCTTTTCTCTGCAGGAGGGGGCCTGCCCCCAGAGCTGCCACCCCGGCGAGGGAAGCCACCACCCCTGCTGCCGCCATTGCTTGGCCCCTCCGGGGGTGACCGAGATACCATGGGCCTGGGTCCTCCAACCCAACTCACTCCACCCCCTGCCCCTGTGGGGCTCCTAGGCACTGGCCTCAGAGGCCTCCAGAAAGACAGTGGACCTCTGCCAACGCCCCCTGGGGTAAGGCCTTGCCCTGCGCCCAGAACTGTTCTAACCCCTGCCCTGTGACGTCTCGCCTGTCAGGGACCCTTGCGAATCCAGCCCTCTTGCCACAGGTCTCACTGCTGGGGGAGCCCCCCAAGGACTTCCGCATCCCCCTGAACCCCTACCTGAACTTACATAGCCTGCTCCCGGCCAGCAACCTGGCGGGTAAGGAGGCCCGGAGCTGGGGAGGCACTGGGAGAAGCCGCCGCCCAGCTGAGGGCCCCCTGCCTAACCCTTCAGCCCCCAGAGGTGGTGGTGGAGGCGGTGGCAGCAGCAAAGCCTTCCAGCTCAAGTCCCGCCTGCTTAGTCCCCTCACCAGTACCCGCCTGCCCCCTGAACCAGGGCTTCCTGACAGCTATGGCTTCGACTACCCCTCGGTGAGTATCCGCCTGCCTGTGGTCAGTCCTCCCGAGGGCCAGCTCTTGTGGCCCTTTGTACCATAGGAGCAAGTTGTCTTCAAACTGATAATTCTCTAGTACCGACTGTGCCAGGCCAGGCACTAGGGAGACAGTGAAGAACATGCTGGACATAGTCCCTGCCCTTTGATCTTCTGTCTGTTTGTCTCTGCACATCAGACCTTGCTTCTTGTCTCTTTTTCTCTCCCAAGAAACCTTAGGCTGCATTTCTTCTTCTCCTTGGGGACAGGGCTTAGCCTCCTGTCTGTTTCTCTACCTTTCTTTCTCGCCTCCCCTCTAAGATTCCTGTCGCTCCCCCCTGGAGAACTGTTTCTTCTATGATTCCAATGTCTTCGAGGTCAGACATTACAGACTGGCCACTTGCAGACAACCTGTGTTACGTTTGGCTCACACAGAATATTAAAAAATAACTGAAACACTGATACCAACATATAAACACTGCAAGTGTTCACAGAACTCTAATGCTCAGCTTACCTTGAAAACTCCAAACATCGGGGCCACATGACTTCGTAACAGTCATCTCTGGGCTTGAGGTGGAGCCATCTTTGGGACAGCATATTGTGTCTCATTGCCCCATGCTACAGGTCAGGTTTGCCCCATGCACTAGAATTTGCCCTCTACTGGAAGGGGCAGACTTCCGAAATGAAATCTGTGCTAAGGAATTCAGCTAGGAGTGAGGTCAGTGCAGACCCCAACTGACACTTTCTCCCGCTTTCATTTAGGACATGGGACCTAGGCGGCTCTTCCCCCATCCACGGGAGCCAGCCCTTGGGCCTCATAGACCCAGCCGACACAAAGTAAGAGCTGCTTTGTTATTCCCACCTCCTCAGTTATATCAGTTAACTTTTGCTGTATAACAAGTGGTCCTACCATTTTCTGGCTTAGAACAGCAAACATTTTATTATTTCACACCATTCTGTAGGGCACTGGGTGGGTGGTTCTCTGCAGTCACCTTGCAGCTTAGCTGGTGCTTAGCGGTTCACAATGGCCTTAGTCATATATCTGGCAGTCAGTAGGCTTGGTGAATGGGCCTTGACTTGAGGCCTCAGCTGGGATGGTGTATCTACTCCACATGGAGCAGGCTGGCCTGTGCACATGCACATGGTGGTGGTCCCAGGGTTCGCTAGGGGTAGGAGTGGGGGGCAGGTACCTCTGTTTTGCATCTTCATCCAAACAGCCCAGAATCATTTAGGATGGGTTATAAAAGCGGGTGGATACTGCAATAGTCTGCCTCACTCAGCCAGCCTCCTCTTTGCAGATGTCTCCCCCACCCAGTGGCTTCAGCGAACGGAGTGGTGGGGGCAGTGGGGGACCCCTCTCTCACTTTTATTCGGGCTCGCCCACTTCCTACTTCACCAGTGGCCTACAGGCTGGCCTCAAACAGAGCCACCTTAACAAGGTGAGGAGCCTCCCCCAGCCAAGCACAGGTTCCCAGGAACAGCCAGGATGCAGGGGACCCCTGTTACAAACAGTGCCTCCAACAAGGCTAGGGTGATGGCAGGGGTTAGTTTTGCTCAGGGCCAGCTGAAACAGGCCATCCTTCCCGCACCTGGGCCTCTGCTCACTTTCCCAGCAGCCCATGAGGTGGGTGGTGTTAGGCCCAGTTGACACATGAAAAACAGGCTCAGAGGGTAATTGACCCACAATCTCATGGCTAGTAAGCAGGAGAGGCAGGATTTGAACCTGAAGCCCTGGCCTTTGCTCTGGGGGATGGATGTTTCCTCTCCCATTCCCATCTTTTATTTCTACCAGGCGATTGGTTCCCCTCTGGGCTCTGGGGAAGGGCTTCTGGGTCTTGGCCCTGGGCCCAATGGCCACAGCCACCTCCTGAAGGTATGGGCAAGGAGTGGGGACACACAGGGCTGGGGAATGGTGACAGCCCCCCCACCCCCCTGGTAGCCCCTGACCTGCTACTTCCTCCCCTCTGTTTCCAGACGCCACTGGGTGGTCATAAACGCAGCTTTGCCCACCTGCTGCCCTCACCAGAGCCCAGTCCAGAAGGCAGCTACGTGGGACAGCACTCCCAAGGCCTTGGTGGCCACTACGCAGACTCGTACCTGAAGCGCAAGAGGATTTTCTAAGGGGCTAGTGCCAGAGATGCTCCAGGGCCTGCACCAAATCGCTTTGGGATTTTCTGGTGTTTTATGTTTTTGTTTGTTTTTCCTTTCAGTAATAGAAAAATCTCTGAAAGACTTTGCTGACAAACCAGCTGGAGCCCAAGGAATGTGGGAGAGTCTGGGGGCCACTCTACATCTCTGGCCTGCTCCTGGCATGGAAACCCTGCAGCCTTAAGAGAAAGGGCAGGCTGGGGCCCCCCCCTTTCTGCCCTCCCCTGTGTCTGCCTGCGTCCTCTCCTGCCTCATCGCTCCTGTATCTTGGCCTTTCGAGTGCCTTGGAGGTTTCCCTGACCTCCCGTGAGGATCAGATACTACACCCCTTTTTTAACTTTGACAATTGACTTTTATTTCCTTTTCTAATTTTTTTAAACAATCTAGGATGACCCCCAGCTCTTATACCTGCAAGGTTCAACATATCTGGCCTCCATTCCACATTCTTCAGTTTGAAATGGCTCATCCCTTTTCTCTTTCTCCCATGTCTGTTGCAGGCATGACTATCTCCTGCCCCTGCCTGCCCAGTCTGGCCTGTGCTCCATCCAGCTCTGGGTTCCCTGCTCCCTGCCACAATCCCTTTGCCTTCTGATGCCTTAAATCTGGGCCCCAGGCCCCACTGGCCAGAACCTCTCAGATGCCAAGCTCTGGAAGCTTGACTCAGGACCAAACAGCTCTGGCCTGTGGGATTGGGTCCCTCTACCCGAGGTCCCCACCTTGGGGACTGTAGGTCAAAGCCTTGGTCTTGGCAAACCAACTCCATCCCTCTGCCCAGGCCTAGGTGCAGAGATAGGCTTTCTCTGCCAGCTGAAACTAGTTTCCCTGCTCCTTATCTGTGGGAGTTGGGCACTGTGCATCTCACTGAGTCTCTGCTGACTTCTCCTGTGTTGAAGATGAGTACCACCACTCCATCCCCAGGCCAGGTCACCTGGAACTGGCCTCCCCTTGGCCCATTGCTGGACTCCCCAACAACTCCATGCAGATAAACTCTGCCCCTGCCCACAGCAGGACCTGTTGGCCTGAAGTTACCCTGGGCCCTGTCCTTTGCTGGCTAGGCCACCAGCTTCCCTCTCCTCTCTTGGAGGGGTGGGCAGGGTTTACATCCACTTGGGGGGGGGGAATCCCCAATCCTCTCACACAGACCTTTGCTGAATTAAAGTTTGTAAGTAAATGGTTTTAAAGAAAGCAGAGTTGACTCTTTATTGAGACAATGGGCCCCAGTGGGATGGGCCCTGCCGGTGTTGTGTGTGAGCCTGCTCCTGGCCAGACGCTCAACAGTCCCACAGACGTCTGCGCTTATATTCGGATAATTATGGGCCCTTTGTGTGCCAGAGCGCAGGCTCTGGTCCTGGGTCATGTGGTGCCTGTCATGGCCGCCTCCGTGGGTCGGGGCGGAGTAAATGCCGGGTTCTTGCTACGGGTAGCCAAGGGCCCCTGGTGGGGCCGATCAGGGGAGGCAGCGGCGCCTGCGACAGCCAGAAATTTCCGGGTAACAGGTATCTGGGGCGCCTCGGTGGGGGTGGGGCAACATGAACTGGTCGAATGCCCGCAGGGCGCTGCGCATGGTTCACCCAACTGTTTTCCAGGCTCGCGCTTAGCTGGGGAGGAAGAATCCAGCGGCCCTGAGCAGCCTGGGGACGTGTGAGTGAGGGGCCCAAGTCCCCCATTACTCATTCCACGAGGTTTTTCTAATCCCCACCTTATTCTGTAGTCTCATCCTTGAGGTTCCCTCTTCTTGGTCCTATTTCCCTGTCCGTCAAACCCAAGCCCGACTTCCTCACCCCAGATTCCACCCGAACCCTGGGCCACCATCCAGTTCGGCATCCGCATCCCCATCTGTCCCCAGGGTGAACGTGGTGTTCATAGACCGATCAGGCCAACGGATTCCGGTGAGAGGCAGAGTCGGGGACAGTGTTCTTCACCTGGCCCAGCGCCACGGGGTGGACCTAGAAGGTGGGAGCCAGGCACAGGGAATTTAGGGGACCCTTATTCGTTTAAAAAACCCAACAAAACAATACCCCCAGATCAGATGTCTCTCCACTGATTAACCTTCCCATGGCTTCCCATCAGTCCTGGACTAAAATCTAGACTCCTTACCATTGCCTCAACCCTTGTGCAGCTCTTTACTTTCATTCCAGCAGCATTTGTTTACTGAGCACTTCCTAGAGGTTACTAAAACTTTACTAGTCTCTGGGAGATTGTATTGTTTTTCTCCTTCCTCCCACTGTTCTAGCCATGCTGGCTTACTTGCTATGCCTCAAACTTCCAAAATCATTCCTGCCTCAGGGCCTTTGCATTTGCTACTCTCAGAGTCTGTAGTGATTTTCCACCAGATGTTCTGGTTTCTTCTCATCATTCAAGTCGGAATGTAAATGTCATCTTCCTGATGATCTCACCCCCTCCTCAGCAGGGTTAAAGTGCGCAAACCCCAAGTTTCTCATATTATGAGGTTTTTTGTTTTTTACAGAGACAGAGAGTCAGAGAGAGGGATAGACAGGCAGGAACGGAGAGATGAGAAGCATCAATCATTAGTTTTTCGTTGTGCGTTGCGACACCTTTGTTGTTCATTGATTGCTTTCTCATATGCGCTTTGACTGCGGGCCTTCAGCAGACCGAGTAACCCCTTGCTCGATCCAGCAACCTCGGGGTCTCGAACCTGGGTCCTTCCGCATCCCAGTCCGACACTATCCACTGTGCCACCGCCTGGTCAGGCTCATATTATAGTTTTTATTGTCTTTATAGCACTTCTCATCATTTTGTTTCCTTCTTTGTCATCTCTCCCCCAAATGAGATCAGAAACCCTGTGTGCTTGTTTACATGTATCTGTTGCCTGTCATGGTATTTAAATAAAACAGGTATTGAATCGGTATTTGTTGAAGGATAGGTAATAGCAGACATTACTTTAAGCATGTTGGCCTGACCTGTGGTGGCACAGTGGATAAAGCATCAACCTGGAAACGCTGAGGTTGCTGGTTCAAAACCCTGGGCTTGCCTGGTCGAGGCACATATGGGAGTTGATGCTTCCTGCTCCTCCCCCCTTCTCTCTCTCTCTCCCCTCTCTATAGTGAATAAATAAAATCTAAAAAAAAAAGAAGTTACAAAGCATGTTAATACATACTAACTGATTGACTCTTCATGACAATTTTATGCAACAGGGGAGGATATCTCATTTTAGAGGTGAGGAAATTGAGCCCCAGGTTACACAGACTTGGTCCAAGGTGAAGTGGCAAAATTAGATTAACCCAGGCAATTTTAGCCATTAACAACTGTGCTGCTCTTCCATGAATGTTGAACACTGTGTGCCAGGCAACGGTATACAAAATAGGTAAGGCTCCTGTCATTTCACCTAGTAGGGAGTAAATATGTAATTTTATCATCAGCAGCTGAGAAGGGTGGTCTGAAAAAAATGTACAAGGTTATGTGTTGGGTGAATCCAATAGGTAGGCTGACTTAATCATTAGTGGAAGTGGAGATACTGGAGAGGTTACATCATGGCAGGCCTACCTCGTTTTGTTCTGGAATCCAGTGGCAAGCTGTCCTGGAAAGATTGGAACATGAGTTTTAGAGACAAGTGGCCTGTGTTCAAATTTTGCTTCTTACCAGCTGTGTGACCGTGAACAAGGTACTTAGTATCTTTGGGTGTCTGTTTTTTCATCTATAAAATGGGATAAGTTAGTTCCATCTTGCTGGGTTGCTATGGAAAATTAAACAGATGTCATACTTAATGCTTAGTAGCTGGCACATGGTTAGTGTGCAGTGACAAGCTGGGATATTTATATTAGGTAATCTTGATCTCAAGTGACGAAGATATTAATAAAATGGGAAAGAGAGTTAGGAAGAGATGCCAGGGACTGCTTGGAGTTTCAAGGCCAAATTTCTCTTCAGGAGACAAGTTTTGCCTGCATCTCCACCCTCATTGTCCAACATGTTTGGAAGAGAAAGAATTCTGTCCCATCATTCGCTTATAACATGTCTCTTGACCATCTACAGCAGTGGTAGTCAACCTGGTCCCTACCACCCACTAGTGAGCATTCTGGCTTTCATGGTGGGCGGTAGCGGAGCAACCAAAGTATAAATAAAAAGATAGATTTAACTATAGTAAGTTGTTTTATAAAGATTTATTCTGCCAAACTTAGCGAAAATTTGATATAAAGTACTTGGTGAGTAATTATTATTATATGCTTTAACTTGCTGTAACTCTGCTTTATAAATTTTATAAAGTAAAGTTACTTCCCTACTTTATAAATCACCATTACTGTGGAACTGGTGGGCGGATAGAAAATTTTACTACTAACAGAGATACAAAATTGTGCGGTAGGTATAAAAAGGTTGACTACCCCTGATCTACAGCATGCCAGGCTCAATACCAAGTTCAAAAAGAGGAGGACAGGTTGATGGGACAAGTAAACCCAGAGATTAAGATGGTAACTTCAGATTGTGATAAATGCTGCACAGAAATTAGTAAGAATTAACAAGGCAGAAGGAAGGACAAGAAACAGGAGATGGGAGCCTGACCTGTGGCGGCGCAGTGGATAAAGCGTCGACCTGGAAATGCTGAAGTCGCCGGTTCGAAACCCTGGGCTTGCCTGGTCAAGGCACATATGGGAGTTGATGCTTCCAGCTCCTCCCCACCTTCTCTTTCTGTCTCTCCTCTCTTTCTCCCTCTCTGTCTCTCTCTCCTCTCTAAAATAAAAAAAAAAGAAAAGAAACAGGAGATGGGGGACTTGCAGGACAGTTGAGTTCTGAATATAAGATCTGGAAAGAGTGAAGAGGAGAACATTCCAGGCCAAGGGAAAGGTCTTGTGATGTTGGAGTTAAACAAGGGGGCTGGTGTAGCTGCTGTGGAGTGAGTGCTGTGGAGGAGGGTCACCAGGACTGAGTAGAGGACTTTGGGTTTTATTCTGGCTGTAAAAACCCTTTGGAAGGGGCCTGACCAGGCGGTGGCGCAGTGGATAGATTGTCGAACTGGGATGCGGAAGGACCCAGGTTCGAGACCCCGAGGTCACCAGCTTGAGTGCGGGCTCATCTGGTTTGAGCAAGACCCCAAGGTCGCTGGCTCGAGCAAGGGGTCACTCAGTCTGCTGCAGCCCCTGTGGTCAAGGCACATAAGAGAAATCAATCAATGAACAACGAAGGAACCGCAACGAAGAATTGATGTTTCTTATCTCTCTCCCTTCCTGTCTGTCTGTCCCTATCTGTCACTCTCTCTGTCTCTGCCAAAAAAAAAAAAAAAACCTTTGGAAGGTTTTAATCCAGGAGGGACATTATCCCCCCCAAACAGAGTTTTCAGTCATCAGTCAGAAGGTTGGGAGTGTGTCCAAGGACAATCAGGAAACCCCAGCTTCTGCATGCCCGCAAGGCATGACCCCCTAATGACCCCCTAAAGTGAGTGGGTTCCTCCTTCAGGAACAGAAGAGAGGCAGAACCACATTGCTCAACACATTGACAGGGTCACAGCAAGGAACTTCAAAAGCTACAGGGAGCCTGACGAGGTGGTGGCACAGTGGATGGAGCGTCAAACTGGGATGCGGAAGGACCCAGGTTCGAGACCCCGAGGTCGCCAGCTTGAGCGCGGGCTCATCTGGCTTGAGCAAAGAGCTCACCAGCTTGGACCCAAGGTCGCTGGCTCCAGCAGGGGGCTACTCGGTCTGCTGAAGGCCCACGGTCAAGGCACATGTGAGAAAGCAATCAATGAACAACTAAGAAGTCGCAACGCGCAACGAGAAACTGATGATTGATGCTTCTCATCTCTCTCCGTTCCTGTCTGTCTGTCCGTCCCTATCTATCTCTGCCTCTGTAAAAAAAAAAAAAAAAAAAAAAAAAAAAAGCTACAGGCAACCTGCCTGGCCATTCCCCTCCCTGCTACACTTAAGTCAAGTCCACACTCATTAATGGTCCCTTGTACCCAGCCTGGTCCTCAGCTTGCTGGGGAGTCCCTGGGAAATGGGAGATTCTAGACATCCCTTTGAAGAACCTATTCGCAGCTTGGGAATAGCTAGCTGAGTAGACAGGGTGCAGGATGCACACAGTGGGCATCCAGGCCTCGGAGGGAATGATGAGGGAATATATGTTGAAACAAAGGGCTTCTCACTTGTTTTTCACTGGATGGCACCAGCCTAATCATTCCTCTCATCTATGCTCCCTTCACTTGCTGTCCCCCAGGGGCCTGTGAAGCTTCCCTGGCGTGCTCTACCTGCCACGTGTATGTGAGTGAGGACCACCTGGAACTTCTGCCTTCTCCTGATGAGAGGTGAGCAAAGCAGCCCCCTCCCAGCTCCAAACTGCAGGGTTTTCCATTACACCTTTGCATTCCTGGTGTCCAGAGGTCCACTGGGCAATAGCAAAGGGCAGCCCCAGCTTTTTCCTCCCCTCCAGTGGCTGGCAGGGGCACTGCCCCCTAATCACTTGCTCTGGACTCAGTCAACCTGCCCCTTCCTGGCCTGAGAGGCTGCCCTTCTGGACCCTCACCAGCTGCATCGACCTCACTACTGCTAACCACTCTCCCCCTTGTCCAGGGAGGATGACATGCTGGACATGGCTCCCCTCCTCCAGGAGAACTCCCGACTGGGCTGCCAGATCATGCTGACACCGGAGCTGGAAGGGGCTGAATTCACCCTGCCCAAGATCACTAGGAACTTCTACGTGGACGGCCATATCCCCAAGCCGCACTGACATGGGCAGCTGGACCATTGCAGACACCCACGGCCCCAGGGCCAGGACTAGAGGAATAGCCAACTTTCCAGCCTATCCCAAGCATGGACAGGGCCAAGAGGGATGTCAGAAGTGCTAAGAAGGTCAAATGCTTAAGAGAGATTCCATACAGGCTCCAAGCCTCTGAGAAATTGGGTATGGATAGGGTTGGAATCTAATTAGAGTGACATTAAAACCATCTTACAGAACTCCAGCATCTTGAGTGTCCTTGGCGGGGAGGTGGGGAGCAGCCCCTAAGCCTATAACTCTTCCAGGACCTCCACTCTCCCCTCCCACAACAGTGGGGTTCAGTGGGGAAACTGAGGCAGAGGCCTTGGAGGAGAGAGCCTGGGAGTCTGAGAGCCACGTGCATTAGTGTGGCAAGGCCCCGCCCCTGCATCCGCGGAGGGATTTGAAGGGGCCCAAGCCGCTCTTGGCCACGAGGGGTGTGCAATCCAACCGAGCAGAACAGCCAAGTCGGAAGGGAAAGAGGGATCAGGGCTGGCTTGAGGGTGAGGGCTAGGAAAAAGGCCTCTGGCATCGCTCCGCCCCACCCACGTGAGGCTCATTATCCACTCTGCCTGAAGTTCCTGCACCCCGCAGGTTTCGCTTCACCCAGGTGGCGCTCATCCGTGGGCCCGCAGGGGCGGGGCAAGTTAGTCAAGGGTGGGGGTGGGCTGGGGCATGATGGAGGCCGAGCCAGCGCGGGACCTCTCGATGATGCTGCGAGATCTGCTGGCGCCATTCTGTCTGGACCCCGATCCGCTCCCCAGACCCCCCACCCAGCAGGCGCCAAGGATCCCAAGATGCCTCAGACCCAATGTCAGGTGCGTTAAGGAGCTGCCCCTTCTTCCAAACTGGCCCAGTGGTCAAGGGGTCATGACCTTTGATCCCTGGGGTTGCTCAGGGGTCACAATGTTGGTTTCTGATACTTACAAAGAAGAGGGTCTGGTTCCTAGGGGTAGGTGGGGTCATATGTATATGTGGTCAGAGGCCTTGCAATTGCCTTTGCCCCATGTCTCGAGGACTATGTAGGTGCTGCCCAGAGAAGGGGGTGACCACACTGCCCTTCTCCTCAGGTCGTTGTGGCCTGCACATCAGGACTCGGTCACCACCTTGCACTTCCTCCAAGAGACAGCTGAGGGGCTGGCCCAGCTCCCCACCCAGGATAGCCAGGCCCTGGGGCCCTGCTGGGAGCTGAAAGTGCTGGGGGTCCTGGAACCCCCACTTCTGGCCAGGGATACCAAGGCCATGCTGACCCCAATCAGCCAGCAAGGAGGAGGCCTGGTGGCACTGGAGACTTTCCCGGCCCCTTCAGCCCCACCCCAGAGGAGACCCCGGAAGCAGTCGAACCCACATCGGGGTGCCGAGAAAGTGGACCCCCAGTTTGAGGGAGTGACTCTGAAGTTTCAGATTAAGCCGGATTCCAGCCTACAGATCATACCCAGCTACAGGTAGGAACTGGCCTCCAATAGGGTGCCATTTATGTAGTTAATAGTGATAACAGTAGGGATAGAGGCCTGTGGGGAGGCACCTCCAAGCGTGGGCTCACAAACTCCTACACCTGCGCTAGAATCCAAGTGGCCCAATCTCTGAGTAAGACTGCTGCCAGTCACTGCTCTGATGCCATAGCCAGTCATACCCAAATCTGAACCTGTGTCTCCTCTTTATGAAAGGGGTCTGACCAACTGAAGGCTGCTGCTACCGTTATTTTTTTCAATAATGATAGTAGCTAGCATTCGTCAGGAACAACAATAAGAGGTAACACTTGATGTATATGGGTTCATTGAAGCCTGGTAAAGCCCATTTTACAGATTCAGGAACTGAAGCACAGAGAGGGACGTGGCTGTCCAGAGTCACACAGCAAGAACAGGGAGAAATGGGATTTCAACCTGGCAGGCTGGTCCCAGGCCCACTGCTTCTTCAAATTATTATTATTATTATTATTTTTAATTTTCTGAAGCTGGAAATGGGGAGAGACAGTCAGACAGACTCCCGCATGCGCCCGACCGGGGTCCACCCAGCACGCCCACGAGGGGCAAAGCTCTGCCCACCAGGGGGCGATGCTCTGCCCCTCCAGGTTGTCGCTCTTCCGTGACCAGAGCCACTCTAGTGCCTGGGGCAGAGGCCAAGGAGCCATCCCCAGCGCCCAGGCCATCTTTGCTCCGATGGAGCCTTGGCTGTGGGAGGGGAAGAGAGAGACAGAGAGGAAGGAGGGGGTGGGGGTGGAGAAGCAAATGGGCGCTTCTCCTATGTGCCCTGGCCGGGAATCGAACCTGGGTCCCCCGCACGCCAGGCTGACGCTCTACCGCTGAGCCAACCAGCCAGGGCCTCTTCAAATTATTATTATTACTGATGAGAGACTAAGCCAGGCCTTTCAGATATCAGATGCCTCCTGAGGAATGCCTGATGTCTTGATAGTAAATCTCCATTTTGGGAGGCTTTCTGGGACAGGACAGACTTCCACAATACTAATGCCTTGTCTGATCCCCAGCCTGGCCTGCAGCAGCCGCTCTCAGGGGCCCCCTACAGGACCCTCTGGGGACCCTGAGGCCAACCCAGGAGGCAGTGAGGCCCTGGGTAAGTCCTGGAGATATGAGAGCTATAAATATTAGGGGGTGGGGGAGGCGACCTTCTATCCTCCCTGTCTTTCTCCTCATCTTGCTTCCCCATTTAAACACATCCAGGATGAGTCTCAGTGCCCCCCTTCACTCTGCTGAGTCACTCCCACCCCCAGCTTCCTTTTCTGCCAGAGCTTTGCCATCTGTCTCCCTTCTTCACTTTTCCTTTGTCTTAAATCTGGCGACACCCAGGGCTGGCCCAGAGCCAGGTGGGGCCTTCACGGAGACCCTCCCAGTATTCCCCAACCCACATGGACCTCCTGAACTGGGACTCTTGACTTTTGACACCTTCCCTTTGGCCTTTGCCCCTTCAGGACCCCGGTGCTGTGCTTCTTGTAGGACCCAGAGAACCCCACTCTGGAGAGATGCTGAAGATGGGACACCTCTCTGCAATGCCTGTGGTATCAGGTCTGCAGAGTAGAGGAGGGAGTTGGGGTGGGGTCCCCAAATCAGCATGTGCTTAGCTAGCATGGGCTATTGGGGAGGGAAAATACCTTTAAGGAAGGGATTTCCTTGTGGTGGTTTCTGTGCCGCTGGTGTATCCTGAATGTTGGTTTTTTGTTCCTCCACCCCAGGTACAAGAAATATGGCACCCGGTGCTCCAGCTGTTGGCTGGTGCCCAGGAAAAACGTCCAGCCTAAGAGGTTATGTGGCAGATGTGGGATGTCCTTGGACTCTCACCAAGGCCCAAGCCAGGAAGGGTAAGCCCTTCCTCATCTAGCCAAGCCTGTTCGCCTCAGTTTCTCTAGAGGGAGAATGGGTAGAGTTTGGGTCTTGAGGGCTGCAGTGTTCTTCCTCTCTTCCCCCTCCCCATTCAGTAACCCCAAGCAGATGACATAGGCCTCAAGTCCCAGAGTCCCTGTCTCTGGGGGTCACTGGCCCCTTCCTCAGCCCCTGCTCCAATCAGCTTGGTTAAGCTCCCCCTCAGGAAATGTTCTCAGTAGTGACATTCATACTGTTTGTTAATAGCAGGGACAATAAAGAGCAGAACTACTCAGTGAAGGAGCACTGTGACTCAGGGATCCTACCTTGTGCGCCCTCACCTGCCACTCCCCCAGCCCCAGAATGTGGGGCAGGCATTTTCTTATTGGGCTTCAGAGGGACACACACACACCGTCATATATATAAAGGCACCAGCCCCTCCGCAGGAGATTAGCCACATTCATCACAGTGTCCCACAGAAGGAAACAGCTACCACACACAGAGGCAGACAACAGGTAGAAAGACGGAACACACACACAACACAGATACATACATTAGCACACAGGACACACATAGAGACATACATATGTGCTGACACTCACATGAGACAAACACACACATAGAGACAGACCGTACACAAGACCGAAAGATAACATGGGTTGACATGTCCACTGATACATGATAGACACATATCACTAGACACAACAGATAAACAGTATAGATGCACATGTCAGCGGACACATGAAACACACATATGACATATATTGGTCCTTCACCTATCAGTTCCACCCCTGCCTGCAGAAGGTCACCTCTTGCATCCTTATAGGCACCAATCCCTGCAATGTCCGCCTCTCCCTCTTTCAAGATCTCTCTAACCCAACAAAAGATGTCCCCAGCCTGAAGCCAAAGCCTTATGGGAAAAGCAAGCCCTGAGCAGAGCTCAGCCCTTGCTTTTCCGTCATTCTGATGGCAGCCCTGCCATTGCCGTCAGAACATGCTGACTACCAATGCTCACTGGGAGGGAGGGAAGGGTGAGAGTCAAGGATGGGTGGGACGCAGTGAGGGCAGAGGTGGTCACTGCCTTGGGCGTGAGTGAGACTTGCCCGGCCACATGCCCTAGAAAGGCAAGCCCCTGCAAGACCCCCATCGTCTCCCGGGTGGGCCTGTACAGAAGGCCTGGGCTCAGACTCCTCAGACTCCATCCCTGACTCATTTGGTTCCAACCTTCCTTGGTACAGAACACTGTCCCCCCATGACTCCCGTAGCTGCCGCCTTCTCACCACTTGGGGAGGAGAGGTTTAGCCTTCAAAGTGAAGTCCCCTTCACAGCCTCATCTAAAACAGACGTTTCATTCCTACCCATGGCAGACTCAAGTTCAGCTCCTTGTGGTCTCCTGCTTAGAACCTACCAGAAATTTTAGTTGTCTGCTTCTCCAAGGTCATTTCTTTCACATTCCCCTCCTCCACTGGACCATGACTTCAAAGGTCCAAGCTTACCACTACATCTGTGTCCCTGACCATGACACGTCACCCCAGTGCCCAGCATAGGGAACCTCTTCAGAAACACACACAAAGGTCTCAGACTGTGTGTCTGCAAACTCATGGCTATTTTCTATTTTTAGCCCTTTATTTAACATTTATTGTCCTGACCAGGTAGCTCAGTTGGTTAGAGCATTGTCTCGATACACCAGGGTTGCAGGTTTGATCCCTGGTCAGGGCACATACAAGAATCAACCAATGAATATGTGAATAAGTGGAACAATAAATCAATGTTTATCTTTCTCTCTCTAAAAATGAATAATTTTTTTTCCATGAGAAGCAGGGTGGAGGGCGGCAGACAGACTCCTGCATACACCCGACTGGGATCCACCTGGCAAGCCCACCAGGGGGCAATGCTCTGCCCATCTGGGCCGTTGCTTTGCTGCAACTGGAGCCATTCTGGTGCCTGAGGCGACGGCCATGGAGCCATCCTCAGCGCCCGGGCCAACTTTGCTCCCATGGAGCCTTGGCTGCGGGAGAGGAAAAGAGAGATAGAAAGGAGCCTGACCTGTGGTGGCGCAGTGGATAACGCATCGACCTGGAAATGCTGAGGTCGCCGTTTCGAAACCCTGGGCTTGCCTGGTCAAGGCACATATGGGAGTTGATGCTTCCTGCTCCTCCCCCCTTCTCTCTCTCTCTCCCCTCTCTATAATGAATAAATAAAATCTTTAAAAAAAAAAAAAAAGATAGAAAGGAGAGGGGAAGGGTGAAGCAGATGGGTGCTTCTCCTGTGTGCCCTGACTGGGAATCGAACCTGGGACTTCTACATGTTGGGCTTACACTCTACTGCTGAGCCAACTGGCCAGGGCCAAAATGAATAAATTTTTAAAAATGTTTGGCTGTATCAGATGTTTCTTGGATATACTTGCCAACTATTTTTAACAGTTACTGAGCAACTATTGTGTGCCAGGCCTTAAAGGGGACATTGCGACACTGCATGGTAAAAAGAACAAAGATCTCTACTCTCTGCAGCCAGTATACTAGAATTACAGTTAAAAAAAATATTCAATTATGTCCTGGCTGGATAGCTTGGTTAGATTGTCTTCCTGATGTGCAAAAGATGTGGGTTCAATCCTGTCAAGGCATATGCAGGGCAGATTGATGTTTCTGTCTTGCTCTTGCTATCCCTTCCTCTCTCTTTAAAATCAATAAATAAATTTGAGGGAAAGAAATATTCAATGACATGTCTAATAGAATGTCAAGTAGTGATTGGTGCTACAGAGAGAATAAAAGTATAGCAGAGGATAAGGAGTTGGGTGGCTTAGCCATGGTTATCAGGAAAGCCTCTCTGAGGAGGTGACATTTGCATAGAGACCTGAAATTAAGAAACTAGCAACGGGACTATTTGGGGTGAGGACACTCCAGGCAGATAGAATGGCAAGAGCAAAGCCCTATGGCATGGGTTCAGGGAATCTGGAGGAGGCAGTGGGAGTGGGGCTCAGACAACAGGGGCTATACCACCCTTGCACCTTGTTGCCTCTGTACGTGGCATGCAATACTGGCTTGGCCTCTAGCTCCTCCCTTTCCTGCTCTCACCTTTGTTCATGCAATGTTTGCATGGGCAGCCAGTGGAGCTGGAGCTGTCCAGACCTGCATCCTTCTCTGCAGCTTTGTTCCTGCTTTTGAGGGAGGAGAAGACTGAGGCAGGTGAAGGGCAGGTAAGGAACCCACCTGTTTTCTTCTTATGCTATGAGGAATGAGGGGGATATTGGTGTGCAGTGGGGATTGCAGCTGATACCCTGCGTGTCTCTTCAGAATCATGAGGTAAACTGAGGCACTAAATGAAGCATTGAGAGTGGGACAACAATATATTGGGGCTGAACCCATAGCTGCAGCCACCTCCTCCCTCTTCCATCCAGTCGAGGCCTCAGGGCAGAGTCCCCACACTAGATCCCCAGGAGAGGGGGCATATCCATCCTGGGAAGGCAGCCTCAGCTCTGTCTAGAACCAGGCCTGGGGAGCACCTAGCTCTCACCCCTAAGAGTTAGCTGGATTAGAGGGCAGTGCTGGGCCTATGATAATCAGCAGAGAAAGGGACAAAGGAGCATGGTCCCCACTCTGGCCCAAGTGTCAAATGAAAACAAGAAATGGGGAACAGAGAGAAGCTCCAGGTCACACTGTGCAAAGACAGCTTGGACTGTGCCCAACACATTGTAAGCTGTCAAAAACAAAGTTTTTTGAATGAATAACACATGGGGTTGGGATTTGAAAGCTGGGCTGCTTCCTCATGGGGAGACCAGACACAAATCCTAAGTCCTTTGTAAAAACTTTATTGGGGGCATTAGAAAATGGGGGTGACACCCTGGAGTTGAATACATAAATAAATGAAGGAATAAATAGAACAAATAGCCCCCTATGTGTTGGGGGATGTCCCCCGGCCTGCGGGGAGAGGGTAGCTGGCTCATGCTGATGTCAGCTGGATGGCGAAGATCTCACCCCCTGATGGTGCCTCTGTGGTGCCCTCTGGTTCTGTTCCACCTTCAGCGCTGGCACCCCCGCTTGCGCCACCGCCCGCACCGTTCAGACAGACAGCTTCACCCAAGCTCTCGGCCTCCTGTACGTTATACTCGCCCTTCTTGCAGGCGGTGGATTGTAGGTAGAAGGCCAGGGCGGCCCCCGCGGCCAGCAGCACCGCGCCCCCCACCGCACCGCCCACGGCGACCCACAGCCACGGACCTGCGGGGTGGAGGCCCTCAAAGAGGGTGGACGAGCTTGGGGTTCCCCCCACTCCAACAAGATGCCAAGCCCGAGCCATCCCCAGTGCTGGTGCGACCCATAACCCATTTTACATGCCACCAGAGCACATGGGGATATACCACCCTGGCTGACCATAGGTACCAAGTCAACTCTCCTCACCCCAAAAACAATGAGGGTGAGGGGGGTACCATGTCATTCTTCTACCTCAGAAAGAACCAAACCTTGGAGTGGCATGAACTGGGAGAAGGGATCTAGTCAATTGCCCCCCACTCCAATCCTCTACCCTAAATCCTCTTCCAAGTCCCCTTCTCCACAGCGATATAGTGGAGAGTGAATTGGACCAAGTCTCAACCAAGCAAAAGTCCCCCCAAGTTAGTAAGTCCCTCCCCACAGCAGACACAGCCCTGGAGGGTTCCTCCTCTTGAAGTTCATTCAGCTCCCTTTTCCTCCCACCCCCAACTAAACATCAAAAGCCCCACCCGTCAAGAAGGCCCTGACTTCTACCCCGGCCTCCTTCAGTCTTATCTGTGGGGACAGAGCGGGAGGCAGGGATGGGGTCAGATATCCCAAGATGCAGGCTACACCCCTCTGCCACTTACCGGCCACGCGCACGGTGATGCGTCGCGTATGGCGCCCATGTGCGTTGGTGGCTGAGCATTCATACTCGCCTCCGTGGCTACCCAGGGCGCCTGCCACGCTCAGCGTGCTGTTGTTGCTTGACAGGCCGATGTTGAGTGCCCCTGGGGGTGCGCGCCAGCTAATCTGAGCCGGGGGCCAGGCCTCAGCACGGCAGGTCAATGTGAAGTTCCCCCCTGGCTGCACGCCTCCTGGAGGCGAGGCTGCCAGCTCGGCTACCACTGGCCGGTCTGCAGGGGATGGGAGGTTAGCTAGGGGCTCAGCGCCAGCCCTGACGCTGACCAAGTGCCCTGTTTCCGCCCACCATAATCTGAGACCAACCCTGCTCTGATGCACAGGCAGGATCTTGCCTTGCATCAGAGCCTCCTCCCCCTACAAACTGGCTGTAGTAGGTACTAAAATCCCACGCCTTACTTCACTGAATGGGAGGATGCCATGTGTCCTTCTCACCCAGTACTTGAGGGGACCAGGCTCTTCGTCCCTACAGTTTCCTTCGGCCCTCAGATTTAGGCCAATCCCTTGTCCCAGAGAATGGGACCAGGGGAGGTACCCTTGGACTCCCCTGCGCAGTCCCACTGCTGGAAGTCCACGGGTTTTTTTTGTTGTTGTTTGTTTGTTTTTTGTATTTTTCTGAAGCTGGAAACGGGGAGGCAGTCAGACAGACTCCCGCATGCGCCCGACCGGGATCCACCCGGCACGCCCACCAGGGGGCGATGCTCTGTTGCAACCAGAGCCATTCCAGCGCCTAAGGCAGAGGCCATAGAGACACCCCCAGCGCCCGGGCCAACCTTGCTCCAATGGAACCCTGGCTGCAGGAGGGGAAGAGAGAGACAGAGAGGAAGGAGAGAGGAGGAGGGGTAGAGAAGCAGATGGGCGCTTCTCCTGTGTGCCCTGGCCGGGAATCGAACCTGGGACTCCTGCACGCCAGGCCAATGCTCTACCACTGAGCCAACCGGCCAGGGCCAAGTCCACGTTTTGAGGACTGAGGACTCTCTATCTGGTCCTGCCCCTACTCACATTCCACGCCCACGGTGATGGTCTGGGAGTCCGTGCCATGCACATTGGTGGCCAAGCAGAAGTAAGTGCCTGCATCCTGTCGGGACACGTGCAGCCGCTGAGGCCAGGGAGTACCTTCCCGAGAGCAGCTCACTTGTGGGAAAGGGCGACCCAGGGCAACGCAGGTGGGTGCGGTAGCCTCAGTCCCTTCCAGCCACGTTTGGTGACTCGGGCAGGTGGACTCATCCATTTTTGGAGGTGCTGCAAAGCAGCCATGGGGTTGTCAAGGAAGAGCCAGAATGGGACACCCTTTACTCCAGCCCACCTGCCCACACCCCCACACCCCGGCCCACTCACACTCCACACTCACGGCCACCATCTTGACCATGGAGCCGTGCCGGTTGGTGGCGTTGCAGGTGTAGATACCAGAGGCAAATTCACTAGGGATTCTGGGAGCTCTGGGGTTAGGGTCTGGCGGTGCCAGCGGCAGCACCACCTTTTCACTGGTGCCCTTGGAGCCAATGCACTCCACTCTTGGCTGTGGCTTCCCATCAACTTCACAAGAAAACAGCTGTCCAGATCCTTCCACCCATGTCCAATTGCTGGGGCAGCTCAGCTCCTCGAAACTGGGGCTATCTGGGGAGCAAAGAGTAACACAGGAATTGAAAGTCAGGGCAGAGTTACTCAGACATACTGCAACTTGCCCCTTGTTGCCCCCACTCACATTCCACCGTGATTGCTACATTTTTGGTCGCAGAGCCTCGAGCATTGGTGGCTTCGCAGCGATAGGTGCCTGCGTGCTCCCGGGCCACATGCAGCAGGCCCTCGATGACCTCATTCTCCCCAGAGCGCACACAGCTCACGTTGGGCGGTGGTACCCCATGTGCCACACAGGTTAGTGAGGCTTCTGTTCCTTCCAGCCATGTAATATGTTCTGGGCAGCCCACACTGTCCAGCGCTGGTGCGTCTGGAGACAAGAGTGTTGTTGGGTTTGGGAATCATCCTAATTTCCCTAAATCTCTTTTCTGTTCCAAGGCAGCTACATAGGGTTGGGCAGGCTAATACCCTGCATATGGACAGTGAACCAAAGGGGTTTCACACCAGTCAAGCCACGTGCTGTTTAGAGTCCCATGAACCGCAAGGGACACCTTTTTCTGATTCCTGTAAAGTGCCCACAGGACCTTCCCCCAGTTTTTTTGTCCTCAAAACTGTTAGATGGCTTGGAGCACACCTTTCCAAGACTCTGCCCAAATACCATGCCTGCACACCACTAACCCACTCCCCTCCAAGATCTTCCCTTAATGCCAAACAGCAGTCTGTTCCCTTTCCCAAAATCCTACCCAAATTCACCCCTCAGGCTCTGTTCCGACTTTTCCCTATAAGCTGGCTACTTCTAGACTCTGGAACCAGACAAAGATACACCCTGTGCACCCCCACTCACACTCCACTGTCAGTGTCACGTCCTTAACCGCTTTGCCATGGACATTGGCTGCGGTGCAACGGTATGTGCCGGAGAGCGCGCGAGTGACAGGACCCAGCAGGCCCAGCGCCAACACTGCCCCACCATCGGGCCGGGCGCAGTGTACAGAAGGTGCTGGGTTTCCACGGGCCTCGCAACGCAGAATCTGCTCTGGGCCCTCAGGCCACGTCCAGCTCCTGGGACAGTCTGAATCATCCAGCCGGGGAGCATCTGGGGGCAGGGGTGTGGGATAGAGAGGCTACACTTGGACCATGAGAAAGGCTCCACTTCCATGACATGGCCAGGGGCTGGGTAGGTCCTTGGAGATCACAAGGAGGAGAAAGCTCAACTCACAGAGGACTCGCAGTTCAGTGCTCTCGTTCTTGCTCAGGATCTCTCGGTCTACCTCAATGTTGGCGTTGCAGAAGAAGCCCCGTCTGTCGTCGTTCACAGTGGCATTTAGCTGGAGCTGGGCGGGCTGTCCCGGGCCCGCGGCCGGAACTCCATCCAAAGTAACCAGAGCTCGGGCCCCAGCAGCGCAGGTGACTGTCACTATCTTCCCCTCCAGGACGCTGGGCTCGCTCAGGGTCAGGAGGGGCGCTGGGAAGCCTGGGGAGGAGCAAATGCTGAAGAGTCGACTGACCACTCCCCTTACCAGCAGGAACTCTTTTAGCTAGCATGCCCCGCCTCTCGAACTACTCAGACTCCGCCCCTTCTCACCTCACCCCTTCCAGGTGGTAAAAAGCAATACCCCCTTCCGGAAGTTCGACTCGGCTTCTCTTGCTCTTCAGTTTGCCCTCCATCTGCCCCGCCCCTCGGGACTCTCGGGTCCCCCCCATTCCAATTAGAAGCCCCGCCCATCATTATCCCGCTTTCCCTTTACTGGCCCCACCCCCAAGCCTCTGAAGTCCGAATTCACTCCCTCTTACTGTAGACAGTCACGTTCTCCCGGGTCTCGCGGCTCTCGCCCCCCAAGGTCACGTTGCAGACCAGCTGCCTGGAGCCCTCCTGCTCTGCGCTACCTGTAGCTGTGGCAGTGGCCATGAGCGCGTCCCCCTCGAGGGTGATATCAGGACTCAGCCTCTGGTGCCCCAGTGCCAGGTAGACCCGGGCTTCTGAGGCTGGAAACAGCCCGTCCAGGGAGCAGCTCACAGGTCTTTCCGAGCCCACTTCCCAGAGCCGGGGGGCAGCGAGGCGTGGGGGATCCGGAGACAGTGCTGAGAGTCGAACAAGAGAGCTTGAACTTAAGTACTGAACACTCAATATTTACGTACTAAGTGCTTTATATGCATTATGTTAACCTGCTATCCTCGAGACACAGAGAGCAAAATAGCTTTCAGCTAGTGAGTGTTGGCGTAGGATTAGAATTCAGATTTCTCTACCTCCAAATTTCTTGAGCATTGGGCCCATGTCTCTGCGTCCCCTTCTCCCCAAACACTTACCGAAGGTTTGGAGCTTTCTGGGGGCCGAGCTATTTTCAAACAGCCCCAGGCCGTGGGGCCGTAGGTCCAGCTCTGCGCGGCATGAGAAATTGACCCCATGATCCTCCCTCTGCGCCAGTACTGTAGCGGTTAGCACTGCGCCACGTGCTCGAGGTGGCTCCCGGGAGAAGCTGCGGCGGATCAGCTCCTGGGCGCCCCGCAGCAGGGTGACTGTGAGGCTCCCACGAGGCCCAGCGCCAGGGACCCTACAGCTCAGAGTGAAGTTCTTGCCCACAGGTTGCCAGGCAGGCAGCGGCACCAGCTCTACACGATCAGGCCGCTCTGCAAGGGAGGAACCAAGGCTCTTAGAAAAGCCGGGGCTCAGCTGTACGTGTAGTGCTATCCAGGGACCAAGCCGGGAGGGTTTGGGGAGCCAGAGTGTGGGGTCTGAAGGGGAGGGCCTCGTGACCCAGGGGGCAGGGCCCGGAAGGGAGGGAAAGTAGTGGAGTTAGAGAGTGGCTGAAGAGAACTCACGAAAAGTACGAATGAGCCCACGCGCCTGCAGTGTGCGTCGCGCGCAGCGGAAGAAGCAGACCGGCTGGGTCTCCGGCTCACGGATGTCCACCAGCTGCCGCGCCAACCAACGCAAACCCCTCTGGGTCCCATTCCGGCGCAGCGAGGTCTCCAGGCCACCGCGCTCGGGCCGTGGGCAGTTAGTGCTGCAATTCAGCCACAGCGATCCGCCACGCTCCACGAGCGCCACGCGGGGCTGCAGGTCCGCCCAGAAAGGCTCCTGCGCGACCGCTACCCAGAGAAATGTGGGCTCAGCCTGGGGAGTCACCTTCCTAGCATCTTAGCGCCCCTATGCTGACTCAGGGATTCCATAGGAAGGAGCCCAGGCCTCAGGTTTGGAGGCACGCTTCCAGGGTACAAAACCTCGAGGATGTCTCTGGGACAGGACAGCGGAGAGCTCTGGTCTCCAAGGTGCCAATGGGGTGATGAGAAAGCATAGGAGTTTGAGGGAAGGTGAGAGGGGAAATGGGGTCTTCGACACACAGCAACTCTGGGAGGAGGAGGCTCCAAGTAGGCGAAGGGTAATGAACTGGTTCTCAGGGTTATCACCGAGAGGGGGAGACTGAGGTTGAGGTGAGGGTAAAGACAAGATGAAGCGGAATCAAGGATAAGGGAGGACTCCAAACCCGGGTGAAGAACACAAAAAGAGGATCCGGGGCTAGGCTCAAGGAAGGAACCACGAGAACATCGAGGGACTCGGTTGTCAGGACTCCGGGGTGGGGCGGAACAGCGCCTCTGAATCACGGCAGTTGGGGAGATCAGATCCTCGTGGGCCGCAAATGGGGAAGATGCCAATCCGTGGACCATGGTGCATAGCAGAGCTTGAGGAGGTACCCCGGAGGGGACAATGGCGACGCGGGGTCTCCGGGGCATGAGGTTGGATGCGGAAGAACACCCAGGATCTCGAAGGGGGTATGGTAGAGACCTGGGCCAGCGAGGAGTCGGAAAGCTGGGTCTCCAATGTGTGTTGGGGGATGAGATATAGAGAAGAAAGCCCAGGGCTCAAGAAGGGGGAAGCGTGGGAGCGAGGCGAGGGCGGAGCCGGGAGGGGCAGGTGGCTTCTCAGGTCCCGGAACTCCGCCCCCGCCCTGTCCACCTAGAGCCCGGACTGGCTCTTACCTGAGAAGCCGATGAGCCCCAAGGCAAGGGCAACCCAGAGGCCGAGCAGCGCCCGGCTCAGCCCTGGCGAGGGCCCTGGCATTGCCACCGCGGGGTAAGTACAGGAGGAAAGGAGAGCGCGAGCGCTGAGCTGAGATCGAGGACGGCGCGGCGCCGCGGGTGGGGTATGGAGGAGGCACAGCTGAGCTCTGGGATTGGTTTAACGTTGGTAACTTGGTTTCCAAGGAGGGGGAGGCGTCAGAGGCGACGGGGAGGCGGGAGGGCGAGCGTTAGCCAGGCTGCCGGTCTCGGTGAAGGCGTGCTGGCAAGAGCTAGCGACCCCCGGGGATCTACGTGGAAGCCGCCCCTATCGCCTGGTGGCTTGTGGGGGCGGCCGCGAGCTTCCGCATCATTCCCCGGGGCGACACGTAGGTCGTAGAGTGGGGTGGGGGTGTTCTGGGTTGCCCTTCTCAAACCCCCACTCCACCTCTAGCTTAGATGCTAAAATGAGGAGCTGGACACCGAGCTCCTCCCCCATATTTTACCCTTCCCATCAACGCCCCTTGGAACCAGGATAGATTTGTGGGCTAGGAGAGACTGGGAAGCACAGGATAGGATAGGTACAGTTCTAGGGACGGAAGTGGAATGCCTCCCTCCTAGATCCTTACCCTTTTAACCCTGGGGAGTTGAGGATTAGGACTAGTCCTCCTCCAGCTCCGCCCCCGCACGCGACAGAGGGGGTGGGGACCAAAGTGCCTGCGAGCCAGGAACACGTGTGCGTGTGCGCAGCGTTCGTGGGCGTCCAAATTAGGGTCGGCTCGGCTGGCGGTCTGTATTTACCCAGCGTGCAGCGGGCACGTGTTTATTCCGAGTGTGCGAGCGCGAGCTGCGGAAGAGCGCCCTTGAATTCTCTTTCTGTGCGGTGGGCAGGGCCCTCAACCGTGTGGGCCCTGCCAGTCATCCAGCGCGGCCTCGATTGTGTCCACGCGAGACCATGAGACCAATTGTGACTTTTGACTCAGCATCCGGGCCCCCACGTGCCCTCCAGGCCCGGTGACTATCAGAACATTGCCAGAACGCGAGTCTGTGGCACCCCACATGGACTGATTACTTCTTTCCCTTAGTCAACACATGGGGTAGCTTTTCTGTATATCCACGTCCCTCAGTATGTCCATGTGACCCAGCCCATTTGTGCTCTTGTCCCCAGCGCTAACAAGTCAGCTATGGGAATCAGTTCTAGATACGCCCTTGTCCTCCAAAGTGCAGGACCAAAGGTGCAAGTAGCTCAGTTGGTCTAAACGTCTTTTTAAAATTTTTTTAAATTTTTTTTATTTATTCATTTTTAGAGAGGAGAGGGAGAGACAGAGAGAGAGAGAGGAGAGACAGAGAGAGAGAAGAGGGGGAGGAGCTGGAAGCATCAACTCCCATATGTGCCTTGACCAGGCAAGCCCAGGGTTTCGAACCGGTTAAAATTTTTTTTTAATGTTTCTTTTATTGATTTTAGAGAGAGAGGAAAAGAGAGAGAGAGAGACAGAGACGACAGGAACATTGATCTATCTGTTCCCATATGTGCCCTGACCTGGGATCGAACCTCCAACCTCTGTGCTTTAGCATGATGCTCCAGCTAGCGAGCTATACCCTCAGGGCGGTCAGGTCTTTTGATACTCCAAGTTTGCGAGTTCACTCTGGGTCAGGACACATACAAGAATCAACCAATGAATGCATAAATAAGTGGAACAACAGTCCATGATTCTCTCCATTCCTCTCTAAAATCAATCAATTTTCCTTAAATAATTTTAAGTGAAAAGGGGAAAGGAAACGTAACATCCAATCAGAGCTACTGCCTGATAGCAACAGAGCCAGTCAGCAAGAGCCATGTGAAGGCTCCCACCCACAGCCCAAGGCCCTGCAGCGCTCAGGCTTTGCCCATCTGCACCACACTGATAATACCACTAGTTAGAGGTGTTTACTACACCTGCTAGAAATGCTGAGGGGCTGGGAACCCCAAGTGGACCAGCGTGAGGAAACTTCAGGGAGTCAAGGGACTAGGAGAAAGTGATTATGAAAAGGCCAAGAAAAGACCACTTCTCAGAGGCAGTGCTCTACTGGGGAGCCTTCAGACCGTGGGAAGGGCTGGCTGAGGGAGGCTTTATTGATCTAGGCAGGGGTCTTCAAATTGTTCCTGATCCCTTTCTGCCCGGGCTCAGCAGGCATGGACCACCCTCTCTACGCAGGGGACTGCATCAGTAGGTACTTTCGAAGATAGGAGGCCCCCACGATGAGAAGAATAATCACAAGGGCTGTGATGGAGGTGGAAGTCAAGGCTTTGGACGTTGGGCTCCAAGCTGGGGGTAGGAGATGAGAATTAGGAATGGGACACTTGAAGGCGTGACGACTCACGTGGAGTTCAGATTGGCCAGCACACCCTCATGGGTTCATAACCCTTACTACCCACACCTCCTCAAGTCCCCAGGATTACAAGGGTGCCTCACCCAAGAATTTCAGCGTCATGGGAGCTGAGCTGCTGCGGACCACCAGGCCGTCGAGATTGAGGCGCGCGTGGCAGGTCACGGGCTGACAAAAATCGTGGGGCCTAGCCCTCAACACATGAGTCAGCGTCACGTTAGCCAAATCCAGGCCTGTGAAGCGCTCCAGGCTCTCGGAGTAGATGACCCGGCCGCCGTGCTGCAGGGTTACCACCAGGAAGCCCACTGGGAACACGTGCGTCACGTGGCAGCGCAGAGTGTACTCACTGCCCTTTAAAACTGGAGGTTCCAGAATCACGCTGTGTGGCCGTTCTAAAGCAAGAGGGGGCCGCTGAGTAAGGTCGGTGCGCGTCCCCTAGCGCAACTGTTAACTGCCCCATTTCTGTCCCCCTCCCTTCTCCCCAGTAGGGCCTGAACCCAAGTCCCTCACTGTAGGCGTTGATCCTGGCCGTGGCCCCCCGCGTTACTCCTGAGCAGGTGACGAAGCAGTGCACGTCGGAGCTCCAGGCCCTAATATCCAGGAGCTGGAAGGAGACCCAGCTGGGCCCGCTGAGCGTCTGGCCCCGCCGCAGCCCAGTATGCAGGGTGGAACCTTCCAACAGGGGGCAGCTGCTACTACAGTTGAGCCATACTGAACTCCCCGGCGGCACGGCCATGAATTTGGGGCTTATGCGCACCCAGAACGGCGCGGTGGTAGCTGAGGGCGCAGAAGAGCTGACTCCTGGGCTTTGCGTCCGTGCAGCCCCGCGCCTCCGCGCCCTGGGGCCTCCCGGGTAGGCTGCCGCCAGCAAAAGCAGCAGCGAGAGCGGGAGCAGAAACCCCATGGCAAGGAGCCCGAGCTGAGGGACAGTCGCCAGGAAGCCAAAGCAGGCTCTGTAGATAAGGGAGCCCACAGCCCCGCCTCCTCGACCCCACCCAGAGAGACAGAGGCTCCTAGAGGGCCAGGAGCCCTGAAATAAACCGCTCACAAAAATTAGGGGATATTTCAAAATGAATATGAAACGATTAAAGAAAAAAGCATTTTTTTTATTAAACAAGAACATCAGGCCCTGCCCGGTTGGCTCAGTGGTAGAGCGTCGGCCTGGCGTGTGGAAGTCCTGGGTTCGATTCCCGGCCAGGGCACACGGGAGAAGCGCCCATCTGCTTCTCCACCCTTCCCCCTCTCCTTCCTCTCTGTCTCTCTCTTCCCCTCCCGCAGCCAAGGCTCCATTGGAGCAAAGATGGCCGGGGCGCTGGGGATGGCTCTGTGGCCTCTGCCTCAGGCGCTGATGTAGCTCTGGTAGCAAGGGAGCGACGCCCCAGATGGGCAGAGCATCGCCCCCTGGTGGGCAGAGCGTCGCCCCCTGGTGCAGAGCGTCGCCCCCTGGTGGGCATGCCGGGTGGATCCCGGTCGGGCGCATGCGGGAGTCTGTCTGACTGCCTCCCTGCTTCAGAAAAATACACACACACACACACAAAAAAAAAAAAAAAAAAGAAGAAGAAGAAGAAAAAAAGAACATCAGAAAAGCAAAGGACAAGTCAAAGAATTGTTTGATTATGCAAATGAGATGCAAACCCAACTTTTATTTAATTGATGAAAATGCACTGTACAAAAGGCTGAAAGTACTGGAGTAGCTGCAGGTTCCCTGCTCCCCTAATTTTTGTGAACAACTCACGAATGGAATTTTTTAAAAAAAGAAAAAAAAAGCCTGACCAGGCGGTGGCACAGTGGATAGAGCGTTGGACTGGGATGCGGAAGGAACCAGATTCGAGACCCCGAGGTTGCCAGTTTGAGTGCGGGCTCATCTGGGTTTTTTTTTGTTTTTTTTTTTTTGTATTTTTCTGAAGCTAGAAACGGGGAGAGACAGTCAGACAGACTCCCGCATGCGCCCGACCGGGATCCACCCGGCACGCCCACCAGGGGGCGACGCTCTGCCCACCAGGGGGCGATGCTCTACCCCTCCGGGGCGTCGCTCTGTTGCGACCAGAGCCACTCCAGCGCCTGGGGCAGAGGCCAAGGAGCCATCCCCAGCGCCCGGGCCATCTTTGCTCCAATGGAGCCTTGGCTGCAGGAGGGGAAGAGAGAGACAGAGAGGAAAGAGAGGGGGAGGGGTGGAGAAGCAGATGGGCGCTTCTCCCGTGTGCCCTGGCCGGGAATCGAACCCGGGACTTCTGCACGCCAGGCCGACGCTCTACCACTGAGCCAACAGGCCAGGGTCATCTGGTTTGAGCAAAAGCTCACCAGCTTGGACCCAAGGTCAAGCAAGGGGTTACTTGGTCTGCTGAAGGCCCATGGTCAAGGCACATATGAGAAAGCAATCAATGAACAACTAAGGTGTAGCAACGAAAAACTGATGATTGATGCTTCTCATCTCTCTGCGTTCCTGTCTGTCTGTCCTTATCTATCCCTCTCTTTGACTCTCTGTCCCTGTAAAAAAAAAAAAAAAAAAGGGGATACCAGACCCCATTATAAACCAAATGATTTCGTGATTTTTTTGTTTTGTTTTTTTTTCCAGAGAAGGGTCTTTAATTTTCTCTCAAGTCTCAAAAGGTCCTAACACACCCAGATTTAGATTAGGGCCTCAGGGTTGGGCCTTGAACAGCTGTCTTTTCTTGGGGGAGGAAATAGGAGGACAGGGCTGTTTAGAGGGGCTGAAAAGGGCTCCAGCTAGACGTGGCACCTCCCTTAACTCATACAAGGCTGGGCCTAATGAAAAAGCTTTATTAGCACAAAGGAGAGGCTTCCAGAGCTGGGAAGCAGTCCTCCTCACTGTCTGCATGGCTCTCAGAAATTTGGAGCTGCCAGAGTTCTATTCTTACCATGGTCCCAATGAGATGGAAACAGGTAGGACAAAGCAGGGGCAAATGGATTGGGCAGAGTTTCATGGGACCCCATGGTTTAGCTGTTAAGGAGTGAGCACTCATGTTTAGGCATGCCACCAAGTGTCTTTGTGAGCACTAGAAGAGATGCATATAGGTAGAGAGGTGGCTAACTGAGATCAGCACCAGTACTGGGGGTTAAGAACTTCATGGATGTCTGACCTGTGGTGATGCAGTGGATAAAGCGTCAACCTGGAACGCTGAGGTCACCGGTTTGAAACCCTGGGCTTGCCTGGTCAAGGCACATACAGAAGTTGATGCTTCCTGATCCTTCCCCCCCTTCTCTCTCTCTGTCTCTATCTACCTATTTATCTCCCTACACCGTCTCTAAAAAGAATAAATAAAATCTTAAAAAAAAAAGAAGTCTGGCCTGACCTGTGGTGGCGCAGTGGGATAAAGCATCGACCTGGAAGTGCTGAGGTCGCCGGTTCGAAACCCTGGGCTTGCCTGGTCAAGGCACATATGGAAGTTGATGCTTCCAGCTCCTCCCCCCTTCTCTCTCTCTCTGTCTCTCATCTCTCTCTCCCTCTGTATCTCCCTCTCCTCTCTAAAATGAATAAATAAACAAAATTAAAAAAAAAAAGTCTGTGGGTTGTCCCTGGGAATGTCACCAGCTAAACCATGTTGAATTGTTTGCTAGTCCCCTTCTCAGGGAAAGCAGTTTGGCCAATGCAGTGGGAAATTCCACCCCATGTGATCTTTTTGCAGGGTAAAATGCAGAGCCAATACAACTGTACTTCACCATCCTGAATGAGAATAGACTGAGCTTCTGGAAGGCAGGAACTTCGTTTGTTTTTTTTTTTGTTTGTTTTGTTTTTTGCAAGAGAGAAAGAGAGAGAGAGGAGAGGGACAGACAGGAAGGAGAGAGATGAGAAGCACCAACTCATAGTTGTGGCACTTTAGTTGTTCATTGATTGCTTTCTCATATGTGCCTTGACCAAGGGGCTCCAGCCGAGCTGGTGACCTCTTTCTCAAGCCAGCGACTTTGGGCTCAAGCCAGCGACCATGGGGTCATGTCTATGATCCCACGCTCAAGCCGGCGACCCTGCACTCAAGTTGGTGAGCCTGTGCTCAAGTTAGCAATCTTGGGGTTTCAAACCTGGGTCCCCAGTGTCCCAGGCCAACGCTCTATCTACTGCACCACTGCCTGGTCAGGCTTTTCTTTTCTTTTCTTTTTAATTGACTTTACAGAGAGGGTGTTGGGGGAGCAAGAATTATCAACTCATAGTTGTTTCATTTTAGTTATTCATTGGTTTCTTATAGTATGTGTCTTGACTGGGCAAGCCCAGGGTTTTGAACCAGCAACCTCAGCATTCCAGACTGACACTTTATCCACTGCATCACCACAGGCTAGGCATTTCTGTTCATCTGTGTACCATTCTACCCCCCATAAAAGTCACTAATAAATATCTGGTAAACGAACAAATAGGCCTGACCTGTGGTGGCGCAGTAGATAAAGTGTCAACCTGGAAACACTGAGGTTGCCGGTTCAAAACCCTGGCTTGCCTGGTCAAGGCACATATGGGAGTTGATGCTTCCTGCTCCTCCCCCTTCTCTCTCTCTCTCTCTCTCTCTCTCTCTCTCTCTCTCTCTCCTCTTTCCTCTCTAAAATGAATAAATAAATAAAAAAAGAACAAATGAATTACGAGCTGGGACCAGTCAGTGGACAGCAGTGCCAGAGCTGGCTTCTGTCGGAGGAAGTGTGGTAGTTTGTGTTTCTATGCTGCCCATGTCTGGGCAGGGCCACTTCTCTTTTAGGACTATAGGGCCTTAGCACATGCAGTAGGGGGTGAGTCTCTATGTTTTCCAGATGGGTGTCCCAATGCCAGAGGTTCCTGTCTCCATCACACCCCTCTGGCCAGGTCAGCCTTTGATATCACTAGCAGTCAGGCCCCTCGTCTTGCCTCAGAGTCTTGGTTCAGTCCTGTTGCTACAGGTCAGGTGTGAGGCTTGGGAGTCCTGAGTGTGCAGGTGCCATGACCCCCAAATGCCGTCTTTATTCTGACCGAGGCCTCTATCCTGTCCCCTGACACCCCAAGAAGGGTGCTGCTGAATGGGATATGTCTGCCACTGTTCAATTCAGGACCGCTGCCACATTGGTGGAGGCCCTGTCCAGGGACAGGCTCAGGGTGGTGTGTTCAGCTTCATGGCGACTGCCTCTTGGGCCTTCTGTAGCTTGTATTCCCGGATCTTCCGCTGGCGGTTATAGAGGTAAGCAGCTGTGCACACAGTGCCCAAGGTGACTGCAGCTGCCACCAGAATGATGACCATGTTATTCGGCTGGGCTGTATGGAGAACAATAAGGGGAGGTGGGGGTTTGGCCAGGCTCACTGCCCCTGCCCTGCCCTGCCCTGAACACTGGCACACTTACAGATCACGTTCACAACCACTTCACGTGTGACCTCACCAAGACGGCTGGTGGCCTTACACGTATAGGTGCCTGAAATAGTCCACTTGACAGGCCTCAGGTCCCCAATGGGGAGCAAAGCCTCATCCTTTTTCCGGCGACAGTCCAGCTTGGGGGTTGGGTTCCCCTTGGCCTCACACCTCAGGGTCTGCTGGGAGCCTTCCTGCCAAGTCCAGTTTCCAAGGCAATCCCTCTCATCTAGTCGAGGGCCATCTGGAGAAACAAGATGAGCGATGGAGTTAGGGACCAGGACACCCCTCAACACCCAAGACTGGAGCACTTAGGTAGGGAACCCAGGGTAGGGACAGAGGTAGGCTTGGGAAGACAGGAGCTCATTGGGTCTTAGGAGGTAGGCCTTGGAGGTCAGGGGTCATTGTCCAGCAGCCCCACTCACAGAGGACATGGAGCTCCTGGGTCTTGTTCTTATACAGCATCTGCCCAGCCACCTCCAGGGCAGCAGAACATGAGAAGTTACGCCCGTTGTCCTCGGCACTGGCATTCAGCTTCAGTTGGGCACTGGAGTCTGGAGGCTTGGTGGGGGCCCCGCTTAGCGTCACCACAGCTCCAGCATGGGCCTTACACTCCACGATCACCACAGTCGACTCAAAGACCTCAAACTTGTTTCCAAGGTCCTCGAGTGGACTGTGGTGAACTCGGAGGGTCAGGCTGGGAGCTGGGAAGCCTGGGGGAGGAGCACACAGTGAACTTCACCCATAGTTCTGGCCCCACCCCTCAGAGGCCCCACACTGGTCTCTACTTACTGTAGATGGTCACATTTTCCTGAGTCCTCTGATCCTGGTTTCCCAGCATCACTGCACATGTCAGCTGTCGGATGCCTTCGTCCTTCCCAGTCACGTTGACCCAAGCAGTGGCCGAGAGGAAGTCCTTGCTGTACTTGACTGTGGGTTCCAGCCTCTGGTCCTCCAGTGCAAGGTGGACCCGAGCCTCTGAGACTGGGAAAAGCCCATCCAGGGTGCAGTTCACGGGCCAGTGTGTACCCACTTCCATGATCCGGGGGGTAGCAAGACGTGGGCGGATCTTTGGCAGGACTAGCCAGAGAGGATGGGTGTGAACAGAGAAGAGACTGAAGCCCTTTCCTGTAGCATTTTCATTCCATCACCTGGAACTCCTCTTCCCAGGAAACTGCCCCGGACACTTGCACCCTTTATCCTGGGTCATAGCCTTCTCAGAAGATCCTGTGTTCCATTCAGCTCATCCCTCAACACCCCACCCTAAAGGCCAAGAACATGCTCTGCCCAAAAGCCTTTGCAATCTCGGTCACTACTTTCTCAGTACCCTCATAGCTAGGAGTCCCTCCTTCCCAGAAACCCTGCACCCCAAGCAGGAACACTGCCTAAGCCTGGTCTCTTACAGACTCCCCAATATCTCACCGAAGGTTCGGAGCTGTCTGGAGACTGAGCTGTTCTGGAACAGTCCCAGCCCAAGGGAATGAAGGTCCAGTTCTGTGCGGCAAGAGAAATTGGTGCCATGGTCATCTCTGCGTGCCAGCACCGTGGCTGTGACCTCAGCAGGCTCCTTGACCACAGGCTGCTGATTCAGCACCTCCTCCCCTCGGAGCAGCGCCACGGAGAGGTGGGCCCGGGGTGCCCCTCCCTTCACCTGGCAACGTAGGGTGAGGTTTTCACCCACAGGCTGCCAGTGGGGCAGGGATGCCAGGTCCACGCGCTCTGGGAACCCTGGGGGAGGAGAGAGGGAGTGTCATGTGAATTGGACAGGACACCCACCAGCAGGGGGCACTGGGGCCCCGCACCTGGGCCAGGGAAGCCTCGCCACTCTCTCTCCCCTAAACACACCCCAAACCACCTAAGCCATACAGGAATGTTAAGAACTTCAGGGGAAACCTGTGAGAAGTCCCCAAGTGGTTGTGAAGGGGCAAAAACAATTCTTTATTCACTGCAGTATCTAAGTCTGAAAAGTGAAAAAGAACCTCCCAGCCTATTACCAGGTATCAGGTGAAATAAACAGTAAATCTCAGCTGCCCAGTCCATTAGAGATTGTTTTAAAAAGACTCCTCCTCCCCCTTCTCCTATCTTGGTCATATTTTTCTCTGTAGAGCCCCTCACCCTCTGATGTACAAGATCATCTACTCCAGCGGTTCTCAACCTGTGGGTCGCGACCCCGGTGGGGTCGCCTAAAGCCATTGGAAAATACATAATGCATATCAGGTATTTACATTCCTAATCATAACTGTAGCAAAATTACAGTTATGAAGTAGCCACCAAAATTATTTTTTGGTTTGGGGTCACCTCAACATGAGGAACTGTATTGCTATTGCGGGGTCACGGCATTAGAAAGGTTGAGAACCACTGATCTACTCAGTGAACTGTTCCTCCTCAATTTCCCCCCATGGAATGTCAGCCCAGGAGGCAGGGATTTTTGTTTGCTTTGTGTCCGTCATGTTGGTACACAGTAGATACTCTATAGTTTTAGAAAGAATGAGGTTGAGCCACCCACACTGATTTGAGGACTTTCAGGAGCCTGTTTTAAGGGCTTTCCCTGAATGTGTTGTGTGATCCCCTGAAATGTTAAAAATGTAAGAACAACCCACAGACACTCAAAATGCAACTCTGAATAACCCCTGAAAACACAACTTGTAGGCTTGGTTTTTGCAGGTCGGGGATTCCACTCTGCACCAGGTAACAGAATTCAGAGCCTAAACTGCCTGTGAAAATTTACAATAGAATCCTGGTGAGCTGTGACTTAGTGCTGAAATCCCCCCAGGCTCTGCAGGGAGGGATCTAGAGGGCTCAGTCACTGTCCCCTTCTCAAAAAGCACTGAAATGCCACTCAGTGATGCTGTTAAAGTGTCAGGGACTTGGGTTTGGTTCCTAGCTTTTTTGCTTTTTTGCAATGTCTATGGGTGAGTGACTTTGGCTCTGAAACAGTCCCAGCCCCCAAGCTGCAAAAACAGAGCCTCGGTTTCCTGTGCTGTAAAGTGGGGCTATTGGAAGTAGGACTATTATTAATCCATTTTAAAAGGTTGAGTGAGTGAGTGTAAATGGGCATAAGGTTTCCTTTTAGGGCGATGAAAATGTTCTAAAATTAGATTGTGGCGATGTTTGTACAACTCTATAAACACTAAAATTCATTGAACTGCACGCTTCAAAGCTGGTTCTTTAAAAAAAAAAAAAAAAAAGGCTGAGAAACCCTCAGACATCCAGCTTTGACATTTAATCATCTGCTGCAAACCTCAACTTGCAGAGCTAGAGGTCCTCTTGAACCTCAACCCCCACATCTCCAAGCCCAGCTCTTTGCCCTGAAAGCCAGACTGGTGAAATAGGTCTGTCCCTCTTCTTGACCCCCTACCTTCAGTCCCTCACCAAGTCCAGGTCACTCTGCTCTTCATATATTTGTCCGTTTTTCTCTTCCTGTACTCAGCCACTGCCCACAACACGTATGGCTTAGACAAGGCCCTCGGCCAACTATTCTCTGGCTTCCCACATGTCTAGCCTCCTGCTAGCTAGATCCCTGGCCTGCTCACACACTCTATCACCCTGAGGAGAAGTTCCCAACTCCTCGGCCTGGCATATAAGACCTTCCCAACCCCAGAGCAGTATGTTTCCCCACTCCAAACCTTCCCACAGGCTGTTCTCTCTGCCCAGAATGCTTGTCTACAAACTCCTATGCATCCTTCAAGGCCTAGTTAGGGGTCACCTCCTGTGGAATTATCACTAAGCTTTCTAGAGAAAGCTTGGCTACCCAGGGATGCCCCTCATCTTTCCACTGATGGTGGGGCAGGACCAAGCCACAGTGGCTCTTAGATGACACTCCTGTTACTGTGTGCCAGCTATGTGCTCCATTTCACAAAGGCAGAAACTAAGGCAAAGTTCGGTGCCCAGAGTTACAGTGGGAGAAAGTGGTAGAGCTGGCACTCACATTTGAAGGGCTGGGCTTTCAACTATCAGGCCAAGCTGTGGAAGGTCCTTTTAGGAAGTTTCCCCAGGGTTTATAGAGGCAACCGGGAATGTTTGGGGTCTTCCCCCACCTGGCCAACATCTGCTCAGACATCCTCAAAATCAGAAGCAAAGCTGATATTTACCCAAAGGCTTCCTCACCCAGACACCATGAAGATGGAATGTCCTTCATGCCTCGCTGTGTCTTTATACCCCTCCCAGGAGGTCTCATATGAAAGTCAATCAAGAAGCTATGTTCCCCACAGTCACCCAATTAGTAAGGGTTATGCTGGGACTGGAACCCTGGGCTGTCTAATCCCAAAGCCAGTTGGTCAATTCTTTTCTTCCTCCTCCCTCCCTCCCTCCCTCCCTCCCTCCCTCCCTCCCTCCTTCTTCCCTTCCCTTCCCTTCCCTTCCCTTCCCTTTCCTTTCCCTTCCTTCCTTCCTTCCTGGTTTGTTTTATTCTAATTTGAATTTTATGTATTGCCTATGGTCATAGTAACTTATTCTCACAGTTCAAAATGCCCAAAGGTAAAAAGAAAAGAAGGAAGGAAGGAAGGAAGGAAGGAAGGAAGGAAGGAAGGAAGGAAGGAAGGAAGGAAGGAAAAGGAAAGGAGAAAGAAAGAAAGAAAGAAAGAAAGAAAGAAAGAAAGAAAGAGAAAAAAGAAAAAAGGAAAGGGAAAAAAGGTACAAGGAGAAAAAACTCACTCCTGCCCTCTCCTGGAGCCACCTCCCCTCCCCAAACTAATATGGTCATTTCTTTCAGTAAACACAGCCTCCCTCACCCCACTCCTGCCACTCCCTAACACCCAGAATGGCATGCCACTCATTCTGGGCATACCTTACTTCTTTTGAACTTGACCTGTCTAGACCTTTAGAGCACACTCTCTTTTGGAACAAAAGGAGCTTCCTCAGTCTTGTACACAGTTGTATACTATTCCACTGTATAGTCAAATCATACTTTATCTCCAGCCCTTAACATTTGAGAGGCTTGCAAACTTTTGTGCCCTTCCAAATCAAACTGCAGTGAATAACCCCACCCCTAGTTCCCTTGTGGGCGGGCACACATGTAAACCCATTTCCCAGGAGTAGGATTTCTGTGTCAAAGGACACATGCACATATCATTTGAGGAACTGAGGCCCACTTCTCTCTGAAAGCCAAGGTTGTGCTTCCTTATGCTCCCACACTGTCAGCAGTGTCCCAGCACTGCCTGCTGTCCTGTAGTCTTGCCAGCACAGCTGTTACTATTTCCATTGTTACTAATATGTGAAAAAAGCCACTTCAGGGCTAGCTTTAATTTGCATCTTTTAAAAAAGAGTTAGGCACTGGCAGGGTAGTTCAGTTGGTTGGAGTATTATTATCCTATAAGCCAAGGTTGTGGGTTCAATCCCCAGTTAGGGCAGATACAAGAATCAATCAATGAATGCATAGATAGTTGGAACAATGGATTGATGTTTCACTCTCTCTCCCTTCCTTTCTCTCTAAATCAATAAATTAAAAAAAAGCCTGACCAGGCGGTGGCGCAGTGGATAGAGCGTTGGACTGGGATGCGGAAGACCCAGGTTCGAGACCCCGACGTCACCAGCTTGAACCCAAGGTCGCTGGCTCCAGCAGGGGGTTACTCGGTCTGCTGAAGGCCCGCGGTCAAGGCACATATGAGAAAGCAATCAATGAACAACTAAGGTGTTGCAACGTGCAATGAAAAACTAATGATTGATGCTTCTCATCTCTCTCCGTTCCTGTCTGTCTGTCCCTGTCTATCCCTCTCTCGGACTCACTCTCTGTCTCTGTAAAAAAAAAAAGATTACAAGCCACATATTAAAGAGTCAGATCTAAGGTCTTGTCAGTGGCCTAGAGAGCCAGCATTCTCAAATGTGCTGAATCTCTATTGATGCTCTAACTACATCCTAGGAAGTTCAAGGAAGGGTTTCAAATGATAAGGAGGCTTTCTGAAGATGTGCCCACCTGCCCTTCATTGAGAACCTCCCTGGGCCCACCACCAAACTTCAAAGGCATTCACAGACTGCTGGGGACTCCCCTGCCCACCTTCCCCACCCAACATGCCTAGTCCAGCCCCTGGGCCCAGCCACTCACAGTACACAGTGATCGACGTTGAAGCTGCCGACTGCTTAGTGCCACAGTTTGAGAAGCACATTGGTCTGCTGTTATCTTGTATGTCACTAAGTTCATAGGTCACCCAGTGGGACCCATTGGCCACAACACTCTTTGTCAGTGGAGTCTCTAGACCCAAAATGGGATGTTGATCACAGGAGGCTGTGCAGTTCACCTTCATGGAGCCACCTCGGGGTATGATGGCTTCTAGGGGCTTCACTGATGTTTGGGCAGCTCCAGGCCCTGGAACAAAAGTGTGAAGAAGAGAAAGGCATTATGAATTGGGATCATCAACATTCCTGGGTCCCCAGCCTGTGCTGGAGTCACAGCCTTAAACAAGACAAAACTCTCTGCCATTAGTGTGGGAGACAGAAAAAAATCATAAGCAAACAGGATAATTAATAACTGATGTTAATAAGAGCTCTGACAAAAACAAAACAGTGTGATAGAACAGACAGTGACTTGGCAGCAGGGTAGTGTGTGAACAGAGATATAAAAGATAAGAAGGGCCATACAAAGGAAAGGGAAATGAGTTCCAGAATGCAAAGGTCCTGGGGCAGAGTGTCTGGAGCCCAGTCAGCAAAGGGAAAGAGGTGGGGTAAATGAGGTCAGAAGATCATGCAGGCAGTGTAAGCCATTCCAAGGAAGTGTTTTTCACTTTTCATTCTGAGAACAATGGGGAGCCATTGGAAGATTTCAGCAGAAGAGGGACATGGCATCACTGTCCTCACACCCAAGAGGTCAGGTGCAGGGGTCAGCCTTCTGGAATTGAGGGGTTTGAATCAAGCTGGTTCCTCATTCCCTTTGACAAGTGGTCTCCTCTCTCTGGCCTCAGTTCCTCATCTGTAAGGTGGGTGTGTATAGTCCCTCCACCCAACACACACACACCAACCCTGCTAATGAAAGTAACTCAAAGGACAGCAGGGAGCAAGTAGCCTCAGGTAAGGAAAGGGATTGTGTTAGCTCCCTCAGACCTTGGTGCCTCCAACACTGAAAAGATGTCTTTCTGAGCCCCTCCCTCCTACAATACCCCCAAAGATTCCTGCCCTCAGCTTTGGGCCCACTCTATCTAGGGTGGGGGTGGGGTGTGAAAACAGCTCTCTGAGAGTAGTCCAGAGCTCATTCCCATTTCACAGTGGGAAATGGTGAGACCTGGAGAGGGGAGGTTAGTCAGGAAGCAGTAGAATCTGGACTTCAGTCTACATTAGACCATTTTGTAGAGCTGGTAACCATGGTGTCCATCTTCCACTCTCCTGCTCTCCCACCCTGGCCACCATTTGAGATTCTCCAACCCCCTTCTCCTCTCCCTCCAGGTCGGAGTTAGTGGAGGGCTGCTGGGGAATCTCACTTCTCAGCCTCTGGTCCTTGGGCAAGTCAGGCCTGGAATTCCCCTGAGCAGAAGCATGTCTGGACTTCCCCAAGAGCAGGAAAGGAGGAACAAAAAGTACATAAGGTGTGGGGGTCCCCAGTCCGCTCAGAGGGTAACCACGTCCCATACCACCTGACAGTCTCTTAGGGGCAGATGTGCATTAGGCTAGGTGACACCAAGGCAAGGTGGACACAATTACATTATTGTCCTCTATTTTACAGCTGAGAAACTGAGGCTGGGTAGGCTCAGCCTATTAACCCCAGGCCACACATTGAGGGGGATGCAGTTTCTGGATTTGAGCCTATGGCATTTGACTCTTTAAAAAGATTTTATTTATTGATAGAGAGGAGAGAGAGAGAGAGAGGGAGAGAGAGAGAGAGAGAGAGAGAGAGAGAGAGAGAGAAAGGGGGACAGTAGCAGGAAGCATCAACTCATAGTAGTTGTTTCTCATATGTGTCTTGATCAGGCAAATCCAAGGTTCCCCGCTGCCACCTCAGCCTTCAGGTCGGCGCTTTAGCCACTGAGCCACCACAGGTCAGGCTACGCTTGACTTTCAATGGATGGCTCTAGCCCCAACTTCCAGTAAAGAACTACCTAAAACGAATGACTTTGTCCCTAGCCGGTGGAGAGCCAATCCCCCACCACCACCACCGCTCTCAGGGCGCAGCCCGGATTCCGGGCGCTGGTCAGACGACAGCCCTATCCTCGACTCACCTGGGAGCAGAGCCCCAAGCAGGGCCAGGAGCGCTGGCAGAGGGGGCCGGGCGACGATGGCAACCATAGCAACCTAGGCAGGGAGAACCTTAGAATCGTGCAAGTGAGGCTGTTCGCAGCGCGGACTTTGACCAGCGACTTGCACATCCCTTTATAGTGGCTGGCCACAGGGGGCCGAAGGGCGGTGCTGCCTTCCCGGAAACCTCGTGCCCTCCCCTCCGGAACAAAGTTTTCTGGCATTTCCGGGTTGACAAGGTGCCGGGCCCCAGCCTGGCTGTGCCCCCTCGCTGGCCGCTGGAGCGCTGGAATTTCCTAATTGATGCAATTCAACCCGGATAGTGCTCTGGGTCCTAGTGGTCCGGTCCCCAGGCCAGATTAACCTTGATTCTGTGTTTACACTGTGCTGAGCGTCTACAACTACCCTTGAAGAGTACGGACTGTTATCGTGCCCATTCCAGAGAGGGGTAAACTAAAGTTCTGAGATGCGAGGCGATTTGACTCCCAAGCGCCTGAAGCCCTCTTTGAACCTAGTAGAGTCGACGATCCCTCGCAGGGGAAGGGGCCTGGGAATCCTCCCGGGGCAGCTTCCATCAAATGTGTCTTGCCCCCAAGGAGGACGTCCCTACCCAGTTTGGCAAAGATTTCCGAAAAGCGCCAAAGCCGGACTAGGCACCTCCAGGCATCTGCATACCACGAGGGTGACGACACACAACGTTGTCACGTCCCAGGATAGGCATCTTGCCACCCATTGGCACCCCTACTCCCGAGGCCTCGCTTCCCCTTTTCGCTTTGGCCGCGGGGGCGTCTTTACAGCTCCCAGAAAACGGAAGGAAGCTCGGTGGTCCCAGCAGGCGGAGCTCCCCGTTGCCATACCCAAGCTCATCAGGGAAACTGAGGCAGCCAACCTGGAGCGGGAAGGAGAGGTGCTCGAGGCATTGCCTTTCCATAGGAAACCGAGAAAGCTCTTAGGCCCCTAAGTGGAGAGGGGAGAGGGGGCGCTCAAACACCTGCCCATGGCTTGCGGCTCTCAAAACGCGTACCCTAAAACCTGAACCTCAGGCTCTAGCACTAAATGTGTGCAGGAATTTGACGGGGCTGGTTCCATTAGGGTGTTAGGGGCGTTCTACAGGCCACCCCCACGTCCCCATCCCTAAGGTCCCAGCCTCTGCGTGTGACCCCAAGTCACGTCATCCACCACGTCGAGGCTGGGAACTCTGAAGTATCCGAGCGCGCCAAGTGGTGGAGTCCAATGCTTCCTGTTGTGGGGCGCGCGCCGCGTCGCCATGGATACCGTTGAGGGGTCAGGGGTTCAACAAGCAGAGGGGAAAGAGAATCGGCCCGGGGGAAGCCCCCGCCTTTCCTCCTGCCAATGGGGCTGCAAGTCATTGGTCACCCAGAAACGCGTCCCTCCGCCCTCCTCCCACAGTCGCGATGGCTCCTGCGGAGTTTCCACGGGGATTTTTCTTCATAGGGGGTGGAGGATGCTAAATTCCCCTCCAGTGCTGAGTGAGGACCAGGGACGTCCCTGCCCCTCAGAGAGTCTGGTGAAATCCTGCGCGAGGTGTCATTTTCTGGCGGATTTTTCACAGGTTTGCATCGCGGAGTCCCTTGGCCTTGACTCGAAGTGCACGGGCCGCTAGCTCCCCCGCGCGGCCCAGATACCCTCTGCAGCCAGAAAAGCCTGGTTCTCCACACCGCTGCGCAGTGTTAATTGAGAGCCTCTTCTGTACCAGGCATCTTTCTAGATGCTGGAGACACACAATGAACAGAACGGAACAGAGCAAAAGTCTCTGCCATCGTGCTGAGGTAGTCTTAGTGGGAGCGACAGACAAGAAACAAAAAGAAAATTGGCCTGACCTGTGCTGGCGCAGTGGATAAAGCATCGACCTGGAATGTTGAGGTCCCCGGTTTGAAATTCGAATTTGCCCGATCAAGGCGCAAATGAAAAGCAGCTACTCCAGCCCTGGCCGGTTGGCTCAGTGGTAGAGCGTCGGCCTGGCGTGCGGAAGTCCCAGGTTCGATTCCCGGCTAGGGCACACAGGAGAGGCGCCCATCTGCTTCTCCACTCCTCCCTTTCTCCTTCCTTTCTGTCTCTTCCCCTCCCGCAGCCGAAGCTCCATTGGAGCAAAAGATGGCCCGGGCGCTGGGGATGGCTCCTTGGCCTCTGCCCCAGGCGCTAGAGTGGCTCTGGTTGCGACAGAGCGACGCCCCAGATGGGCAGAGCATCGCCCCCTGGTGGGCGTGCCGGCTGGATCCCGGTCGGGCGCATGCGGGAGTCTGTCTGACTGCCTCCCTGTTTCCAGCTTCAGAAAAATACACACACACACACACACACACACACACACACACACAAAGCAGCTACTCCGAGTTGATGCTTTCTGCTTCTTCCCACCCCCCACCTTGTCTCTCTCTCTCTTCTCTCTAAAAAATCAATAAATAAAATCTTTAAAAAATAAAATCAATGGGCCTGACTTGTGGTGGCACAATGGATAAAGCGTCGACCTGGAAATGCTGAGGTTGCCGGTTCGAAACCCTGGGCTTGCCTGGTCAAGGCACATATGGGAGTTGATGCTTCCTGCTCCTCCCCCTTCTCTCTTTCTGTCTCTCTTCTCTTCTCTCTCTCCTTTCTAAAATGAATAAATAAAAATTAAAATTAAAAAAATCAATGAAGTGTTAGTTTGCTACTAGTGCTAAGGAGAAAAATAAAGTGAGGAAGGGGAGAGGTAATATGAGGGTTAATGTACTTTTAAATAGAGAATTCTGGGAAAGATTGAGTAGGTGACATTTGAGCTTAAACCATAGGGTGGTGAAGAGGATGCTGTGACAATATTAAGAAGATAATATATCAGGCAAAGAACACTGAATGTGCAAAGGTCCTGAGGTAGGAACTGCCTTCAGGAACAGCCAGGAGGCCAGTGTGACTGGAATGCAGTAAGGAAGGTGGAGAGATGGAGGAGGGGAGGGCAGAAAGGGGGTGAGGCAGAGCATGCCTGTGCTTGTTTGCCTGAGTATGTGTGTAGGGAAGTGGGCATTTTGGCTTTTCCTCTGAGTGAGGTGGGAGCCATAGAGTGTTCTAAGCAGAGGAAGGTGTTTACAGGCACCCTCCTGAGACTTCAGGAGCTCTAATCAAGGGGTGGGAGGACAGGGTGGAAGACAGATGGGAGAGGAAGTGAATGCTCTAGTTCAGGCTAGTAACCATGGGGCCTGGACTGGACAGTGGCATTGGAGAAGTCAAATTTGGCATCTGTTTTGGTGGCAGAGCCAACTGAACTTGTTAAAACATGGGGGCAGGGCAGAACAAAGGATGACTCCTTGAGGTCATGCTCTGAGACTCTGGGAGGATGGAGGGTAATTTCCTGAGTGAGGAGGGATGGTAATGGCAGGAGGAACATGCACACTCCCCTTAATTTTTTTTTCAAGGAAAAGGGAAGCATAGTCCCCAGTCCTTTGCTGCAGTTGCCAGGAAAGGAAGGGCTTCCTCCAGGATGCCAGGCAGTCTAGAACAGTCCAAAGAATAAGCCAAAGGCAGAGATATCTATGCCTAACTCCATGACATTATGCTTGCTCTCCCCTCACTCTCAGCTTTGGTGTGGACACTTTGAGGTTTTCTCAGCTGAGAATGCTCTTTCCTCATCTCCGATATGGCCTGCTCCTACTTTCTTCGGGCCTGAGCCTACCCCCAAAACTTTCCTTTATTCCCCCCACCCCAATCCTGAGCCATGCCCTGTTCACTCCCTGTTCCTTGACTTAATGGGTTCATTACTGAAAGTTCCTTTACTTGATGAAATTCTTTTTTTTTGAGAGAGAGAGAGAGAGAGAGAGAGAGAGAGAGAGAGAGAGGTAGAAGTATTAACTTGTTGCTCCACTTAGTTGTGCATTGATTGTTTCTCATCTATGCTTTGGGCAGGGACAGAACCGGTGACCTTGGGCTTAAGCTGATGACTCCAGGCCCTAGCCAGCAACCTTGGGTTTCAAACCAGTGACCTTGGTGCTCTGGGTCCACACTCTATCCACTGTGCCACCACCAATCAGGCCGACATTCTTTTTATTTATCTGATTGTCTATGACCTTTATTTCTGTGAACCCAAGAAAGGCAGGGACCCTGTCCACCACAGAACCTGAATCAATGAATGATCATTTTAGCAGGTGATCAATACATAATAGGTGAATAAATGAAATTCTCTTGTCTCTGAGCATTCTGCACATGCTGTTCTTCCAGCACAGAATTCCCTTCCCACCATTTTTACAAAACGTTCCTGAGAATTTCATTCACAAGATTGGCATGCAGGTAGTTTATCTGGAAGGTGATCCCAGGAAACACCTGAGCCAGGGGGAATCAAGGAAGGGAGACAGCAAAGGGGAACTTTAGTGGATTTCCCCTTTGGGGGCAAATGGAATTCATCTCATGGGGAATTTATTTATTCATTTTTATTTTTTACAGAGACAGAGAGAGAGTCAGAGAGAGGGATAGACAGAGACAGACAGACAGGAACGGAGAGATGAGAAACATCAATCATTAGTTTTTCATTGAGCATTGCACCACCTTAGTTGTTCATTGATTGCTTTCTCATATGTGCCTTGACCGCAGACCTTCAGCAGACCAAGTAACCCTTTGCTCGAGCCAGCGACTTTAGGTCCAAGCTGGTGAGCTTTTTGCTCAAACCAGATGAGCCCACACTCAAGCTGGCGACCTCAGGGTCTCTAACCTGGGTCCTCAGCATCCCAGTCCAATGCTCTATCCACTGTGCCACCGCCTGGTCAGGCTCTTTCCTTTTTTTAAGATTCCACATATAAGTGAAATCATACAGTATTTGTTTTTGATTTACTTTTCTCTTAATATAATGCCCTTAAAGTCTATCCATGTTGTCATAAGTAGCAAGAGTTCCTCCTTTTTAATGATTGAATAACATCCCATTGTGTGTGTGTGTGTGTGTGTGTCTACATGTTTTACATACATATATATATTACATCTTCTTTATCCATTCATCCATCATGGACACTAAGGCTGTTCCCATGCATTGGCCACTGTAAATAATGAACATGGGGTTGCAGATATCTTTCCAGGTAGTGATATTATTTCCTTCAGATAAATACCCAAAAGTGGGCCCTGGCCGGTTGGCTCAGCGGTAGAGCGTCGGCCTGGCGTGCGGGGGACCCGGGTTCGATTCCCAGCCAGGGCACATAGGAGAAGCGCCCATTTGCTTCTCCACCCCCCCTCCTTCCTCTCTGTCTCTCTCTTCCCCTCCTGCAGCCAAGGCTCCATTGGAGCAAAGATGGCCCGGGCGCTGGGGATGGCTCCTTGGCCTCTGCCCCAGGTGCTAGAGTGGCTCTGGTCTTGGCAGAGCAACGCCCCGGAGGGGCAGAGCATCGCCCCTTGGTGGGCAGAGCATCGCCCCTGGTGGGCGTGCCGGGTGGATCCCGGTGGGGCGCATGCGGGAGTCTGACTGTCTCTCCCCGTTTCCAGCTTCAGAAAAATACAAAAAAAAAAAAATACCCAAAAGTGGAACTGCTGGATCACATGGTAGTTCTATTCTTAATTTTTTAGAACCTCCATACTGCTTTCTACAGTGGCTGCAACAATTTCATATATAAATATATACAAATATTGATCGACTTACAACCTATGCAACTTATGACCATTCGACTTTACGACCACAATCGCTAGCCATGACTGCTCGGTGTCTGGCAGCACAAGTGTTGCCCAGCTGGGCATATGACAGTGTGGACCAGCTTCCAGCAGCATTACCATCTCCGCGTGCACCATTTCAACTGTTATCCCAGACTCAGTACAGCAATTTGTGTTTTGTGTCTTGGATATTTTTCATTAAACCCCTCCCAAGATGTCTACCAAGAGGAAATTGTCTTCGCAAATATTAAACTAGTTGTACTGGTAATGTAGTGTTTTACTTAAACCTGATGAATGTAAAAATAAGAAACAAAATGGTGTAGAGATGATACAAATAGCATAAAATGAACAAATAAAATTATGATATATAACAATAATGAAAGAAAATTATGATAAAATATGATTTAAGATTTTTTTACATTTTTAAATTAATTTTATTTATTCATTTCAGAGAGGAGAGGGAGAGACAGAGAGAAAGAAGGGGGGAGGAGCTGGAAGCATCAACTCCCATATGTGTCTTGACCAGGCAAGCCCAGGGTTTCGAACCGGCAACCTCAGCATTTCCAGGTCGACGCTTTATCTACTGCGCCACCACAGGTCAGGCTACATTTTTAAATTAATTTTAATGGGATGACATTGATAAATCAGGGTACATATGTTCAGAGAAAACATCTCTAGGTTATTTTGACATTTGATTATGCTGCATTCCCATCACCCAAAGTCCAATTGTCTTCCGTCACCTTCTAACTGGTTTTCTTTGTGCCTCTCCCCTCCTTCCAACCCCTTCCCTCTCCTTCCCCCACCCGTAACCTCCCACACTCTGTCCATGTCTCTTGAGTCTCATTTTTATGTCCCATCTATGTATGGAATCATATAGTTCTTAGTTTTTCCTGATTTACTTATTTTACTCAGTATAATGTTATCAAGGTCCATCCATGTTATTGTAAATGATCCGATGTCATCATTCCTTATGGCTGAGTAGTATTCCATAGTATATATGTACCAAAGCTTTTTAATCCACTCGTCCACTGACGGACACTTGGGCAGTTTCCAGATCTTCGCTACTGTGAATGATGCTGCCATAAACATGGGGCTGCATTTCTTCTTTTCAAACAGTGCTATAGTGTTCTTGGGGTATATTCCTAAAAGTGGTATAGCTGGGTCAAAAGGCAGTTCGATTTTTAATTTCTTGAGGATTCTCCATACTGTTTTCCACAGTGGCTGCAGCAGTCTGCACTCCCACCAGCAGTGCAGGAGGGTTCCCTTTTCTCCACATCCTCGCCAGTACTTATTCTATGTTGTTTTGTTGATGAGCGCCATTCTGACTGGTGTGAGGTGATATCTCATTGTGGTTTTAATTTGCATTTCTCTAATGATTAGTGATGTTGAGCATTTTTTCATATGCCTATTGGCCATCTGTGTGTCCTCTTTGGAGAAGTGTCTATTCATTTCTTTCACCCATTTTTGATTGGATTGTTTGTCTTTCTGGTATTGAGTTTTACAAGTTCTTTGTAAATTTTGGTTATTAACCCCTTATCAGATGTATTGTCAAATATATTCTCCCATTGTGTAGTTTGTCTTTTTATTCTGTTCTTATTGTCTTTAGCTGTGCAGAAGCTTTTTAGTTTGATATAGTCCCATTTGTTTATTCTATCTTTTATTTCACTTGCCCATGGAGATAAATCAGCAAATATATTGCTGCAAGAGATGTCAGAGAGCCTACCGCCTGTTTTCTTTTAAGATGCTAATGGTTTCACTGTTTACATTTAAGTCTTTTATCCATTTTGAGTTTATTTTTGTGAATGGTGTAAGTTGGTGGTCTAGTTTCATTTTTTTTGCAGGTAGCTGTCCAATTTTCCCAACACCATTTGTTGAAGAGGCTGTCTTTACTCCATTGTATGCTCTTACCTCCTTTGTCAAATATCAGTTGTCCATAAAAGTGTGGATTTATTTCTGGGTTCTCAGTTCTGTTTCATTGACCTATATGCCTGTTCTTATGCAAAGGCCAGGCTGTTTTGAGTACAATGGCCTTGTAGTATAACTTGATATCCGGAAGTGTGATACCTCCCACTTTATTCTTCCTTTTCAAGATTGCTGAGGCTATTCGTGTTCTCTTTTGGTTCCATATAAATTTTTGGAATATGTGTTCTATATCTTTGAAGTAAGTCATTGGTATTTTAATCGGTATTGCATTGAATTTATATATTGCTTTGGGTAATATAGACATTTTAATGATGTTTATTCTTCCTAACCATGAGCACGATATATGCTTCCACTTGTTTGTATCTTCCCTGATTTCTTTTATCAATGTTTTATAATTTTCCGAGTACAAGTCTTTAATCTCCCTGGTTAAATTTATTCCTAGGTACTTTATTTTTTTGGCTGCAATGGTAAAGGGGATTGCTTCCTTAATTTCTCTTTCTGACAGTTCATTGTTAGTGTTTAAAAATGCCTCTGATTTCTGAGTATTAATATTTTTTTTTTGCTTTTACTTTTTTTTAAATTGTTTGTTTTTTTTAGATAGAGGAAGGGAGAGAGACACACACTGAATCCTTTGGTTCACCTAATTACATGGATAGAACCCGCAAACTTATCCCATCTAGGCCATCCCCAATGCCCGGGCCATCTTTGCTCCAATGGAGCCTCGGCTGCAGGAGGGGAAGAGAGAGACAGAGAGGAAGGAGAGGGGGAGGGGTGGAGAAGCAGATGGGCGCTTCTCCTGTGTGCCCTGGCCGGGAATCGAACCCAAGACCTCCACACGCCAGGCCGACGCTCTACCACTGAGCCAACCGGCCAGGGCCTTTTTCCATCCTTTTATCTTCAGTCTATGTGCATCTTTTGTTTTAAGGTGTGTCTCTTGTAGACAGCATATGTATGGGTCCTGTTTTCTTATCCATGCAGCTACCCTATGTCTTTTGATTGGATCATTTAATCCATTTACAATTTAAGGTTATTATTGATATGTAGTTGTTTATTGCCATTTTATTCTTTAAAACTGTATTTATCTTTTGCTATATTTTTTTCTCCTTTGATCTGTTTACAACAGGCCCTTTAGTATTTCTTGCAGTATTGGTTTGGTTGTAGTGAATTCCTTGAATTTTTTTTTTGTCTGAAAAACTTTTTATTTCTCCTCCAATTTTAAACAATAGCCTTGCTGGATAAAGTAGTCTTCATTGTAGGTTCTTGTTCTGCATTACTCTGAATATTTCTTGCCATTCCTTCTGGCCTCAAGTGTTTCTGTTGAGAAGTCAGAAGTCATCCTTATGAGGGCTCCTTTGTAGGTGATAGTCTTTTTTTCTCTAGCACCTTTTAATATTTTCTCTTTATCACTTAGCTTTGGTATTTTAATTTTGATGTGTCTTGGTGTAGATTTCTTTGGGTTTCTCTTTAATGGAATTCTCTGTGCTTCTTGAATTTGTGAGCCTTAATTGAGGGAAGTTTTCAGCTATGATATGTTTGAACAAAGTCTCTATCCCTTGTTCTTTCTCTTCTTCTTCAGGAACCCCTATGATGCAAATGTTATTTCTCTTCATGTTGTCACAGAGCTCTCTTAGAGTTTCCTCAGAGTTTTTGACTCTCTTTTCTTTTTTCTGCTTTGCTTCCGTGCCTTCATTTATCTTGTCCTCTAACTCGCTGATTCGATTCTCAGCTTCATCCATCCTGCTTTTAATTCCTTCCATTGTGTTCTTCATTTCTGATATTGTATTTGTCATTTCTGACTGATTCTTTTTTATTATTTCAATGTCTTTTTTATATTTGCTATCTCTTTATTTAGGTGTTTGTAATGACCATCTATTGTTGTTATAATATCTTTGAGCATCCTAACAATCATTATTTTAAACTCTGCATCTGGTAATTTGGTTATATGTGACTCATTCAGGTCCTTTTCTGGGGATTTCTCTTGATTCATTTGTGTTGCATTTCTCTGCCTTTTCATTTTTCCTGTGTAAAAGAAGGTTTTGGTCACTGGAGTCCACTGGGTGTGGCCTCTGTGTTCCCTAGGTGTGGTCTGTCTGCAGGCCCGCCACTCCCTCTGCTGTTGCTGCCTAGGGCGTTCGGGTATGGGTGTTGCTGGTGCCTGCCTACTGGGGCTGTTGCTGTGGTTTCTGCCTCTCCTTCATGGGAGTGGCTGTGATCACGTGCTCAGGTATACAAGTCTCAGTGGCCTTGGCCTTCACCCTGCCCCTGTGGGTGGCGTTATGCTTGGCCCTGAGGGCAGGGGTGAGCACCTTTGCTCAGCTGCAGGTCTCCACCTGATTCCGGGCTTTCGCCCCGCCCCTGCAGGAGGAGCCCCCTCGTGGGATGGCTACAAGACTTGGCTCCACAGGCTAGGCAGGACTGAGTGCTCATGCTCAGTAGCAGGCCTCCGCCTGTTCTGGGCTTTTGGCTCCACCCCTGTCAGTGGAGCTGGCTCCTAAGTCAGGCCATAAGCCTTGGTTCTGTGGGTGCTCCTGTGCCCTTGCTCAAGGGCAGGTGTCCACCCCTTCTGGGGCTCCTGCCCTTCCCCGCAGGCTGGATTACAGACAGCCCGCAGCTGAGCTTGACCACTTTTGCAAGTCCCCTCTTCCTCAGCCAGGCAAGACTGAGCTCACATCTGGGCCTCAGTGGTGGCCAGCTGGCTTCTGCCCTTGCTGACAGAACCGTGCTTCCACATCCTGCCGCTGCCTGCCCGAGGGTGAGCCCTCAGCCGTGTGGGTCAGGGCGCTGCAGCTCAGACCCTAAGACGCACTACTGTAGTCCCTCCTTCTAAGTGACTCTGCCCCAGTGCCACAGGCGAGCTTGTTTGGCTGGTGTCCTGCTTTCCTTTGCTGGTAATGCTGTTTCCAGGGAAAATATTCACTTCAGATTTGGGGAGTGACTCGTCCCAGAATTTAGGGTGGCTGTCTTTCAAAATGTTTCTCCCTGTGCCTCTTAGATTACACTCTCTTCCTGCTACTCCAGTCCTCTCCTCTCTCCCCATCCCCTGGAGCCCCAGGTGAATGGTTGTAAGAGCGGTTTTCTGCGTGGTCCCTTTAAGAAGAATCCTGGGTCTGAGAAATCAGTCTCTTTCTCACAAACAGTATACTGTCTTGTTTCCAGCTAACTACTGTCCATATGCCTCTTCTAGGCTCTGGGGCTGCAGGCTGGGGCTTTGTTCCTGGGGCTCAGGACCCTCCCCTCTCTGCTAAACTCACTTCCCGCCACGCAAGTCTCTCTCAGCTGCCGTTTGCTTGGGAGAGCTCGGCAGCCCTCTCTGCATTTCTGCTTTTCCTACCAGTCTCAGTGTGGCTTCTTCAGTATCTTTGGTTGAAGAGTCCTCTTAGTTTAGTCCAAAGTTGGTTTTTCCAGACTATGGTTCTTAAAATTAGTTTGTAATCCACTTTGGTTCTGGGAGGTGGAAGTTGGTACGTCCGCCTACTCCGCCATCTTGTCTTCTCCCTGACTTAAAGATTTTTATAACATCATTTCACAGTACTGTACATATAGCCTACTCAACTTACGACCAATTGTGTTATGACTGGTCTGTTGGAACCAATTGTGGTCGTAAGTTGAGCACTAGCTGTATATGGCCTGACTGGTGGTAGCACAGTGGATAGAGCATTGACCTGAAGTGCCAAGGTCACGGGTTCAAAACCCCAAGGTCGCTGGCTTGAGTATGGGCTCATCTGGCTTGAGTGCAGGCTTGCCAGCTTGATTGTGGGGTTGCTGGCTTACGCATGGGATCATCAACATGATCCCAAGGTCACTGGCTTGAAGCCCAAGGTCTCTGGCTTGAGCAAGGGGTCACTGGCTTGGCTAGAGCTCCCTGGTCAAGGTCCATATGAGACTTATTCAAAGAATAACTGAAGTGACACAACTACAGGTTAATGCTTCTCATCTCCCTTTCTCTCTCTCAAAAAATAAATACATAAATATATATATATATGAAACTGAGACAGAGATACATTCACATAACATAAACTTCATATTTTTGCCTTTTAAGGGTTTTCTAGTATATTCACTCTCTTGTACAACTGTCATCAATCACTATTTAACTCCAGCACATTTCCATCACCCCCCAAAAGAAACCTAGTACCTCCCATCCCTCCTTTCCACAGCCCCTGGCAACCACTAATGTACTTTCTTTTTCTCTGGATTTGCATATTCTGGTCATTTCATGTAAATGGAATAGAACAATATGTAGCCTTTTATGTCTGACTTCTTTCACTCAGCATGATGTTCAGAATATTTGTCATAAAGATTCATCCACATCATAGCATGCATCAGTATTTATTGCCTTTTTCTTGGCTGAATAATATTCCTTTGTAAGGATATATAACATTCTATTTATCCATTCATCTATAGATGGGTGTTTAGGTTCTTTCTATATTTGGCAATTGTGAATAATGCTGCCATAAACATTGGCATATAATATCTGTTAGAGTCCCTCTTTTCAATTCTTCTGGGCATACTTCACTCCTATTTATAGTTGAATAATATTCCATTGCATGGATATGTGACGTTTTGTTCATCCATTCATTGGTTGATAGAAATGTGGTTGTTTCCACTTTTTGGCTATTGTGAGTCATGCGGCTATGAATATTCAAGTTTTTTTGGTGAGAAGCATCAATTCTTCGTTGTGGCACCTTCATTATTCATTGATTGCTTTCTCATATGTGCCTTACCAGGGGGCTACAGCAGAGCAAGTGACCCCTTGCTTAAGCCAGTGACCTTGGGCTTCAAGCCAGTGACCTTTGGGCTCAAACCAGTAACTTTTGGGCTCAAGTCAGTGACCACGGTCATGTCTATGATACCCTACTCAAGCCAGTGACCCCGCGCTCAAGCTGGCAACCTCGAAGTTTCAAACCTGGGTCCTCTGCGTCTCAGTCCAACATTCTATCCACTGCACCACCGCCTGGTCAGGCGGCATACACATTTTTTATTTATTACAGAGACAGAGAGTGAGCCAGAGAGAGGGATAGACAGGGACAGACAGAAATGGAGAGAGATGAGAAGCATCAATCATTAGTTTTTCATTGCGCGTTGCAACACCTTAGTTGTTCATTGATTGCTTTCTCATATGTGCCCTGACTGTGGGCCTTCAGCAGACTGAGTAACCCCTTGCTCGAGCCAGCGACCTTGGGTTCAAGCTGTTGGATTTTTGCTCAAACCAGATGAGCTCATGCTCAAGCTGGCGACCTCGGGGTCTCAAACCTAGGTCCTCTGCATCCCAGTCCGATGCTCTATCCACTGCGTCACTGCCTGGTCAGGCACATACACGTTTTTGTATGAACATGTTTTCAGTTCTTTTGGGTGTATTACTGGAAGTAGAATTTTGGATCACGTGGTAATTCCATATTTAACTTTTTGAAGGACTGCCAGACTCTTTGCCACAGCGGCTGCACCATTTTACATTCCCACCAGAAATGGACAAGTGTTCAAAGGTTCCCATTTCCCCACATCCTTGCCAATACTTATTTTTTGTTTTATTATTAATATTATCATCCTAATGGGTTGAAAGTGGTATATCATTGTGATTCCCCAGTCCTCTGACAAGTCCAGCATAGTCCTGCAGCATAGGAAGCCGGGGTTGTGCCTGGGACAGCAAGAACCAAGGAGAAGTGGTCAGTCAGAGTGCTGAGAGTGCCCGCCACAACCTGTGACCTTGAGCAAGGCACTTCCCCTGGCTGCACTTTAATGGCCTCAGCTGTAGATGTGGGATGATAACACATACCTCAAAGGGTGGATGTGAGATTTTATTAAGATGTTTCATGTGCAGCACTTGATATGGCCAAGTACAAAGTGATAACATACAGTAGTAGTATTTACTGTTTGTCTGTTTCTTTAGGACTCAACTGAGAATCCCACATCACTCTTCCTAGGCAGAAATATATGCTTCCTCTTCTGGGTTCTCACAGATCTTGTTCACGGGCATTACAGCTACCCTAGTGACCTTAGGATATAAAGCAAAAAATTCATGAAGTTTGGATGTCATCAAAACAACTTTGCTTTTCCCTCTGCTGCTTCATTTATAAGTGGAATCTTGCACTACCCTGGCTGAGAATTCTGCCCGAGATTCAGACCCAGATCATCCTTACATTCAAATTTCTAAAGTTGACTTGGTGTCGGATGGGAACCCCAGATCAGGCCTCTTCAGGCTAGAGGCCTCAGTGGGGAAGAAGGACTTGGTCCCTTTGTGATTGACCTTCTTCCTCTCCACCTTGTCCTCTCTCACCAGCCTTTGGGTCCCTCCTGCCCAGATGCAGGGAGAAGGGAACAGCAGACAGGGTAGTTCCTCCTTGGCTGATGGCTTTTCTCTCTTTGGATGACGCAGCAGTGTTGCAGTGGCGCCCTCTGGTGGATTTGGTGAATATGTGATGGATTCAGGAGCTCGGAGGCTTCCTCTTTCCTGGAGACCCCTTTGCTAGATTGGGCCTCTTTGATCTGGGTTGTGGCTCTCCAGTCCCTAGGATCTGGTCCTACTATCTCATTTCTCTCAGGAGGCCTCCAGGTCGACTGAGCATCAATAAACAGACCCTCTGGCTCCACCATCAGAGCTACCTGCCTCTTACCCTCTGGATTCCCAGAAAACAGATCCCCCAGCTTTTGTAGGCTGAGTCGACCTGAGTCCTGGGAGCCTTTACAAAGAACACTTTCCAAAAGCTGTTAATTCCCCTTCCTCTCTGGGCTCTAGGTTAGTCCCTGTCCCAAGAGGGTGGGATGGGCACTTGCAGGTTGCAATAGCTCCCCTTGAAGAAATGTCTTCACCTATCTCTCTCTCTCTCTCTCTTTTTTAAAGCCTTTTTATTATAGAGATTTTTCAAACATAGGCAACAGCAAAGGCACATGATAAAGTCACATGTGCCAGCTTCCCTAGTTCTCACAGCCAATCTTCCTGTTCCATATCTCTCCTTACCTACTGTCATGGGTTCAACCGTTTCTCCTCCATGCAAAAAAAGGAATGAAGAAAGGAAGGCAAGAGAGAGGGAAGGAGGGAAGAAGGGAGGGAGGGAGGAATGAATGTACCCCCAGTACCTATGAAGGTAACCTTATTTGAGTCTTTTATCAAGCCAAAATGAGGTCATTAAGGTGGGCCCTAAGTCAACATGACTGGTGTCCTTCTGAAAAGGATAAACTTGGACCCAGACACACACAGAGAGACTGAATTTGAAGATGAGGGCAGAGATGAAGGTGATACGTCTACAAGCGAAGGGACACCAAGGATTGCCAGCAAACCACCAGAAGCCAGGGGAAGGGGATGGGGCAGAATCTCCAACACAGCCTCAGAAGGAGCCAACCCTGCTGACATGTTAATCTTGGAGTTCTGGCCTCCAGAATTGTGAGCTGACTGATACATTTGTTGTTGAAGCATCACCACTAACCTATGGTACTGTTATAGCAGCTTGAGCATACACCTCCCACCTCCACCCCCAATTATTTAAAAGCATATTCTAGATGTCAAATCTTTTTTTTTTAAGTGTTCATTTTAAAGAGAAAAAGAGACAGAAACATTGATCTGTTCCTGAATGTGCCCTGACCAGGGATCGAACCTGCAACCTTTCCATATCAGGATGATGCTCTAATCAACTGAGCTATCTGGCCAGGGCTTTTTCTTTTTCTTTTAATGTTATTGTTTTTAGAGAAAGATATATATTTTTTCAGATACTTAAAAAAAAAAAAGATTTATTGATTTTAGAGGCAGGGGAGGAGCCGGAAGCATTAAGTCACAGTAGTTGCTTCTCGTATGTGTCTTGACCGGGCAAGTCTAGGGTTTCGAACCAGTGACCTCAGCATTCCAGGTCAACACTCTATCCACTGCGCCACCACAATTCAGGCTCTGATACTATTTTTCATTCTGATCTGGCTGAGGGATTCCAGTACAAGGGAACAGGTTTTGGCCTTTTTTTTTTTGACAGAGTCAGAGAGGGACAGATAAGGACAGACAGGAAGGGAGAGAGATGAGAAGCAACAACTCTTCATTGGGACACCTTTGTTGTTCATTGACTGCTTTCTCATATGTGCCTTGACCTGGAGGCTACAGCAGAGCAAGTGACCCCTTGCTCAAGCCAGCAACCTTGGGCTTTAAGCCAGTGACCTTTGGGCTCAAGCCAGTGACCCACGCTCAAGCTGGTGAGCCCTTGCTCAAGCCAGATGAGCCCATGCTCAAGTTGGCAACCTCAGGTTTTGAACCTGGGTCCTCTGCGTCCATCTGACGCTCTATCCACTGCAGCACCACCTGGTCAGGCTCTGGCTCATTTTTTGAAAAATCACTGGGCAAGGGTTGGTCTTACCATGTTTCCTGATGGCTATGATGTAGACCAGTGGTCCCCAAACCCCGGCCCACGGACCGGTACTGGTCCGCAGAGAAAGAATAAATAACTTACATTATTTCCGTTTTATTTATATTTAAATCTGAACAATTTTTTTTTTTTTTTACAATGACAGAGAGAGAGAGTCAGAGAGAGGGACAGACAGGAACGGAGAGATGAGAAGCATCAATCATTAGTTTTTTGTTGTGCATTGTGACACATTAATTGTTCATTGATTGCTTTCTCACATGTGCCTTGACTACGGGCCTTCAGCAGACCGAGTAACCCCTTGCTTGAGCCAGTGACCTTGGGTCCAAGCTGGTGAGCTTTTTGCTCAAACCAGATGAGCCCGCGCTCAAGTTGGCAACCTCGGGGTCTTGAACCTGGGTCCTCCGTATCCCAGTCTGACGCTCTACCCACTGCGCCACCACCTGGTCAGGCCAATGTTTTATTTTTTTAAAAATGACCACATTCCCTCTGTTACATTCGTCTAAGACTCACTCCTGACGCTTGTCTAGGTCACGTGATACGTTGCCGCTAAAATTAAACCCATAAACTAGCAAAATGAGTGAAAAACAAAATTCCATCAAAAGTTTTTTTCTGTGTTTTTTTTTTTTTTTTACAGAGACAGAGTAAGAGTCAGAGAGAGGGATAGATAGGGACAGAGAGAGATGAAAAGCATCAATCATCAGTTTTTTGTTGAGACACCTTACTTGTTCATTGATTGCCTTCTCATATGTGTCTTGACCGTGGGGCTACAGCAGACCGAGTAACCACTTGCTCGAGCCAGCGACCTTGGGTCCAAGTCGGTGATCTTTGCTCAAACCAGATGAGCTCATGCTCAAGCTGGTGACCTTGGGGTCTCAAACCTGGGTCCTTCACATCCCAGGCCGATGCTCTATCCACTGCGCCACCGCCTGGTCAGTCTGTATTTACTTTTAAAAGAGTTTGAACGCTACTTCCCAACCACAAAAGACCCACAAATTGCCAAGGAATGAATCCGCGATCCATTTGTCAGCAAATCAGGTGAATCCAGCGTGTCTATGCAAGATCAACTACTGGAGATCGCAAATGACGGCGGCCTTAAAAATATGTTCGAGACTACAACTCTGCCAGAGTTCTGGATTAAAGTCATAGCAGAATACCCTGAGATCGCCACAAAAGCACTAAAAACCCTGTTGCCATTTCCGACATCCTATTTGTGTGAAGCGGGATTTTCTGCAGTGACAGCAATCAAAACAAAATTACGGAATAGACTGGACATAAGCAACACACTTTGGGTGTCATTGTCTCCCATTACCCCTAGATGGGACCATCTCGTTGCAGAGAAACAAGCTCCCACTGATTTAGCGTTATGGTTGTTGAGAGATAGGTTACTATCTCTCATTCTATATAGACATTATAATAACCCTTAACTTACAATATTCATAACAATGGTGAGTTGTATTTTTCATGCACTTTATATTTGTTTTTGTGTTGTATTTTATTTTTAATTTTTATTTTATTTATTCATTTCAGAGAAGAGAGAGAGAAAGAGAGAAGGTGGGGAGGAGCAGGAAGCATCAACTCCCATATGTGCCTTGACCAGGCAAGCCCAGGGTTTCAAACTGGCAACCTCAGCATTCCAGGTTAAGGCTTTATCCACTGCACCACCACAGGTCAGGCTGTTGTATCTTATTTTTAAGGCATGTTTAAATGTTACCATAGCGACTGGAAAGTGGTTGGAGGTAGAGAGGATGTTACTCATGTTATGATGTTGGTGTGATATTAAGAGGATGCTTCTAGCCTGACCTGTGGTGGCGCAGTGGATAAAGCGTTGACCTGGAATGCTGAGGTCACCGGTTCAAAACTCTGGGCTTGCCTGGTCAAGGCACATATGGGAGTTGATGCTTCCTGCTCCTCCCTGTTCTCTATCTCTCCCTCTCTCTCTCTCCTCTCTCTCTCTAATAAAAATGAATAAATAGGCCCTGGCCGGTTGGCTCAGCGGTAGAGCGTTGGCCTAGTGTGCGGAGGACCCGGGTTCGATTCCCGGCCAGGGCACATAGGAGAAGCGCCCATTTGCTTCTCCACCCCTCCGCCGCGCCTTCCTCTCTGTCTCTCTCTTCCCCTCCCGCAGCCAAGGCTCCATTGGAGCAAAGGATGGCCCGGGCGCTGGGGATGGCTCTGTGGCCTCTGCCCCAGGCGCTAGAGTGGCTCTGGTCGCAATATGGCGACACCCAGTAGGGTCGCAACATGGCGACGCCCAGGATGGGCAGAGCATCGCCCCCTGGTGGGCAGAGCGTCGCCCCCTGGTGGGCGTGCCGGGTGGATCCCGGTCGGGCGCATGCGGGAGTCTGTCTGACTGTCTCTCCCTGTTTCCAGCTTCAGAAAAATGAAAAAAAAAAAAAAAAAAAAAAAGAATAAATAAAACCTAAAAAGAGTAAATAAATAAAAAAAAGAGGATGCTTCTAATAAAGTTGCATACGAGTACACAGTGGATTCATGTTTATTTTTATTGTCGTAGGTTCATGATTGGTAGCGAGCCTGAACCTATCATATTACATATTCATGTCAGACATGAAATGTTGTCAGAATAACAAATTTAAATACAGTCTGAATAATGAGGACATGCTTGTTCTCCTTTAACTTAGCCCAATAAATATCGTAAGTTCGACAATTATATTTAAAAATACCAGTTTTTACGCCGGTCGCATAATTTTATTTTGTGCATTTATCCGTCCCGTCCTACCCTGAAGGCTGGTCCATGAAAATATATATATATAAATTTTTTTTTTTTTTTTGTATTTTTCTGAAGTTGGAAACGGGGAGGCAGTCAGACTCCCGCATGCGCCCAACTGGGATCCACCCGGCCTGCCCACCAGGGGGCGATGTTCTGCCCCTCTGGGGCGTTGCTCTGTTGCATCCAGAGCCATTCTAGCGCCTGAGGCAGAGGCCACAGAGCCATCCCCAGCGCCCGGGCCATCTTTGCTCCAATGGAGCCTTGGCTGCAGGAGGGGAAGAGAGAGACAGAGAGGAAGGAGAGGGGGAGGGCTGGAGAAGCAGATGGGCGCTTCTCCTGTGTGCCCTGGCCGGGAATCGAACCAGGGACTCCTGCACACCAGGCCGACGCTCCACCGCTGAGCCAACTGGCCAGGGCGAAAATATTTTGACATTAAACTGGCCCGTGGCCCAAAAAAGATTGGGGACCACTGATGTAGACAATTGAGCCATATTCCTTCAAGACCATGCAGACTAGGCTAAGTGTATCAGGACAACAGCTGGTCTTACTTTAGGTCTTGATACCATACAGGGCCAGCCTGACACACAGGGAGAAGCAGTTAACAGTTTGGCTCAGGCCCACACAGCATTTCCTTCTCTGCATCCCTTACTACTGACTACAAATAACCTTTTTACTTAGTTAAATCTGGTGCTTTAACCATCAGTTTATGTCCACTGAGGGCTTTCAAAGAAGGTAGTTCAGCCTGACCTGTGGTGGCCCAGTGGATAAAGCATCGACCTGGAAATACTGAATACGCCGGTTCAAAACCCTGGGCTTGCCTGGTCAAGGCACATATGGGAGTTGATGCTTCCAGCTCCTCCCCCGTCTCTCTCTCTCTCTCTCTCCTCTCTAAAATGAATTTTAAAAAAAACCAAACAAACAAACAAAAAAAAACAAGAAGGTAGTTCAAGCTCTGAGGTTGCTCCCAAGAGGCATTCCAGAGGTTTTTGGTGAAGGACAGCCCAGCCAATGAGTGGCTACTGTGGCTGTCTGGCCTGGCTGGGCCTGCATATGCAGATGACAGCTCTAGTTGTTAAAGAAATTGGCCACATTATTTTATAGTCTGTATTATGGCTATTAAAAAATTAACTTGAAAAAAAAATTAACTTGGAGGAAGAAAACAGTATCAGCAAACTCAAGAATTATGGTACCAGTTTGGCGCTTTAAAAAAACATGTTTATTTTCTCATTTATTGACCACATTGATTCTGATTCTGCGCTCAGGGGAAATCATTGTGATGAACACTCAGGTCTGTATATGGCACCTACTTTTGGAATCAAGCCCGCACATTGGACTGAGGGACTGTAACAAATGGTACCACGGGCCCTGTTAGGAAGGCAAGTACACAATCACAGTGCCTGGGAGCCAGAAGGGGCCAGGAGCAGTTTCCTAGCGAAGGGCACTGCTTCTACTCCTCTGAGTTCCCGGAGGCCAATTCACCCTACGGAAGCTGATTCAAGGTCATTTCTATAAATAGTACTGAGGTTGCCCCTTGAAGAGAGAGGCACCGGTGGTGCCCCCCACCAGAGAAAGAGACAACTTGTCAGATGGAATGATTCACAACATGGCAACGAACTGTTGTTTCTCCTCTGTAATTAAAAAATAAAGTTTATCTCAAAAATAGAAAAGAGACTAGCGGAGGAACTTGATCAGGCTTTCTCTCGAGTTGACCCTTTCCGGTCATGATGCCTGCCTGGCCTGCCCAGCCACTCATGGCCTCAGCTTCCTACTGGGATGAGGGAGTCCGGGCAGTGCTGCTCTTGCAGGGTGGGTGTAAGACCCCAAACCAGCCAGGGGTGCTCGGCCTTGCTCAGAGCAGGCACTGGCATGGAGAATGGTGCAGGAAGGAAGGCAGCTGAAGGGCACTGGGGCGCAGGACCAGAGCTCAGGGGAAGTCGCAGTAGGGCAGGCGGAAAGGGTAGAGGGGTGTGTAGCGTGTGTCGTGCCAGAGCAGCTTCTCCTCCAGGAAGGCAACAGTCTGCAGGGTCAGGACCAGTGTTTGGTGCTTCAGCATGCTGTGCACGTTCAAGCCTGGGGGGCAGGGGGTGTAGTCAGGGTGGGATGTACTCCACATCTGGACCCCTTTCTCTCCTCACAGGAGCACCCCCCTTAGAGACTCATGGTCTGGCATGGGGTTTGAGAGCCCTGCGGCCTGGGTTCAAACCCTGGCTCAGCAGCTCACCACTGGGGAACCTTGGACAAGGGACTAGCTTCAACCCACCAGCTTCTGACAGACAGCCTCCCAGGTAGTCTGCCCCTTGCTTGGCCATGAGTAACACCTCACATTCCAGTGGATGGGTACAGACCAGAAACAGAGCAGATGAATAGAAACAATGTACTGAAAGTGTGGCTGCAGTTAGTAGGCAAAGAGGAGAGAGGGAGGTGGGGAAGGCAGGGAAGGAACAAGGCAGGTCAATCAGGATCTGGTGAGTACTGGGGGTCTCTTGGGCTTTTCCCTGAGAGTGTGGTGGGAGCCATGGAGAGCTGTGGGTACCAGAAGGATGTGCATGGACTCAGTTGCTCCAAGGTGTCCTCTGGCAGCTGGGGCAGGGGGACAGACTGTAGGGATAAGGGCAGAGGGGGCTGTGCTGATCCAGGCAGAGGGCTGGCCCAGGGTGGTAAGAGGTGATTGGATTATTTAGAGACGGAATCGACTGGGTGAGCTGACTGACTAGAGTGGAGGGTGATGGCATGGTGTGGGGCCTAAGCCACTGGAAGGAAAGAGATGCTGAGATGCCTATCAGACCCCCTTCTGTACCTGTCCAGGAGGCAGCAGGACATGCAATCAGGAGACTGGGGTGGAGCTCTGGGGATCAGCAACATAGGCTGAGTATGATGTGCTCAAGACAGACCTGATCCTGACTCTCTGCTTCTCTAAGTGAGGAGCCAGGTGGGGACAGCCAGTGAGCCTTTGCATTCACTCCGCACCCAGCACTGTGACTCAAGCTTGGATAGATGTGATATCACAGCATTTAAGAACAAGATCACTCTGCCTGACCAGGCAGTGGTGCAGTGGATAGAACATCTGCTTGAGACGCTGAGGACCCAGGTTCGAAACCCTGAGGTCGTTGCCTTGAGCAAGGGGTCACTGGCTTGGCTGGAGCTCCCCCACCCCCACCCCCACCCCAGTCAAGCCACATATGAGAAGGCAATGAACAACTAAAGTGCTACAACTATGAGTTGATGCTTCTCATCTCTCTCCCTTCCTTTCTGTCTATCCCTATCTGACTCTCTTTGTTTGGGCTAGTTGAGGGTTGGGGAGGGTGGTCACTCTCCAAGATCACTCAGTGATTGACAGGTAGAGACAGGATTTGAACTGACTTTTGCACTCCCTGGGGACCGGGGGTGGATCAGTGCCCTTTACTCACCTACCACTGGAATCAGGTTGAAAGTCTTAAGCCCAAGTGTGGCTGTCACGATGTTCTGAGGCATGTCCTTGTAGTCTCTGAAATGGAGGTCAGGAGGTGAGCTCTGCAGAGGATGTAGCTTAGCACCCCTACCCCCACTCTGCCCTGCACCCTCACAAGTCCACCAGGAGCACGGAGTCCCCCCAGCAGCGGTAGTGGGCCAGCTCTGTCAGGTACTGGGGGTCTGCAGTTGGCAGCTCCAGAGAGTCCACGATGTGCAGGTTGTCCTGGTGGAAGGAAAGAACAGATAGTCTGAGCCACCACCCCAGCCTTCCTTGCTCCCCAGACCTCACAGCCCACACGCCCCAGGACCCTAGTGGCTCCCAATAGGATTGGGCCTGTACCTGGGCCAGCTTGACAGTCAGCGCCACCTTGAGGCCCTGCACCCGCACTTTCATGGGCAGCATGTAGTAGTAGCTTGTGGGGCCCCGGGGGCCGTGGGCAATGCCTCCTGCAGGCAGAGGTGTGTAAATAGATGAGGGTCCCAGCTGGACTTGGAGGTAAAAAAATTAGTCCCAGTGGCTGGTGCAAGAGTAGGGGTGGGGAGGTGCTGCCAACCAGGCTCAATTCCAGCAAAGAGGGCAGGGCCTCTGGTAGGGATGGAGAGGGGAGGCTTGATTGGACATCATCTAAGACAGTTGACTTTACCTCCCTGGGCCTCTGTTTCTTCAGTCATCAAACTCTAGGTAAGGACTGTCCACCTGTGCACCTGCCCTCTTCTGGGCCCTGAGAGTGCCACAGGGAACAAGATGGAAGGATCCCTGCCTCATACCATTCATATTCATACAGAAGCTTGACCACAGAGGAAATAAAGGTTGACAGGGTAGCCCAGGATCTGTGTGGGGGAGGGAAGGTCAAGGAAGGCTTCCTGGAGGAGGTATATCCTAAACACAACAGAAGGATAAGCAGTTGGCCAGGCAAATGGCACATGACTCTGAGTTAGTGCTATCTGGGCAGAAAGGGTGTGAAGAGGACATGTGGAGGAGATCAGTCTGCACCCACCAGTGCCTGGAATGCCAAGGAAAGGATCTCCATGCAAAGGCTGCAGGAGCTGGAAGGTTTAGGAAGATCCCTCTGGTTGCTGTGTCAAGCATGGGCCATAAGAGGAGAGATGGAAGGCTGGGCCAAAGCAGACTGTTGTCATAGTCTGATGAGAGGCCAAGGCCAGAGCTGGCGGCAGCAGGACAGATGGTGAAAAGTGGACAATTGTCAGATCTCTCCCTGCATGTGGGCAGGGAGGGGTGTGGGTCTAAGTCCTGTTGTCCCAGCTCCAGGTAGGCTGATGAGGTGGAGGGAATGGGACTGACATCACTCCAGATGTGGCAAAAAAACACCCAGGCCCCAAGTTAGCCCAGAGACTCCTCCCAGCCTTGTGCACTTACCTCCTCGCCAAATCGGGGAACGGATGCTGCCATGCCTTGCACGCCCACTGCCTTTCTGTGGCCAGGGCTTCCGGCCACCACCTCGCACCTCAGCTCTAGTCTTGGTCTTGGCATAGCTCTGTGGGCACAAAGTGAGGATGGGGTCAGGTTCATGAAGCAAACATCATCATAGCCAAAAGGTGTCATCCCCAGGAATATAACAGTGACCTGGGCCTGCAGTTGGGAAACCACAGAGGAAGCACAGAGATTGGGGTTCCATCAGGACAATCAGATCACTTTCAGAGGGAGGGAAGGATAAAGACATCAAGAGTTCCCTCCTCCACTCCAGGATATCAGACTCAGAAAGGCAGGGGATCTGCTGCCTGGCACATAGTAGCTGATCAGTAGTTTTTGAACAATTTCAATTTGGCTGCAACGGAAAGGAAGGTGGAACTTGGGATAAGACATGGCTAGAGAGAATCAGGAGAGGTGCAGGGTAGGGAATCATGACAAACTTCCAATGCCAGGATGACAGCTTCATTCCTAGGGCAATGAGGAGCCAGGGAGGGTGTGGCCAGGGGAGAACTCGCTGCACTTCTGAGTGGGGAGATGGAAGGCAGAGATCCTAATTGAAAATGGCTACTTCAATGACCTTGGCATAAAATCTAAGGTCTTCACCGTTTCTCTTGCTGACCTCTAGGCCACACAGGGCTGTTTTTTGTCCCTTTGCATGTGCTACTCCCTCTACTTCCATCCCAGCCCTGCTATCCCCTTCACCTAGCTACTGAGTGCACACCTGAGGTTAATGCCACTTTCTGTGGGGCTTTACTAATTATACATTTACAAGTGTACCACTCGATTCATGTTCACCTCTCCAATTAGACCATCTTCACGAAGGCAGGGACCTCTCCTGTCTCATCCACTAGCACATATGCCCAGCGTATAGTGGGTATTTAGAAAGTGCCTGACAAATGACCAACCCATCAGTGAATGGTTCAGGAGAGAGAAAATGGGCCCGACCCCAGCAGTCCAGAGAAAACACACTAAGGGGCTTCCTATGCCCACCTCGCCCCACTCAGGACACTCACAATTCTCTTGAAGTTCTTCTGCCAGATGGCGACCTGGTGCAGGATATCCAGCCTGTAGAGAAAGGAGACTTGAGAGGTGTGCCTTCATTTAAAACCCTCTCACGGCCCCCACTCCACTAGATGAAAACCCAGGCTCCTCCCTCCCACCTCCAGGGTCTATGAGATCTGCGCCTGCCTTTCTCTGACCCCATGTCATGCCACCGTCACTCCCCCTCCATTCCATTCTGTGAAATGAAATCTAGCCTCCAGGCCTTTGCATTTGTTCCCTCTGCCAGCAATGCTCTTCCTCTGGCTAGCTGCATCTTAGCCCAAATATCTCCCAGACAAGGACCCTTGCAAAAGAGAAAGCTGTGCGTTTCTTATTCTCACCTTGCTCCTTTCCTGTAATTATAGCTTACTTAATGCCACCTTCTTTACGAACTGGTTTGACTCTTTAGCCATGCACTGTCCCATATGGTAGACACTGGCCACATGTGTGGCTACTAAACTCCTAAAATGTGCCAGTGCCACATGTTGAAATAATATTTTAGTTATATCAAGTTAAATAAAATACATTATTGAAATCAATTTAATTTGTTTCTTCCTATTGTTTTAAAAAATGTGGCTATCAGCCTGACCAGGTGGTGACGCAGTAGATAGATAGAGCACTGGTCAGGGGCAGAGGACCCAGGTTCGAAACCCTGAGGTCACCAGCTTGAGCGTGGGATCATAGACATGACCCCATGGTCAGTGGCTTGAGCAAGGGGTCACAACTAGCTCGATGGAACCCCTACCCCCACCCCATCAAGGCACATATGAGAAAGCAATCAATGAACAACTAAGGTGCCGCAAGGAAAAATTGATGCTTCATATCTCTTTCCCTTCCTGTCTGTCCCTATCAATCCCTCTCTCTCTGTCTCTCTTGCTTAAAAAAAAAATGTGGGCCCTGGCCGGTTGGCTCAGTGGTAAAGCATCGGCCTGGTGTGCAGGAGTCCCAGGTTCGATTCCGGGACAGGGCACACAGGAGAAGCGCCCATCTGCTTCTCTACCCCTCCCCCTCTCCTTCCTCTCTGTCTCTCTCTTCCCCTCCCACAGCCAAGGCTCCATTGGAGCAAAGTTGGCCCAGGTGCTGAGGATGGCTCCATTGCCTCTGCCTCAGGCGCTAGAATGGCTCTGGTTGCAACAGAGCGACGCCCCAGATGGGCAGAGCATCACCCCCTGGTGGGCATACCGGGTGGATCCCGGTCGGGCGCATGAGGAAGTCTGTCTGACTGCCTCCCTGTTTCCAACTTCAGAAAAAAAAAAAAAAGTGGCTGCCAGAATTTAAATTACACATTATGTGGCTACATTGAACATGGTGCCTGGGTTGTAGTTGGCTAGAGGTTGGAAATCTATGGCTAATAGGCCAAATCTGGCCTGCTGCCTCTTTCTGTAATTATGTTTTACTGAAATACAACCCTGCTCATTTGTTTATATATCACCTATGGCTGCTTTTGCACTATATTGGTAGAGGTGAATAGTTGCCATGGATACATTATAGTCTGCAAAGCAAAAAATATTTACTATCTGGCTTTTTTTTTTTTTTTTTTTTTAAGAGACAGAGAGTGAATCAGAGAGAGGGATAGACAGGGACAGACAGGAACGAAGAGAGATGAGAAGCATCAATCATTAGTTTTTCATTGCGCGTTGCAACACCTCAGTTGTTCATTGATTGCTTTCTCATATGTGCCTTGACTGCGGGCCTTCAGCAGACTGAGTAGCCCCTTGCTGGAGCCAGTGACCTTGGGTTCAAGCTGGTGAGCTTTTTGCTCAGACCAGATGAGCCTGCGCTCAAGCTGGCGACCTCGGGGTCTCGAACCTGGGTCCTCCACATTCCAGTCCGATGCTCTATCCACTGGGCCACCACCTGGTCAGGCTGATTGCTTTCTCATATGAGCCTTGACCAGGGGGCTACAGCAGACCGAGTAACCCCTTGCTCGAGCCAGCAACCTTCGGTTCAGGCTGGTGAGTCTTGTTCAAACCAGATGAGCCCGCGCTCAAACTGCTGACCTCGGGGTTTCGAACCTGGGTCGTCCACGTCCCAGTCCAATGCTCTATCCGCTGTGCCACCGCCTGATCAGGCAAGAGTAACAACTTAATACCACTTATGTGCCAGACACCATGCACATGAGAGGCATCATACACCTGGGAAAGCAATAACCCAGCCCTGAGTGTTGGCCCACATAAGGTTGAGATACTGCCTCTAAAGGTTACAAGCTGTGCCTGACCTGTGGTGGCGCAGTGGATAAAGCGTCAACTTGGAAACGCTGAGGTTGCCGGTTCAAAACCCTGGGCTTGCCTGGTTAAGGCACATATGGGAGTTGATGCTTTATGCTCCTCCCCCCTTCTCTCTCTCTCCCCTCTCTATAATGAATAAATAAAATCTTTAAAAAAAAAAAAAAGGTTACAAGCTGTGTGACCCTGGGCAAATTTTTTAACCAGTCTCTGCTCAGTTTCCTTATCAACAAAATAACAATAACAGAACCCCTCCCTAGGGTTCCTATGACATCCAGTTAACCAAAGGCAAACAGGCTGTGGCAGGCACACAGTAAAGATTTAGACATTGTTAGTGATTGTTTTTTGCAAAAACTAATGACAGCAATGATAATCAACATTCCTATAGAACTTACTATGTGCCAGAGTTAACTCATTCAATCATCATAGCAACCTCTTGATGTCTGACAGGTATACACTAAAGCACAATATGGGATGGCAAGATTTGAGAGGTTCTGCATCATTAACCTCTGCAGGCTTCAGAGCTCTGCATCCTTAACCCGCCTAGAGGATGTTGCCTCTCAGCCCTCAACCTCACCATTCTGCAGCAGGGAAAACCATCCCCTTTGACAGGTGGAGAAACTGAGGCTCAAGCCCAGGTCACCTGATTCCTAAACCCGCACTCATCGCCCCTTTGTCACCCAGTTCACCATTCCAGCTCTGTTCACCTGGGTGCCACGGAGAAAACGTCGGGGTGTAGCTCGGCCAGACCTACGCGTTCCTGCTCGTAGCCCCGCAGGGACTCCACCCAGGCCTGCACCGGGCGCCGGTGCGTGGGTACCTGGAGCTCGCACTTGCGCAGCACAGGTGCCTGGGGATCTGAAGCAATTGGGAAGTCAGGGGTCAGAAACAAGAGTTAGAGCTCCCAGGCGCCGCCCCTCCTAGGGTGACCCCGGCTACCTCACCCGCACTCTTTATCGGTTCTGGCTTCTCCAGCGGCTGTACTGCCTTTTCCGCTAGCGCGGTCAGGCCCTATAAGCGGTGGGCGAGTGAGAAACAAACCCTGAATCTTCCAACCTCTGTTCTCCGACCCTGCCCACAGTCCCCAGCCTCACCAGGCTCCGCGTGGGCGAAAACCAGACCGGCGCCCGGGCCCTGACTAGCAGCAGCATTGCAGCGCACCTCCTCACGGCGAGAGGTCGAGACTCCCTCTGCACACCGGCGCCTTGCGATTACGTCACGCCCGCGACTCCTCCTGCTCCGCTCGGATTCGGCACCGCAAAGCAGAGCATGCAAGAGCGAGGATCGTGGGCCCGGCTTGGCCTGCCCCCACCGCCGCCCCAGGATTAACCTCCAGACTCCAATTTCCACTCCTGGCATAAAGGACCCTCTGTGACATCTGGGAACGAGACCACACAGCAAGAATCACCGCAGGGGCCTGACCTGTGGTGGCGCAGTGGGATAAAGCGTTGACCTGCAAGTGCTGAGGTCGCCCAGGTTCAAAACCCTGGGCTTGCCTAGTCAAGGCACATATGGGAGTTGATGCTTCCAGTTCCTCCCCCCTTCTCTCTCCTGTCTCTCCTCTCTCTCTCTCTCTCTCTCTCTGTCTCTCCCTCTCCTCTCTAAAATGAATTTAAAATAAATGAATGAATGAATGAATGAATGAATGACCGCACGCTCCGTAGGCCTTCCTCTGTTGTGTCCCGCCTCCAAAGAGCCGGTACTCGCTTAGCCAATGAGCGTTAAGTCTGGAAAAGTGACCCGCCCATGGTTGGGCGGTTCTGGGGAGGACACCTAAGGGAATATGACCAATAACTGTTATGCTTTTGGTGTAAGCCACGCCCTCCACGCCCCACCCTCATTTAGCTTTCTAGATTCTCGGACTTGCCTTTCTCTTGTTGGTTTGGTACTTGCAGGGCCTTATCTCCTATAGAAATCCCTAAGGATTGAGCCTGCGGGACCATTCCTATCGTCTTAGATCCCACAGGGCAGGACTGTGTCCGCTCAATTTCCATGTCTGTGTCTCCCCCACGCCCTAGGCCAGGGTCTTGTCCTTCTGAGACATGCAAGGCTCTCCTAGGAAAGAGCAAAGTGAGGAATTCACAGATCTTGTATTACCTTTCTCGTTGCCCACCCCACTCAACAGAAATCCAAATAGTCATTTTTAGGTTCTTTGCTACGTTCTCCGTACGACCTCTAAGGGGCGCCACGAGCCCATAGCAGCCTTCCCTGCCTGGTCAGGCTTGATCATGTGGAGGTCAATGTGGTCTGGGGCCGAGAACGTGGCCTTGAAGCCATTCTCAGTTTTCCTATCTGGAAAATGGGTGAGTTATGGGATTTCAATGAAATAATGGTGAAGTGTGCCATACTTGGCACAAGGTGAAAAATTTAATATATAGCATTATTATTACTATTATTATTAAAAGTGAATTTTGTCATTAAAGCAAGGTAAGTGCAAAGGTGGGGATTGGGGTGGACCCTGGAAGATCTGAATGATATACCAAAGATGGGGGGGGGGGGGTTGCAACTGATATATAACATATGGATATTTATATGAAGTATTAATGAAAACTTAAAATGTATTTCATAGTGCATGCTATCCCTGCAAGGTAACTGTGAATGTGTGTTTAAAAGTCCACATTCAGCCTGACCTGTGGTGGTGCAGTGGATAAATCGACCTGGAATACTGAAGTCGCTGGTTCAAAACCCTTGGCTTGCCCAGTCAAGGCACACATGAGAAGAAACTATAAGTTGATGCTTCCTGCTCCTCCCAATCCTGACTTTCTCTCTCTCTTCTCTGCTCTCTAAAATTAATATATAATAATAATAATAATAACAACAAAATCTTTTTTAGAAACTCCACGTTCTTTGCAGTTTAAAAAGATCTTTTAGCCTGACCAGGCGGTGGCGCAGTGGATAGAGTGTCGGACTGGGATGCAGAGGACCCAGGTTCGAGATCCCGAGGTCACCGGCTTGAGCGCAGGCTCATCTGGTTTGAGCAAAAGCCCACCAGCTTGGACCCAGGGTCATTGGCTTCAGCAAGGGGTTACTTGGTCTGCTGAAGGCCCGCAGTCAGGGCACATATGAGAAAGCAATCAATGAACAACTAAGGTGTTGCAACGCGCAATGAAAAACTAATGATTGATGCTTCTCATTTCTCTCCGTTCCTGTCTGTCCGTCCCTGTCTATCCCTCTCTCTGACTCACTCTCTGTTTCTGTAAAAAATAAGTAAATAAATAAAATTAAAAAACAAAAAGATCTTTTAGTCCTCTATTTTGTAGAATTTTATATATTTAGTTTATGTTTGTGTAGGTAATTTGCACACCTGGTAAAGAACTTTTCAAAAACTACGAGGATAACTAGAGTGAAAAGTCTGTCTTCTTCAACCTCTGTCCCCTGTCTACCAACCAGTTCCCCTCCCAGAAGCCTCCACCACATACAGCTGTGTGTCTCTTCTCAGAACCAGATTATGATTTTACAGACAGATTTACAAGTCTGAGTTTAGATTTTATGTGGTGAATGAAAGAATGGCACTTAGTTGCTTAAAAATTAATTTTTTTTCTATTTACTGATTTCAGAGAGAAAGAGAATTATCAATTTGTTGTTCCATTTATTTATGCACTCCTTAGTTGATTCCTGTATATGCCCTGCCCACAACCTTGGCATATTGGGATGATGCTCTAACCAACTGAGCTACCCAGCCAGGGATACTTGCTTAAGGACTTATTAGGCACCTACTATGTACCGCTGGGCTAAATCCAGTAGATACCCTTGAATACTCAGTCCAGTGAAGAAGGCTGAGGAATAAGAATGGGGGAAGGTCTTCAGGGCTATGGGAACCCAAGGAAAGAACTCCTCATGAGTGAGGACGAGGTCTCAGAGTTGGCCTCTCTTAAGCTGTAACCTGAGAGCTAAGGATTGAGGGTCCATCGACAGTTTGTTCAGAAAAATAAAATGTGTTCTAGGCTGAGGGAACAGAAGTTACAAATGCCAGAAGTGGGGGGGAAGGTGCTGGACCTTCCTGATGGCCACATGCTTTGTTCATTGACTCATTCATTTATATTGAACCCAACTAAGGTCTTTGCAAGAATATCCCTAAAAAATTCCACACTGTTTCTTGTGCCTAGAATATACTTTTCCTAGAGTTCCACTGGGTCAATCCTTCACTTCCTTTGATTCTTTGCTCAAAGGTCATCTTCCAGCAAGAAGTCTGTCTTGACCACCCTATTTATTTATTTATTTATTTGTATATTTTTTTCTTTTTTATAATTAAAATTTTAATTTTTTTATTTTATTTTTTACAGAGACAGAGTGAGTCAGAGAGATGGATAGACAGGGACAGACAGACAGGAATGGAGAGAGATGAGAAGCATCAATCATTAGTTTTTCATTGCGCGTTGCAACACCTTAGTTGTTCATTGATTGCTTTCTCATATGTGCCTTGACCACGGGCCTTCAGCAGACCGAGTAACCCCTTGCTGGAGCCAGCGACCTTGAGTTCAAGCTGGTGGGCTTTTGCTCAAACCAGATGAGCCTGCGCTCAAGCTGGCGACCTCAGGGTCTCGAATCTGGGTCCTCTGCATCCCAGTCCGACGCTCTATCCACTGCGCCACCGCCTGGTCAGGCTATTTTTGTATTTTTCTTAAGTTGGAAACGGGGAGGCAGTCAGACAGACTCCCGTATGCGCCCGACCGGGATCCACCCAGCATGCCCACCAGGGGGTGATGCTCTGCCCATCTGGGGCGTCGCTCTGCCGCAATCAGAGCCATTCTATATAACACCTGAGGCAGAGGCCACAGAGCCATCCTCAGTGCCCGGGCCAACTTTGCTCCAATGGAACCTTGGCTGCAGGAGGGAAAGAGAGAGACAGAGAGGAAGGAGAGGGGGAGGGGTGGAGAAGCAGATGGGTGCTTCTCCTGTGTGCTCTGGCCGGGAATCGAACCTGAGACTCCTGCATGCCAGGCCGAAGCTCTACCACTGAACCAACTGGCCAGGGCCTTGACAACCCTATTTAATATTGAAATCCCCACACCTGGTCTTTCCGACTCCCTTATCCTGCCCCATTTTTTCCCATCAATATTTATGTGATGCCCTGGCCGGTTAGCTCAGTGGTAGAGCATCGCCTGGTGTGCAGAAGTCCCGGGTTCGATTCCCAGCCAGGGCACACAGGAGAAGCGCCCATCTGCTTCTCCACCCCTCCCCCTCTCCTTCCTCTCTGTCTCTCTCTTCCCCTCCCACAGCCGAGGCTCCATTGGAGCAAGGATGGTCCGGGTGCTGGGGATGGCTCCTTGGCCTCTGCCCCAGGCACTGGAGTGGCTCTGGTCGCAACAGAGCGATGCCCCGGAGGGGCAGAGCATCGCCCCTGGTGGGCGTGCCGGGTGGATCCCGGTCGGGCACATGCAGGAGTCTGTCTGACTGTCTCTCCCCGTTTCCAGCTTCAGAAAAATACCAAAAAAAAAAAAAAATATATATATATATATATATATATTTATGTGATAACATCCTATATAATTGCTGTTGGTCAAATAAGTTTGTAAATATAATGTATATGTTAGCTCGCTTATAGTTTGCATTGGGTGTGGGGGACAGGCTGTAAGCAGGCAGGGTGGTTATATCCTAAGGCTTAGTTTTAAGACTAAGCTTTTCCCCACACCCTTGACTGATTGCATGATGTAGGGAATCCCATTATGCCTCAGATAAGTGACTTTGTATCAGAGACTTCCTTGTTTGTATATTGGATTAAAGGTTTTGATTTCTACACTATAAAATGGGGGCAGACCGGGAGCTTGCTCTCTCAGTTCCTGAGATTAGCATTAGAGAGGAGAGCAGAGAAAGACCACATGGAGGAGAGGAGAGGTAGCCAAGATGGCAGAGTGCTAAAGGAGAAGCCTGTTTGTGCAGAGAGAAGGAGATGGGGAACAGAGGTGAATAAGGCTAGTGAGCTAGAAACCTTTGATTCTAGTAAAATTGGATAAGTCAGTGGCTTTGGGAGCTCTGAATGGAAAGGGAAATGTTTTCCCAGTGTGCGTTTTTACTTGACCACAAGGTGCAAGCTAGGATTAAAGCTAATGGCCCATCAGTTCTTGGCTCCATTGTTTCATTACCATCTGTCCAAATCAAATTCGAACCTGCATTGGCCAATGTTGGGCAGATAAAATATATATATTATGCTCACTTTGTAAAGATGGCGCTGCCTAGCTTGAGTGCAGGCTCATCTGGTTTGAGCAAAAAGCCCACCAGCTTGAACTCAAGGTCGCTGGCTCCAGCAAGGGGTTACTCGGTCTGCTGAAGGCCCGCAGTCAAGGCACATATGAGAAAGCAATCAATGAACAACTAAGGTGTTGCAACGCGCAATGAAAAACTAATGATTGATGCTTCTCATCTCTCTCCATTCCTGTCTGTCTGTCCCTGTCTATCCATCTCTCTGACTCACTCTCTGTCTCTGTAAAAAAAAAAAAAAAAAAAAAAAAAAAGGCGCTGCCCACGTAGAAGCCATCGCCCAGGTGATATTAATGTGTGTTGGGTTGGGGCCAGGCTGTGGGCAGGCAGGATCCTTGTAGCCTGGGGCTTGGTTTTAGAACTAAGCCTTTCAGGGTGGGAAAGGCTTTTTTTTTTTTTTTTTTGTATTTTTCTGAAGCTGGAAACGGGGATAGACAGTCAGACAGACTTCCCGCATGCGCCCGACCAGGATCCACCCGGCATGCCCACCAGGGGGCGACGCTCTGCCCACCAGGGGGCGATGCTCTGCCCCTCCGGGGTGTCGCTCTGTCGCGACCAGAGCCACTCTAGCGCCTGGAGCAGAGGCCAAGGAGCCATCCCCAGCGCCCAGGCCATCTTTGCTCCAATGGAGCCTCGCTGCAGGAGGGGAAGAGAGAGACAGAGAGGAAGGAGAGGGGGAGGGGTGGAGAAGCAGATGGGCACCTCTCCTGTGTGCCCTGGCCGGGAATCGAACCCGGGACTTCTGCACATCAGGCCGACGCTCTACCACGGAGCCAACCGGCCAGGGCAAAACTCTTTCAATGTATGGGCTTCTTTTTTTTTTTTTTTTAATTTTTAAAATTTTTTTACTCATTTTAGAAAGGAGAGAGAGAGAGGAGAGAGAGAGAGAGAGAGAAGGGGAGAGGAGCAGGAAGCATCAACCCCCATATGTGCCTTGACCAGGCAAGCCCAGGGTTTCGAACTGGCGACCTCAGCATTTCCAGGTCGACACTTTATCCACTGCGCCACCACAGGTCAGGCCCACCCTCTTTGATGTGGAGTGGTACAATCCTATCATGCCTCAGATAAGTGACTTTGTATTAGAGACTTTCCTATTTTTTATATTGGATTAAAGGTTTTGATTTCTACACTATAAAATGGGGGCAGAATAGGAGCTTGTTCTCTCGGTTCCCGAGATTAGCATTAGAGGAGAGAGCAGAGAAAGAAGAGAAGAGAAAGGCCACATGGAGGAGAGGAGGCCAGGAGAAGCAGCCAAGATGGCGGAGTGTTGAGTGAGAAGCCAGTTTGTGCAGTTTGTGCAGGGAGAAGGAAGGAGATAGGGAACAGAGGTGAATAAAGTCTGGTGAGCTAGAAACCTTTGATTCTAGGAAACTCGGTTAAGTCAGTAGCTTTGTGAGCACTGAATGTGAGTGGGTTTGGAGCCCAGTGTGTGTTTTTACTTGCCTGCCGGGTGCAAGCTAGGATTAAAGATGATGGCCCATCAGTTTTTGGCTCCGTTGTTTCTTTACCCACTGTCTGAATCCAATGCGAACCTGTATGGGCCAGGCGGCTGTGATAGTGGCCCTGGCTACTGGCTTTACAGCCAGGCAGCTTTGATGGCAGCCATGGTTACTGGCCTTACAATTGTCCATTTCTAAATGCTTTTAAAAAGAATTTTATTTATAGAATTACAGGGAGAGGAAAAGAGAGGTAGGAACAAGAAGTATCAATTTATCCTGACCAGGTGGTGGTGCAGTGGACAGAGCATCAGACTGGGATGCCGAGGACCCAGGTTAGAGATCCGAGGTCGCCAGCTTGAGTGTGGGCTCATCTGGTTTGAGCAAAGCTCACCAGCTTGGACCCAAGGTCCCTGGCTCAAGCAAGGGGTTACTCGGTCTGCTGATGGTCCGCAGTCAAGGCACATATGAGAAAGCAATCAATGAACAACTAAGGTGTCGCATGTGCAACGAAAAACTAATGATTGGGCCCTGGCCGGTTGGCTCAGTGGTAGAGCGTCGGCCTAGCGTGCGGAGGACCCGGGTTCGATTCCCGGCCAGGGCACACAGGAGAAGCACCCATTTGCTTCTCCACCCCTCCGCTGCGCTTTCCTCTCTGTCTCTCTCTTCCCCTCCCGCAGCCAAGGCTCCATTGGAGCAAAGATGGCCCAGGCGCTGGGGATGGCTCTGTGGCCTCTGCCCCAGGCGCTAGAGTGGCTCTGGTCGCAACATGGCGACGCCCAGGATGGGCAGATTATCGCCCCCTGGTGGGCAGAGCGTCGCCCCTGGTGGGCGTGCCGGGTGGATCCCGGTCGGGCGCATGCGGGAGTCTGTCTGACTGTCTCTCCCCATTTCCAGCTTCAGAAAAAATGAAAAAAAAAAAAAAACAAAAAAAAAAACTAATGATTGATGCTTCTCATCTCTTCGTTCCTGTCTGTCTGTCCCTGTCTATCCCTCTCTCTGACTCTGTTAAAAAAAAAAAAAGTATCAATTTATAGTTGCTTCACTTTAGTTGTTCTGGGTTAACGCTCTATCCCCTAGCACCATCACAGGCCAGGTTAAATGCTTTTTGTCTGTCTCCCTCATTAGAGTGTAAACTTCCCCAGGCAGAAATTTTGCTCTCCCTTTTTCCTTGCCCAGCACCCAGCCTAGTGCCTGAAACACAGTAGGAGCTCATTAAATGAATTCCTTTAACCATTGCTCTGTTGCAGGAGTATTACCAGAAACAGAGAACGCCCTCCCTTTTTCTCCTGAGTTTTAAAGGTCTCTATTTTTTTTTTTTTTTTACAGAGTCAGAGAGTCAGAGAGAGGGAGAGACAGGAAGGAAGAGACGAGAAACATCAATCATTAGTTTTTTGTTGAGCATTGCGATACCTTAGTTGTTCATTGATTGCTTTCTCCTGTGCCTTGACCGCGGGCCTTCAGCAGACCGAGCAACCCCTTTCTTGAGCCAGTGATCTTGGGTCCAAGCTGGTGAGCTTTTGCTCAAACCAGATGAACCTGCACTTAAGCTGGCGACCTCGGGGTCTCAAACCTGGGTCCTCCGCATCCCAGTCCGGCGCTCTATCCACTGCGCCACCGCCTGGTCAGGCAAGGTCTCTATATTCATAAAGTTACAGATGCATAGAGTACCCAATAAATGATTATTTACCCAATGGTACTGGAGTCACGTAGACATAGTTCAAATCCAAGCCTGCTTCTAATTGGTTGTGTGTTTCTAGGCAAGTGGTTAGCTCTTCTGGAGTTTGGTCTCCTAATTAGTAAATGTGACACATACAAACCCTCCCCTACTGAGCTATGTGGAGGATCAGAGTTCTCTTTCCTCCATTTATTTATTTATTTATTTATTTATTTATTTATTTATTTATTTACAGAGACAGAGAGTGAGTCAGAGAGAGGGATAGACAAGGAAAACAGACAGGAACAGAGAGAGATGAGAAGCATCAATCATTAGCCTTTCATAGTGTGTTGCAACACCCTAACCTGGGGCCTCTGCATCCCAGTCCGACGCTCTATTCACTGCGCCACCGCCTGGTCAGGCTCTTTCCTTCTGTTGTAAGGTACCAAAAAGCTGCAAATTAATATTAATATTCTGGAAGAAAAGGTCAGGCTTTCCTGTCCTTTCTTTGGAAAATAGAGGAAAAAGAATATAGAAGTCTCCTGACTTACAAGGACAACTAGGGTCTTTGGTTTTAAGTTCTCTGAAAGGATTAAGGTTATCTGAAGAACTCCTTTTCTCTTTCAATAAGAGACAAAATTAAGGCCTGACCTGTGGTGGCGCAGTGGATAAAGCGTTAACCTGGAAACACTGAGGTTGCCGGTTCAAAACCCTGGGCTTGCCTGGTCAAGGCGCATATGGGAGTTGATGCTTCCTGCTCCTCCCCCTTCTCTCTCTCTCTCTCTCCTCTCTATAATGAATAAATAAAATCTAAAAAAAAAAAAAAAAAAGAGACAAAATTAAGACACTGATTTTAGCTCTCCCTCCTTTCCTGGATTCTGAGATTAACGTGTACCTCTAGGCAAAGGAGGAGAGTTAGATACTAAAAGGATTTGTGAATGACTTTGATTGTATTACCTTGAAAGTTTCTTGTAAATCCCCTAGACCAGTGGTCCCCAACCTTTTTTGGGCCACAGACCGGTTTAATGTCAGAAAATATTTTCATGGACCGGCCTTTTAGGGCAGGATGGATAAATGTATCACGTGACCAAGACAAGCGTCAAGAGTGAGTCTTAGACATGTAACAGAGGATGTAACAGAGGGAATCTGGTAATTTTTTTTTTTTTTTAATGTGCCTTGACCACGGGCCTTCAGCAGACCAAGTAACCCCTTGCTTGAGCCAGCGACGTTGGGCTCAAGCTGGTGAGCTTTTTTTTTTTTTTTTTTTTTAATTTAAAATTTTTTATTTATTCATTTTTAGAGAGGAGAGAGAGAGGTAGAGAGAAGGGGGGAGGAGCTGGAAGCATCAACTCCCATATGTGCCTTGACCAGGCAAGCCCAGGGTTTCGAACCGGCGACCTCAGCATTTCCAGGTCGATGCTTTATCCACTGCACCACCACAGGTCAGGCAAGCTGGTGAGCTTTTTGCTCAAACCAGATGAGCCCTCGCTCAAACTGGTGACCTCAGGGTCTCGAACCTGGGTCTTCCGCATCCCAGTCCGACGCTCTATCCACTGTGCCACTGCCTGGTCAGGCTCACTTTTTAAAAATAAAACATCATTCAGACTTAAATATAAATAAAACAGAAATAGTGTAAGTTATTTATTCTTTCTCTGCGGACCAGTACCAAATGGCCCACGGACCGGTACCAGTTCGCGGTCCGGGGGTTGGGGACCACTGCCCTAGACAAATGTTATAATCTTGTTAATGATTGTGTCATGCTGTCATGCCCCCCAAACCTGTATGTGGTCAAAGGGTATATAACCAGCCCCTGAAATATACTCGGCGTGCACAATTTGGGCCTGCTATGCCCTGTGTCAGCCATATATGGCTGGCATATTTAACAAATTTTCTCTCTCAATAAAACTCTTCAAAATTCATCTGGACTGGGTGTCTCTACGTGGACTCGATGAAGTGAGGTACAGTGCCTTTCAGAATCTGGGGTGCGGTACTTTATAACACTTCTATTTTCATTCTCTATCGTCTTTTCTTTCAGTAGGAACCTATAAACAGGAGTCAGATCATGTCCCTCCTCTGCTCAGAAACCCCTATACCTCCCATTTCACTTAGTGCAAAAGCCAAAGTCCTCACTGCATCCCAAAAGGCCCTGCAGGACCTGCCCTTACCTCCTCCCACCCTCCTAGTCTATCACTCTTCAGTTTCTGCCATAATCGGTTTTATCACCAGACCTGTCAATCCTATGCTTCAGGGCCTGTGTGTCTGTCATTCCTTCTGTCAGGACCACTCTCCCCTGAATATCTTCATGGCACACTTCCCCATCTCCTTGAGGTCTTTGGTCAAATGTCACTGTAAAGCCAGAAGGCAGGGCCAGGGCCACTATCACAGCTGCCCGGCCCATGCAGGTTCGCATTGGATTCGGACAGTCGGTAAAGAAACAATGGAGCCAAAAACTGATAGGCCATTTTCTTTAATCCTAGCTTGCACCCGGCGGGCAAGTAAAAACACACACTGGGCTCCAAAACCCACTCACATTCAGTGCTCACAAAGCCACTGACTTATCCAAGTTTCCTAGAATCAAAGGTTTCTAGCTCACCAGCCTTATTCTCCTCAGTTCCCCATCTCCTTCCTTATCCCAGATACAAACTCTGCACAAACTGGCATCTCACTCAGCACTCCGCCATCTTGGCTGCTTCTCTTGGCCACATGGCCTCTTTCTGCTCTCTGTTCTGCTCCCTCTGCTCTCTCATGCTAATCATCCCAGGAACCAAAAGAGCAAACTCTCGTTCTGCCCCCATTTTATATTGTAGCTTCACAACCTCTAATCCAATATACAAAATAGGGAAGTCTCTAATACAAAGTCACTTCTCTGAGGCATGATTGGATTGTGCCACCCCACATCAAAAAGGGTAGGAAAGGCTTAATCCCAAAACCAAGCCCCAGGCTACAAGGATTCTCAACACACATTAATATCACCTGGGCTACCGGCCTCCTCATGGGCAGCACCGTCTTTAACAAAGTGAGCATAATATATTTTATCTGCCCAACAGTCACCTTCTCAGGTGACACTGGGTCTGAAATCACTGCTCCTTTCCTACCCTACATTTTTCATCTGCCTTCCCTGGTGTCATTTGTTTCCAGAACTTTCACCACATACTAACAGATGACATCATGTTCTCATTTTTCTGTTGCTTGTCTCTCTCCCCCAATAGAATGCCAGTTCCTAGATGACAGGTTCTTTGTTTCTTTCACTGCTAGACCCCATTGCTAAGAAGGATGCCAGGTACCCTGTATGTTCTCCATATGGTGGAACTAAACAAATGGAATGTAGAGAAGGCACTTTAGACAGGGCTCCCACCCCACCCCCAGCATATTGATTATAAACCCGAATGAAAGAGAGGTAATGACCTTTAAGATTTGCATACTGCAAGGCTCAAAGTTTGACCGTTTTGGCCTAAGCCTAGGTAGAGGTCAAAGGTCAACATGTCCAGCCCACTCCTGTGGATCAAAGGCTCAACTGCAGGCAATCTCTGTCTCCAGTGTCAACCCTGTAACCCTGAAAGGATCTCTGCTGGCCACAGGTATGAAAGCCATTAAGGGAGCACACATCCACATCATAAGCTGAGAGCCCCTCAACATTTGACCTTTCCTAGCCCCTCAACCCAGTGCAAGGGTTTTCATAAAGACCAGAGGGCAAGGTTGGAGTATTGGGGACAACCCTCAGGAAATGCAGAGTGTGGATGCAGGATTGATGGGGGAAATCTGGCCTATTGGGGGGAGCTGTCTAAAGTGCCCCTCACCCCACAAACTGCCAAAACATCTGCTGTGAGTTACCCACAGCTGTGGGTAACGGCCAAGCCCTGGAGGAGGAGTCTACCAGTGAATCATCCCTCCCTGCCCCCAGCCCTGTGAATGGGTCTGTTTTGCATAGCCATTTCCATTCCCTTTTAGTTCCCTTCAGTTTACCAGCAGAAGGAATTTGGAGAAAAAAAATACATAGAGAACTAGCATCCTAGACAAGTCTTGGTAGAAATTCAGACCCTCCTCAGGGCATGTGGGCTCACTGAGCCTCAGTTTCCTACTCTGTAAAATGCGGTATAATTGCCCCTCACACAGCTTCTGCCTGGCTTGAGCCTGTGTGCCCTGAGATCACCCATTTCCCACCCTGACCCTGCCCCCTTTGGCTAGGGGCTGACCCCTGCACACGTCTCCCTTATTCACTGGCTTCTACCCAGATTTTGGCAATGGCAGGCACTGAGGGTAGATTGGAAAGCAGGAGGATGATGGCAGATGCTAGAGCAGGGGTCCCCAAACTACGGCCCGAGGGCCGCATGTGGCCCCCTGAGGCCATTTATCTGGCCCTTGCTGCACTTCCATAAGGGGCACCTCTTTCATTGGTGGTCAGTGGGAGGAGCACATTGACCATCTCATTAGCCAAAAGCAGGCCCATAGTTCCCATTGAAATACTGGTCAGTTTGTTGATTTAAACTTGCCTGACCTGTGGTGGTGCAATGGATAAAGCATCGACCTGGAAATGCTGAGGTCGCCGGTTCGAAACCCTGGGCTTGCCTGGTCAAGGCACATATGGGAGTTGATGCTTCCAGCTCCTCCCCCCTTCTCTCTACCTCTCTCTCTCCTCTCTAAAAATGAATAAAAAATAAAAAAATAAAAAAAATTTAAACTTACTTGTTCTTTATTTTAAATATTGTATTTGTTCTTGTTTTGGTTTTTTTACTTTAAAATAAGATATATGCAGTGTGCATAGGGATTTGTTCATAGTTTTTTTTTTATAGTCTGGCCCTCCAACGGTCTGAGGGACAGTGAACTGGCCCCCTGTGTAAAAAGTTTGGGGACCCCTGTGCTAGAGTATTCTCAACTGCTCCTGGCAGTATCTGCTATTGGACAAGTCCTCCCTATGTGCTGATTTCTAAATATATAGTCTTACCCCATTTACACTTTGGTTTCTAATCTATGTAATAAACCCCTGTATTAAATCCCCTCTGTTTAAGGTATTTCTATTTTCCTGATGTAAGGTAGCTGTGAGCAATTTTGTTTGTTTTTTGTCTTAAGACACAATTTAGATAAAGTCTTCCCTTTCAGTATACAGTTCTGCAAGTTTCCACAAACATATATAGTCACATAGCCACCGCCACAATCAAGATATAAAATGGCCTGACTAGGCCCTGGCTGGTTGGCTCAGTGGTAGAGCATCGGCCTGGCGTGCAGGAGTCCCGGGTTCGATTTCCGGCCAGGGCACACAGGAGAGGTGCCCATCTGTTTCTCCACCCCTCCCTCTCTCCTTCCTTTTTGTCTATCTCTTCCCCTCCTGCAGCCAAGGCTCCATTGGAGCAAGGTTGGCCCGAGCGCTGAGGATGGCTCCATGGCCTCTGCCTCAGGCACTAGAATGGCCCTGGTTGCAACAGAGCAATGCCCCAGATGGGCAAAGCATCGCCCCCTGGTGGGCATGCCGGGTGGATCCCGGTTGGGCGCAGGCGGGAGTCTGTCTGACTGCCTCCCTGTTTCCAACTTCAGAAAAATAAAAAAATAAAAAAATAAAAAAAGAAGGCCTGACCAGGTGGGTGGCACAGTGGATAGAGCATCAGCTTGGTACACAGAGGACCCAGGCTCAAAACCGGGGGTCACCAGCTTGAGTGCGGGCTCATCAGCTTAAGCGCAGGGTTGCTGCCTTGAGCATAGGATCATAGATGTGACCCCAAAGTCACTGGCTTGAGCAAGGAGTCACTTGCTCTGCTGTAGCCCTCCGGTCAAGGCACATATGAGAAATCAATCAATGAACAACTAAGGTGCCGCAACAAAGAATTGATCCTTCTCATCTGTAAAGCCAGTAGCCACGGCCACCATCAGAGCCACCTGGTCGTGTGCAGGTTTGCATTTAATTCAGACAGACGGTAATGAAACAACGGAGCCAGGAACTGGTGGGCCATTACCTTTAATCCAGCTCGCACCCGGCAAGCAAGTAAATACACATAGTGGGAAAACACTTCCCTTTCCATTCATGGCTCCCAAAGCCACTGACTCATCTGAGTTTTCCTAGAATCAAAGGCCCCACCAGCCTTATTCACCTCTGTTCCCCACCTCCTTCTCTTTGCACAAACTCTGCACAAACTGGCTTCTCCTTCAGCACTCCACCATCTTGGCTACCTCTCCTCTGCAATGCTGATGGCAGGAACCGAGAGAGAGAGAGAGAGAGAGAGAGAGCCCTTGGTCTGCTTTATTTTATAGTGTAGACAATTAAAGCCTTTAAGTCAATATACAAATGAGGAGTCTCTGATAGAAAGCCACTTATCTGAGGCATAAATGATATTCCTCATAAGAGTGCACCACCCCCCATTATGCAACAGTCAAGGGTGTGGGGAAAAGCTTAGTTTTGAGAAGATCTTAGTATTAGAAGGATACTGAAAAGACCTTAGTATTAAAGGGATGAGAGCCCTGGCTGGTTGGCTCAGTGGTAGAGCGTTGGCCTGGCGTGCAGGAGTCCTGGGTTCGATTCCTGGCCAGGGCACACAGGAGAAGCACCCATCTGCTTCTCCACCCCTCCCCCTCTCCTTCCTCTCTGTCTCTCTCTCCCCCTCCTGCAGCCAAAGCTCCACTGGAGCAAAGTTGGCCCAGGCACTGAGGATAGCTCTGTGGCTTCTGCCTCAGGTGCTAGAATGGCTGTGCTTGCAACAGAGTGACGCCCAGATGGGCAGAGCATCAGCCCCTGTTGGGCGTGCCAGGTGGATCCAGGTGGATCCCGGTCGGGCGCATGTAGGAGTCTGTCTGACTGCCTCCCCATTTCTAACTTCAGAAAAATATAAATAAATAAATAAATAAATAAATAAAAGGGTGGGAGCCTGACCTGTGGAGGTGCAGTGGATGAAGTGTCGACCTGAAATGCTGAGGTCGCCAGTTTGAAACCCCGGACTTGCCTGGTCAGGACACATATGAGAATTGATGCCTCCTGCTCCTCTCCCTGTTCTATCTCTTTTCTCTGTCTCTCTCTCTTTCACTCTCCTCTCTATTTCTCTAATAATAATGAATAAATAAAAAATATCTAAAAAAATTTTTTCTTAAAAAAAAAGGGTAGGAAAGGCTTGGTCTTAAAACTAAGCCTTAGGGCCTGACCTGAGGTGGCGCTGTGGATAAAGCATTGACATGGAACACTGAGGTTACTGGTTCGAAACCCCAGGCTTACCTGGACAAGGCCCATATGGGAGTTGATGCTTACTGCTCATCCCCCTGCTCTCTCTCCCTCCCTCTCTCTCTCTCTCTCCCCTTACCTCTCTAAAATGAATAAAGTTTCTAAAAAAGAAAATAAATAAAATAAAAATCAACAACAACAACAAAAAACAAAACTAAGCCTTAGGGTATAAGGACTTTGCGGGCTTACAGCCTGTCTCCCACAACCAATGCAAATTATAAGCGAGCAAACATATACATCATATTTACAAACTTATTTGACCAACATCATCTCTCTCCCTTCCTGTCTGTCTGTCCCTCTCTCTCTTGAAAAAAAAAAAAAAAGATAAAAAATGGTTCCATCATCAAAAATTTTCCCCTTCTGCCCAACCAGGCAGTGGCGCAGTGGATAGAGTGTTGAACTGGGATGCCAAGGACCCAGGTTCAAGACCCCGAGGTCACCAGTTTGAGCACAGGCTCATCTGGTTTGAGCAAAGCTCACCAGCTTAGACCCAAGGTCGCTGGCTCGAGCAAGGGGCCAGCCTTTACTCGGTCTGCTGAAGGCCCACGGTCAAGGCACATATGAGGAAGCAATCAATGAACAAATAAGGTGTCGCAATGAAAAACTGATGATTGATGCTTCTTATCTCTCTCTGTTTCTGTCTGTCTGACTCTGTCTCTGTAAAAAAAAAAAAAAAAAAAAAAAAAATTCCCCTTCTGTAATCAAATCCTCTTTCACTCCCAGACCCTGCCGCGTACTGGTCTGTTAACAGTCCCTATAGTTTGACCTTTTCTAGAACATCATAGAAATGGAATCATACAGCCTGTATCCTTTTGTGTATGGCTTCTTTCCCTCCTTTTTGAAATTATTTTTAAAATTTTTATTGATTTTAGTGAGAGAAAAGGGGAGAGAGAGAGAAAAAACATTAATTTGTTGTTCCATTTATTTATATATTCATTGGTTGATTCCTATATGTGCCCTGACCAGGATCCAACCTGCAATCTTGGTGTATCAGGACAACACTCTCACTGAGTTACCTGGGCAGGGCTTTTTTCTTCTTATAATGCATTTGAGATTCATCCATAGTGTTATATATAACTAGTTCCTTCCTTTTTTAACTAGTGGTTTTATATATATTCCTGAGTGATCTCCTGTGTAAGGATGGACTGCCGTTTGTCTACTCATTCTCTAGCTGAGGCAGCTTCTGTGAGCTTTTCATGAGTTGGTATTTGCAAAATGTTTAGGACAGTATATATGTGATAGCTGTTACTATTATACGGGGGGGGGGGGGGCTAGAAGTGGGCCTCTGGTACTCCCCTCTCCGCTAACTGTGCATGCCTCTCTTGTCTAGAAGAGAGAGCCCACCTTCCCAGGCTGGAAGGGCCAAGACTGTATCTGGTGCAGACGTGGCAGAAACTGGCTTCCACCGGGAGCCTCCCCAGCCCATCCCTGAAGCTGAAAGTGGGCCCCAAGCCCATGGAAGGAGGGGATGAGGCGAGGCAGCTCCAATTGCACCGCCTGCCAAGATCAGCATCTGGAAAGCTTCTCTGCAGCTGAGGCCCCTGTCCCCAGTGCCGGGGTGATGATGAGAAAGTTGGGACCTGTCCTAGACACTTCTTTTTACGCAATTTCTCCTGCCTAAAGCCAAGAGCTGAGGGTGGGGGTGGAGCCCAAAAAGGCTGAGGACAGGCCTGGGCCTCATTGATTTGGGGAATTCACAAAAAATCAGAGATCAGAGTGTTCCCCTCACCTAGATTACAGAAAAGCCTGACCAGGCAGTGGTGCAGTGGATAGAGCGTAGGACTGGGATGCAGAGGACCCAGGTTTGAGACCCCGAGGTCGCCAGCTTGAGCGCGGGTTCATCTGGTTTGAGCAAAGCTCACCAGCTTGAGCCCAAGGTCACTGGCTTGAGCAAGGGGTTACTCGGTCTGCTGTAGCCCAACAGTCAAGGCACATATGAGAAAGCAATCAATGAACAACTAAGGAACTGAAACGAAAAACTGATGATTGATGCTTCTCATCTCTCTCCATTCCTGTCTGTCTGTCCCTATCTATCCCTCTCTCTCTCTCTCTCTGTCTCTGTAAAAAAAAAAAAGATTACAGAAAAGAATGTCATATATCTCACCAATGACCCATGTGGAGCTGAGTAGTAACCATCACCCTTCTGTCCTGATGCTCCGGGGCAAGGAAGGGGATTACTGCATCAGGACTGGGGTGAAGACTGGGGATAAACAAATTCAAATCCCCCCACTACTGTGTACCTCAGTTTCTTCATCTTTAATTTGGGGTGATGAGGAAAAGGCAGAACTGTGGAGACATTAAAAGGTTAGGGGTTACCAGGGATTTAGGGGGAGGAAGGGATGAAATAGCAGAACATGGGGGATTTTTAGGGGAGTGTAACTATTCTGTATGGATACAGGATACACATCAGTATGTGTTTGATTAAACCCAGAGAATGTACTACATTAAGAACAAACCACAGTGTGAACTCTGGACTCAGAGTGATAGTGATGTGTCAATGCGGGTTCATCAGTTATAACAAAAGCACCTCTGTGGTGCCATGTTGATAGTGGGGGAGGTTTTGCATTCATGGGGTCTGGGGGTATATGGGAAATTGCTGTACTTTCCACTCAATTTTGCTGTGAACCTAAAGCTGTCCTAAAAGTAAAGTTTATTTAAAACAATAGGATGATGATAATAATATTCCCCACCTCCTGGTGCTGTGAGGATTCATAAAGCTGCACCTAGCATAGTTGGTGTCATGTGAGTGTTAGCCATTATTGTCAGTGGCCCTATAATTAGTGGAAGCTAGTCTGAGTCTCTTCTCTCTTTTTCCTTCCTGGGAGCTCCCCAAAAGAGGGCCGTTTCCTTCCTCTTCCACTCTTCTCTCTCAGGAGCCCCAGTAGAGCACAGCCCAGCTTTCCCCTTGACCACCCCCGCCCCAGACAATCCGGAAATCTAGGCCAGCAGCGTTTTCCAGCTCTCCAGCCTGTTCCCTTAGCTGACCCAGCAGAGGCCTCATTTTGCTTCAGCAGGAAGAGGTCGGGGTTGGGGGTGGAGGAGGGTGGAGGAGGGTGGCAGCAGAAGTTGCTTGTGGGTATATTGCTGTCTCTGAGGACATCACCTTTGTCTAGGAGCCATAGTCACCCTCACAGACACCAGCTATGCTTGTGGCCTTGACATCACCCTCAACCCAGGTCCCTGGAGAGATGGCAAACTGCTGAGCCAGCCCGGCAAATTGGGGGGGGCACTTCCTCCCCAGCCTTTAGAGTTGAGATTTCCGTTCTGATAACTCCCTGTTGAGAAGAGAACCCAGTTTTCTCTGTGCCTTGTCCCTTGTGTGTTGAACACCTGGTTTCAAGAGGTTGCCCAGGCAACACACTTCACTTGGCAAATGATTCAGTGAGATTTTGCTGAGGTTCTAGTGGACCCCAAAATCTGACCCGAAACCAAGTGGACACTGAAATTTGGCTTAAAAAAAGAAACAAAGACACTGTCTGACTTTTCTTATCTCTGCATTAAATCCCTGTGGCTCTGTGTTAGAACGGCTTGATTTCGTCTCTGTCTCCTCAATCAGACTATCAGGTTTGGATGGCAGAAACCAACAGGGCATTGCCAGAACCAGCACAAAGCATTATATATTGTTGCGTTATATGAATATATATGCTGTCTGCATATATGTAGCATTAATATATTGATCCTTGATATGCATTTTTATTAATAATGTAAATATGTTTATTCTTTTTTAAATTAATTAATTTATTTTTTACAGAGACAGAGAGTGAGTCAGAGAGATGGATAGACAGGGACAGACAGACAGGAACAGAGAGAGATGAGAAGCATCAATCATTATCATTAGTTTTTCATTGCTCGTTGCAACACCTTAGTTGTTCGTTGATTGCTTTCTCATATGTGCCTTGACCACGGGCCTTCAGCAGACCAAGCAACCCCCTTGCTGGAGCCAGTGACCTTGGGTTCAAGCTGGTGGGCTTTTCCTCAAACCAGATGAGCCCGTACTCAAGCTGGTGACCTCGGAGTCTCGAACCCGGGTCCTCTGCATCCCAGTCCGACGCTCTATTCACTGCGCCACTGCCTGGTCAGGCTGTTTATTCTTTTTTTTAAGATTTTATTTATTGAATTTTTAGAAAGAGGAGAGAGAGAGAAAGGAGGGAGGAGCAGGAAGCATCATCAACTTGTAGTATTTGTTTCTTTTTTTTTTTTTTTTTACAGAGACAGAGAGAGATAGATAGGGACAGACAGACAGGAATGGAGAGAGATGAGAAGCATCAATCATCAGCTTTTTGTTGCAACACCTTAGTTGTTTATTGATTGCCTTCTCATATGTACCTTGACCACGGGCCTTCAGCAGACCGAGTAACCCCTGCTCAAGCCAGTGACCTTGGGTCCAAGCTGGTGAGCTTTTGTTCAAACCAGATGAGCCAGCACTCAAGCTGGTGACCTCGGGGTCTCAAACCTGGGTCCTCTGCATCCCAGTCCAACGCTCTATCCACTGCGCCACCGTCTGGTCAGGCGTAGTGTTTGTTTCTTTCATATGCCTTGACCAGGTAAGCCCAGGGTTTTGAACCAGCGACCCCAGCATTGGAGGTTGACACTTTATCCACTGCATCACTACAGGTCAGGTCAAGCTAAACATGTTTATTCTTAATATAAATTTGTATGATAAGTTGAGTAATATTGATATCATTATTAACAATGTTATTGTTTATTTAGATATATTTAATTTTATTTATTGATTTTAGAGAGAAAGGGAGGGAGAGACAGAGAGACAGAAACATCAGTCTGTTCCTGTATGTGCCCTGACTAGAAAGTAAACCCACAACCTTTGTGTATTAGGACGATGCTCTAACCAACCAAGCTATCCTGCCAAGACTGTTTATTTATATTTTTGATCATTATTATTACAAAAATAATCTTACAACTAGAAGTCTGGTGATTTGTTACCTTTTATTTGATTTTTCATGTCTTTGTAGACTTTTTGAATTGGTAATATGAGCTAAATTTTTCAAATACCCCAGTACACAGGATGAACAATCTGGCACCCTCACCTGTTCTCCTCCCCCCCAAGTTCCCCTTCATAAGGCTAACCGCTGTGACCAGTGTCTTGTGCCAGAGATGGCCTGTCAGCACCCAGGCAAATGTGTGTGTATTTATACAGCCCTTATAAATATACCCAGAAGTTCAGGCAAACAATGCAAACTGGTGCACCTTGTGCTTTTTTCAACTTAGCATGTTGAAGACAGTTTCACATCAGTACAAACAAGACTACTCCATTCTAATTTTGTAATAGGTATTAATGGGTTCATTTTAATTTTCTTTTTCATCATCTTGCTTTTCAGCACTCTTTTTTTTTTTACAGAGACAGAGAGCCAGAGAGAGGGATAGACAAGGACAGACAGACAGGAACGGAGAGATGAGAAGCATCGATCATTAGTTTTTTTGTTGTGCGTTGCAACACTTTAGTTGTTCATTGATTGCTTTCTCATATGTGCCTTGACCGCGGGCCTTCAGCAGACCGAGTAACCCCTTGCTTGAGCCAGAGACCTTGGGTCCAAGCTGGTGAGTTTTGCTCAAACCAGATGAGCCCGCACTCAAGCTGGCGACCTTGGGGTCTCAAACCTGGGTCCTCTGCATCCCAGTCTGACGCTCTATCCACTGCACCACTGCCTGGTCAGGCGATTTTCAGCACTCTTTATGAAGTATAATATACATTCAGAAGAGTACACCTACCCTTTCTTCTTTTTCTTGGTTGCACTGTCTGGGTGTCAAACAACTTTAATTTCTTTTGTTGTTTAATTTCAGCTTTATTGAGGCATCATTGACATTAAAATTATAAGATATTTAAAATGCACATTGTAGTGATTTGATATGTGTACACATTTTGAAAGACTCCCCCCATTGAATTAATACATCTATCATCTCATATATTCATCTATTTTTTTATTTTTACTTATTTATTCATTTTAGAGAGGAGGAGGGGGAGAGAGAGAGAGAGAGAGAGAGAGAAGGGGGAAGAGCAGGAAGCATCAACTCCCATATGTGCCTTGACCAGGAAAGCCAGGGTTTTGAACCGGCAGCCTCAATGCTTCCAGGTTGACGCTTTATCCACTGTGCCACCACAGGTCAGGCTCATCTATGTTTTTGTGGTGTGTGTGTGTGTGAACATTTAAGTTCTACTTCCAGTAGATTTCAAGTATATCATATGGTATTATCAACTATAGTCTCCATGTTTCACATTAGACTCTCAGACCTTATTCATCTTATTACTGAAAGTTTGTACCCTTTTTACCAATCTCTCCCTATTTCCCCCACCCCAGCCCCTGGCAACCACTTTCCTACTCTCTGTTTCTATGAGTTTGACTTTCTTTTCTAGATTCTATATACACGTGGTACCCTGCACTGTTTGTTTTTCTTTTCTTTTTTTGTTTTCCCTGAAGTTGGAAACGGGGAGGCAGTCAGACAGACTCCCACATACGCCCGACCGAGATCCACCTGGCATGACCACCAGGGGGCGATGCTCTGCCCATCTGGGGCATCGCTCTGCTGCAATCAGAGCCATTCTAGCACCTGAGGCAGAGGCCACAGAGCCATCCTCAGCGCCCGGGCCAACTTTGCTCCAATGGAACCTTGGCTGCGGGAGGGGAAGAGAGAGACAGAGAGGAAGGAGAGGGGGAGAGGGGGAGAAACAGATGGGTGCTTCTCCTGTGTGCTCTGGCCGGGAATCGAACCCGGGACTCCCGCATGCCAGGCCGACGCTCTACCACTGAGCCAACTGGCCAGGGCCTGTTTCTTTTTCTTGGTGGCTTATTTCACTTAGCATGATGCCCTCAAGTTCCATCCATGCTGCTGCAAATGACAATATTTCCTTCTTTTATAAGACTGGATAATATTTTATTATATATATATTTGTGTGTGTGACAAGAGACAGAGAGAGGGACAGATAGGAACAGACAGACAGGGAGAGAGATGATAAGCATCTATTCTTCATTAGGGCTCCTTAGTTGTTCATTGATTGCTTTCTCATATGTGCCTTGACCTGGGGGCTACAGTAGACTGAGTGACCCCTTGCTCAAGCCAGCGACCTTGGGCTCAAGCTGGTGAGCCTTGCCCAAACCAGATGAGTCCATGCTCAAGCTGGCGACCTCGGGGTTTCGAACCTAGGTCCTCTGTGTTCCTAGTCCAACACTCTATACTGCGCCACCACCTGGTCAGGCTCATTATATATATTTTATACCTATGAAATTGTAAGTGGAAAATTATATATGGAAATATATACATATATATACAGTATATACACATTCACACACTACACACATATATCATAGTTTTTAAATCCATTCATCTATTGAGGGACACTTAGGTTGTTTCCATGTTTTGGCTATTGTGAATAATGCTGCAATAAACATAGGAGTGTAGGTATTCTTTTTCATCATTTTTCTGTTTTAAAGTATAATACATATACAGAAAAGTGCACCTACCCTCTCTCTTTTATCGTACTGTCTGGGTATCAAGCAGGCTTAATTTTAAATTAGTTTATTGTTAGAATAGTTAAAGAAGTTATAATAATATGCACGTTACAATAGTCAAAAGGTACAAAGGATTCATAGAGTGAAAGCAGCCTCTGTCCCATGCCCTGTTCCCTACCTTTAAGTTCCTCTGCCAGAAATTTACCAATTTCTTCTTGCAATTTTCTGGATATTCTATTGCACACATCCAATAGAACATTAGCCCCATAGAGGACAGGGAATTTTGCCTGTTTTGTTCCCTGACTTGTCTCCATCCTTGAGTGTCTGGCACATACTAGATGTTTAATGTATTTGGTAAATAAACATATAAGCTGATTATATATGCGTTTTTACAAATAGAACACTCCTAAAAGGCTGATGGAGGGAAAGAGAGGAAACTCAAGAACTAGAGGATTGACCCCAACTTGGAAGGCAGGGTGCAACCTGGGCCTACTGATGAAGGGCAGCAAGGGAAGGGCAGCCATCGACAAAAGCAGCCTGTTGGTTGCTCCCAGTCTTCTAGGGGAGAGGGGGCAGCGCCTGAATTCTGGGATCCTATCAAGGCAAAAAACAGTTCTGTATTTGGGACAGGGCTGGTTTGTTTGGTTTTTTTTGTTTGTTTGTTTTTTGTTTTGTTTTTTTAGCAAGAGAGAGTGAGAGACAGACAGACAGGAAAGGAGAGAGATGAGAATCATCAACTGGTAGTTGCAGCTCCTTAGTTGTTCATTGATTGCTTTCTCATATGTACCTTGACAAGGGGGCCACAGCAGAGAGAGACTCCTTGCTCAAGCCAGCAACCATGTGGTCATGTCTATGATCCCACATTCAAACCAGTGAGCCCATGCTCAAGCTGGTGAGCCCGCTCTCAAGCCAATGACCTAGGGGCTTTGAATCTGGGTCCTCTGCATCCCAGTCTGGTGCTCTATTCACTGCGCCACTGCCTGGTCACACTCATTATCTTTTTCTTTTTTTGAGAGAGACAGAGCAATCAATGAACAACTAAGGTGTTGCAATGCGAAACGAAAAACTAATGATTGATGTGTCTCATCTCTCTGTTCCTGTCTGTTTGTACCTGTCTATCCCTCTCTCTGACTCTCTCTCTGTCTCTGTAAAAAAAAAAAAAAAAAAAAAAAAAAAAAGAGACAGAGAGAGAGAGAGATAGGAACATGGAGCTGCTCCTGAATGTGTCCTGGTGGCTGAATCTAATCGGCAATCTCTGCAATCTGAGAGGACACTCCAACCAAACCAGCTATCTGGCCGGGGCTTAATTTCTTTTTTTTTTTTTTTTTTTTAATTTTATTTATTCATTTTAGAGAGGAGAGAGAGAGGGAGAGAGAGACAGAGACAGGGGGGAGGAGCTGGAAGCATCAACTCCCATATGTGCCTTGACCAGGCAAGCCCAGGGTTTTGAACCGGCGACCCCAGCATCTCCAGGTCGACGCTTTATCCACTGCGCCACCACAGGTCAGGATTCTTTTTTATTTTCAGAGAGACAGAGAGAGGAAGGAAGAAAACGGGAAGGGAAGCACTCAGTCGTGCACTCATTGGCTGTGTCCCATGTGTGCCCTGACCTGGATCGAACCCTGAAACCTTGTTGTTTCGGAGGATGCTCTTAACCAACTGAGTAACCTGCCAGGCCTTGATTTTTTTTTAATTGATTTTAATTTATTGTGTTTACATAGATTCTAGTGTCACCCTGAATGCATCTCCCCCTCCCCCATATTCCCCTCAACATCTCCCTTGCCCCCCTCTCCACAGTGCCCTCCCCCCTTCCTTTCAAGTTTTTTTTTTTTTTCTGAAGCTGGAAACAGAGAGAGACAGTCAGACAGACTCCCGCATGCACCCGACCGGGATCCACCCGGCACGCCCACCAGGGGGCGATGCTCTGCCCCTCTGGGGCGTCGCTCTGCTGAGACCAGAGCCACTCTAGCGCCTGGGGCAGAGGCCAAGGAGCCATCCCCAGCGCCCGGGCCATCTTTGCTCCAATGGAGCCTTGGCTGCGGGAGGGGAAGAGAGAGACAGAGAGGAAGGAGAGGGAGGGGGGTGGAGAAGCAAATGGGCGCTTCTCCTATGTGCCCTGGCCGGGAATCGAACCCGGGTCCCCACACGCCAGGCCGACGCTCTACAGCTGAGCCAACCGGCCAGGACCCCTTCCTTTCAAGTTTATCCCATCCTATCATCCCCTTTCCCTCTGTCCTCTTTTCCTCTGGTCCCTTTGATCCCTCCTCTGTCTCAATTCTGTTCCTCAGTTCACATTGTTCATTGGATTCCTCTAATGAGTGAGATCATATGATATTTTTCTTTCTCTGCCTGGCTTATTTCACTTAACATAATAGTTTCCAGGTCCATCCATGTTGTCACAAAAGGTAAGATTTCCTTCTTTTTCATGGCCCCATAGTATTTCATTGCGTATATATACCACTGTATTTTAATCCACTTGTCCACTGACGGTAACTTTGGCTGTTTCCAGATCTTCACTATTGTGAACAATGCTGCCATAAACATGGGGGTGCATTTCTTCTTTTGAATCAGTGCTATGGTGTTCTTGGGATATATTCCCAAAAGTGGGATGGCTGGGTCAAAAGACAGTTCCAGTTTTAATTTTTTTTTTTTTTTTTTTGGTATTTTTCTGAAGCTGGAAATGGGGAGAGACAGTCAGACAGACCCGCATGCGCCCCACCGGGATCCACCCGGCACGCCCACCAGGGGGCGACGCTCTGCCCCTCCGGGGCATCGCTCTGTCGCGACCAGAGCCACTCTAGCGCCTGGGGCAGAGGCCAAGGAGTCATCCCCAGCGCCCGGGCCATCTTTGCTCCAATGGAGCCTTGGCTGCAGGAGGGGAAGAGAGAGACAGAGAGGAAGGAGGGGAGGGGGGTGGAGAAGCAAATGGGTGCTTCTCCTATGTGCCCTGGCCGGGAATCGAACCCGGGTCCCCCGCACGCCAGGCCGACGCTCTACCGCTGAGCCAACCAGCCAGGGCCCCATTTTTAATTTTTTGAGGAATGTCCATACTGTTTTCCACAGTGGCTGCATCAGTCTGCATGCCCACCAGCAGTGCAGGAGGGTTCCCTTTTCTCCACATCCTCACCAGCATTTATTATGTTTTGTTTTGTTGATGAGCGCCATTCTGACTGTGTGAGGTGGTGTTGGGAAAATTGAACAGCTACCTGCAAAAAAATGAAACTAGACCACCAACTTAAACCATTCACAAAAATAAACTTAAAATGAATAAAAGATTTAAATGTAAGTTGTGAAATCATAAGCATCTTAGAAGAAAACATAGGCAGTAAGCTCTCTGACATCTCTTACAGCAATATATTTGCTGATTTATCTCCACGGGCAAGTGAAATAAAAGACAGGATAAACAAATGGGACTATATCAAACTAAAAAGTTTTTGCACAACTAAAGACAATATGAACAGAATAAAAAGACAAACTACGCAAAGGGAGAACATATTCGACAATATGTCTGATAAGGAGTTAATAATCAAAATTTATAAAAAAACTTCTAAAACTCAATACCAGGAAGATAAACAATCCAATCAAAAAATGGCTGCCTGACCTGTGGTGGTGCAGTGGATAAAGCATTGACCTGGAATGCTGAGGTCGCTGGTTCAAAACCCTGGGCTTGTCTGGTCAAGGCACATATGGGAGTTGATGCTTTCTGCTCCTCCCCCCTTTCCTTCTCTCCCTCTTTCTCTCTCCTCTCTAAAAATGAATAAATTAAAAAAGAAAATCTAAAGTGTCGACTTGGAACGCTGAGATTGCCGGTTCAAAACCCCGGGCTTGCCTGGTGAAGGCACATATGGGAGTTGATACTTCCTCCTCCTTCCCCCTTCTCTCTCTCCTCTCTCTCTTAAAATGAATAAATAAAAAAAAATTTTTTTAAAGGGTAAAAGAGCCTGACCTGTGGTGGTGCAGTGGATAAAGCGTCAACCTGGAATGCTGAGGTCGCCGGTTCGAAACCTGCACTTGTCCGGTCATGGCACATATGGGAGTTGATGCTTCCTGCTCCTCCTCCCTTCTCTCTCTCTCTCTCTCTCTCTCTCTCTCCTCTCTAAAATGAATCGATAAAAATAAAAAAAAAATTTTTAAAAAGGGCAAAAGAAATGAATAGACACTTCTCCAAAGAGAACATACAGATGGCCAACAGACAGATGAAAAAATGTTCAACATCACTAATCATTAGAGAAATGCAAATTAAAACCACAATGAGAGACCTTGATCATTTTTTAAATGAACACACCACAGGGCTCTGGCTGGGGAGCTCTGTTAGAGCTTCTTCTCGACATGCTGAGGTTGCTGGTTGGAGGTTCCAGGGTTTGATCCTGATGAGAGCACATCAAGAGACAACCAGTGACGCATGAGTAAGTGGAACTCCAAGTCGATGTTTCTCTCTCCCCCTTCCTCTCTCTCTCAAAAAAAAGGCGCTTAATGCCTATTTGCTGCACATACTAGGTGCTTCACAGCTCCTTGTTGAGTAAATAAAGGGAACCCCTGCTCTCTTCCAATTCCAGGGTCCTAGGGATGATCCGAGAGTATATCTGTACTTGGAAACAGCTGTTTCAGGTTCAGGCCACCTGGTCAGGAGCAACATGAAGAAGTCACGGGGCTGAGTGATGTCATGAGCCAGCCAGTTCTCACGGGAGGGAGGTGGGAAGGGAAGGGCGGGAGAGGGGGCGCGGACAAAGGGACCTGCAAGTCACATCTGGAATTCATTACCGCCTCCGGAAAAGGGAGGAGAGGAGGCGGGGCTATTGGGGGGCCCAGGCGGCGCTTCTTCCCGCCCCCCTTCGTCCCGCTCCCCAGCCCCGGGACGCAGCCGAGCCGGCGGGCAGCCCCAGCCCCAGCCGCGGCCGTCCCGGGGACGCAGACGCCAAAGCTCCTCTGGCCAGGGCAGGGAACAGGTGAGCGTGCGTGGCGAGGGGGAAGCAGAAAAGGCCGGCCAGATCCACTTGGGTCGCGGGATCCGAGCCCGGAGCTCAGCTGGGGGTCGGGGGGCACAGCAGGACGCGCAGGCGCGGCCGTGCTCCGACTGCACTGAGGAAGTGGTCATCGTGCGCCCTCTCCACGACTCCAGGCTGCCCCCACTGCCTCGGCTGCGAACCCCCAGACTGCGCTCACCGCTTTACCCAGAGGCAGGAAGTTGGCGCCGAGAAGGCGGAATCCGAGCGCTTTTGGCCAGAGACTGGGAGGCAGGACAGCGTGCCCCGGGAGTTTGGGAAGTGTGAAAGAGGTGGACAGGGTGCCCCTCTTGGCTGACAGCTGCTGGGCAAAAGGTGCTGCGTGCTGCGGAGAAATCCAAGCCAAGGGGCGGGGCCTCTGAGGACAGTCACCCACCATGTACACATCTGGCTCTCTGCCTCAGTTTCCTCGAGTATTCTTCTTCAGTTCCCTCGTGGGGACATGGCTTTGTTCTGGAAGGAAAGGGACGTGACTGCGTGGCACCGGCGCCTCTTCTTTCCTCTGAGGCCAGGGGATGAGGCGTGGGTGTAGGCGGGCGTGGCACGGGTCCCGCTTGGTCCTGGGCCCCGCAGAGCTTAAGGATCTCGCCCCCTCCTCTGGCACGAGTTGACTCACCCGGGGATTTCCACCCCTCCCCCAGCTCTGTTCTAGTCAGATGCGCTAGGCACCACGCGCTGAGCCCACGGTCTCCCCATTTGTAGATGTGGCGGTCCCGCGCGTGAGTCTGTCGCAAGAGAAAGGAGGTGCGGCCCCAGCAGCCTGAAGTGTGGATACCGTACATTCCACCACCAGATAAGGAGGCCGAGACTGTGGCCCGAGGGCGGGGGCGGGCCTGTTGTGTCCAAGGCGGGCTGGGCTTTGCCTGGAAGGGAGTCTCCTGCCTTCTTTGCTGCTGTTTGAGGCTGGGCTGAGTTTAGGAGCCTCCACCCTCCGGGGCCCTCTAGAGCCTCTTTTTTGTTGTTGTTGGTTGGTTGGTTGTTTGGTTTGTTGATTGGTTCATTCATTCACTCACTCACTCACTCATCCATTCTTCCATTCATTCATACATCCATTCATCCACCCACATGCTTTCGGAGCACCTTCTGTATGCTAGGTACCATTCCAAAGGGGCTGCAATGGATATGGTCGATGACATTCTATTGTGTAAGCCAGACAGAAAACTAGAAATATTGTACAATCGTATTTTTTTAAAATGCCAAATGCTATGAAGATAACAAAGCAAGTTGCTGTGACAGACAGGGCTTGGTGAAGGTGGCTATAATAGACTGGTGGTAGAACAAGTGACATTAAAACTGAAACTTGAAAGATGAAGAGACAGTCATTCAGGGATTTGGGGGAAGGTCATGTCAGGTGGAGGAACAGCAGGGGCAAAGTCTTTGAAGTCTTTGGCCCATAGGAGGCCACTGTGTTTGCTGTGGAATGACCCTGGGGGGGAGTGGGAGGAGGCTAACTAGGCAGGGGCCAGGCCATAGGGGACACTGAGGGAGCTGTGGAGGAATTTGGAGCTCAGTGACATATTGGAGGTCTAAATTAAAGAGCTCCCCCTGGCTGCTGTATAGAGAGTGGCAGTGTAGGGGGGGACCTGACAGCTGAAGAAAAACCAAAAGAAAGGGTGGGGTGCTGCCCTAGGGCTAGAAGCATGGAATCAGTAAGTGACCAGGGGCAACTTATAGGAACAGGACTTGCCTCAGTGGAACTTGGGGGAGGGGCTCCTGGAAGCCACTGAGCTTCCTCCTGCCTTTCTTCCTCCTAATCTTCCCCTGAACAATCTTGGTCTGTTTCTCTGCCCTTCCTTCCAATCCTTGTCACTTGTTCCTCTTGCTCGATTTCAGGCCTGGCCATTCCCTGGTTTTGAACCCACTGACCTCTTACTGAGCCTCTGGGAGGGAATCAGGTCTACCTTGGTGAAGGCTAGCATGAGACGGGCCCTGTGTGTAGCCAGGCCTCAAACCTGACACAGGGAGGAGAAGTAGGCAAGGCATGCATCTGCCTGCCCAGCTTCCTCTGTATGGAAAGCACCAACCTGCCTTAAGCTCCTGCTTTATTTAGCAAAATCCCAGTTGGGAAGATGAGATAGTGTGGGCTACCGTTTCCCCTTGTCTAAGTAGGAGAGCCACCCCTCCTGAGGATGCCTTGGCAGCCTCTTGGGGCTGCAGAAATTAAGGGGATGGTGCCCAGTCTTCCCCCTAGGGAAAAAGATAGAAGAATGTTTGGTCAGTTCCTAGGGTTCGAGGGTTGAACGCATTTCTTATTTCTCCAGGAAGTGACCATAAATCTTTCTCTTGGTTGCCAGACTGGAGAAGGGTGGTGGCCCCAGTTCAGAAAAGGAGGGGGCAGCCACAGGACACGCCCTGGGCTTCTGGCCCCATTAGCAAGGATGCTTCCCAGGCCTGTGGCCCCAGTTCAGGGAAGGAGGGGGCAGCCACAGGACACGCCCTGGGCTTCTGGCCCCATTAGCAAGGATGCTTCCCAGGCCTGTGACCAGTCCTTGATTCTCTATACTAAACCCCAAGAGGAGCTCAGTAGGCCAGGCCAGCCTGGGGACGTCTGGTTAGGGTGACCTAGCGGTCAGACCACAGTTCAAACTCTCCTCAGGGACATTCACACAGTTTTAACTCTCCTCAGAAAGAAGTGAGCTCTAGCCTCCTGGAAAGGACCAGATCAGTAGTGCTAGCTATAGAGGATTCCCAACTGCGCCCAGGATGGAAATCGCAGGCCAGTAAGCGAATAGCTCAATGCCAGGATTGAAAATAAGCCAATCAGGGTGCATGCTGTTTTTGGCCCGACAGTGAGTCTGGTAGAGCCAAGCCAGCTCCTGGCTGGCTGTAGCAGGCAGAGGGCATCGGTGTGCCCAAGGCTCTGTCCTGCACAGGAACAAGGGGCCTCTGTGTGGCGATCTGGGCAGGGCGGCAGTCCCCAGGGATGTGCACAAGCCTTTCTCTGTTCCCATACTAGGATGGATGTCCCTTCACTCAAGGAGAGCAGCTGCCTCTCTGTCAGGCCAGGGTACAGGGCACCCCTCTGATGGGGCTCTAGGACACAGATGTCTGAACGACCCCAGAAGCCCCTCCCATCACTCTCAGGCTGAAAGGAACCGGCCTAACCAGCCTTTTCTGGAACACAGCTTCTGACGCATACACGTGGTCTTTGCCAGGCCTTGCCAGACATGTTTCCAGGGACCTGGGGAGGGCTCTTCCTGTGCCCCATCCCCCACCCACATTTAGCTAATGGCTCCCCTCCTGAAAAGCAGACACTGCACCAGCTCCTCTGAGACACGCCCCCAACCCAAGCTGGAGGGAAGCCATGCTGTCGCCTTGCATCCTCTCTGTGCCTCTTCCCCACCTCCCCCCATGGATTGGTTTTTCTTGAGAGGGGAGTGACTCAAGCTTTCATGGAAACAAATACCATCCCTCCTCCCAATGGGGCTGCATGCCCCCTCACCTCTTACATGACTTAAACACAGCTGCCCCATTTTCCCAGCCAGGACCTCCCAGACTGGTCTCCTGTGGCTCCCCCATCCTATCACCCCCTCCCAGCCTTCCCCACAGCAGATGTTACTGGGGAGCAAGGACTCCACCCTGTTTGTTGCAGGGGCCTCACATCTGGATTTCATCCTGGCTGGGAGGGGTGTGTCAGCACCCTGCCTACCCCTCTGGACCCTCTGTCCAAGGGCAGGGCTAGATGGTGCTGATGAGAACAGGCTGTTGGGAATCTTGCCTGGCTGGCTCAGTCAACATCCCCTCCCAAAAGACTGGGTGGAGAGCACCTAGTCCCATCCCAAGCAGTGTGTAGCAGGAAGAGGGAGCTAATAATATTTTATATATATATATATATATATATATATATATATATATATATTTATTTATTTATTTATTTTTACAGGGACAGAGAGAGAGTCAGATAGGGCAGACAGACAGGAAGGGAGAGAGATGAGAAGCATCAATCATCAGTTTTTCGTTGTAACACCTTAGTTGTTCATTGATTGCTTTCTCATATGTGCCATGACCGCGGGCCTTCATCAGACTGAGTAACCCCTTGCTTGAGCCAGTGACCTTGGGTCCAAGCTGGTGAGCTTTTTGTTCAAGCCAGAAGAGCCTGTGCTCAAGCTGGCAACCTTGGGGTCTCGAACCTGGGTCCTTCCGCATCCCAGTCTGACGCTCTATCCACTGCACCACCGCCTGGTCAGGCTAATAATATTTATTGAGTGCTTGCTATGTGCTAAGGATACCTCATGTGTCATTCAACAGGATTTTTCAAAAAAATTTAACAATTGATTTTAGCCTGACCAGTGGTGGTGCAGTGGATAAGACGTCAACCTGGAACACTGAGGTTGCCGGTTCAAAAACCCCCGTGCTTGCCCAGTCAAGGTACATACGAGGAGCTGCAAGTTGATGCTTCCCTCCCTGTGTCTTGCTTTCTTCTTCCTAAAGTCAATAAATAAATTTTTTTTTTTTTTTGTATTTTTCCGAAGTTGGAAATGGGGAGGCAGTCAGACAGATTCCCGCATGCGCCCGACTGGGATCCACCCGGCATGCCCACCAGGGGGCGATGCTCTGCCATCTGGGGCGTTGCTCTATTGCAACCAGAGCCATTCTAGCACCTGAGGCAAAGGCCATAGAGCCATCCCCAGCGCCTGGGCCAACTTTGCTCCAATGGAGCCTCGGCTGTGGGAGGGGAAGAGAGAAACAGAGAGGAAGGAGAGGGGGAGGGGTGGAGAAGCAGATGGGTGCTTCTCCTGTGTGCCCTGGCCGGGAATCGAACCTGGGACTCCCGCATGCCAGGCCGATGCTCTACCACTGAGCCAACTGGCCAGGGCCAATTTTTTTAAAAAAAATTGATTTTAGAGAGAGAGGAAGGGAGGGAGAGAGAAACACCAGTTTGTTGTTCTTGTTCCACTTAATTTATGCATTCACTGGTTGATTCTTGTATGTACCCTGACCCAGGATCAAACCTGTAACCTTGGTGTATCAGGATGACACTCTAACAAACTGAACTACCCAGCCAGCACTTAACAAGATTTTTCTATCACCTCTGTGAACTGGGCGTTCTTCTTCCCATTTCACAGATGAGGACACTGACACTGCATGTCAAGTGACTTGCCCAAGATCCCACCACACATCAGAGGTGGAGTGGGGTTGAACCCTGAATTGCCTTCAAGGTCTATGTCCTTTACGATGATGTGACCTCTGGGATGCTGGAACCTCAGGGTTGTCCTGGTTTCTCCCGAAGACATTATCTTGGGAACACCCAGGGCCTCAAGGCTTGTACTGAGCCTGAAATCTAGGGCAGTGGGTGGTAATGAACAGGGCATGGTGCTATCAGCTGTAAACATCTCTCTGACCCACGTTGGCAGGTGACATGAGACCCACGGCTCCAGTGTATTTGAGAAAAGAGGTAAGCTCTTTAGTTCCTGCCCACAGCTTGCTTTCTGGGTAGGTGGGCAAGGCTGCTGGAAGTCCACTTGGTGTCCTTCATGTCATTTGGGTGAACTTCTATAAGACAATGTAGCCTAGAAGTTGTAAAGGCTTTGGAGCGGGTCTCTGGCTCTGCTACTTAATAGCTTTGAGACTTTGGGAAAGTGAATTTGCTTCTCTGGGTTGCCCATCTGTAAAGAAGATGTGATAATAATTCTGACTTTATGTGGCTACTCAGTGAGGAGTGGTGGCACTGAAACTCGACACTTAGATGTCCAAAATCAGAGCCCAGGCAGCAGCCATAGCACTGACCTGTCTGTCCGTCTCTTCTCTCTGCAGCTCTGACAGCTCCATGGCCCTGGCCGGCCACTGAGCCCCACCATGGGCAGCCTGTACTCGGAATACCTAAGCTCCACCAAGGTCCAGGAGCACTATAATTACACCAAGGAGACATTAGACATAAATGATACACTCTCCCGTCGGGTAGCCTCGGCCCTCATCATCATTTTATGTTGTGCCATCGTGGTGGAAAACCTGCTGGTGCTTATCGCTGTCGCCCGAAACAGCAAGTTCCACTCAGCCATGTACCTGTTCCTAGGCAACCTGGCCGCCTCGGACCTGCTGGCAGGCGTGGCCTTTATAGCCAACACCTTGCTCTCAGGCTCTGTCACGCTGCAGCTGACACCTGTGCAGTGGTTTGCCCGTGAGGGCTCAGCTTTCATCACACTCTCCGCATCTGTCTTCAGCCTCCTGGCCATCGCCATTGAGCGGCAAGTGGCCATTACCAAGGTCAAGCCTTATGGCAGCGACAAGAGCTGCCGCATGCTGCTGCTTATTGGGGCCTCATGGCTCATCTCACTGGTTCTTGGTGGCCTGCCCATCCTTGGCTGGAACTGCCTGGGCCACCTCGAGACCTGCTCAACCGTACTGCCACTCTACACCAAGGACTATGTGCTCTGTGTGGTAACCATCTTCTCCGTCATTTTATTGGCCATTGTAGCTCTGTATGTCCGCATCTACTGCGTGGTCCGCTCCAGTCACCGTGATGTGGCTGTCTCACAGACGCTGGCCCTACTCAAGACGGTCACCATCGTGCTAGGCGTCTTTATTATTTGCTGGCTCCCTGCCTTTAGCATCCTCGTCCTGGACTATTTCTGCTCTGTGCGCTCCTGTCCTATCCTCTACAAGGCCCACTACTTCTTTGCTTTTGCCACTCTCAACTCACTGCTCAACCCTGTTATCTACACGTGGCGCAGCCGGGACCTGCGGCGGGAGGTACTGCGGCCGCTGCAGTGCTGGCGGGGGGCGGCGGGGGTGCAAAGAAGGCAGGTTGGGACCCCGGATCACCACCTCCTGCCCCTTCGCAGCTTTAGCTCACTGGAGAAGGGCACCCACATGCCCACATCGCCCACAATTCTGGAGGACAACACAGTGGCTTGAGGGACAAGTGGGCTGGCAACCTGACCATGGCAGAGGGCTCCGTGGAGAGGTGCCAGGTGACTTCAGACAGAAATGTGGGGCTGCCAAGCAAGATGGTCCACTCCACAGACCTGGGTGTTACTGAAAAATATTTCATACCTGGGATGGCCAGCTGAGGCACTGACCACGTGGAAGACAGTGGCAGCAGGGTCCTGGAGACCTGACTGGCATGACCCCTTCAGAACCGGACCACTGGGAGGTCTGGGGGACCTGGAGAAGGCCCAGGTGGCGCAGGCAGGCATTCAAGAGGGGCTTAAGGCAGGAACAATTTACAACTTGGTAGAAAGAATTGCATTACACAACTGTCTGACCCTCCCCCCACCCCACCCCTTCCAGATGCTCCTCTCTGAATTTACCCTCCTTGTCATCTTTTCTTGGAAACCTCAGGCCTCCTTCCTGGAACCACTGTCCCAAGGGGCTGGAGGCGTCTTCCCTGACTGTTGGGGCAGGCCTAGCTAACAGTTCCCGGGGTTCCAATCCACAGCTTCCCCAATTTTTACCAGCTGACACTTTGGCCACTTCTTCCCTTTCCTCTTACTCCACAAGCTGTCAGGAAACCATAGGGTGGATGGGGCGGGGGGGCTGAACCCATTTTCAGACTCTTTAGCCAGTTACACTATTTGGGGCACAGATAAATCATCAAGGGCTGGTAAAACCTATCTGGGGGCTGAGGAGGGCGCTGGATCTCTCAAGGGTGAGACTTGAGAAAGTTCTAGGAGAGCTGTTAGTTCATGATGCTTCCACCCCCCGAAACAACCCCAGGCTACTCCCATCTCCAGCCTCAGCTGAGGTTCCAGCTCCTAAAACAGGGCAGCCTTAAGCCCACTGTGCCTCCTTTCAAGTTGTAGTGAGCAGAGCAGGGAGTGGGGGTGCTGAGGACATTTGTGGGGACTCTCTCCTAACCTGCTCTAGAAAGATTTTGCTAAATCCTGTGGGTAGATAGAAGGGTCATAGCGGTACAAATATATATTTATGTGTGTCTGTCAGTGTCTGTGTGTGCGTGTGTGATGCCTACAATCCCCATTTGCACCAGAGCGGATGCTGTTCTGTCTCCTTGTGCTGTGTTGAGCTGCCAAAGAGGGTTCTAGGCCCACACAGACCCTTTCGTAATTGCTGTCTCATTTCCTCATTTGAGAGCAGGGCTGTAGCTCACCTTGGGGAAGGAAACCTCATGCCTCAAAATGATTCGTGAATGCAAAGGCTGGGAGGGTCTTTGGGGGGCAAGGAGCCAGTTGGAGGCTTGTCTCTCCTCATTCAGCTCCCCAGATGTCCCCCACCCCATGTCTGAGACCAGGTCCAGACCAATAAATGGTTCAATTTCTCTTTCTGATGCCTCTTATCTTTTCAGGTTTAATGTGGTAATGCCCCCATTAGTGCCCTGTGGTTGGCGGGATGAGGGCGGTGGCTGTATCTCAGGCAACTCATCACCCTTTGCCAGCCTTCCCATTTTGTGCCCCACCCTATCCCTGCCCAGAGCAGGACTGCAGTGGCTTCGGTGGAAACGGGGTCAATGCTGCTATTTCCTCAGGGCAGTTGTCCAGGGCCTTCCTCCTTTCCTTCAAAGAAAGGTCTGGTGGGTTGTTGGGACCACTTTCTCCATCCCAAGTATGTATCTCTCCCTGGGAGCTGGAGAGATGAGCTTGGGAACTATAGGCCCAGAGGGTGCTCCAGAGCTCAGTGTTCCCCAGAGGAATGGGTGACCAAGCACTTTCCAGGCACAAAAACATGAATGCTCAGAAGGTGGGAGTTACTATAAATTCCTTCTATGGAAATGTGGTTCAGAGAAGTTAAGTGAGCTACTCAGGGTCACACAGCCCATTGGGGCAGTACATGTCTGGATTTGAACTTTGGTGAGTTGACTTGAGATCTTGTCAGCTCTATCACTGGGCCAGAGAAAGGATCCTCAGCCCCCTCTTTGCTATGGAAATGTGGGCTGCCAGCCCCACCCAGCCCCACCCAGAGCCAGGAGAAGCCTAGATAGAACATAGTTGGGGGTGGGAACCTAGATCAGGTCCAGGGTGATACTCAACTCCTTTGCCCACAGCCACAGAGCCTAATGACTCATTAGAAGGTCTGAGCTTTGGGAACACAGAGACCCAAACTGAAGCCTTAGCAAATCAGCATAAATACTAGGCAGCCAGTAGGAGAAGAGTGAGGCAGGCAGCAGCAGCCAGAGATGAAAAGGTCTGCACCCCCATCAATAGTCCCCTTCCTCCAGTAGTGCAGAGACACCTCTGTTTGGAAACCTGAGTCCTAGCTGAGATTGGAAGGAAGAGGCATAGACCACGCAAGAATCAATAAATTTCCCCCAAACACCCACATGCTTTCTCTGTCCCTTTTCAGGCCCTGCTCAATGTTGCCTCCTTTGAGAAGCCTGCCCTGACTACCTTCTTCCCTCTTTGTCTCGTTCCTTGCCAGCTTATCACTGGCAGTATATTATGTAACACTTTATCTGACTTTCCCCATTAAAATATGAGAATCTTGAAGATAGAATTCCATCTGTCTTATTAACCACTGTGTCTCAAGGATGTTAGACAGTACTTGGCATGCTCCCACCACAGGGCCTTTGCAACTGTTGTTTCCTCTCCCGGGAATGATCTTTCCCTAGAAACCTTTGTGACTCTTCTCCTTCAGATTTATATTCAAATATCACACCCTGGGTGAGGCCTCTGGCTTCACCATGCAAGAGTTTCTTTTCCTATCTGCCTCTCTTGCTACTCTCTAATATGGAACATATTTTGCCTCATCCTGTTTATTTTCCATCTTCCCCTTTGGAATACTAGTTCCATAACAACAAAGGTTGATGTCTGTATTCGCTGCTTGGTCCCAGAACAGTAGCTAGCACACAGTAGATGCTCAATAAATGTTTGTGAAATGAATGAAAGCAAAAGTAAATGATGGTCATTTCAGTAAATGTTAAGTGCTGTGAAGAAAATAAAACAGTAGAAGCAACAATTTGGGGGTACTCTGTAGAGTAGACACTATCATCAACACTCTAACAGGTAATGAAATAGGCACAGAGAGGTCAAGTATACTACCCAAGGTCATGTAGGTAGCATATGAGTAGAAGTGTGGGGATTTGAACCCAGGCAATCCTAATAGAAGATCACAATCATCAGATCCTCTTCAATATTCTGCCCCAAAGATCTGCTTTACTGATATCTCTAAATTCTTGGAGCCTAGAATGGAAGGAATCAACTGACAGGGATGCAAAATGACTTTCACCTCCTTTTTCCTAATGAGTCTGTTGGATTTTAGGAAGCATCAGAATTATCTGGAAGAACCTATTACAATGCAGATTTCTGCCCTGGCCAGATAGCTTGTTGGTTAGAGCCACGTCCCGATACACAAAAGTTGCAGGTTCTATCCCCTGTCAGAACACACACAGAAACAGATCAATGTTTCTATCTCTCCTTTCTCTCTCTGAAATCAATAAATATAATTTTAAAAAATGCAGATTCTTAGGCTCTACAGTGAGAGATTCTGATTGAGTAGAACTGGCGTGACCCCAGCAATACATGTTTACATGTTTTTCACCAAACACCTCCAGGCATCATCTTGGGACCATAGTCTAAGAAAGATCTAGACTTCATAATCTCAATAGAATTTCATATATATATATATATATATATATTTTTTTTTTTTTTTTCAGAGATAGAGAGGGATAGACAGGGACAGACAGACAGGAACGGAGAGAGATGAGAAGCATCAATCAGTTTTTTATTGCGTGTTGCAACACCTTAGTTGTTCATTGATTGCTTTCTCATATGTGCCTTGACCGCGGGCCTTCAGCAGACCGAGTAACCCCTTGCTGAAGCCAGCAACCTTGGGTTCAAGCTGGTGGGCTTTTTGCTCAAACCAGATGAGCCCGCGCTCAATCTGGCAACCTCGGGGTCTTGAACCTGGGTCCTCTGCATCCCAGTCCAATGCTCTATCCACTGCGCCACCGCCTGGTCAGGCGGAATTTCCTATATTAATGGAACTATGTCGTATCTGCTATGCCCATTTGTGGGCTATTTAGCACTTAAAATATGGCTAGTGTGATGCAGGAACTAACTTTTAACATTGCCTGATCAGGCGGTGGCGCAGTGGATAAAACGTCAGCCTGGTACCCTGAGAACCCTGGTTTGAATGAAACCCTGAGGTGGCTGGCTCAAGTGTCGGATCACAGACATGATCCCATGGTCTCTGGCTTGAGCTCAAGGTCACTGGCTCAGGTGGAGCCCTCACGTCAAGGCACATGTGAGAAAGCAATCAATGAACAACTAAGGTGCTGCAACTATGAATTGATACTTCTTATCTCTCTTCCTAACTGTCTCTCTTGCTAATAAATACATTTTAACTTTAATTTAAATATTGGGTTGGGGAATAAGTTCATAGCGTTTTTACCGAAGACTTTTATTTAAACAAAAAACAATAATTATATCAATAAGTTAATCAATTTTATATTCGCCGTTGCTGTTTACAACCTCTTCCCACCTCTCCACCAATTTGTTGATGCTGTTCCACCAAAAATCGCCTGGTCTGGTGTCAAAGAAGTTGTTGAGCCAGTTTTTAAGGACCTCTTTGTTATCGAAGGTAACGCCCTTCATATGGTTTGACAGGGAGCGGAAAAGATGGTAATCGATCGGTGCAAGGTCCGGAGAATACCGCGGATGCTGAAGGACCTCCCATTCGAGCTCTTGGAGTGCGGCTTTGACGACTTGTGCAACATGGGGCCTGGCGTTGTCGTGAAGGAGTATGGTTTGACCATGTCGATCAGGTCTTTTCAGTCGAATAGCCTCATTCACGCGGTGTAGCCGGGCAATGTAGAGCTCCTTGTTGACCGTGGCATTCTTTTCGAGCATTTCTCAGTTCTTCATCGAATTCAGAAGGCCTTCCGCTGCGGCACGTGTCATCGACGTCAAAGTCGCCATTTTTGAACTTTGCAAACCATTTCCCTGCTGTAGACTCGCCTATGACACCTTCTCCATACACGTCGCAAATGTCCCGGGCTGCTTCGGCAGTTTTTTTTTTTTTTTTTTTTTTTTTTACAGAGGCAGAGATAGACAGGGACAGACAGACAGGAACGGAGAGAGATGAGAAGCATCAATCATCAGTTTCTCGTTGCGTGTTGCGACTTCTTAGTTGTTCATTGATTGCTTTCTCACATGTGCCTTGACCGTGGGCCTTCAGCAGACCGAGTAACCCCTTGCTCGAGCCAGCGACCTTGGGTCCAAGCTGGTGAGCTTTGCTCAAACCAGATGAGTCTGTGCTCAAGCTGGCGACCTCGGAGTCTCGAACCTGGGTCCTTCCGCATCCCAGTCCAACGCTCTATCCACTGCGCCACCACCTGGTCAGGCTTCGGCAGCTTTTTGCCCTCGATGAAAAGCAAAGAAGAGCAGGTGTTGAAAATGTTGATTTTTGCCTCCTGGGTATTCCATTTCTAAGCCTCAAAACTAATAAAAAATTAAATAACTCAAAAATACAATTAACATAGTTTTGTAGAGCAGAAAGAGTTTTATCGAAAGAATACTTACCCTTTGCCAAACAGCAAACAAATCATTGTAAAATAAAAGAAAATATAAAAACGCTACGAACTTATTCCCCAAATCAATATAAATAGCCACATGTGGCCATTAACAATTCTAGATTGTGTATCTCTGGTTTCCACAGCCTCTGGGCAGCTGAACTCTCTCGACATACCTCCAATTCAACAAAAATTCATACATCGTATCATTGTGATTATTATGAATGACATGGTAGCTTCCACATGTTCACTTCATCATTTTTGGACTGTTGCTTTTATTTTTATTTATTTATTTTTTCAGAGACAGAGAGAGAGTCAGAGAGAGGGAGAGATAGGGACAGACAGGAACGGAGAGAGATGAGAAGCATCAATCATCAGTTTCTCATTGCAACATCTTAGTTGTTCATTGATTGCTTTCTCATATGTGCCTTGATGGAGGGCCTTCAGCAGACCGAGTAACCCCTTGCTCGAGCCAGCGACCTTGAGTTCAACCAAGCTTGGTGAGCTTTTTTGCTCAAGCCAGATGAGCCCGCGCTCAAGCTGGTGACCTTGGGATCTTGAACCTGGGTCTTCCGCATCCCAGTCTGATGCTCTATCCACTGCGCCACCGCCTGGTCAGGCGCTGGACTATTTCTTTTAATAATGCTTTCAAGATTAGGCTCAGCTTCAAAAAGAAAACACAATATTAGTAACTTAAGAAAGAGAATTGCAGCCTGACCAGGCGGTGGCACAGTGGATAGAGCGTTGAACTGGGATGCAGAGGACCCAGGTTCGAGACCCAGAGGTCGCCAGCTTGAGCACGGGCTCATCTGGTTTGAGCAAAAGCTCACCAGCTTGACCCAAGGTCGCTGGCTTGAGCAAGGGGTCACTCGGTCTGCTATAGCCCCATGGTCAAGGCACATATGAGAAAGCAATCAATGAACAACTAAGGTGTCGCAACGAAAAACTGATGATTGATGCTTCTCATCTCTTTCCGTTCCTGTCTGTCTGTCCCTATCTGTCCCTCTCTCTGACTCTCTCTGTCTCTGTAATAAAAAATTTAAAAAAATTAAAAAAAGAAAAGAGAAGCGTCGACCTGGAAATGCTGAGGTCGCTGGTTCGAAACCCTGGGCTTGCCTGGTCAAGGCACATAAGGAGTTGATGCTTCCTGCTCCATCCCCTTCTCTCTCTCTCTCTCCTTCTCTCTCTCCTTTCTAAATGAATAAACAAAAAAAATTAAAAAAAGAAAAGAAAGAGAAGTGCATGCCTAACCGTTTGCTGGAGACTTTATTCATGTACATCAAATACATAGACTCTGAGAGTTAGAGGAGAAAAAGAAAGAGAAATTAATTTCTTACATAAAAAGGGTTCAGAGGAAATAAGTCCTGGGTAAGAAGGACAAATGCTTATTTATTAGCATCCAGGCTCCTATCTACTATCTGTCTGTCTGTCCATCCATCCATTCATCCATCTAAATACTTTGTTTCCTAATAAAACATTCTCCTATATAACATCAGTAAAATTATAAAAAATTAGGAAATCAAAAAAAATTAGGAAATCTACAAACCTTAGTCAGATTTCACCAATTGTCCCATTACTGACCTTTGTCGCAGAAGAAAATTCCAGACCACTTGTTCCATTCAGTTATCTTTTCAGTCTCCTGCAATCAAAACAATTTCTGAACCTTTATCTTTTGTGACCTTTACATTTTTGAAAAATATAGGTCAGTTACTTGGTAGAATGTCTTTCAAATTGGATTTGTCTGATGTTTTCTTTCTTTCTTTCTCTTCCTTTCTTCCTTCCTTCCTCTTTCTTTCTTTCTTTCTTTCTTTCTTTCTTTCTTTCTTTCTTTCTTTCTTTCTTTCTCTCTTCTTTCTTTCTCTCTTTCAAGATTTTATTGCCGAGCTGTGGTGGCGCAGTGGATAAAGTGTTGACCTGGAATGCTGAGGTCACTGGCTCAAAACCCAAGGCTTGCCCGGTCAAGGCACAAACAACCAAGGAACAGCTACAGTGAAGCAACTACTTCTCATTCCCCCCTGCCCCACTGGAAAATCAATAAATGAAATCTTTAAAATTTTTTTTTACTTTTTCATTTTAGAGAGGAGAGAGAGAAAAAGGGAGAGGAGCAGGAAGCACCAACTCCCATATGTACATTAACCAGGTGAGCATATAGTCCCAGATTGATGCTTTATCCACTGTGCCACCACAGGTCAGGCTGTCTGATGTTTTCTCATGATTACATTTAGGCTATTTTTTTGTTTTGGCAGAAATACCACATAAGGAATGTATTTTTCTCATTTAGTCTCATTACTAGGCATGTTAACTTTGATAACTTGGTGATATCTGCCAAGTTTCTCCACTTTAAAGTTCCTATTATCCCCTTTGTAATTATTAACTGTCCTGTGGGGTGATACTTTGAGACTTTGTAAATAGCTTGTTACTGCTCAAACTTTTACTCCTTTAGCATCCATTTTTGTCTGAATAAATTATTACTCATTGGATATCTGTAGGAAAATTGGAGAATATCACATCATTTCATTTGTAAACATGCCACTTTTTATCTTCAAAAGAAGCAACACTTGGCCCTGGTCAGGTAGCTCAGTTGGTTAGAGTGTCATCCTGACATACTGATGTTGCGGGTTCAGTCCCCAGTCAGAGCACATTCAAGACTCAATCAATGAAGGCATGAGTAAGTGGAACAACACATTGGTGTTTCTCTCTCTCTCTCTCTCCCCCACCCTTTCTCTCCCCGACTTCTCTGTCTCTAGAAATCAATAAAAAAATTTTTAAAAAGAAAGCAACTTTTTTTTTCAACTTAACCACAATACTTGTTTATCTTATCAAAGTATCTCAGTGTTAAAATTTCCCCATCTATCTGTTTTCTTTATTAACATATTATGTGTTTGAATTAGAATTCAAATAAGGTCTTTACATGACATTTAGTTAGTGAATTTCTTCTTTTTAAAAATTTATTATTTTTTAGATTTTTTAGAGAGAGGAGAAGAGGGGAGAAAGAAAGGTGGTGGAGGAGGAGTGGGAAGTCTCAATTCATAGTAGTTGTTTGTCCAATGTATCTTGACCCGGCCAGCCCAGGATTTTGAACCAGTGACCTCAGCATTCCAGGTAGGTGCTTTATCCACTGCGCCACCACAGGTCAGGCTAGTTAGTGAATTTCTGAAGTATTGTTAACAACCTTCCTTGTTAAACAATAGGTTTAACCACCTATTCAATCTTGTTTAACTGAGATTTGGTTATTTATTTGTTGAAGAAACCAGGTTTCTTCTGGAGAGTTTTATAGTTTGGTATTAGTTGATGGCATCCCCTTATGTCATGTTCCTCTTCCTCAATCAGATTTAAGATTGATATTTTTGGTTTTAATTCTTCATAGGTGGTGCTGGAACTTCCAAAGGAGGATATGGTATCTGTTGTCGCTCTCTCTTACTGATGACTAAGACTAACCAAGGGGTTCAGATGCCATCGGTCTGATCCCACCTTTGTAAATTCCCCGTCCACTGTTCCCTAATGGTATGATCATCCACGGACAACTGCTGCCTGGACTCATCGTGGCATGAACAGTCTTCAAAGGGTTTCTAATTTATCTCCCCGTCCTCACATCCTGGCCAGTTTCCTCATTTGTCTACTTTCCTCAAATTCAGACATCTGACATTCATCACCTTCCCCTAAATGTCTTGTCAAGGATTAGTTAAATCTGTCAAAAAAGGGAAATGAAGTTGGGTGGATGTGATTCATTTCTAGTGGTAAAAGTGTTGAGGTTTTTTTTTCTGAAGTAAAGAAAAAAGCAAAGCAAAACAGATTTGAATCTCAGATCAACATGTGACAACCCAAGTAGACTGAGCAAGTCACCTAACAAGTCTCAGTTGGTTTCATCATTTTAAAATGGATGTGTTGGCCCTGGCCGGTTGGCTCAGCGGTAGAGCGTCGGCCTAGCGTGCGGAGGACCCGGGTTCGATTCCCAGCCAGGGCACACAGGAGAAGCGCCCATTAGCTTCTCCACCCCTCCGCCGCTCTTTCCTCTCTGTCTCTCTCTTCCCCTCCCGCAGCCAAGGCTCCATTAGAGCAAAGATGGCCCGGGCGCTGGGGATGGCTCTGTGGCCTCTGCCTCAGGCGCTAGAGTGGCTCTGGTCGCAACATGGCGACGCCCAGGATGGGCAGAGCATCGCCCCCTGGTGGGCAGAGTGTCGCCCCATGGTGGGCGTGCCGGGTGGATCCCGGTCAGGTGCATGCGGGAGTCTGTCTGACTGTCTCTCCCTGTTTCCAGCTTCAGGAAAAAAAAAAAAAAAAAAAAAAAAAATGGATGTGTTAACAATCCCAATCTGGAATGCAAAATGGTACTGCCACTTTGAAAAACAGTTTGGCAGTTCCTTACAAAGGCAGACATAAACTTACCATATGACACAGAAATGTAACTCCAGGTATCTACCCAAGAGAAATGAACACATTATGTCACACAAAGACTTGTATGCATATATTCAGAACAGCATTTTTCCTAATAGCCCCTAAGTGAAAACAACTCAAATGTCCATTTACTGGTAAGTGGATAAACAAATGTGGTTCATCCATATGATGGAATAAGACTCAGCAATGAAAATGAATATAGTAGTAATACATATAATAACATGGATTAAACTTAATTATGCTAAGAGAAAGGAGGAGGACACAAAGATCACATATTGTATGATTTCATTACATGAAATGCCATAAGAGGCAAATCTATAGAGACAAAGCAGATTAGTGGCTGCCTGGGCTGGAGGTAGGAACAGGCATTAATGGTAAACAGACGTGAGGGCTTTTATTGGGCTGATGAAAATATTCTAATGCTGGATTGTGGTGATAGTTGTGCAAACTGGCAAATTTACTAAACACCATTGATTTCTATATTAAAACAAATGATATTTCTGTGATATGTAAATTCCACTTTGATAAGCTTGTTAAAAGAGAATCCAGCCCTGGCCAATTGGTTTAGTGGATAGAGTGTCGGCCCAGCATGCAGATGTCCTGGGTTTGATCCCCAGTTAGGACATACATAAGAAGTGACCATCTGCTTCTCTTTCCCTCCTCCCCTTTCTCTCTCTTTTCCTCCCTCCCAGTCAGTGGCTCAATTGGTTCGAGTGTTGACCCAGGTGCTGAGGATAGCTTGGTTGATTTGAGCATCGGCCCCAGATGAGGGTTGCCAGGCGGATCCCAGTGAGGGCACAGGTGGGAGTCTGTCTCTCTAGTTCCCCTCCTTTCACTTAAAAAGAAAAAAAGAATCCAAACCTCTACAAATACATATTGAGTGCTCTATTTTATTCCTACCATCAGAGATCTCACATTCTAGTAGGGGAGACAGTCTATAAAAATAAATATATAATACAATGTTAGAAAGTTTCCAGCCCTGGCTGGGTAGCGGAGTTGGTTAGAGCATCATTCCAATATGCCAAAGTTGTGGGTTTGATGCCCAGTCAGGGCACATGTAAGAGTCAACCAATTAATGCATAAGTAAATGGAACAACAAATCAATGTTTATCTGTCTCTTTCTCCCTTCCTCTCTTTCTAAAATCAATTTTTGAAAAATTATTTAAAAATTTTTTTCATGGCCCTGGCTGGTTGGCTCAGCGGTAGAGCGTCAGCCTAGCGTGCGGAGGACCCGGGTTCGATTCCCGGCCAGGGCACACAGGAGAGGCGCTCATTTGCTTCTCCACCCCTCCGCCACGCTTTCCTCTCTGTCTCTCCCTTCCCCTCCTGCAGCCAGGGCTCCATTGGAGCAAAGATGGCCCGGGCGCTGGGGATGGCTCTGTGGCCTCTGCCTCAGGCGCTAGAGTGGCTCTGGTCGCAACATGGCGACGCCCAGGATGGGCAGAGCATCGCCCCCTGGTGGGCAGAGCGTCGCCCTTGGTGGGCGTGCCGGGTGGATCCCGGTAGGGCGCATGCGGGATTCTGTCTGACTGTCTCTCCCTGTTTCCAGCTTCAGAAAAATGAAAGAAAAAAAAATTTTTTTTTTCATTATGGAAAACAGTGTGGAAGTTCCTCCAAAAGGTTAAAAACAGAGCCTGACTGAGCGGTGGTGCAGTGGATGGAGCGTTGGACTGGGACATGGAGGACGCAGGCTCGAAAACCCGAGGTCACCGGCTTGAGTTTGGGCTCATCGGCTGAAGTGTGGGCTCATCGGCTTGAGTGCGGGCTCATCCGGCTTGAGCGCGGGCTTACCAGCTTGAGCCCAGGGTCACTCACTGGCTTGAGTGTAAGAATCATGGGCATGACCCCATGGTCGCTGGCTTGAGCACAGGCTCACCAGCTTGAGCATGGGGTTGCTGGCTTGAGCATTGGATCATAGATATGACCCCATGGTCTCTGGCTTGAGCCCAAGGTCACTAGCTTGAGCAGGGGGTCACTAGCTTGGCTGGAGTCCCACCCCCACCCCATCAAGGCACATATGAGAAAGTAGTCAATGAACAACTAAAGTGCCACAACAAAGAATTGATGCTTCTTATCTTTTTCCCTTCCTCTCTGTCTGTCCCTTTGTCTATCTCTCTGTCTCTGTCATAGTAACAATGATATGGAAACAACTTACGGTTTGTCAATAGGTAAATGAATAAAGAAAATATGATACACACACACAATGGAATATTATTGAGCCATAATGAAGGGAATCCTGCCATTTCAACAATATGGGTGAACCTGGAGGACATCATCAGACACAAAAAGACAAATATTGATCTGATCTCATTTATTTGTGGAATCTAAAAAAATTGAACTCACAGAAGCAGAGAGTAGAATAGTGGTTGCCAGGGTCTGGGGGCTGGGGGTTGGGAGAAATTGGTCAAAGAGTACAAACTCAGTTATAAGATAATTTCTGACAATCTAACATGCAATATGGTGATTATAGTTAATAATACTGTATTGTATAATTGGAATTTGCTAAAAGAGTACTGTTTTCACTACACACAAAAACCGGCAACTGAGATGATGGATACATTAATTAATGAGTTGTAGCAATTATTTCACAATGTATACATATATTAAATCATCATGTGGCACACTTTATTTTTTATTTATTTGTTTATTTTTTACACTCATTCCTTCACCCTCTCCCCCAGCACACTTTAAATATATGCAATTGTATTTACCCATTATACTTCAATAAAGCTGGGGAAAATTCTTAAACTTTCACAAGTGGTGAGCTCGTGAAGAATATATCTTCCTGGGTCCTAGTAGGGCCCAGAGAATCTGATCTCAGGGCCCAGGACTTTGCATTTTCACTCTGTGCCACTTCTGATGTGAACTATGCATTCCTCTCGGTTTTCAAAATGCTGGTTTGAGGGTTGATTTAGGGCTGTAAGATATTGAGGGAATATAGAAAAAAGTCATTGCTTTATCATTTCCTGTGGCTAAATCATTCTCATCTAGGATGATTCCACACCCCCAGGGGACATTGGCAATTATGGAGATGTTTTTTAGGTTGTCTCACCTGGGAGAATGCTACTGGCATCTAGTGGGTATACATCAGAGATGTTGCTTCACACCCTGAAATGCACAGGACAGTCCCCATGACAAAAGGATTATTTGGCTCCAAATGTCAGCTTGTGCTCTTCTGGCTCCTTCTACCCTGGTCAGCTGGTTCAGGACTAGGCCACAGCTGAAAGAGTGAGGAAACTTCTAGAGACATCCTCAATTCCCTGATGGGAAACTCTGGCCACATCACTTTGCCAAGTAGTTTTAATAAATTGGTGATTGCCTTTGTAGAGACAGTTGTTGTTAATTAGTGGTTATTTCCGGGTAGGAGGTGCTTCACGTGAAGTTTCTCTGATTTAATGGCCAGCGCAGGCCCAGTCTTCATCCCTGCTCAGTGTGGTGTGGATGTTTTTCCTTGCAGTTCAGAAGCAGATGCTGATGTGCGTTTTACTTCTTGTGCCAGGAGGTGGGTGGCTAACCCAGGTCTCACCACTGTTGTTCTCCAGGGCCTGGTGGCTGTCATGGCTGGTGGCCACGGAACCTGGGCAGGCTGATGAGGTTTGGGTGGTGTGAGGGAGGCAAGAAGGGATATACATGTCTTGGCAGGAAGGAAGGGAGGAAGGAAAGAAGAAAGCCCAACTTTGAAGTAGATGAGAAAAGTGGGGATAAGTACCCTGGTGACTTGTATGAACAAAAATCAGGTGATATGTACTCTTTTATGCCTGGTTTCTTTCACACGGCTTTATGTTTTTGAGGTTTATCTGTAGTTTTGCATGGAGTTGTGGAGTACTCACTCGATGCTAAATGTCAGGGTTCTGCAAACTAAGGCCTGTGGGCCAAATGCACCCCACAACCTGTTTTTGTATGGACTGTAAGCTAAGAATGGTTTTTACATTTTTAATTGGCTGAAAAAAAATAAAAAAGAAACAATATTTTGTGACATGTGAAAATAGCATAAAATTCAAATTTCAGTGTCAATAAATAAATATAGTTGGGTTTTTTTTTTACAGTTGGGTTTTTTTTAAGTTTTATTTATTGTCTGACCAAGCAGTAGTGCAGTGGATAGAGCATTGGCCTGGGACGCTGAGGACCCAGGTTTGAAACCTGAGGTCGCTGGCTTGAGCATGGGTTCACCAGCTTGAGCACAGGTTGCTACCTTGAGGGTGGGATCGTAGACATGACTCCATTGTCACTGGCTTGAGCCCAAAGATCACTGGCTTGATTCCAAGGTTACTGGCTTGAGCAAGGGGTCACTGCTTGGATGGAGCGCCACCACACCCCTGTCAAGGCACATATGAAAAAGCAATCAATGAACAACTAAGGTGCTGCAACTATGAGTTGATGCTTCTCATCTCTCTCCCTTCTTGTCTGTCTATCCCTGTCTGTCTGTCCGTATCTCTCTTGCTAAAAAAAATAAAATAAAATAAAATTATTTATTGATTTTACAGAGAGAGGAGGGAGGAATGAGAAACAGTTGCTTCACTCTAGTTGTTCTTTGGTTGCTTGTCATATGTGCCTTGACTGGGCAAGCCTGGGTTTTGAACCAGCAACCTCAGTGTTCCAGGTTGGCACTCTATCCACTGTACCACCACTTTTTTTTAAAATTATTATTATTACAATATTATTATTATTATTTTTATTTTATTTTTCTACAGGGACAGAGAGTCAGAAAGAGGGATAGATAGGGACAGACAGACAGGAATGGAGAGAGATGAGAAGCATCAATCATCAGTTTTTTGTTGCAACACCTTATTGCTTTCTCATATGTGCCTTGACTGCGGGCCTTCAGCAGACCAAGTAACCATTTGCTTGAGCCAGCAACCTTGGGCTCAAGCTGGTGAGCTTTTTGCTCAAGCCAGATGAGCCCGTGCTCAAGCTGGCGACCTTGGGGTCTCAAACCTGGGTCTTCCGCATCCCAGTCCGATGCTCTATCCACTGCGCCACCGCCTGGTCAGGCTGTACCACACTTTTGTGATAGGCATTTTTTTTTCTCCTTTTTCAAGTGAGAGGAGGGGAGATAGAAAGTCTCCTGGGCCATGCTAGCAACCAAGTGATTTTTTTTTTTTTTTTTGCAACCAAGTGATTTTTTAGCACCTGAGGTGGGGGCTCCACAGAGCCATCCCCAGTGCCTGGGGCCAATGCACTCAAACCAATTGAGCCATGGCTGCAGAAGCGAGGGGAAGAGAGAGAGGGGGAGAGGAGGGGAGGGGAGGGGAGGGGAGGGGAGGGGAGGGGAGGGGAGGGGAGGGGAGGGGAGGGGAGGGGAGGAGAGGATGGAGAAGCATATGCTCACTTCTCCTGTGTGCCCTGACTGGAAATCAAACCCAGGACATCCACATGCAGGGCCAATGCTCTACCACTGAGCCAACCAACCAGGGCCAAATTTTTTTAAAGAAAGTTTTTATTCATTTTAGAGAGAGGAGAGAGAGAGAGAGAGAGAGAAAGGAGGGGGAGAAGTGGGAAGCATCAACTCGTAGTTGATTCCTGTATGTGAAAGCCTAGAGTTTTGAACCAACGACCTCAGTGTTCTAGGTCAGTGCTTTATCTACAATGCCACCACAGGTCAGGCAATAAAGTTTTTAAAACTTTATTTATTTATATATTTTTTATTTTTAACAGAGGCAGAGATAGACAGGGACAGACAGACAGGAAAGGAGAGAGATGAGAAGCATCAATCATCAGTTTCTCGTTGCGCATTGCGACTTCTTAGTTGTTCATTGATTGCTTTCTCACATGTGCCTTGACCGTGGGCATTCAGCAGATCAAGTAACCCCCTGCTGGAGCTAGCGACCTTGGGTCCAAACTGGTGGGCTCTTTGCTCAAGCCAGATGAGCCCGCGCTCAAGCTGGCGACCTCGGGGTCTCGAACCTGGGTCCTTCCGCATCCCAGTCCGACGCTCTATCCACTGCGCCACCACCTGGTCAGGCCAGGCAATAAAGTTTTATTGGAACACAACCATGCCCAATCATTTACAAAATCATCTGTGCTACTTTCACACTACAATGGCAGAGTTGAGTTGTTAAAGAGTATATGGCCCACAAATTCCAAAATACTTACTATCTGACCCTTTACAGAAAAAGTTTGAGACCCCAGTGTGTTGTATTTCACTGTATAAACAGGTAACTTCCATTTTTTTCTACTAATGTTAGACATTTATATGGTCTTCAGTTGTTGGCTATTGTGAATAAAGCTGCTCTGAACATTTTTGTACATGTCATCTGGTGGATATGAGCACACATTTCAGGAATGGAGTTGCTGGGTCATAGGGCAGGAGTATGTTTAGCTTTAGTATATAAAGCCAAATTGTTTTCCAAAGTGACTGTACCATTTTGGATTCCCCAAGCAATACAGGAGAGTTCTGGTGTTGCTAACCCTTGCCAATTTTTCTTTTTTCATTATAGCCATCCGGGTGTGGGTGGGAACTGATATTGCCTTGTGGCTTCATTTTACATTTCCCTGATGACTAATGAAGTTGAACAGCTTTCCCGTGTGAGTCTTGGCTATTTGGATATCCTCTTTTGTGAAATGTCTTTTCAACTTTGTCTGCTCAGTAAAAAAAGGATGTCTGTTCAACATTTTTTTTTTTGTCTGCTTAGTAAAAAAAGGGATGCCTGTTCAACTTTTTCTGCTTAGTGAAAAAGAGATTGCTATCTTTTTATTAATTTGAAGGAGTTCTATGTGTATTATAGATATGAGTCCTTGGTCGGCATATATGTGTGGTTTGTTTTTAAGTGGTACTTTTTTAAAAAATTAATTATTTATTTATTCATTTTAGAGAGGAGGGGGGGGGAGGAGCAGGAAGCATCAACTCCCATATGTGCCTTGACCAGCAACTTCAGCGTACCAGGTCAATGCTTTATCCACTGCGCCACTACAGGTCATACTAGGTGGTACCTTTAATGGACAAATTCATTTTAACATAGCCTAACATATTTTTCTTTTCTTTTTTTTTCAAGGAGAGAGAGAGAGAGAGAGAGAGAGAGAGACAGGGACAGACAGACAGGAATGGAGAGAGATGAGAAGCATCAATCATTAGTTTTTTTCATTGCGACACCTTAGTTGTTCATGGATTGTTTTCTCATTTGTGCCTTGACCATGGGCCTTCAGCAGACCGAGTAACCCCTTGCTCAAGCCAGCAACCTTGGGCTCAAGCTGGTGAGCTTTTTGCTCAAGCCAGATGAGCCTGTGCTCAAGCTGGCGACCTTGGAGTCTCGAACCTGGGTCCTCCGCATCCCAGTCCAACGCTCCATCCACTGCGCCACCGCCTGGTCAGGCATATTTTTCTTGATGATTAATGTGCTTTGTGTCCCGTGAAAGAAACACTTGCCTACCTCAAAGGCACAAAGATGTAGAACATAGATGTCTTATTTTAAAAGCTTTCTTGATTTTGCTTTCCCATTTAGTTCTGCAAGATATTTGGAACTGAATTTTGTATATGGTTTGAGGGAGGGATCAAAGTTCACTTTCTTCTCTATGGCCATCCAACAGACCCAGCACCATTTATTAAAAAGACCATCCTTTCCCCATTGCTCTGCCAGTTGTTCTTGTTTGACATAAATTATAGCCACATGGCTGAGCATTCAAAAGGGCAAAAAGATATTCAGAAAATTCCTCTTCCTGCCCACAGCTTCCACCCTGCTAGTTAACATTCCTTATCTCCAGGAAGTTATCCATTCTTTCCCAATGTTTTATGTATAGACAAGTAAATACACATCACATAATTGTCCCTCCCCCCTTTTTTACATAAATGTAGAACACTGGGCATTCTGTTCTACATCTGTATTTTATTTTTAGTTATAGATAGAAAACTTACAGAAAGGATATTAGGTCATGCGGGAAAACATCTTTTCAGTTTTTGTGTTTTGGGATTTGTCACTGTATGAATGGAACACAATTTCTTCAGCTAATTATCACTGGGGGAGAATTAGGTTCTTCCCTCTTTTGCTCCAGGCAAGGCTCAGTGAACAGCTGTCTGCTTCTCATGTTGCCTATGTGGATGAGTGGATCTTAGGAGAAATTCTTTATTTATTTATTTATTAATTTTTCTTTTATTTATTTATTTATTTATTTACTTATTTACTTATTTATTTTATAGAGACAGAGAGAGAATCAGAGAAAGGGATAGACAGGGACAGACAGACAGGAACGGAGAGATGAGAAGCATCAATCATTAGTTTTTCGTTGTACATTGTGACACCTTAGTTGTTCATTGATTGCTTTCTCATATGCGCCTTTACCACGGGCCTTCAGCAGACCGAGTAACTCCTTGCTGGAGTCAGCGACCTTGGGTCCAAGCTGGTGAGCTTTTGCTCAAACCAGATGAACCCACGCTCAAGCTGGCAACCTCGGGGTCTCGAACCTGGGTCCTCGGCATCCCAGTCCGACACTCTATCCACTGCGCCACCGCCTGGTCAGGCAATTTTTCTTTTATAGAGAGGAAAGAGAGAGAGAGAGAGAGAGAGAGAGAGAGAGAGAGAGAAGGGGAGGGAGGAGCAGGAAGCATCAACTCCCATATGTGTCTTGACCTGGCAACCCCAGGGTTTTGAACCGGCAACCTCAGCGTTCCAGGTCGACGCTTTATCCACTGTGCCACCACAGGTCAGGCAGGAGAAATTCTTAGAAGTAGAATAGCTGAATTAAAAGGGGTGTGCATTTATTTTCTGATGGATATATGCAGAATGAGCATTTTATGTGGGAAAACAGGCATCAAATTTGAATTCTCCCTAATTCTTTTTTTTTTTTTAAAGATAGCTTTATGCCCTGGCCGGTTGGCTCAGCGGTAGAGCGTCGGCCTAGCGTGCGGAGGACCCGGGTTCGATTCCCGGCCAGGGCACACAGGAGAAGCGCCCATCTGCTTCTCCAGCCCTCCCCCTCTCCTTCCTCTCTGTCTCTCTCTTCTCCTCCCGCAGCCAAGGCTCCATTGGAGCAAAGATGGCCCGGGCGCTGGGGATGGCTCTGTGGCCTCTGCCTCAGGCGCTAGAGTGGCTCTGGTGGCAACATGGCGACTCCCAGGATGGGCAGAGCATCGCCCCCTGGTGGGCAGAGTGCCCCCCCATGGTGGGCGTGCCGGGTGGATCCCGGTCCGGCGCATGCGGGAGTCTGTCTGACTGTCTCTCCCTGTTTCCAGCTTCAGAAAAAATGAAAAAAAAAAAAAAAAAAAAAAAGATAGCTTTATTTGTTCCATTCAGTTCCACAATCATTTTTTTTTTTTTTTTTTTTTTTTACAGAGACAGAGAGTCAGAGAGAGAGATAGATAGGGACAGACAGACAGGAACAAAGAGAGATGAGAAGCATCAATCATCAGTTTTTTTGTTGCAACACCTTAGTTGTTCATTGATTGTTTTCTCATATGTGCCTTGATGGAGGGCCTTCAGCAGACCGAGTAAGCCCTTGCTTGAGCCAGTGACCTTGGGTCCAAGCTGGTGAGCTTTGCTCAAACCAGATGAGCACACGCTCAAGCTGGTGACCTCGGGGTCTCAAACCTGGGTCCTCCGCATCCCAGTCTGATGTTCTATCCACTGCGCCACTGCCTGTTTAGGCTCCCTAAGTCTTTATTTCATGCCAATTATATCCTGGGCACTTTGCTGGGCATACATGAAGGTTATGGCTGACATAAACCATCACCCCAAAATGTGATTGCCAGCTGAGGTAAAGGTTCTGCAAGAAAGAGCTGTAGTTCAAAGAGTCTATCAGATACCTGAGAGGTCTGGGGGAGGAAAGGAAAGACTACTTGAAGGAGGTGATAGATAAGATCAAATAAAAATTAGAGATTCTCCAAGTACGAGAAATGGGCACATGGAGCAGCAGGACTTTTCAGGCTAAAGGGACACCAAGTGCAGAAACCTTGCAAAAATTGTCTATGGCTGCATAATAAAAAGCCCCAAAGTCTAATGGCTTAGAACAATACCTATGTGTTATCCATTAGGGTTTCTGTGGGTTGGGAATTTGGGAGCAGCAAAACTGAGTAGCTTTAGCTTGAGGCCTCTCATGAGGCTATAGTCAGATATTGGCTGGGGCTATGGTAATCTGAAGGCTTGATTGGGGCTGGATGAGCTGCTTCCAAAGTGGTTCACTCACCTGGCAAGAAATTGGTTCCTTTTCCCATGGGCCTCCCTGTAGGGCTGCTTGAACATCCTTACAACATGGTGGCTGGCTTTCCCCACAAGAACAAGCTGGTGTTGTGATGGCTTTTATAACCTAGTCTCAGAATTCACATCCTTTGCTTCTACCTGTTCTCTTGGAGTCCCTGTAGAACTCCACAAGGGCATGAATCCTGAGAGGTGAGGAATGCTGGGGGCCCCCTTTGAGGCTGGCTACCACAGGTCTTAGGCAGGCAGGGGCTGGAAGTATCCAGGATGTAGCTCAGCTGGGGTCAAAGGAATAAGTGGCAAAAGCTGATGTGGGCAAGGCTACATGCATAGGGGTTGGGTTTACCCTAAGCACTGAGAAGCCATTCAGGTGTGTAAAATGGGCTAGGGAGGAGATGACAAGATCAGATGAGGATTCTGAGAAGATCCCTCCTACTGCCATATTAAAAATAGGCGAGAGAAGGCTGAATGGCAGCCCTGGAAGGAGGCTGTCCAGGAGAGAGGTAAAGGTGACCTGGGCTAGGGCAGATCAGCTAACTCAAGGACTGTTTGAAGGAAAAACTCACCAAGTTTGGCAGCTGGTCTCTGATCTCAAAGCCATCAACTTGCTCAGGGGCTTTGCAAATTGCAGGGGGGTCTGCACAGTACATTTTAGTGTTGGTTCTCCCAGATTGATTCCTGGCCAGTCAAGCCTGGAGAGAGGAGGAGCCTGCACTGGTGCTCCTCCTGCCTGGCCTCCTGTCTGTGGTGAATGGGGCAAAGTGTCCGCATTAAACCCCGGAGGGCTGTTGCCACTGCATGCCTGTGCTGGGCCTTGAACCAGGTGAGAGAACTCAGTGACTGTGACTAATTCCCCAGCATGTGGTGTGACTCAGCTCTGGACTGCTGACCGACCATGGCTCAGGACTCATGACCAGTCCTCCAATAGCCCTGGTGTGTTGGGCTGCCCGGATCTTGGCTGGACTGACATTGGCCTTTCCCGGCCTCCGTGGAGTATGGCTTTCCAGCCTTTGTGAAGTGTTCCCTCTCTCGGCCTCTGGAGTGTGGCCCTACAAGTGCAGGCTGGAATGTGGCCTGGGAAGCAGGGAGATTGGGCTTGACAAGTCTTTTCTTATGAAAGGTTTATGAACCCTACCAAGAGGTGGAGGTAGAGTGAATGCCCACAAGAATGCCTGGTTTCTTCTTGAAGTTCCAGTCCCTTTGTTCAAGGAATGAGCCCATTTCTAGGTGGGGGAGGGGTTATCTGAGTGTCCAGCTAGTCACTGTGGAGGCTCCTGAAGCCATGAATATCATTTCTGCATTGATTTAGCTGATATTTCTAGTGGTCAATGACCACTAGAAAGCCACTAAAAACTCTTAAGTGAAACAGGTGACTCAGGGACTAGAGACAAACCTGATTTTGCAACCTGAGCTGATTTGGGCCTCAATTTCCCTGTTTGTAAAATGGAAATTACATTGTTGTGGGGAGAAAACAGCCTAATACCTACTAACATTTGTCTTTACTCTGCATCAGGCACCTTCCATGTGCTACCTCCCATGTCTTAAATATTATTAATCCAAATGATACTTGAATTATATTTGATTCAGAGTGATCCCTTGGAGGATCAGCTGTTAAGGAGGCAGGCCAGGTACTTGCCCTCTGGAGCTCACTTTACCTGGATCAGCGCTCTAAGGCTTACAGGCTAAATTCGGCCCACCATACATTTTGGTAAATCAAGTTTTATTGGAACACAGCTATAACTATTGTTTATGTATTGTCTATGGCTGTTTTCATGCTATAATGGCAGCATTGAGTAGCTGCAACAGAGATATAGGGCCCACAAAACCTGAAATATTTACTATCTGATCTTTATAGAAAAACTTGCTAACCTCTGCTGTTCTAGCAGAACAAACAGACTACAGAAGATAGAAAGTAAATAATCTCTGACTGTAAATACTATGAAGGAATGGGGTAATAGGATATAATGTCTGGTGGTGGTGGTGAGGGGTTGCTTTCAAGTGGTCAGTGGAAAACCTCTGAGTAGGAGCACACTGTGAGCTGTATGAATCTCCCAGAAGAGTGGCCTGGGAAAAAGTGACAGTAAAGGTAAAGGCCCTGGGGCACAGAAGAACTTGAGAGACTAAAAGTGGGTCAACAAGCTGGAACTCAGTGAGAGGGAGAATGAGATGCCTCCAGGCAGGAGCTTGTAAATGGAGTAAAATACTTTGATTTTTAGTTTAAGGGCAATGAAAATTTTAGTGGGGAAGAGGAAAATGGCATGCTCCATTTTTTTTTATTAAGCTCTCTGGATACAGTGAACTGGGGGATCAGAGAGGAGTCTGCTAGAATAGTCCAGGTGTGTGATAATAGCAGTTTGACTGAGGTGGTGACAGAGTAAATAAGCAGAAAGACCTGGGTTATATTTTGGAGAAAGAACTAACAGATTCCTCATTTCTTGCATGTGAAAGTAGAAGAGGAATTAGAGATGGTGTCTGGTTTTTGCCCCCAAGCAACTTGAGAGCAGATTCAGTTGGGCTGGGATGGAAGCCCAGATTCAGCAAGAACTTGCTAGGGCTCTTGGGCATATCTTTTTTTTTTTTTTTTTTCATTTTTCTGAAGCTGGAAACAGGGAGAGACAGTCAGACAGACTCCCGCATGTGCCCGACCGGGATCCACCTGGCATGCCCACCATGGGGCGCCGCTCTGCCCACCAGGGGGCAATGCTCTGCCCATCCTGGGCGTCGTCATGTTGCGACCAGAGCCACTCTAGCGCCTGGGGCAGAGGCCAAGGAGCCAACCCCAGTGCCCGGGCCATCTTTACTCCAATGGAGCCTTGGCTGCGGGAGGGGAAGAGAGAGACAGAGAGGAAAGCGCAGTGGAAGGGTGGAGAAGCAAATGGGCGCTTCTCCTGTGTGCCCTGGCCAGGAATCAAACCTGGGTCCTCCGCACGCTAGGCCGACGCTCTACCGCTGAGCCAACCGGCCAGGGCCTCTTGGGCATATCTTTTATGTCCCTGATCCCTTGCCCCACCTGTAAAATAGGTTAATTATCCCTTGGCAAAAGGATTATAGAGATAATATTAACTACATGCATTTTGTTGTGGAATAGATCTCTGGCACTTTTTCATGTAAAACTGAAACTTTTTTTTTTTGCATTTTTCTGAAGCTGGAAACAGGGAGAGATAGTCAGACAGACTCCGGCATGCGCCCCACCAGGATCCACCCGGCACGCCCACGGGGGGGGGGGACCCGCTCTGCCCAGCAAGGGGCGATGCTCTGCCCCTCTGGGGCGTCGCTCTGCCGCGACCAGAGCCACTCTAGCGCCTGGGGCAGAGGCCAAGGAGTCATCCCCAGCGCCTGGGCCATCTTTGCTCCAATGGAGCCGTGGCTGCGGGAGGGGAAGAGAGAGACAGAGAGGAAGGAGAGGGGGAGGGGTGGAGAAGCAGATGGGCGCCTCTCCTGTGTGCCCTGGCCGGGAATCAAACCCGGGACTTCTGCATGCCAGGCGGACGCTCTACCGCTGAGCCAACCGGCCAGGGCTTAAAACTGAAACTTTTTATTGAACAGCTTCCCTTTTCCCCCCACTTCCACTAGCCCTTGGTAACCACTATAGTTCTTTCTCTACCTAAGAATTTGACTGCCTTATGGTGCAGTAGATAGAGCATTGGACTGGGATGCGAAAAACCCAGGTGCAAGACCCCAAGGCCACCAGTTTGAGCGCGGGCTCATCTGGTTTGAGCAAAAGCTCACCAGTGTGGACCCAAGGTCGCTGGCTCGAGCAAGGGGTTACTTGGTTTGCTGAAAGCCCACGGTCAAGGCACATATGAGAAAGCAATCAATGAACAACTAAGGTGTCGCAACAAAAAACTGATGATTTGATGCTTCTCATCTCTCTCTGTCCCTGTCTGTCCCTGTCTATCCCTCTCTCTGACTCTGTCTCTGTATTAAAAAAAAAAAAAAAAACTTGAAAAATAAAAAAGAATTTGACTACCTTAGATACTTCCAATTAGTGGAATCGTACAGTATTTGCCTTGTTCAGACTGGCTTATTTCACTTACCATAATGACCTCAAAGTTCTTCCAGGTTGTTTAAAGGGTAGGATTTCATTTTTTAAGGTTGAATAATATTCCATTTTATGTATATGCCGCATTTAAAAAATTGATTTTAGAAAGAGGAAGGCAGAGAGACATCCACTTGTTGTTCCACTTATTTATCCATTCATTGGTTGACTCCTGCATGTGCCTTGAAAGGGGACTGAACCTGCAAACCTGGTGTATTAGCACAATGCTCTAACCAGCTGAGCTATCCAGCCAGGGATTGTATATTCCCTATTTCCTTACCTCTCATTTATCAATGGACATTTGGGTTGCTTCCACCTCTTGGTTACTGTGAATAATGCTGCAACAATTCAGCTGGGTATGCAAATATCTCTTTGAGGTCCTGTTTTCAGTTCTTCAGAATATATATCCAGAAGAGAGATTGCTGGATCATATGGTAGTTCTATTTTTATTTTTCTGAGGAACTTCTACACTTTCTTTTCTTTTTAAGACTATATATATATCTTATTTATTTATTTATTTACTTACAGAGACAGAGTCAGAGAGAGGGATAGACAGGGACAGACAGACAGGAACGGAGAGATGAGAAGCATCAATCATTAGTTTTTTGTTGCGTGTTGTGACATATTAGTTGTTCATTGATTGCTTTCTCATATGTGCCTTGACCGCGGGCCTTCAGCAGACCGAGTAACCCCTTGCTCGAGCCAGCGACCTTGGATCCAAGCTGGTGAGCTTTTGCTCAAACCAGATGAGCCTGCGCTCAAGCTGGCAACCTCGGGGTCTCGAATCTAGGTCCTCGGCATCCCAGTCCGACGCTCTATCCACTGCGCCACCGCCTGGTCAGGTAAGACTATATTTATTCATTTTAGAGAGGAGAGAGAGAGAGAGAGAGAGAGAGAGAGAGAGAGAGAGAGAAGAGGGGAGGAGTAGAAAGCATTAACTTCCATTTGTGCCTTGACCAGGTAAAGCCCAGGGTTTCAAACTGGTGACCTCAGCATTACAGGTTGATGCTTTATCCACTGTGCCACCACAAGTCAGGCTTCCACACTTTTCTATAGCTGCTGTACCATTTTACATTCCTACCAACTGAGCACATGGGGTTCAGCCTCCCATTTTAGTCATACTTCATATTGTTTTTTGGATAATGGCTATTCTAATGGGTATGAGATGATATCTCATTGTTACTTTGTGTTTTCCTGATGATTCCTGATGTTGAGCATCTTTTCATATGCTTGTTGGTCATTTGTGTATCTTCTATTCAAAAGGATTTGAAATGTGTATTCAAACCCTTTGCCCATTTTTAAAAAGATTTTATTTATTCATTTTTAAAGAGAGGAGAGAGAGAAGGGGTAGAGGAGCAGGAAGTATCAACTCCCATATGTGCCTTCACCAGGCAAGCCCAGGGTTTTGAACCAGCGACCTCAGCACTTCCAGGTTGACGCTTTACCCACTGCGCCACCACAGGTCAGGCCTATCTTAGCTTTTTTGTTTGTTTGTTTGTGCTTTTGGTATCATATTCAAGTCCAAATAATTGCTATGTCCAGTGTCATGAAGCTGTATCCCCACCTTTTCTTCTCGGATTTCTATAGTTTCAGGCCTTATATTTAGGTCTTGGATCCATTCTGAGTTAACTTTTATAAGATAAGGGTCCAACTTCCTTATTTTCTATGAGAATATCCAGTTTCCCAACAGCATTTGTTGAAGACTGTCCTTTGCTCAAGTTCTAGTCTTTTTAAAAACACATAGGCTGTGTAAGTGGCCTAGGTCTCCCTAAACTGCAAGATTCTTGGTGCTAGTTACATATTTTATGCATCCTAAAGATTTTCTGGAGTGTGTACTATTTGCCCCTCTTTACAGATGAGGAAATAAAGGCTTGGTCCAAATGGCCTACCCAAGGTCTTTATAGTGAGCTAATTAATAGCTTGGGGGTGGGGTGGGGCTGAGAATTTGAATTTAAGGCCTGCACGCTTGAAACCCGTGGGGATCCTCCCTTTTTTCTCCAGCATGCTAGAAAGAATGAATGAATGACTCTTAGGCAAAGCTTACAGCAAAAAAAAGGTGGATCTCAGACAAGCCCATTGCTCCATGCAGGGGTGCGCACCAGCCTTGCGCATGCGTACACTTTGCAAACAGCTAGTTCCACCCTATCTACCCGCACTTGGTACAGGCTCTCGCAGTGTGGTACGTCCTGCCTTCCCCCACGCCCGGGCCCAGATGGTACGCGCCACCTCCGCTGGCTGCCCCTCCCTGTCGGTTTCCGCGCGAAAAGCCAGAGCTGCCTGTGCTGGGGACACCTCTGCTGCAGCTTCCAAGATGCCTGCCCGCACCGCCCCGGCCCGGGTGCCCGCGCTGGGCTCCCGGGCGTTCTCACTGCCCGATGATGTCCGCAGGCGGTAGGTGCCGCAGGGGACCGCGAACTCCCTGGAGTGGCATGGAGCTGGGGGTGGAGGGGTTGCTTTCCCTTTGGGTAGCCTCTAGCTGCGGCTGACAGACGGGCGCGCATGCGTACAATGGCGCGGCGGCGGCGGTTTGCGCGGGACTGGGTGGGACTTCCGGTCGCGCGCGTCCCTGGCCGTTTGGCGCCAAAATGGGCCAAGGCCCCTCACAGTTCCCTTGTGACTAGAAACTTGGGGTCTCCTCTGACCTCAAAGTAGAGCAAGTTCTGAGTTCGCTTCGGGGATCTCTTCCCTGGGACAGTCGCAGGACCGGCTTCTGCTTCTAACTTGGTCGCTTGGTCGCACAGGAAGTGGGCAGCCAGCGGCCTCAGGACACCACTTGTTCGGGCACTTCGGCCTCCACTTCCGGTGCCCGCTGCTGGGGGTCAGGGGGGCTGGCCGGCCTTATCCCTGGGGTTGTTTCAGTGGACGCCCTTGGCATTCCTGGACCAACATCCCGATGGCGACCACCAGAGACGGACGTCGCCGATCGGGGCTTCGGTGTGGCCGGCCCAGGTTTGCGAGACTTTTTTGGGGGCTCCCTCCATCTCCAACTGCTGGGGAAACTGTATTCTGGAAGAAACTTTTGCCATGCAATAAGGGCCAGGGCCCAGGCAGCATGAAGACCTGAATGGGCTTTTCTATTAAATCTCCTGTGAGCCTTGAGCATCAAGGAAACCTTGCTAGAGAGGGCTGGCTGCAGTTTCTAGCATGTGTCTGGGGATCGGGCGGAGTGAGGCGCCGCGGCTCATGTCGGGGATGGTTATAGCAATTCTGTGCACATGGCTGAGTGGCAAGACTGTTGGGCCCCCGCTTCTTCGTGATGGCACCAATTTCACTCCTGAAAACTTGCTCACCTCACTTGAAACACTAGTCACAGGATTTGTCCAGACCCAAACACTTCTAATCGGAAGTGAACTCGACTTTGCCATTTCCCTATTTTTCTATGCTTATTTCCTAGGGTTGTGCCTGGCCAATTCTGATTTTAGGCCTTTGAGGGTGGAGAGTGTGTGTGTTGGGCGTATTTAGGTTTCCTTACTAAGTGTTTAAAGTTACAACCACTTTCTAAGTACAGTTAGAGGGGGTGTGTTGTTGAATAATTTGCATCTCTATACCCCCCCCCCCAAGATATAACATGACTTAAATGGAAATAGAATAGTCAGTCTCAGGCTTCCTGATGTTAGAGATGTTGGGGCCTGGCCTTTACTCTGATGGTGAGAACGCTCTCTACTGGCTTGCTTATAACCTTGGGCAAGTATCATAAACAAGCTACAGCTGTAGTCTAGGGTTATTAATATGTATTGTAGAGTGATATTGGAGTAAATGAGACTATGCTTGCAACATGTTAGCATTGTATTAGCTAATCTCACTAGCTCTGGTTTTATTGAGCCAGACCACTATTTTGTTTAGCTAAATTTGAAAGTTAGGTGAGTGTTACAGTCTGCCATTTACTCTTAAGTTTCATATTACCTTTTTTTTTTTTAATGTTTTATTGATTTTAGAGAGAGAGGATGGGCATCCATCTGCCCTGACTGGGGATCGAACCAGCAACTTCAGTGCTTTGGGATGATGCTCTAACCCAGTGGTCCCCAACCCCTGGGCCGCAGACCGGTACCAGTCCGCAGAGAAAGAATAAATAACTTACATTATTTCTGTTTTATTTATATTTAAGTCTGAATGATGTTTTATTTTTTAAAAAAAACCAGATTCCCTCTGTTACATTCGTCTAAGACAGAGGTCCCCAAACTACGGCCCGCGGGCCGCATGCGGCCCGTCACACTTCCAGAAGGGGCACCTCTTTCATTGGTGGTCAGTGAGAGGAGCATAGTTCCCATTGAAATACTGGTCAGTTTGTTTATTTAAATTTACTTGTTCTTTATTTTAAATATTGTATTTGTTCCCATTTTGTTTTTCTACTTTAAAATAAGATATGTGCAGTGTGCATAGGGATTTGTTCATAGTTTTTTTATAGTCCGGCCCTCCAACAGTCTAAGGGACAGTGAACTGGTCCCCTGTGTAAAAAGTTTGGGGATCCCTGGTCTAAGACATACTCTTGACGCTTGTCTCGGTCACGTGATATATTTATCCGTCCCACCCTAAAGGCCGGTCCATGAAAATATTTTCTGACATTAAACCGGTCCGTGACCCAAAAAACGTTGGGGACCACTGCTCTAACCAACTGAGCTATCTGGTCAGGGCTAGGTTCCATATTACTTTGAACTAGAATTGCCTACTGTAGGTTCACAGTTTTAGATTTTTGCTTTAGACCATATGGTAGACATGTAATTTGTCAGCTTATGAGATCCTCAGTAGTTTTCTTACATTTTGAATTTTAGTTTGCAGAATACACACAAACATGGTGTTCAACACTCCCTTAAACTTAGATTTGTAAATGCAGCCATAACTCTTCTTGATTTACGAAAATTAGAGACAAGTAATCTATTGTGTGACAGGAACCTAAGTCCATTAGAATACTCTGAGCAACAGTTAGCCCTGGTCTTTATGCATTTCTGTTACTTTTGCTAACTTTTGTTTATATGGCAGCTTCTTTCAAATGCGCATATGATTAGTCCATTACATATGTAATGAGTCTAGAAAGTATTTTCAGTGTTTGGGCTTTTAAGTCTTTAACTTCTTTACTGAAGTATTGTTTACCCTAAGTCTTCTAAAAAGCATGCCTTTCAGGACAGGCCACATTTTCCACTGGATTTTTCTTATTCAGACCAAGCCGCAGTCATTTGTACAGAAAAAGTGATAGTCTTCCACTTGTCTTTCTTACACCACTCAAGTCTGTTTTCTGTAAGTGGAAACTGATCCTCTTGCCACATAAGTTGGATCCAATGATTTTCCTCCTCACCTTTCATCCCCCTACCCCCACTGCCCAGTACACTTGGCCTGAAGTCCAGAATTCCTCTCCACTTGCCTGAGTCATCTTGTGCTCTTCTCACAAGTCATGCAGGGCTTTGTTTTAGGTTTTCAGGGCCCGAAACCATGCAGAGTGACTGATGTGAGGCTAGGCTCCACTCTCTTGTCCCTTCATCCTTAAGATTGTGCTCAGAAAAGTCAGCCGGCTTCCCCCACATCGGAGAATGTTGTTGAATTCTGTTAGTGTACTTAGCAACCCTGGATTTAATTTGCTGTCTGAGGTTTCCCTTATTCATTGTATCTGCAGCTTGGTTGGTGTACAGTAAACTCTCAAATGCTTGCATGCCAAACTTTCCCCTTTAATGAAGCCTGGGTTTACACATGATTTTAGCAACCTTCGCACAACTCTGATTGGCCTTTGTAATTATGACAGCTTTCTTATCTGCTATTTATTCTGTGATTAGATTAAGCTGGGTCTTGAAGGTTTTTTGTTTTGTTTTTTTACAGAGAGTCAGAGAGAGGGATAGACAGGGACAGACAGGAACAGACAGGAACGGAGAGAGATGAGAAGCGTCAATCATCAGTTTTTCGTTGTGACACTTTAGTTGTTCATTGATTGCTTTCTCATATGTACCTTGACCGGGGGGCTACAGCAGACTGAGTAACCCCTTGCTCAAGCTAGCAACCTTGGGTCCAAGCTGGTGAGCTTTTTTTTGCTCAAACCAGATGAGCCCGCGCTCAAGCTGGCGACCTCGGGGTCTCGAACCTGGGTCCTCTGCATCCCAGTCCGAGGCTCTATCCACTACACCACCGCCTGGTCAGGCAGGTCTTGAAGTTCTTAAACAGTTCTATGGCTCCTGCTGAGTAGGTATTGAATAGGGAAAAACTAACTTATCTTTTCTAGTTCTCCCCTGCAGTAAGATTTTAGAGGTACAAACCACTGGGGTGCAAATCCCACCCTGCCTCTTGCCACCTGTGAAGCTAACCCTCTGGGCTTTATCTGTAAAATGGAATGGAGGTGCCTGTTCCACCAGGGCATTTTGAAGACTAACAGAACTGACAGATGTAAACATGGTAGGGCAGCACCTGCATAGAAACCTTCTACAGTGCTTATGTGGTCAGCTGTATATTTCATTTCCATTAGGGGAGCATAATTTAAAGTACTAACATGCAGATCTTATTCTAGGGCAAGTGTTTCTTTTTTTATTTTTGAGAGGAGGGGAGATACTGAGACAGACTCCTGCATGTGTCCCGACCAGGATCCACCCAGTAACCCCCTTCTGGGGCCAATGCTCGAATCAACCCAGCTATCCTCAGCACCTGAGGACGACGCTTGGATCAACTGAGCTATCTGGGCTGAGGCTTGAACTAGTTGAGCCACTGGCTGCAGGAGGGGAAGAGGTAGAGAAGTGGGGAAGGTAGGGGAGAGAAGCAGATGGTTGTTTTTCTTGTGTGCCCTGAACAGGAATCAAACCTGGGACATCCATACACCGGGCTGATGCTATATCTACTGAGCCAACCAGCTAGGGCCACTAAGGCAGGTATTAATGTAGCAGTGTATATGTTGTAGAGATGATGTATATGCCTGCTTATTCCAAACTTTATCTTTGCTTGGCTTCTTGTAGAGTGGTCTGGACTTGCTCTTTCTGCTGCCACCTTAGCTTTTGTGCCAGCTGTCACCTCCTACTTTATTTAGGCATTTTTTCTTTAGGGTTGAAGTGACTTTCTTCTTTTAACTCAGTATATGCTTCTTAATTCTTTGTATTCTTGGCTTTTGTGTTGTTGTCTACTACCAGGGAGCCTCTTCCCTGATTTCCCCTTTTTCATTCTTGAACCCTTATCTTTTCCAGTCATGGGACTTCTACTTTCAGCAGTTGGGGTGCCCACTGGAGATAGATACCTCCAGTTTTGGTCCCTATCTGGAGAGCCAGTTTGAATTTCTAGCTACTGTTCACTGAAACATCACTTCTAAAACTCAAAGCCCGTTTACTCTCCTTTTTCCCACCAAAGAGTTCTGAATTTCTGATACTCGTTTTTAATTGCCACCGTAACAAATTACCACAGTTGTAGTGGCTTAAGTAAAACAGATTTATTGTCTTGTTGTTCTGTAGGTCATAAATCTGGTATGAGTCTCACTAGATTAAAATCAAAGAGTCAGCAGGCTACATTCCTTTCTGGAGGCTTTAGGGGAAAATCTGTTTTCTACTCTTCCAGGTAGAATTCAGTTCCTTGTGGTTATAAGACTGCGGTTCCTCTTCTCTCTTTTTTTTTTTTTTAAAATTTTTATTTATTCATTTTTTTTTTTTTTAGAGAGGAGAGAGTGAGGGAGAGAGACAGACGGGGGGGGGGGGAGCTGGAAGCATCAACTCCCATATGTGCCTTGACCAGGCAAGCCCAGGGTTTCGAACTGGCGACCTCAGCATTTCCAGGTCGATGCTTGATCCACTGCGCCACCACAGGTCAGGCAGTTCCTCTTCTCTTGCTGGCTCTAAGATGAAGGTCTTTCTCAGCTTCTGGAGGCGATATATACAGTTGACCCTTGAACAACATGGGGGTTAGGGGTGCCGGATAACCTTGGTTGAAAATTTAACATAGAACTTTTTTTTTAAGCTTTCTTTCTTTTTTTTTTTTTTTTTAACAGAGACAGAGAGAGAGATAGACAGAAACGGAGAGATGAGAAGCATCAATCATTAGTTTTTCGTTGTGCTTTGCGACACCTTAGTTGTTCATTGATTGCTTTTTCATATGTGCCTTGACCGCGGGCCTTCAGCAGACTGAGTAACCCCTTGCTCAAGCCAGCAACCTTGGGTCCAAGCTGGTGAGCTTTTGCTCAAACCAGATGAACCCGCGCTCAAGCTGGCAACCTCGGGGTCTCGAACCTGGGTCCTTCCGCATCCCAGTCCGACGCTCTATCCATTGCGCCACTGCCTGGTCAGGCTCAACATATAACTTTTGACTCTCCTGTACTTAACTACTAAGAGGCTACTGTTAACTGGAAGCCTTATAGATAAACAGTAAATTAACACCTTTGTTGTATATATATGACTATTTTCCTACAGTAAAAGTAGAGAAAAGAAAATATTAAGAAAATCGTAAGGAAGATAAAATACAATTACAGTATTTATTGAAAAAAATTCAAGTATATGCGAACCTGTGCAGTTCAAATCTGTTTAAGGGTCATCTGTACTACCACTGTATCTGCTGCCTGCTTAGTCTTTTCTACAAAGAGATCTTCTGACAACCCAAGTCAGGAGAGCCTGCCTGGCAATGCCTGTGTGCAATCACCCAATTCATTGCCTGGTACAGGGCCTGGCATACAGTAGATACCCACAGATGTGAGTAGCTATCAAAGCTAGAAGCAGAGTTCACATCAGCCACTGTTTAAAATTGGTCCAGCAAAACCTGTTGCTCACATTCCTGGCTTTGCTTGTAACACTTGCCCTGTGGAATAATTCTGTTCCTGCCTTTTTTTTTTTTCTTTTTACAGAGACAGAGAGTCAGAGAGAAAGATAGACAGGAATGGAGAGAGATGAGAAGCATCAATCATTAGTTTTTCGTTGCGACACTTTAGTTGTTCATTGATTGCTTTCTCATATGTGCCTTGACTGTGGGGTACAGCAGACCGAGTAACCCCTTGCTCGAGCCAGCGACCTTGGGTCCAAGCTGGTGAGCTTTTGCTCAAACCAGATGAGCCGCCTGACCAGGAGGTGGTGCAGTGGATAGAGCGTTGGACTGGGATGCAGAGGACCCAGGTTCGAGGCCCCAAGGTCACCAGCTTGAGCATGGGCTCATCTGGTTTGAGCAAGAAAGCCCACTAGCTTGAACCCAAGATCACTGGCTCCAGCAAGGGGTTACTCGGTCTGCTGAAGACCCGTGGTCAAGGCACGTATGAGAAAGCAGTCAGTGAACAACTAAGGTGTTGCGACACGCAATGAAAAACTAATAATTGATGCTTCTCATCTCTCTCCATTCCTGTCTGTCTGTTCTTGTCTATCCCTCTCTCTGACTCAGTCTCCGTCTCTGTAAAAAATAAATTAAAACAAACAAAAAAACCCCCAGATGAGCCTGCACTCAAGCTGGCGACCTTGAGGTCTCGAACCTGGGTCCTCCGCATCCCAGTCTGATGCTCTATCCACTGCGCCACCGCCTGGTCAGGCTGTTCCCGCCTTTTAGGCTAGTCCGTGTGGGTCCTGGGTGGGAGGATCTAGGGACAATGGAGGCCTGGTCCCTGCCTAGTGTGCTCCCACTCCATTGACTGTCGCTCGCGCTGCTGGTTAGACCTGTTGTTGCTCTACTGCCCACAGTAAGCACCCGGACTGGGAAGAGCCTCTTCACTCACCTCCCTTTCCTCAGTGTTGTCTGTTCTTGTTCCTTTGTTCTTTTTTTCCTCCCTTCCTTCCAAATAGGTAAGATACTAATCTTCAATAGTTAAATCAGACCATGATTTTCCAGCCAAACTCATGACGGTTCTGCACTTCTGAATTAGGTACAAATATTCCAAAGAATGAGCTCTTGGGGCGGGTGCCAGCAAACTCTTCTAACTTGATGTATCTCCCCTGTGTGTGGGCTCCCCTGCTGCCTTAATTCTCCTATTTCATACATTCCTCATTAGAATGCTGCCATCCCCCCACTCCAGTCTTTAGGAATGTTAGCTGCCTCTTTCCCACCTCATCTCGTGGCTCTGGCCCACTCATTCTGACACCAAACACACCGTGATATACCCTCTTATTGACTCTTCTCAGATCCAACTGGAGTAAGACCACCTATAAGTCACTTAATTTACAGAAGGACCCCAACTCTGACCTGTTTACTTTCCCAGTACCTTTTAAAATTATATATATGGGTGGGCAAAGTAAGTTTATAGTTGTGAGTACACATAACAGTTTGTTTTTGTATTGTTTATAATAATTGTATAATTTATATAAGTGTACACTATCCTATATTATATAATTCTTTTTGTTTTTGTTTTTGTTTTTGTTTTACAGAGACAGAGTCAGAGAGAGGGATAGACAGGGACAGACAGACAGGAATGGAGAGAGATGAGAAGCATCAATCATCAGTTTTTTTTGTTGGGACACCTTAGTTGTTCATTGATTGCTTTCTCATATGTGCCTTGACCGCGGGCCTTCAGCAGACTGAGAAACTGCTTGCTCTGGCCAGAGACCTTGGGTCTAAGCTGGTGAGCTTTGCTCAAACCAGATGAGCCCGCGCTCAAGCTGGTAAGCTCGGGGTCTCGAACCTGGGTCCTCCGCATCCCAGTCTGACGCTCTATCCACTGCGCCACCGTCTGGTCAGGCTGTTATATAATTCTTGTGTCATTTCTCACCATCATCAGAATAACTACCCCCTCCAAAAGGGGTCTCGTTTCAATCACAGATGACTTCTTGATTGATTGATTTTTAGAGATAGAGGAAGGGAGAGAGAGAGAGAAACATCAATTTGTTTTCCACTTCTTTATGAATTCATTGGTTGATTCTTGTGTATGCCCTGATCGGGAACTGAACCTGCAACCTTGGCCACAAATGACTCCCCCCCCCCAAGTTGGAAACGGGAAAAAGTCAGACAGACTTCCGCATGCGCCCTACCAGGATCCACCCAGCATGTCCACCAGGGGGCGATGCTCTGCCCATCTTGAGGCATGGCTCTGCCGCAATCAGAGCCGTTCTAGCGCCTGAGGCAGAGGCCACAGAGCCATTCTCAGCGCCCGGGCAAACTTTGCTCCAATGGAGCCTTGGCTGCGGGAGGGGACGAGAGAGACAGAGAGGAAAGAGAGGGGGAGGGGTGGAGAAGCAGATGGGCGCTTCTCCTGTGTGCCCTGACTGGGAATCGAACCCGGGACTCCTGCACGCCAGACCAACGCTTTACCACTGAGCCAACCGGCCAGGGCCAAATGACTTCTTTTAAAAAGCGGTTTTAGCGGGACCTGGTGGTGGTGCAGTGGATAGAGCGTCGGACTTGCATGTAGAGGACCCAGGTTTGAAACCCTGAGGTTGCTGGCTTGAGCGCAGGCTCATTTGGCTTGAACATGGGCTCACCAGCTTGAGCGTGGGCTTGCTGGCCTGAGCATGGGATCATAGACATGACCCCAGGTTGCTGGCTTGAGCCCAAAGGTTGCTGGCTTGAAGCCCAAGGTCATTGGCTTAAGACCAAGGTAGCTGGCTTGAGCAAGGGGTCATTTGTTTTGCTGTAGCCCCCCCATCAAGGCACATATGAAAATGCAATCAATGAATAACTAAGAAGACCAAGGAACCACAGTGAAGAATTGATGTTTCTCATCTCTCTCCCTTCCTGTCTGTCTCTGTCTCTGTCTCTGTCACAGACACAAAATTTTTTAAGATTATTTATTTATTTGAGAGAGATGAGAAGCATCAACTCGTATTTGTGGCACCTTAGTTGTTCATTGACTGCTTCTCTTGTGCCTTTACTGGGGTGGCAAGTCAAGCCAGTGACCCCTTGCTCAAGCCAGTGACTTTAGGATCATGTTGATGATTCCACACTCAAGCTTGTGACCTCAGGGTTTCAAACGTAGGACCTCACCATCCCAGACTGATGCTCTATTCACTATGCCACCACTGGTTGGGCAAAATATTAATTGACTTTAGAGAGAGTGAAAGAGAGAGGAAGGGGAGGGAGAATTTGATGCATTTATTGGTTGATTCTTGTATGTGCCCTGACCAGGGATTGAACCCATGACCTTGGCGTATTGGGACAATGCTCTAACCAACCCTACCTGGCCAGGGCCCACAAATGACTTAATGTATGGGCATTATAGTAGGCATTCTAGACATGGTGGTGGGGGGGACCATTGTATCTTTTTCCTAGCACTCATGTATGTTAAATTTACTTCCAAAGTTGTTTAAAACTACTGATTCTTACAGGTCAACTAAATTGCTTAACAAGTGTTTTTTTCTTTTTTTCCCCCAGGCTCAAAGATTTGGAAAGAAATAGTTTAACTGAAAAGGTAATTTTCATTTGAAAAATATATTTTTTTTTTTACCAAATGTGACTATTTGACAGATACTCTGTAGCTTGTAAAAAGTTTAAGTGGAATCAGCTTTTTCAAAAGAATTAAAAAAAATTTTTTCCATCCATTTGATGGGTGTGGGGAAGGGAAGAGAAAGAGAGTGAGAGAAAGGGAGAGAGAGAAAGAGAAGTATCACCTGTTGTTCCAGTTAGTTATGCACTCATTAGTTGCTTCTCATATGTGCCCTGACCAGATATTGAACCCACGACCTTGGCGCACCAGTACGATATTCTGTCTGCTGATCCACCCAGTCAGGGCCCATAAAGTTTTGAGATAACTTGGAAATATTCTTGTTTAATGTGCTGTGTTAATATGTTGCTAATATTAGTTGACTTCTGATAACTTGTTGGCAGGTTTCCCAATCTAGGTTCTAAACCATCAGTTCTGAAACTATAACTTGTCCTGGTCACACTATTTTCAAAAGCAGTTTTATTCTAATACATCATATGTCTCTGTCTCGCCTCTGATCTTTCCATTTTTACCACTCTGGAGTTGGTGTGATATAATCTTAATGGAAATATGATGAAAATGTCTTATGAATACTTAAGTTTTTTTGGCAGAGTCAGCATTGCCTGCCATTCAGTCATTGTTATATGACCAGGCAGCATAATTATTTGTATAGTAGTCCATTAGTTAGTAGCTTGGGAATTTGGGGACTTCTAAACCTATATCCTTTCCTAGGAGTGTGTGAAGGAGAAATTGAATCTCTTGCATGAATTTCTGCAAACAGAAATAAAAAATCAGTTATGTGATTTGGAAACGAAATTACATAAAGAAGAATTATCAGAGGTAAGTCAGTTTTCAGCTTCCAGACATCTAGAGAACGTCTCTTGTGTAGCTTGTTTGTGACCCAGGAGGCGGAATAATCCCCAGCACTCCTTGTTACCTGATAAGTATAAAAGAAATGCGTGTGTTTCCTTATTCTCTTACTGCCACTTGTTTACATTCACTGCTACTTAAATTATCCTTTCCTGCTGTAGGAGGGCTACCTGGCTAAAGTCAAATCCCTTTTAAATAAAGATTTGTCCTTGGAGAACGGAGCTCATGCTTTTACTCGGGAAGTGAATGGATGTCTAGAAAACGGGAGCCATTCACGTGAGGACCGCAGAGTGAGAATGGCAGAGGAAAACAAGTCGTCCAAACTCATGTCCAAACCTTGCACACCCAGGAGAAGCAAGTCTGATGGAGAGACAAAGTGTAAGAGCCCTTAACTCATTTGGCCTTGATGGAGACTGTTAACCACATAAGGAAAGGGACAGTCAGACTTGGAGCCATAGGTCCTCCTGGGCAGTACTTTCTCGTTTGTTTCTTGTGTATACCTCTACTACTAAGTATACTTCCTAACTAGTTTAGGTGTATACTAATCTAAATTTTGTCTTTGACCAAGTCTAGGGCATTAGATCCCAAAACATGGCTAAATTTACAAGGTATAAAATAATAGGGACTACTGATACTAATTACTTCTGTTATATATACTTAAGCTAAACATTCATTCTTAGACTTTTTTTCAGTTTATAGTCAAAGGATCTCTTGTAATCTTTTTTTGTTATTGTTATTTAAAAATTTTTTTTTCTATTTTTCTGAAATGAGAAGGTGGGGGTGGGGTGCGGGCAGACAGACAGGCTCCCTGCATGGGATCCACCCAGCATGTCCACCACGGGGCGATGCTCAGCCCCTCTGGGATGTTGCTCTGCTGCAATCTGAGCCATTCTAGTGCCTGAGGTGGAGGCCTTGGAGCGATCCTCAGCCCCAGGGCCAACTTTGCTCCTGCTCCAATGGATCCTTGGCTGTGGGAGGGGAAGAGAGAGACAGAGAGGAAAGAGAGGAGGAAGGGTGGAGAAGCAGATGGGTACCTCTCCTGTGTACCCTGGCCGGGAATCGAACCTGGGACTTCCACATGCTGGACCAATGCTCTACCGCTGAGCTAACCGGCCAGGGCTGCTCTCTTCTGTAATCTTTATGAACAAAAGAGCATGTACTTGAGCTCAGGTCCAACTCTCAGCCACTTTACATTTTGACAGTTCTATTCTCTTGTCTGGTTCAGGAATTGATCCCTCAAATAAGAACTGTGTAAAATGGTTCAGCAAACTGGAAGGTGCTAATTGCCAACTTTATCAAGACAGTTGTTGATTAGAATAAGAGGCAAAGGACACTTAATCCTCTGCATTAACTTGGTGATGCTGAAGAACTGCACCTTTGCTGTGATATTTTTTATTCATAGTGGCTTTTTTTCTTGTTTCTTTTTTCTTTAAATAGCTGAAGTCTCACCTAGCCCCAGGATTACAAGGCAAACTACCAGGCAGACCACCATCACCTCTCATTTTGCAAGGGGGTCAGTATATAATGAATTGACAGCTGCATTTTCTAAGGGCCAACTCTTTTTGGTATAATATCTATGGAATTCGTAGGATGTAATTTAGCACTTCTGATTTTCCACATTGCATCGGTTTTCATTGTGCAATTTTGTTAGACATTTATGAACACATTTTTTTCATACTAAATATTATTTTGTATTAGTTTCAGGTATACAGCATAGTATTTAGACAATCCCACACTTTATAAAGTGTTCCCCCCAATATTTCCAGTACCCACCTGACACCATGGTTAATATAATACTATTGACTAGATTCCCTATGCTGTATTTGACATCCCTGTGTGAACAGCATTTCTGAATAACTCATCTATTTTTACTCTTACTATAAGAAACTTCATGTATTAGTGAGGTTAGTAAAATGAAACCCTAAGTAAACGATCCAGTAGTGTCACCAGTTAACGGCTCCTGGCCATCATTTCATCTATATCCCCATACAGTCCAAGTGGATTACAACTCCGTATACCCCCATGTACCCCCAACTGGATCACTTTGAAACAAATTTCAGACATATCTAATATTCATAAAGATTTCTAGGCAACAAGGTCTCTTTTTGACACATTTTTAATTCATATTTTTCTATAATTGCTAACATTTAGTAAACCATCTCCTTTTAAAAAGATAAAACATCACATACAATTTCATGCCTTATTAAGTGGAACAATTCCTTATTGGATACATAATCAGGGTTCACATTTCCCCATGTATCACAAACAAAGTGTATTTGGTTGGTTTGTTCCTTAAGCCTTTCTAGTTACAGATTCTTTCTTATTTTCTTGCCATTTATTTGAAAAAATTAGGTCATTTGTCCAATAGATTTCTAGATCTGGCTGACTGCATCCTTATGGTGGTTAATATGTTCCTTATCTCCATTTCCTATAATCTGGTAGTTAGGTCTAGAGGCTTGATTGGATTCCAGCTTTGATTTGAGACTTCCTCATAGATGGCTCTTTAGGCTTCCAACAGACTCATGTAATGTCTCTTCTGTGATATCAGCAGCCGATGATCAACATCTAGATTCACTATTTCATAGGGTTTGCAAAATGATGATATTCTAACCCTATTGCTCAAAGAAATACTAAGCTTGAAGCCTCTTTCAGTACCCTGAAAATGAAGGCTTCTCCTTGGAGGGAAGAAGGCATCCATGCCTTGAATCTGCCCTAAAGAGGGTGGGAGGCATCTAAGTCATTCCACATCCATTAGAGCAGGGGTAGTCAACCTTTTTATACCTACCGCCCACTTTTGTATCTCTGTTAGTAGTAAAATGTTCTAACTGGTTCCACAGTAATGGTGATTTATAAAGGAGGGAAGTAACTTTACTTTATAAAATTTATAAAGCAGAGTTACAGCAAGTTAAAGCATATAATAATAATTACTTACCAAGTACTTTATGTCGGATTTTCACCAAGTTTGGTAAAATAAATCTTTATAAAACAACTTACTATAGTTAAATCTATCTTTTTATTTATACTTTGGTTGCTCCGCTACCACCCACCATGAAAGCTGGAATGCCCGCTAGTGGGTGGTAGGGACCAGGTTGACTACCACTGCATTAGAGGTCTAGGGTCTGGCTGAGCTAATGGTGGGCTTTACTGTGTTTGATAGCCCTGCCAAACGAAAACCAGAGGAAGACCCTGAAAGAGCCAAATTCGATGATACTGTCCATGAAGAAGAAAAAGACCAGGTAGGGCTGTCTCTTTAAAATTTCTTCACATTGCTGTATTTGCTGATAATCATGACTTTATATTTGGTCTATCTAAATAGGCTTTTTTGCCTGACGTGGTGGCGCAGTGGATAAAGCGTCGACCTGGAAATGCTGAGGTTGCTGGTTCGAAACCCTGGGCTTGCCTGGTCAAGGCACATATGGGAGTTGATGCTTCCTGCTCCTCCCCCCTTCTCTCTCTCTGTCTCTCTCTCCTCTCTGTCTTTCTCTCTCCCTCTCTCTCTCCTTTCTAAAAATGAATAAAATTAAAAAATTAAAAAAAAAAAGTAAATAGGCTTTTTTTTTTTTTTTTGAGAGAGAAAGAGGGGAACAGACAGAGAGGCAGGAAGAGGGATGAAAAGCATCAGTTCTTCATTGCGGCACCTTAGTTGTTCATTGATTGCTTTCTCACATGGGCCTTGATGGGGGGCAGAGGAGTTCTAGTTGAGCAAGTGACCGTTTGCTCAATCCAGCGACCTTGAGGTCATGTCTATGATCCTACACTCAATTTTTTTATTTATTGATTTTATTGAGAGAGGAAGGGGGGATAGAGAGAGAGACAGGAATATTGAGCTGCTCCTGTGTGTGCCATGACCAGGGATCGAACCTGCAACCTCTGTGTTTCTGGATGATGCTATAACCAACTGAGCTATTCAATCAGGGCTGTTTTTAACTTTTTTTTTTTTTTTTTTTTTTAACTTTTTAAAATTAATTAATTCATTCATTCATTTTTAGAGAAAGAGGAGAGAGAGAGAAAGAGTGTGAGAGAAGGGGGAGGAGCAGGAAGCATCAACTCTCATATGTGCCTTGACCAGGCAAGCCCAGGGTTCAGAACCAGTGACCTTAGTGTTCCAGGTCGATGCTTTATCCACTGTGCCATCACAAGTCAGGCTGTTTTTTAACTCTTTTAGATACGTAAATACAGCTATCCTGCAGATGGCAAATATTGTCTACTTAGGAAACTAGTGTACTAGGGTATTCATTTAAGAAGATCTGGTATCTGCTCTGGCTGGGTAGCTCAGTTGGGTCAAGCATTGTACTGGTACGCCAAGGGTGTTGGTTTGATCCCCCAGTCAGGGCACATACAAGAATCAACCAATGAATGCATAAATAAGTGAAACAACAAATCTATGTCTCTCTTTTCCTCCCTTTTTCTCAAATCAATAAATTAAAAAAAAAGATGCTGTCCAATTTAGGTTGTCATCATCATTCCCTGATGTGAATTCTGAATTACCATTTTGGTTTTTCTAATATTAAAGAATTCCTGACACAAGGTGGAATCATCATTTACATAGCCACACTAGACGATCTCTAGTATGCAGATATATGCTGGCTGACTTCTGGGCCTGTCTTGAGTTTTGAGGGGGTGGGCACGTCAGTACCAGACTGATGGTTGCCCATATCTTCTCCCGACACCCAGAACCCCCTTTTCCACCCTTTTAAAAAAATTGTATCCAATGTATTTTTTAATTAATTTTATTTATTTTTTTACAGAGACAGAGTCAGAGAGAGGGATAGACAGGAATGGAGAGAGATGAGAAGCATCAATCATCAGTTTTTTGTTGTGACACCTTAGTTGTTCATTGATTGCTTTCTCATATGTGCCTTGACCGTGGGGCTACAGCAGACCGAGTAACCCCTTGCTCAAGCCAGCGACCTTGGGTCCAAGCTGGTGAGCTTTTGTTCAAACCAGATGAGCCCGCACTCAAGCTGGAGACCTTAGGGTCTCGAACCTGGGTCCTTCCGCATCCCAGTCCAACACTCTATCCACTGCACCACCGCCTGGTCAGGCTCCAATGTATTAACTTAATACTTTGACTTAAGTTTTTAGTTTTGATCTTCTTTTGAAATGAATATTTTTTTTTCTATTCTCTCCACACAGGAGGAAAAGAGACGTCGAGTTACATCCAGAGAACTGTAAGTATAATTTAAGTATAATTACTATACCTTTTTGTTCTGTGCAGTGTATAATCTTGATTACTGCAATGAGTTTTCAGAAAATTTTTTTTTTTTTGTATTTTTCTGAAGCTAGAAACGGGGAGAGACAGTCAGACAGACTCCCGCATGCACCCGACCAGGATCCACCTGGCATGCCCACCAGAGGGCTCTGCCCCTTAGGTGTGTCGCTCTGTTGCGACCAGAGCCACTCTAGCGCCTGGGGCAGAGGCCAAGGAGCCATCCCCAGCGCCCGGGCCATCTTTGCTCCAATGGAGCCTTGGCTGCAAAGGGGAAGAGAGAGACAGAGAGGAAGGAGAGGGGAAGGGGTGGAGAAGTAGATGGGCGCTTCTCCTGTGTGCCCTGGCCGGGAATCGAACCCGGGACTTCTGCACACCAGGCTGATGCTCTACCACTGAACCAACCGGCCAGGGCCCAAAAAAATTTTTAAAGTGAGAGGAGGGGAGGTAGTGAGACTCCTGCATGTGCCTCAGCCAGGATCCACCCGGTAGCCCTTGTCTAGGGCTGATGCTTGAATCAGTGAGCTATTTTTAGTACCTGAGTCTGATGTGCTCAGACCAGCTGAGCCATCCTCAGTTCCCGGGTCGATACCCGAACCAATCGAATTACTGGCTGTAGGAGGGGAAGGGGGAGAGAGTGAGGGACAGAAGCAGATGGTTGCTTCTCTTGTGTGTTCTGACCAGGAATCAAACCCAGGATATTCATATGCCAGGCCAATGCTCTATCCACTGAGCCACCAGCCAGGACCCAAAAATCTTTTAAAAATAATTGTAGCCTGACCTGTGGTGGCGCAGTGGATAAAGTGTCAACTTCAAATGCCAAGGTCGCCAGTTCGAGACCCTGGGCTTGCTTGGTCAAGGCACATATGGGAGTTGATGCTTCCTGCTCCTCCCCCCTTCTCTCTCTCTCTTTCTCTGTCTCTCCTCTCTAAAAAAATGAATAAATAAAAAAAGATAATTCTATAGTGAATTGCGGTAACTAGATAGCTTAAGAATGCTGAGTTTGGGCCTGACCAGGCGGTGGCGCAGTGGATAGATCATCGGACTGGGATGCAGAGGACCCAGGTTCGAGACCCTGAGGTCGCCAACTTGAGTGCAGGCTCATCTGGTTTGAGCAAAAGCTCACCAGCTTGGACCCAAAGTCGCTGGCTGGAGCAAGGGGTTACTCCGTCTGCTGAAGGCCCATGGTTAAGGCACGTATGAGAAAGCAATCAATGAACAACTAAGGTCTTGCAACGAAAAACTGATGATTGATGCTTCTCATCTCTCTCCCTGTCTATCCCTCTCTGACTCTCTCTCTGTCCCTGTAAAAATAATAATAATAATAAAATAAAGCTGAGTTTGGGGTCATATTAATCTTTTGATTCAGGTATTATTCTCATTGAAGAGAATGAGGACAACTGGCAGTTGTTATCAGAACCAATTCTAAAGATCATTTAAATATTAAATGTTAAAGTAGCATGTTCTTTTCATGATTGCTTTTTGGGGTGGTAAGGAGGACTTTATGAAAACTGCTACCAGGGAAGGAGTCTGAAAGTAACCCTTGGGGTATATTATTTGGTTTCACAGAATTTCCAGACCGCTCCCTGCAGAAGATCCAGAAAGAGTAAAACCAGGCACTCATATGGAAGAGGAAGAAGAAAGAGATGAAAAAGTAAAGCGTGGTCCAAGTTTGTCACCTCTGTCTACCTTAATTTCAGTTCCTATTTGGTTATAGGAAGGGGGTGGGGAGTATGTGCGAACAGAATGACTTTCACTATTGCTCAAAATGACCTTGACTTTGGCTATAACGCTTTTCAAACTCTTTTTTTTTTTTTTTTTGTATTTTTCTGAAGTTGGAAACGGGGAGGCAGTCAGACAGACTCCCACGTGCACCCAACTGGGATCCACCCGGTATGCCCACCAGGGGGCGATGCTCTGCCCATCTGGGGCGATGCTCTGTTGCAACCAGAGCCATTCTAGCGCCTGAGGCAGAGGCATAGAGCCACCCCCAGCGCCTGGGCCACCTTTGCTCCAGTGGAGTCCTGGCTGCGGGAGGGGAAGAGAGAGACAGAGAGGAAGGAGAGGGGGAGGGGTGGAGAAGCAGATGGGCGCTTCTCCTGTGTACCCTGGCCGGGAATCGAACCCGGGACTCCTTCATGCCAGGCCGACGCTCTACCACTGAGCCAACTGGCCAGGGCCCAAACTCATTTTTCTGATGGTTCTTTATATGGAAGGTGGGTTATACTGCTGTTGTGATAGTAAGGCCGGGGGTCAGCTGGACCACTACTATCTCACCAATCAGAGCTTCAGTCTGTTCTCTCACCCAAGAGGTCTTTGTGAAGATCTCACTTTCAAACACGTGAGGTACTAAATTTCTTTTCTTTTCTTTTTTTTTTTTTTTTTTAGAAGGAGAAACAGGAAGGGAGAGAGATAAGAAGCACCAACTGGCAGTTGTAGCACTTTAGTTGTTCATTAATTGCTTCTCATATGAGCCTTGATTTGGGGGCTCAAGCCAAGCCAGTGACCATGGGATCATGTAACTGATTCCATATTCAAGCCAGCAATCTGTTGGTTTTGAACCTGGGACCTCTGCGTCCTAGGTTGATGCTTTATCCACTGTGCCACCACCAATCAGGCTTTTATATTTTTTTAATTGTATTTATTGATTTTAGGAGTGGGAGAGAGACATTGATCTGTTCCTGTATATGTCCTGACTGGGGATTGAAACCATAACCTTTGTGTATGGGGAGATACTCTAACCAACTTAGTTATCTGGCCAGGACTAAAATTCTGTATAGCATCATTTAGATATAAAATTGCATTCTTAACTGAGATCAGACTAGTAGATCTCCAACTCCTTTGTAAAATAAGAGTTTAAGGTTCTATGAAGCACAGATGTACCACCTGAACCCCCTTGAGGAAGGAGAGTTGGAGAGGGAATGGGAGTCCATACTAAAAACTTTACCATATGAGAAAGGGCCAACATTGAGTGGTCACAGGTGGTGGAGCAATATGTGGTCCCATTTTGGTTTTCATGTTACCACATGTATTAGAGGTTTCTTACAAACTCAGATGGGTGGTAAACCTTTATTGGGAGCCTGTAAAAGGATGGGTGTCTTATTTTGCTCTAATGGAGGATCACATAAGATGTATGCTAATTCTTAAACCATTTGGTGCTTGAAGCTAGTCTTTATATTCCCTACCCTGTGGTTAAAATTAGAGGGCCGTTATAGTTGAGACATATCAAATTCCTTTTAGACCAGGCAGTTTTAGTGGGCTAGCTTAACCACCCTCTGTAGGAGCTTTGGGCAAGACTGCTTGCTGATGGTCAGACTCATGAGGTCTCTTCTTGTAGTAGGAAGGTTCATAACATGTTGCTTTTAAGAGCACTGATCTTTGTGGTCACTTTATAAAATCTGTGGTTTCTGAGGCTGAATTAGACTTCAGCAATTCTCTGGAAAAGTGTGTTTAGACCTTTAAACTTGGGCTCAAAACGATGTGTTGTCTTTTGAGATAGAATCTTGTCTAGACGAGTTATCCTACTTCATTCCTTGATTATGGGTTCCTAGTTTTGATATAAAGTTATTATCTATGAGGTTGACAACACTCATGACAGGTGACAGGAAATTGGGGGTAAATACTTAAACTGCAGAATTTGTTCTCTGAGAGTTTCTTTAACTTTCTGCCTACTTAACCCCCACCAAAACAATTTTGCTGTCTTGAAGGTAGATAATTTTTACTCCTACCAGTAAGCTACTTAGTTATGATAGAACATTTTAATAGAAAGATCAGGACCAAATGGGGGAAATTAACTAGTCTTTTTTTTCTCTTGCACTTAGGAAAAGAGACTCAGAAGCCAAACCAAAGAACTGTAAGTATAGTTAACATGCCTTTGTACTTTGTGTTGTGAAACTTAACTGTTAAAATGAATGTTGTGGTAAAAATAACAGATTAGACAGACCATTAGGAGTATTAGTAATTCATATAGTATATGGGTGAGTGCCATTTGTGGGAGGTAAGACCACTATAGTGAAGGCTGAGGTCAGCTGACCTTGACCCCAGGCCCTTCCTCAGTGATAATCATACAGCAAGCAGATCTTCAGTAGTGGTTAAAGGGCATTGTATGAGCAGCTGTGTCTGTTACCCATAGTTATGAAAACTCTGTGTAACAGATAGCCCCAAGCTCAGTGGCTTAAGATAGTAAGCATTTGTTTTTATTTTTATTTATTTTTAATTTTTAAAAAAATTGATTTGAGAGAGAGAGACATTAATTTGTTTCATTTATTTATGCATTCATTGGTTGGTTCTTTTTTTTTTTTCCAAATGAGAGGAGGGGAGATAGAGAGAGAGAGACTCCCCCTGAACACGCCCTGACCGGGATCCATCTGGCAACTCTTGTGTGGGGCTGATGGCTCGAATCAACCATGCTATCCTCAGCTCCCAGGGCCAATGCAGTTGAGCCACTGGCTGTGAGGGGAAGAGAGAGAGTGGGAGGAAAGGGAGGGGAAGAGGAGCACATGGTCACTTCTCTTGTGGGCCCTTACTGGCAATTGAATCTGGGATGTCTGTACACTGGGCCGACGCTCTACCACTAAGTCAACCAGCCAGGGTTATTGGTTGATTCTTTTTTTTTATTTTTATTGGTTGATTCTTGTATGTGCCCTGCCCAGAGATTGAACCCGCAATCTTAGCGTATCAGGACAATGTTCTAACCAATTGAGCTACTCGACCAGGGCAAGACAGTAAGCATTTATTGAACTCACAAGTCTATAGTTTGGTGGCTTTGGCTGACTTTGGCCAGAGATGATAGGGCTGACCTGCTTCATGATTTGGTCAGCCTGAGCACAATCTGGTAGTGGCAGACCATGAGGGCAAATAGGAACACTTTTTCAGGCTTCTGTTGATATACAGTTGACTGAAGTAAATGTTGAGACTGAGCCTAAGCCTGGGTGGAGGGAAGGCAGAACACTCACACTGAGTGGCAGGGCCCTGGCAAAGAGGTGAAGATCTCATGTATGTGGTTGGTTTTCCATGATCGATAATGCAGATGGCACCAATTTTTACTTACCTCACAGGGTTGGGCTCGGGACTAGACACTTGCACTGCAAGTAGGATTCCCAGCAGGTCACAAGAAACCAGTGGAGTCCCATTGTCTTTTTTTTTTTTTTTTAATTGTGAGGAGGGGAAATAGAGACAGATTTCTGCATGCAGCCTGACTGGGATCCACCCACAACCCCATTCTAAGGCCAACCCTCAGACCAACTGAGCTATCCTCAGCGCCTGGGGCTAATGCTTGAACCAATCAAACCATTAATTACAAGAGAGGAAGAGAGAGAGAGAAGGGGGAGAAGAAGAGGGAGAGAAGCAGATGGTCGCTTCTCATGTGTACCCTGACTGGGGATTGAACCCAGGACATCCGCATGCTGGGCTGATGCTCTATCCATTGAGCAAACTTGCCAGGGCCTGTCTTTTGTTTTAAACTACTCTCATTAGCATTTTATATAAAGGGTTGTTGGCATTTCTGAGGTCATAAATTCTGAGGTGATCAGTGCCTTTCAGGTTTCCTGCAGTGAAGACCTGCCCTTCAGACGGGAGAGGTGATGCATGCTCTAACTTGGGGAAGATACCCTTATCAGGCTGCTGGTAGTGGCATCAGGCTCCCTGAGCTGACTGGGGTGTCTGTCTTTTGTTTTGTGACAGAACATCTAAACAGAAATCTAAGGAGGAACCTGACAGAGATGCAAGACCAGGATTTCAGGCTGAAATGGATGAAGCAGACGAGAAAGTAATAACTGAATCTTTATTAACTCTGTGTTCCCATTTGGTTGGGAGAAGTGACATGGGGCAGGGCTCTGGGTTCAAACCCAGCCCTACCTACCTGTGGGGTGACTGGGAAAATCAGTTAATCCCCCTTGTAGGGGCTAGTGATTGTCACTGTATGTCAGTGCCTGATACGTAGTGAATGTTGAGTTGCTTGTTTATCCATGATGGTGAAGAGGGCCTATGTGTGCCTCGACCAAGATGTCTTTGGAACCAGCTACTTTTAATATCCTCTCTACTGAGCAGTCCTTACATGTCATTCCAGACACGTGTCAGCCATGCCTATACTGCTTTACCAGTCAGTCTCCCAAGTTCTCAGTCTCATTCCCCCCATTCCCACTAGCCTCCTCGCCTCCAGTTCAGCTAAGTAACTTTGTTTTAGGGTTTAAACATTGTACATTGAGACAATGCTGGGCCTGTATAAAACTACAGAATAATAAGGTTATATCTACAGGGCTGTCCTGCTGCCTGAATTCTGGGGGTTCACAGTACAGGAATCTCAAGCTCTTTAAGCAGTTTTGTCCCTATCTGACTAAGAGACTGAACTTGGAGAATCCCTGGATTGTCTCTTGTCTTCTGTCTGTTGAAATCTAGAGAGTGGAGCCTGAGTTCACCTACTACCGGGTCATAAATATTCTTGCTTCCAACCTGATTGGCCATGGGAGTCTATTCTCGTCCTGTAACAAATGACTCTTTGGTGTTCCCACCAGCTGCTCTAACATCTCATTGTCTCTCACCTTTTCTGTCCAGATATTGGTTATCTTCCTGTCAGCACTTGCCTTTGAGATCTAGAGAGATCTTAGTGTCATCATTAGACTACCCATTTTCCTCAGACAGAGGCTGGCAGAAGATTTAGATCACACAGCACTTTGCCTTTTTAATATTGTTGACTCTTCTATTTTTTTTTTTTTTTCTGTATTTTTCTGAAGCCGGAAACGGGGAGAGATACAGACTCCCGCATGCGCCCGACCGGGATCCACCCGGCACGCCCACCAGGGGGTGACGCTCTGCCCCTCCCGGGCATCGCTCTGTTGCGACCAGAGCCACTCTAGCACCTGGGGCAGAGGCCGAGGAGCCATCCCCAGCGCCCTGGCCATCTTTGCTCCAGTGGAGCCTCGGCTGCGGGAGGGGAAGAGAGAGACAGAGAGGAAAAAGAGGGGGAGGGGTGGAGAAGCAGATGGGTGCTTCTCCTGTGTGCCCTGACCGGGAATTGAACCCGGGACTTCTGCACGCCAGGCCAACACTCTACCACTGAGCCAACCGGCCAGGGCCGACTCTTCTATTTTAATAGACCCATTTATAGATTTGTTATTTTATGAAGATGAGCTATAATATCAGAAAGGTATATTTTATCTGCAAGCTCAGAATATACTAGATTGTCCACATAAAACAAGGAGTTGGTAGCAGCGTTGGGAATTTTTATTTTATTTTTTGTGAGAAAAAGGGAGATAGTAAGGCAGACTCCCACGTGTACCCTGACCAGCATCCACCTGGCAACGCCATCTGGGCTGATGATCGAGTACCAAGTTATTTTTAGTACCTGAGGGTGTTGTGCTCCGAGGGAGCTAACCTCAGTACCTAGGCCATGCTTGAAGCAATTGAGCCACTGGTGGTGGGAGGGAAAGAGGGAAAGAAATGGGATAGAGAGAAGCAGATGGTTGCTTCTCCTGTGTGCCCTGACGGAATTAAATCTGGAATGGCCAGTGCTCTATCTACTGAGCTGCCAGCCAGGGTCAGGAATTACTCTTTAAAAAAATTACTGTCTTTGGCCGATTAGCTCAGTCAGTTAAGAGTGTTGTCTGGGAGCATGGAGGTTACTGCTTTTATTCCCTCGTCAGGGCACATACAGGAGCAGCTTGATGTTCTTGTCTCTCTCTCTCTGCCTCTCAAAAAAAAAAAATCATTGATTGATTTCAGAGAGAAAGAGGGAGAAAGAGGGAAGCATTCATTTGTTGTTGCACTTAGTTGTGCATTCATTGGTTGTTTCCCGTATATGCTCTGACTGGGGGTTGAACCTGCAACATTGATGTTTTGGGATGATGCTTTAATCCACTGAGCTAAGTGGCCAGGACCAGAGTTGAGAATTTTTATTTTTATTTCTTAAAATTTTATAGTAGATTCTAAGTCATGTGTCACCCCAGCCCTCACCCATACTATCCCAATGCCTGTCTTCACCCACTGTCCAGATGGAGCAAGCAAAATTGCTGTAATATTTCTTTCTGCAATGAGCTTTCCTGGGACAGGTTGGCAAACTGGCCCACAGGCTAAATCTGGCCCTCTATTATTTTCAAATAAAGCTTTATTGGAACACAGCGATGCCTTTTCATTTACATATTGCCTCTGGTTCCTTTTATGTTACAGAGGCAGAGTTGTGTGGTTGTGACACAGACAACATGGCTTGCAAATCTGAAAATATCTGTTTTCAGGCTTTTTTCTGAAAGAGTTTGCCAATTCCTGATCAACTCTTATTTATAGGGGTTAGGGAGCTGAGTTAAAAATTTGGAGCCTGTCTCTACCCTATGTATCTGACCAGATTCTCCTGCTCTCTAGCTCCACAGTGCTGCAGTCACTAACGGATACTTCGGGTTTGCTCTAGCTCTTTCTCAGAGGCTAATTTTTCCCCCTTTATCTCTCCATCTCTGCTTCCCCCTCTCAGGATGAAAAGAGGCACAGAAGTCAACCCAAAGATCTGTAAGTGGTTAAAATGCTTGCACTTTTGTGCTGTGCTTTGTGTAACTTTAATTACTGAAATAACTTAGAGACCTGTGACCATGTGGAGGTTTACAGAGAGTTGCTGATGCTATTGGAAGATTGGATCAGTTGGGGCAGGGTTGGATAAATCAAACTGGGCCCTCTTACCTCTTACCTTCTGCCACTTTTATGGCACTTCTGGCATTGCACAGAATCGTGTGTGTCCCTTAGCTTCAAGCACTGCTCATCAGGCCCCTCTACATCTGAGGGTTCACGTGGGGCTTCTGAAAGCCTTGTTTCAGGATTACGAGCTAGCAATGTGCCTTTAGAGCCACTGTGACATGGGGCTCTCTTTTCTGGATGGGAAGAAGAATCTGTTTCCCAGATGTATTCTGAATATTTTGCTTTTTGATAAGGAGGCATTGATTTGTTGTTTTTGATGCAAGTTGGCAATGTGGTTAGTTTTGCTGAGCTCATATTTGGCATATATTTGCTTACCCAACAGAGCTGCCAAACGGAGACCTGAAGAAAAAGAACCTGAAAGAGCAAAACCACAAGTTTCTGATGAAAAAGATGAGGATGAAAAGGTAAGGCTGTGTTTTTTCAATTTTACCGTATTTTATACATACTATCAGCTGGAATTTTAAAGTGATTTAAAAATTCCTTTTTTGTTATGGAAATATTCAAACATATCCCAAAGTAGGCAGAATAGGGTAACAAACAATCATGTTCTCATCAGCCTTCAACAATTACGTGTGACCAAGCATGTTTTATCCAAGCCCCACACATTCTCCTTACCCTCCCTTCACCTGATGGTGAACAAATCCCAGATATATTAAATATTTACAGAACTATTTGTAAAAGAAGAGGACTCTTTTTAAACATTACTATAACCCCATTAATGACATAGTAATATCAAGATCTAGTCTTTGTTCAAACTTCCCTGATTATCTCCATTGTGTTTTTATAGTTGATTTGTCTGTTTATTTGAATCAGGACTCAAACAAGGTCTATGCAATATATTTGGTTGGTTTGTCTCCCCACAGTTTCACTCCTCTCTTTTATTTGCAGTGTGCAGGAAGGAATCTGTATATCTGTAGTTTCTGGATTCTGGGTTTTGCCATTTGCACTCCTCTGGCACTCCTCTAGCCCTGTCCCCTGCTGACTGATAGGTCCAGAGTCTTGACCAGATGAGGTCTTTTGTTGTTTTCCAGAGTACTTTTTTTTTTTAAATTTATTTTATTTATTTATTTTAGAGAGGAGAGGGAGAGACAGAGAGAAGAGACAGAGAGAGAGAAGGGGGGAGGAGCTGGAAGCATCAACTCCCATATGTGCCTTGACCAGGCAAGCCCAGGGTTTCGAACCGGCGATGTCAGAATTTTCAGGTTGCCTGACCTGTGGTGGCGCAATGGATAAAGCGTCGACCTGGAATGCTGAGGTCGCCAGTTCGAAACCCTGGCTTGCCTGGTCAAGGCACATATGGGAGTTGATGCTTCCAGCTCCTCCCCCCTTCTCTCTTTCTGTCTCTCTCTCCTCTCTCCCTCTCTGACTCTCTCTCCTCTCTAAAAATGAATAAATAAAATTAAAAAAAAATTAAAAAAAAAAAAAAAGAATTTTCAGGTCGATGCTTTATCCACTCACTGCGCCACCACAGGTCAGGCTCCAGAGTACTTTTGAGGTGTTGCAGCACACCAGAAAGGCATAGTTGTCTTTTTATGGTTTAAAGACTGATTATTGGGTTCAAGTGTTGTGTGCCTGATCTATCTATTATAAAGTCCCCGCAGTTTTTGTTTTTATTTCTTTATTTTTATGGGGTTTTTTTGTTTGTTTTTTTACAGAGACAGAGAGTGAGTCAGAGAGAGGGATAGATAGGGACAGACAGACAGGAATGGAGAGAGATGAGAAACATCAATCATCAGTTTTTTGTTGCGACACCTTGGTTGTTCATTGATTGCTTTCTCATGTGTGCCTTGACCGCGGGCCTTTATCAGACCGAGTAACCTCTTGCTCAAGCCAGCGACCTTAGGTCCAACCTGGTGAGCTTTGCTCAAACCAGATGAGCCCATGCTCAAGCTGGAGACCTCGGGGTCTCGAACCTGGGTCCTCCACATCCCAGTCCGACACTCTATCCACCGCCTGGTCAGGCTTATTTATTTTTAGAGACAGAAGGGAAGGAGGGGATGGAGACAGAAAAAGAAATATTCATTTGTTATTCCCCGTAGTTGTGCATTCATTGGTTCCTTCTCATGTGTGCTGATGGGGGATCAAACCTGCAACCTTGATATCTCGGGACAGTGCTCTAACCAACTGAGCTAACTAGCCAGGGTGCCCCCTCAGTTCTTTACCTAATGTTTTTAACAGTCATTGCTTAATTTCATTATGTCACTAGGAGTTAGAAAGTGGTAACAATCTAGTTTTCTCATTCCTTCATTTATCCAAAATAATTCTAGAAGTGATTCCCCAGCCTGACAGGCAGAGGTGCAGTGGATAGTGTCAACCTGGGACACTGAGGACCTAGGTTTGAAACACCAAGGTCACTGGCCTGAGCGCGGGGTCGCTGGCTTGAGTATAGGATCATTGACATGATTCCATGGTTGCTGGCTTGAGCTCAGAGGTTGCTGCTTTGAAGTCCAAGGTCACTGGCTTGGCTGGAGTCCCCTGGTCAAGGCACATATGAGAAAGTAATCAATGAACAACTGAAGTGCTGCAACTACAAGTTGATGCTCCTCATCTCTTTTCCTTCCTGCCTGTCTGTCTTGCTCCCTGTGTCTCTCACTAAAAAAAAAAAAAAAAAAAAAAAAAAAAAGGCCCTGGCCGGTTTGCTCAGTGGTAGAGCATCGGCCTGGCGTGCAGAAATCCTGGGTTCGATTCCCAGCCAGGGCACACAGGAGGAGCGCCCATCTGCTTCTCCACCCCTCCCCCTCTCCTTCCTCTCTCTCTCTTCCCCTCCCACAGCCAAGGCTCCATTGGAGCAAAGATGGCCCAGGCCCTGGGGATGGCTCCTTGCCTCTGCCCCAGGCTCTAGAGTGGCTCTGGTCGTGACAGAGCAATGCCCCGGAGGGGCAGAGCGTCGCCCCCTGGTGGATGTGCTGGGTGGATCCCCGTCGGGCGCATGCGGGAGTCTGTCTGACTGTCTCTCCCCATTTCCAGCTTCAGAAAAAAAAAAAAGAAGAAACAATTCCTCTTATATTAGTCTGCTCAGACTGCCATAACAAAATACCACAATCTGGTTGATAAAAAAAACAGGCATTTTTTTCAGTTCTGGAGACTGGAAATCTAAGATCAAAATGCCAGCAAGGTTAGTGTCTGATAAAGCCTTTCTTCTTGGCTTATTGATAGTCACCTCACTGGGCCTTCACATGGCCTTTCCCTGTGTGAGCATAGAGAGAGCGAGCTCCGGTGTCTCTTCCACTTATAAGGACACCATTCTTACTGGATTAGGACCCCACCCATATAACCTCATTTAACCTTAGTCACTTTCTTAAAAGCCTCATCTTCAAGCAAAGTCACATTTGGGGTTAGAACATAAGTATATTAAGTGGGGGGCACAATTCAGTTCATAGCACCCCATGTCATTATTTACTTGAGATACTGCTTGCATAGGAAAGCTAAGGGATATTTTTTTTAATTGATCTTTTATTAGTCTTTTAAGGAAGTCTTGTTTGGGTGTTTCACTGGATAGAATGTCGTCCTGGCATGCTGAGCTCTTGGGTTTGATCTCTGGTCAGGGTACATGTGAGAAGCAACCATGAGTGCACAACTAAAGGCAACAAATAAATGGGACAACGAGCTGATGCTTCTCTCCCCACCCCCCGCTTCTTTCTCTCAAAATAATGGGAAAATTAAAAAAAAAATTTTTTTTGTTTTCAAAACTAACTTTACATGTTGGAGGTGGGCCATCTCTGCTTTTTTTACTTTTTTCTTTCTTACCTCTGACTAGGTTTTATGATAACCATATAGATTTATAAAATTCTTAACTCTGAAGCATTATGCAAATGTAAAAACTTTTTTACCCTCCACTTCAATTTTGTTTTTTCCATTTAGGAGGAGAAGAGACGCAAAACTACATCCAAAGAACCGTAAGAACTTATTTTTGTGTTTATACATAGCAGACAATGGTATTAAAATAATTGTTCTAGAAAGAAAAGGGAGTTTTTAGTGAGTTGCCAGACCAGCCTTAGCTTTGACTCTGATCGGGTCTCTGAGCACAGGACCAAAATGCTCCAGTTCTTCCCAGTGTGGCAGGTTCCCTCCATGTGTAAAGACACTTGTGACCCAGCACCTTGCCCGTTATACAGCCCTGGTATTCATTTGTGTTGGGTGGTTTAGGTATGAGTTTGACAACAGATTCTGATAGGTGTTTTTTTTAGTTATTTTAGAGCATACCTTGTGTTTTGTTCCCAGAACTGAGAAAAAATTGGCTCGAACCAAAGCGGTAGTGTCTTCCAAGGTAAACATGCATGTGGGGATTAAACCAGTGGTGCCGTATTAGTGGGATTGCTGGGAACCGGCTCTCTTGAGTACCATTTTGTCCTGCCCCCACAGACCCATCTTCAGAGGTGCCTTCAGTGCGGACAATACCTGGATGACCCCGAACTGAAGTATGAACATCACCCTCCTGATGCAGTAAGTTCCAGCGCTATCTTAAGCCTTTTATTTCCTGTCTCTTGTGCCTCTAACTAATGGTCCAATGTCTTTCAGGTGGATGAGCCACAGTTGTTGACAAATGAGAGACTGTCTATCTTCGATGCCAATGAATCTGGCTTTGAGAGTTATGAGGCTCTTCCTCAACACAAACTAACATGCTTCAGGTACTGATATGCTTCTTCACTGTGACAGGGCACTTCCACAAAGATGCCTAAGTTCTTAGTATCTCTAGCACCTAACCTACAACATTTCTTATGCTGCTAGCACTTGATGGATAAAAGCCACAAAGCCAGTTGGGGATTCTTTGGGGTGTGGTTATTAAAACTATACAAGTTAAATCTTCAGCTTATATACATCCTGGAGGTCATTCATTTCAATTAGGACTAGTTTTGTGCTAGGTGCTACACTAGATGTTATGGATAGAACACTTCAGGCTCCTGCTTTCATGGAAGCGGAACAAAGGTTGTGCCTGTCAGCTAGTAATGCCTAGGACATGTAAAAAGCATGGGAAGCAGAGTGGGTAGGAGGAAGAAGTGTTTAGATTGGTGGGGAAATGACTTGCACAAAGACTCAGTGACATAAGAGAAAAAGCTGAAGGGATAGCTTAGGGAAAAGCATCTCAGGAAGAGGGTCTAGTAGATACTGAGGCTCAGAGATATGGGTGTGTTGGCTGTGGAACACTCAGTGGCAGGGCTGGGGTAGGGTGGGGGCTGGTGGCATATGGCAGGGGATGCGGTCAGATCAGGAAGCTGGGACTGGGGAGAAGGCTTCATCACATAGGCCTTTTCAGGCTGTGATATTTATCCAGAATTTTCTTTGAGTGATGTTACATAGTGTCTAAACTATATCTTTGGCAAAGTTCAAATAACTTTTTTTTTAAGTGAAAGAGAGAAAGGGACAAATAGGGACAGACAGGGAGAGGGAGAGAGAGAGATGAGAAACATCAATTCTTTGTTGCGGCACCTTAGTTGTTCATTGATTGCTTTCTCATATGTGCCTTATCCTGGGGGGTTACAGCCAAGCCAGTGATCTTGTGTGCAAGCCAGTGACCCTGGGCTTCAAGCTGGATGAGCCCATGCTCAAGCCAGTGACCTCAGTGTTTTGAACATGGGTCCTCTGCGTCCCATTCTATTGCTCTGTCCACTGTGCCACTGCCTGGTCAGGCTCAAATGAACCCTTGAGTGAACCTAGTCCCTTTGCTCTTTAGCACTTGTCATTTATTCAGCTCCCTCTTGCTGGAGGTGCAGTTACTTTGTTCGTTGTGGTAAATGGCCCACATCTCCTTTCAGACCTAGGCACATGCTATTTCTGTGTCTGGAGAGGTATCCTAGGGGCAAGTGGATCACCTTAATAATACTTATAAGCCTCAGGTGGACGTACTTCTGGGTAGCCCTTTCTGACACCCTTGCCCTGGGACGAAACCCTAGTGTGTTTCTTCTGCAGCACTTTTCACACACACCCCTTGTGGTGGGTTGGTTGGATCCCCCTCTTCATCAAGATGAGAATTCTGATCCATTTGGGGATGCTATACATCTATCGGTGACCCTGCTCCTCCAGGGCCTGGCTCAAACCTCTGCCTGATGGTACAACCAAACAGCCTGTTTACATAGCTGGTGTTCACGCCCTCGTGCCTCCCTGGAGGCACAGGTCAGAGGCTTGGGAGAGGATCAGGAGCGGGGAGCCAGGCTGTTGTAGTCCGTAATGGCAGGGCTGGAATCTCTTGGCTTCCTCCTTGAGACAGGGTCTGCTGTAGCCTCATTCATTCTTATAGGGTAGGAAGGTAGCAGTTAAGGACAAACTTCCAGGAATAATGTGCCTTTTAGCACCAGGCTGTCAGAGCCAGACTGCCCAGTTTATTAAGGACTCTGTTTATTTCGTGCTTGGCTGAATGTGGTGAGTGGGAACAAATCTCAGGCAGGGTTCATTCTGTGAGCTAGTGGGTCCGGCTCCTGCCTGAGACTTAGAACTTCTTGATGTCACCTCTGCTGAGAGAGCCCAGGGACAGCCCCGTGGGCTGGGCTCTGTATCCTCATCTTTCATGGGTTTGTAGTACATACCCTTCCTTGATATGTGCACATCTTTCCCACTGGACTTAGTCTTTTTTTTTTTCTTTTTCTTTTTGTATTTTTCTGAAGTTGGAAACGGAGAAGCAGTCAGACAGACTCCCACATGCTTTGGACTGGGATCCACCCGGCACGCCCACCAGGGGGCGATGCTCTGCTGCAACCAGAGCCACTCTAGCGCCTGAGGCAGAGGCCACAGAGCCATCCTCAGCACCCAGGCCAACTTTGCTCCAATGGAGTCTTGGCTGCGGGAGGGGAAGAGAGAGACAGAGGAAGGAGAGGGGGAGGAGTGGAGAAGCAGATGGGCGCTTCTCCTGTGTGCCCTGGCCGGGAATCGAACCCGGGACTCCCGCATGCCAGGCCGAAGCCAACCGGCCAGGGCCTGGACTTAAAATCTTAAGAGCAGCCACGCATGTCTTGTCAACCATGCTTGGCACATAATAAGAGAGCTCAGCCCAAGGTGTTAATTTTCATTTTTAAAGTTTTGTGAGATTCCAAGATGAGGATTTTTGGCTTCTCAGATCCCAACTGTGGGGTTTAGTGGGAGATGGTCTCAGTAGACCTGCATAGATTCTGCATCGCCCACCTGTGGACTCTGCAGGAGGGCATGGCGTCTCCAGTGCAGGAGAGTAGTCCTTGAGGCCAGCATGAGCAGGTCCACAAGCATACTGTTCATGTTCTTAAGTTTGGCATTCTGCTTAATGAGGAACATCCTCTCAGCTCTCAAGGAGTATCTCTGGATGGTGGGATTGTAAATGTCCTTAAACCTGAGCTTTACCCCTAGAAGGGGACAGAAGCCCCCTCTTGTGAGATTTCTCATCATTCTGCTATCTCACTGATCTCTTGGTGTTGCCTTTGCAGACACTTGCACTTTTTTTTTTTTTTAATTTATTGACTTGATTTCAGTGAGAGGAAGGGTGAGAGAAAGAAAAACAGAAACATCGAGCTTTTTTTTTTTTTTTTTTTTTTTTTGGCAGAGACAGAGTCAGAGAGAGGGACAGACAGGAAAGGAGAGAGATGAGAAACATAATTTTCGTTGCAGTTCCTTAGTTGTTCATTGATTGATTTCTCATATGTGCCTTGACCAGGGGGCTACAGCAGACCAAGTAACTCCTTGCTCGAGCCAGTGACCTTGGGCTCAAGCTGGTGAGCCTTGCTCAAACTAGATGAGTCTGCGCTCAAGCTGGCCACCTCGGGGTCTTGAACCTGGGTCCTCCACATCCCAGTCTGATGTTCTATCCACTGTACCACCGCCTGGTCAGGCGACACTTGTACTCTATTTTTATAAAGCAATAAAAAAAAAAAATTTTGTACATATTGTTTAGTAAACCAGTTTCTAATTTAACAATATAATGCAGTCTTTCCAAGTCAATAAATATGTTTCTAAAACATTATTTTTAATGGTTGCATAGTGCTGTATAATATGACATTTGTACTCTTAATGCAAAAGTAGAAGCTGGGTGAGAAAAATGGGTGTATTGATGTAATGGTGTGGCAACCAGAAGGATAACAGTAGCTTGTTATAGCCCTGGACATAGCCCTGTCACCTGTGTCTGCACTTGACTTTGTACTGTTACTTGCCTTCATTGGTCAACTGATTAACACGTTCTTTGTTGCCTATCTAGTGTATACTGTAAACGTGGTCACCTGTGCCCAATTGACACTGGCCTCATTGAGAAGAATGTTGAACTCTTCTTTTCTGGTTCAGCAAAACCAATATATGATGATGACCCATCTCTTGAAGGTAAGTGGAACATCCCAGATCATGTTTGGTTCAGATATTTTAAAAACGACTCCTACAAAATGATATTCAGCTGGAACTTCTGCTTTTTAAAGTTAGGGTTTGAGACTGCTGTGAACAGCTATAAGGAAATGTGCTTTGATGTCGCTGATGAAGACTGCTTGGCTTGGCTGTTAAGAGATGCCAGCTCAGGTCGGCACTTAGAGTGCCACTTGACTCTGCTAAGATTTCATTCTTTTTTTTTTTTTTTTTTTACAGAGACAGAGAGTCAGAGAGAGAGATAGACAGGGACAGACAGACAGGAACGGAGAGAGATGAGAAGCATCAATTATTAGTTTTTCCTTGTGCATTGCAACACCTTAGTTGTTCATTGATTGCTTTCTTATATGTGCCTTGACCGCGGGCCTTCAGCAGACCGAGTAACCCCTTGCTCAAACCAGTGACCTTGGGTCCAAGCTGGTGAGCTTTTTGCTCAAACCAAATGAACTTGCGCTCAAGCTGGCGACCTCGGGGTTTCAAATCTGGGTCCTTCCGCATCCCAGTCCCACGCTCTTATCTACTGCGCCACTGCCTGGTCAGGAGACTCTGCTAAGCTTTTGATGTGAGTCATAACTGTGGCCATTTTCTTTCAAGAAACTGTTTTTTTGTTTTTTTCCTTTCCATATCTTAGGTGGTGTTAATGGCAAAAACCTTGGCCCCATCAATGAATGGTGGATCACTGGCTTTGATGGAGGTGAAAAGGCTCTCATTGGCTTCAGTACTTGTAAGTATATGGCCCACTGTGGACTGTTCTGGTTATGAAAGGAGCCTTTGCTTTTGTCTTCCCCTGGGGCTTGGTGGGCTTTGGGATGTCTCAGCAGGCTCGCATGAACCCCACTAACCATGTGGTAACCGTGTGGGGTTCTGGGATGGCTTCTCATATTAGTTAAAGTTGGCTTTGGAATTGACCCTCCAGTTGTATGAGTAGATCATACACTTGTAACTCAAACCAGACTGAATTTCAAAAACTGGAGATGAGTTCAGTGAAAGCCCCTCAGCCAGTTCTCTGGTCAGCTCAGCTCAAATAGACAACTTCTGAATGAGCTATGAGCTCTAATTGCTCTTTATGTTTTTGACATTTGGGTATGGGATAACTTGGACTCTTCATAAGCTTCATAGACTCAGCTCTACCCTTTGGTCACCATAGTTGTCATCAGGTTCAAACTGTTTTTTAAAAACATCTGTCTACTCCAGCCTTTGCCGAATACATTCTGATGGATCCCAGCCCAGAGTATGCACCAGTGTTCAGTGTAATGCAGGAGAAGATCTACATAAGTAAGATAGTCGTTGAGTTCCTGCAGAGCAACCCTGACTCGACCTATGAAGACCTGATCAATAAGATTGAGGTATGTGGTTTAGGTTCTTTGTAAGCTGGGATTCATTCTTACTTACATGCTGAAAAACTCATGTCTAGAATTAGCAGAAACTTTTTTAGTTTGATTAGAATAGTTTTACTTAAGCCTAAAAAAACTTTCTGATGTTTTTTTTTAAAGACCACTGTTCCTCCTTCGGTGCTCAACCTGAATCGATTCACTGAGGATTCTCTCCTTCGACATGCTCAGTTTGTGGTGGAACAAGTAGAGAGTTATGATGAGGCTGGGGACAGTGATGAGCAGCCCATCTTCCTGACCCCCTGCATGAGAGACCTGATCAAGTTGGCTGGGGTCACCCTGGGAAAAAGGTAAGGTTACAACAGGAGTAAAATTGCAGACCCGAGAGAGTAGAGAAAGAGTGTCCTGTACACTCTTTCCCAGCCTGCTAACATGATGGGAACCTTTCTCCCAGGCGAGCTGAAAGACGTCAGACTATCAGTCATTCCAACAAGGAGAAGGACAAAGGCCCCACTAAAGCTACCACCACCAAGCTGGTCTACCAGATCTTTGATACTTTCTTCGCAGAGCAAATTGAAAAGGATGACAGAGAAGATAAGGAGAATGCCTTCAAACGCCGGCGATGTGGTGTCTGCGAGGTAACCTCACCTGGACTGAGCTCCCTGTGTCATCTGAGCAGCTTGCTTCATTTTCTTTCTGGTTTGAGATGCTCACTATTCAAATGGGACCCATTAAAACATAAGCTTGGAGGAAGTTGGTGATCTGGGAGAATGCTTGCCTCAAGGGACAAACAGATTGATAAGACAGTCTTTAAAATTGGTGTGCTCAGTGCTCTGCTGTTAATACCACTGTCATGAACTAAGGAGCCTCGCCTCCTGGGTGGTATCTGCTATGCCTGCATCTCACTCTGTGTGAAGGCCTCGCCATGAGGGTAGAGGGAGTGACTATCCCACAGAAGCACTGCTTCCTCCAGGGAAGGACATCCTCCCAAAGCCTGCCTTATCTTTTTTTTTAACAGAGTCAGAGAGAGGGATAGATAGGGACAGACAGGAACGGAGAGAGATGAGAAGCATCAGTCAGCAGTTTTTCGTCACAACACCTTAGTTGTTTATTGATTGCTTTCTCATATGTGCCTTGACCACGGGCCTTCAGCAGACCGAGTAACCCCTTGCTTGAGGCCAGAGATCTTGGGTCCAAGCTGGTGAGCTTTGCTTAAACCAGATGAGCCCGCGCTCAAGCTGGCGCCCTCAGGGTCTCTAGCCTGAGTCCTATGCATCCCAGTCCAACGCTCTATCCACTGCGCCACTGCCTGAACAGGCTTATCTTTTCTTTTTTCTTTTTTTTTCTTTTTTTGTGAGTGAAAGAGGGACAGATAGGGAAAGACAGATAGGAAGGAAAAGAGATGAGAAGCATCAATTCTTTGTTTCGACTCATTAGTTGTTCATTGATTGCTTTCTCATATGTACCTTGACGGGGAGAGGGGACTACAGTAGAGTGAGTGACTGCTCAAGCCAGTGATCCCGCGCTCAAAGCTGGTGAGCCTGTGCTCAAGCTGGCGACCTCGAGATTTTGAACCTGGGTCCTCTGCGTCCCAGTTGGTGCTCTATCCACTGTGTCACTGCCTGGTCAGGCAAGCCTGCCTTATCTTATTCCATAACATTCCAGAAAAGTGGACCCTGTCCAATTTAGATTTGAGGATGTAAAAGACCTGTTTCTATGAATTTTTTATATATTTTTTTATTTTACTCTGGAAGAGTGAATTAATCCCCCAATCTTGTATGACCCAGAGATCAGACATATTTGGTATCTAATTATTTGACTTATCTTGGATGAAAACTTAGATGCAAAAATATAGCAACTGCCTTTGGAGCTGCCTTGTGTGACACTACCCATGGGATTCAGAGCTTTTTCCTTTTGTCTCAGAGGCAGCCCTTAACAGGAATTTGCATGTCCTCACCATTCTTGTTTCAGTTTTATTTTTTTTCATCTAGCACATGTATATCTAAGCTTAAAAATATTCTTTCCCCTGGTCGGAAAGCTCAGTTGGTTAAAACATTGTCCCAGTACACAAAGACTGTGGGTTCAATTCCTTGTCAGGGCACATACAGGAACAGATCGATGATTCTGTCTCTCTAAAACCAATAAAAAAATTTTAATACATAACTGGTATTTTTTTAAGAGTGTTATATGTTGATATAGGTAGGTCTAGTTAATTTTTGACTATTCTATAGTACATCATTATGACAGTCCCAGTCCACCCTTTGATGATGTGCAGCTTTCGATATAAATATGCCACAGCAGCATCCTTGAATGAGACTTGTGTGACTGCCTCTATTTAGAATTAGAATTGCTGGCATGCGGTTTATATACTTTGATTTAGAAAATGGTTCTCCAAAGTGAAGTCACCACCTTACACCCTTTGAGCTGTTCCTGTTTCAGTACCACACGCCTGCTTCTTTACCTTTGCTAATCTAGACGGTAGGAATGGTACCTTGTTCCTGACTCTCATTTCCTGTACTTCTTTTTTGACAGAGACAGAAAGTCAGAATGAGGGACAGACAGGAAGGGAGAGAGATGAGAAGCATAAGTTCTTTATTGCGACACCTTGGTGGTTCATTGATTACTTCTTCATATGTGCCTTGACTGAAGGGCTGCACCAGAGCCAGTGACCCCTTGCTCAAGCCAGTGACCTTTGGGCTCAAGCCAGCAACCATGGGGTCATGTCTATGATCCCACACTCAAGCCAGCACCCCTCGCTCAAGCTGGCGAGCCCATGCTCAAGCCGGCAACCTTGGGGTTTCAAACCTGGGTCCTCCACATTCTAATCCAACGCTCCCTCCACTGCGCCACCACCTGGTTAGGCTTCCGTACTTCTAATGAGTCTAGATATGCCATTTCTAAAGTTGTGATTCACCAAAAACCTGGTTAGCAGTTGTTACTAATGGTAATGTGACTTACTTTTTAATGTCTTTTAGGTTTGTCAGCAGCCCGAGTGTGGAAAGTGTAAAGCCTGTAAGGATATGGTTAAATTCGGTGGTAGTGGACGGAGCAAACAGGCTTGCCAAGAGAGGAGGTAGGCTTGGCTAACACTTGTTCTGGGGGCAGAGGACAATGCCGGCTCGTGGCTAGTGCACTTTGTGTGGATGGCTGTGCTCAAATGTGCAGAGCAGGCATGAGTGCTTTGTCTGGCGTTGTCACTAGGCCTGTCTTTGTTATCTGACTAGATTAACCCCAGTTGGCTTAACTTGTAAAAGGGGCCTTGCTTATACAAGTGACTTTGTAGGTGTCCCAATATGGCCATGAAGGAGGCAGATGACGATGAAGAAGTAGATGACAATATCCCAGAGGTGCCATCACCCAAAAAAATGCATCAGGGGAAGAAAAAGAAACAGAACAAGAACCGGATCACTTGGATGGGAGAAGCCGTTAAGGTAACCCTGCAGCAGGCTCTCTGACTTCTTACTGCCACTGTCCTGAGAGGCAAGTTGTTTCCTGCTGTCTTGCCGCCAGGCCCAGGTGCAGGCCAGGGCCCATGGCTGCACACCAGAAATGTGTTTGTGTGTCCAAAGACTTGGTTTCCCTAAAGTTACAAAATAGGTATTTGACGCAATTCTAAGGGTGTCAGGCTGCTGCTTCTTTAAAGCTCTTTTTTTTTTTTTTTTTAATTAGAAAGAAAGAAATGTCGATATGTTGTTCCACTTAACTGTGCATTCACTGGTTGATTCTTATATGTGCCCTGACTGGGTTTCGAACCTGCAACCTTGGCATATCAGGACGATGCTCCAACCAACTGAACTTCCCTGCTAGGACCTACAGCTTGTTTTGAAGATAGGTGTCAGCATCTCTTCTGGCCTGGGAGTGGGTGTCTTTGGGGCACTATCAGATTGCCTCTTGGTCATTCTATGGTCACCTCCCCATCTAAGGCTCAGTTCCTTTACCAGGGCTAGAAAGCAGATGTCCGCAGTGCTGCTTCCTTGATGTTTATAAGCCAGAGATAGTCGGTTCATTCAGCAAGGGTGAGGCTGTGCTCTGCTGGTTGCTGCTTCAGGTCTGAATGTGGCTCAGCCCCTGCCCTGTGGTGTTGATGCTCCAGGGTAGGACAGCCACAAGTACTGCTGGGTGGGTGGAGAGCTGGAAGGGGACAGGGCGCCATGAAGCTTTCCCAAAGAGGTGACATCTGATCTGAGACTGGAAGGTGGGAGAGGAGCTGGGCCCTGAAGATCTGGAGAAGAACCAGGGAAGAGGTCCTAAGGTGGGAACCAGTTTCTCTTGTGGGAGAGAAGGAGCAGCTGTGAGAGGAGTCAGGGATGGGATATGGCTTTAGTGCCACGGTGAAGCATTGGGACTAGTGTTAACATTAAATACTGGAATCTGATTTGCTGCTGACTGACAAGGGCAGAGCTGACAGTAGAGGGGCATGAGTGACATTTACTGCAAGCTTCCAGCCTAGGGAGGTGATGTTCTCTATTGGAGCCAGGCTAATAGAGCTCATGCTGTCTTAAGTCATTATGGGTTATGCTTTGCCTTTATATTAAGTAACAAGAACACCATGCAGGTCAAGCCTAGCACAGACCTTCAAACCCATCTCCACCTGAAATTAGCTGTCTTTGTTTTCAGAGTGATGGCAAAAAGACTTACTACAAGAAGGTGTGCATTGACTCAGAAACCCTGGAAGTGGGGGATTGTGTCTCTGTTATTCCAGATGACTCCTCAAAGCCACTGTACTTAGCAAGGTTTGTATCTTTCCATTTTCTTGATATCATCATACACTTTCTCTTAACAGGACGGAGATGTCCATTTTTCAAGAATGGCAGCAGGAGCGTTTTGCTCTAGACTGACACCAAAAATGATACAAGTTTCCCTAAGTAAACTCAAAGCAGATCTGCTGGTGAAGTTAGAACTTTCTTCCCTTCTGCTCTTCTGACTCCAGGGTCACGGCATTGTGGGAGGACAGCACCCAAGGGCAGATGTTTCATGCCCACTGGTTCTGTGCCGGCACGGACACAGTCCTTGGGGCCACGTCGGACCCCCTGGAGCTGTTCTTGGTAGATGAGTGTGAGGACATGCAGCTGTCATATATTCATAGCAAGGTGACAGTCATCTATAAAGCTCCATCGGAAAACTGGGCCATGGAGGTAAGTGCCCTAGTGTTCCTTGTGTGCCCCTTTCTCACTGTGTGGGGTCATGCCTTACATAGCATCCTTGTCCCCAAAGGGAGGCATGGATCCTGAGGCCTTGATGGCGGAGGACAATGGGAAGACTTATTTCTACCAGATGTGGTATGATCAAGACTATGCAAGATTTGAGTCCCCTCCGAAAACTCAGCCAACGGAGGACAACAAGTACAAGTGAGTGCTAGTACTGGGCCCTGGTGTTAACCACCTTCTTGTGGAGGACACCATGCTTCTGTGTGAATCACTGTAGCTTTTTACATGCTTCCATCTGCTGGGTTTGCTTCTCAGACACTCTCTGATTGGTTTTCTCATTAACCCAAGACTAGCCTGGCTTTATTGCACTGGCTTTAGGTACATGGGAAGCCTCAGCACAGAGTTGTCTCTATAAGAAGCTCTGTGTCCAGGAGCAGGATTTATCTTTCCACTTACAGCCTTTTTGCGTGTTCTTCAGTGTCTGTACCACAGATTTCATGTTTTCTTTCATTTCTTCAGTATCTTCTAAGTGTGATCTTTTATTCCATTTTTAGTATAACTGGTGGGTGAGTGCTCTTAGGGGGTCTTGCTTTTTTCCTTTTTTTTGAGGAGAGAGAGACAGGAAGGGAGATGAAAAGCATGAACCTGTAGTTGCTAAAGCATGACTTTAGTCATTCATTGATTGCTTCTTGTATGTGCCTTGACTGGGGTGGGGGGAGCTCCAGCTAAGCTAATGATCTTTTGGGCTCAAGCCAGAGACCATTTGATGAGTGCTGGCTTGAGTACTCAATCTGGATGAACCTGCACTCAAGCTGGCAATATCAGGGTTTTGAACCTGGGACCTCAGCATCGTAGGTTGATGCTCTGTCCACTGTCAGGCCCTTTTTATCCTTTGTAGAGTTAATAGTATGAGCCTTCTCTGGTATTTTGAATTCCTAACTGAACCACTCTGTATTCTTGCTCCGGATTTATTCCTTACTATATTCTAGGTTCTGATTATTAATGTCTTAAGGTTTTTATAGTAAATACTGAAAAGTGGGATAGGCTTGACATTTTATTGTGTTGTATATATCTTTGGCTTTGGTCCCAAATAAGTGATTTCAAAGTATGAACATAAAGGAAAGCCAGTTCCTTCAAACAACTGCAGATACTTTCTCTTGGTCACCAGAATCTCTTGGTTAAGCCAGTGGCAGCTGTTGCAGTCATTATCTGCCACCTCAGGGCCTACTATTTTTTTTGTCTGTACCCCTTCAGATTCTGCACAAGCTGTGCCCGTCTGGCTGAAATGAGGCAAAAGGAAATTCCCAGGGTCATGGAGCAGCTCGAGGACTTAGACACCCGGATTTACTACAATTCAGCCAGCAAGGATGGTGTCCAGTATCGAGTGGGTGACGGCGTGTACCTCCTCCCTGAGGCTTTCACATTTAAGTGAGTGCCCCCTTTGCTCAGATCAGGGTCAGGGTCCCTGGGCCAGTAACAGGGTTGGCTTTGTAATGTCCCCCACCCTTTATCCCTTGTACCAGCTATTGCCTGAGCCATAGTCAGTCATGCTGAACTAGCTACCTTTTTTTTTTTTTTAATTTTTATTTATTGATTTTAGTGAGAGAAGAAGGGAGGGGTGAGGGGAGAGAGAGAGAGAGAGAGAGAGAGAGAGAGAGAGAGAGACAGGAACATCAATCTGTTCCTCTGTGTGCCCTGACTGGGGATCAAAGTGGCAACCTCTGTACTTTGGGACGATGCTCTCTCACCTGAGCTATCTGGTCATGGCAGAACTACCTACTTTTTAAGGTTTAATGTTCATTTACATGTATTTGCTTCTCCATAGCATCAAGCTGTCCAGTCCTGTGAAACGTCCAAGGAAGGAGCCTGTGGATGAAGATCTGTATCCAGAACACTACCGGAAATACTCGGACTACATTAAAGGCAGCAACCTGGACGCCCCTGAGCCATACCGAATTGGCCGCATCAAAGAGATCTTCTGTGTGAAGAAGAACAATGGCAAGCCCAATGAAACAGACATTAAGATCAGGCTGAACAAGTTCTACAGGTCAGTGATGGCCTGTGCTCTTCCAGGAGGTATCATACTCTTCCTGAAAGTTCTGCCTGATACTGGGTTATAACATAGCACACATTGATGTTTTAAGAGTTAGGCAGAGTGCCTGGCCTGTGGTGGTGCAATGGATAGAGCATTGACCAGGAACGCTGGGGTCGCCTGTTTGAACCCTGGGCTTGCCCAGTCATGGCATATACGACATGCAATCAATAAGCAACTAAAATGGAGCAACTATGAGTTGATATTGCTCACTTCCTGTCCTACTCCTACCCATTTTCCTTTCTGTAAAATCAATAAATAAAATCTTTTTAAAAAAAAAGTTAGGTAGAGGTAGCTGTTTTTCCAAGTGTTTCTATTATCCGAGAAGTACTAACAATGACTTTAATTATACTTCATAACCTTGCTTTTAGACCTTTTTTTGTGAGAAGCAGGGAGGCAGAGAGACAGACTACTGCATGCGCCCGACCGGGTTCTACCCGGCATGCCTACCAGGGGGCGATGTCCTGCCCATCTGGGGCGTTGCTCCTTTGCAACCAGAGCCATTCTAACACCTGAGGCAGAGGCCATGGAGCCATCCTCAGTGCCCATGCCAACTTTGCTCTCGTGCAGCCTCGGCTGCGGGAGGGGAAGAGAAAGATAGAGAGAAAGTAGAGGGGGAAGGTTGGAGAAGCAAATGGGTGCTTCTCCTGTGTGCCCTGGCCGGGATGCGAACCCGGGACTTCCACATGCTGGGCCGATGCTCTATATATACCGCTGAGCTAGCCAGCCAGGGACCTAGACCTTATTTTTAAACTGCTGAGTTCTCCAAAGAAATCCTAGCCCTGGCTGGTTCGCTCAGTGGGTAGAGCATCAGCTTGGCATATGGACGTCCCAAGTTCGATTCCCTGTCAGGGCACACAAGAGAAGTGACCATCTGCTTCTCTCTCCCTCCCTCTCTTCCTTCTCCCCTCTTCTCCTCCCACAGCCAGTGGCTCAGTTGTTCTGAGTGTCAGCCCAGGGTGCTGAGGATAGCTCGATTGATTTGAACATCGGCCTCAGACGAGTTGCTGGGTGGATCTTGGTTGGGGCACATGGGGGAGTCTCTCTCACTATCTTCTCTCCTCTCTTAAAAAAATACATCCTTAAGCCCAAGTTCAGAGTGTGACAAAGGCAGTTGGAATGTCCTGGCCTCTGTCTGAGGTGCCCCCAGAAAACTTCTAGTTCTATTTATGACCATCTACGTTCTACCTCTTCTGCCTAGTCCCTCCCAGCTCTCATCTTCCTGTTTTTCACAGGCCCTCCTTCCTTTCTAGGGTTTCTCTCTCTCTATGCTTTTCCAAAGGTCTTAGCTGCACTATCTTTTCTTGGGACTGTAGTAACTGGTAGTGCTTAGGAACTAACCTGAAACTAAGCCACATAGGTTGTTATAATGTTGCTTCACTTCTTGGTTAATGTATATCCATTACTTTCTAAAGTGCTTATAATAATCAGTTGTAACAGTGGGAAAGAAAGGAGAAGTTTGGTTGGTATAGGTGAGAAAAAGAAGCTCTAGACATGCTTCTTAACATGAGGCAGACAGCTATAGTCTGGAGACAAGGCTCTTTGGGCTGCAGTGGGGCATGAAGAGCAAGCCAATCACTCAACAAACCAAGCTACTTTCAGGTTTAATGTTCAGTTATGCGTAATGGTTGCTTCTCTGCATCATCAAGCTGTCCAATCTGATGAAATGCCCATGGAAGGAGTATTTGTTGCAAAGAATCCCACTGTTTGTAATGTCTAGTGCCAGCTAAGGAGCCTAGTAATCAAGCTGACCTAATTGGATTATGGTCTTGACCCATGGATTGTCTGATCATCCCCAGGAATATGGTACCATTTAACTTATTGTCAGCTCACAGCAAAAGAGAATTGCTGACAAAGACTCTTCTGCTCACAGGCCAGAGAACACACACAAGTCCACGCCAGCAAGTTACCATGCAGACATCAACCTGCTTTACTGGAGTGACGAGGAAGCTGTGGTGGACTTCAGTGCCGTGCAGGGCCGCTGCACTGTGGAGTATGGGGAGGACCTGCCCGAGTGCCTACAGGACTTCTCGGCTGGTGGCCCAGACCGCTTCTACTTCCTTGAGGTGCTGCTCTGGCTTACTGGAGGGAGGGGCTTTGGGTCAAACTCACAGCCCCCGAGAAAGCAGTTTAATTATACAGAGGAAAAATTTATTGCATTTAAGTCTGGGACTTAATACTTTGTGCTTTTTATTTATTTCTTATTGATTTTTTTTTTTTTTTTTTTTTTTTTTTTTTTTTTTTTAGAGAGAGAGAGAGGAAGGGGGGGAGAGCAGGAAGCATCAACTTGCAGTAGTTGCTTCCTGTATGTGCCTTGACCCAGCAAACCTAGGGTTTCGAACTGGCAACCTCAGCATTCCAGGTCAACATTTTATCCACTGCACCACCACAGTCCAGGCATTTATTATTATTTTCTTATAAGAGTTTGAGTCAAACTGACAGTTGCTGGGAAGCAAAGATCTCAAATGCTCCTACTTTGACTTTTTAAAAAATACAATGATAAGCCTGACTAGGCAGTGGAGCAGTGGATAGAGTGTCAGACTGGGATGCGGAGGACCCAGGTTTGTAACCCTGAGGTCGCCGGCTGGAGTGTGTGGTCACTGGCTTGAGCAAGGGGACACTCACTCTGCTGTAGCCTCCCGGTCAAGGCACATGTGAGAAAGCAATCAATGAACAACTAAGGAGCTGCAACAAAAAATTGATGCTTCTCATCTCTCTCCCTTCCTGTCTGTCTGTCCCTATCTGTTCCTCTCTCTGTCTTTCTGTCATACACAAAAAAGTACAATGATAAGAAGTATAATAGTTAAGGCCCTGGCTGGGTAGCTCAATTGGTTTGGTCATTGTCCCGAATCACCAAGGTTGTAGGTTCAATTCCCAGTTAGGGCAGATACAAGAATCAACTAATAAATGCATAAATAAGTGGAACAACAGATTGATGTTTCTCTCTTTCTCCCTCTCTCAAAGGTCTCCCTGGGACCTTTCTCCAGGGAGATACAGCCCTGCCCCTTAGCCCCTTCAGCTAGGTGTCTGCGTCCAGGCCAGGGCCACACACTGTGCAGCTGGCTCTAGTTACTGAGAGAAGATCCAGGAGTCTAGTAACTAATCATTTGCACATTGAGCATGAAACTTTCTGTGCTGGCACACTTACATTGATATGTGCCTATGTTTTTCCCAGGTTCCAGTGTGGAGAGCTTCATCAGACTAGTCTCTTGGTGTTAACTCTATTGCCTATTTTTAGAATGAGTAGTCTAGGCACTTATAAAAGCAGGAATCTCAATGTTGCCCACATAAAATATTTGTATTAATAAATTTTTAAAAATTTTTGGTGTAGTAAAATTAATGCGCTTATTGGCATATTCAGGGAGAAATTAAGTGGATCTTTATCCAACTAACTTGTTAGGGGACCGATGAATTTTCCTGCCAGACTATTGTGGTTCTTCCCTTCCCAGGCCTATAATGCCAAGAGCAAAAGCTTTGAAGATCCTCCCAACCATGCCCGTAGCCCTGGAAACAAAGGGAAGGGGAAGGGAAAAGGTATGTCATTATTCTATAGGGTTCTTTTCAAATCCATTTTCTATAACTCAGGATACTTATGATCAGAATAAAAGAATAGCTTCTGATGTTACCTTATTCTCTGTGTTAACTCAAAATGAGGCCGTCTCTGAATCAATAAGTTGTTTGAAGAGAGCAAGTCAAGGCTCTGATGTAGTAGTCTGTGGCCTGTCTCCTTCAGGGAAAGGCAAAGCAAAGTCTCAGACATGTGAGCCAAGCGAACCCAAGACTGAAATTCAGCTGCTGAAACTGCGAACCCTGGATGTGTTTTCTGGCTGTGGGGGATTATCAGAAGGATTCCACCAAGCAGGTAAAGACCAGAAGGTTCTTTTCTCTGCATAACTAGTAAAACCAGACTGGGCACATTCTGCCGGGAAGAACGTTCTAGCTCTGGTCACCTTTCTGACTCAAGAGTCTTATTCCAAGGAGTTCAAAGCCTGTCTTTGTCCCTTTATCTACCAGGCATCTCAGAAACACTGTGGGCCATTGAGATGTGGGACCCCGCAGCCCAGGCGTTCCGGCTGAACAACCCCAAGTCCACAGTGTTCACAGAGGATTGCAATGTCCTGCTGAAGCTGGTCATGGCTGGAGAGGTGACCAACTCCCGTGGCCAGAAGCTGCCTCAGAAGGGAGATGTGGAGATGCTGTGTGGTGGGCCACCCTGCCAAGGCTTCAGTGGCATGAACCGCTTCAATTCCCGTACCTACTCCAAGTTTAAGAACTCTCTGGTGGTCTCCTTCCTCAGGTAAACGGAACAGAGGCTTCTCTGTTCAGTGCTCCCTGTGGGTACCTAGACAGCTAGCCCTGGGCTACAACGCTGGGTGTGCCAGAGTGGACAGTGACTGCTTTAGTCCTTGTGGCTGTGAAGGCCACGTGCTGTGGTAAAGCACCCGGCCTTTGTCTTCAGGAAATTCATGGCTTACTTTCTGCTAAGGAGAGACCTCAAGAGTTGGGAGGTTCAGTTTCTCGATAGCCAAACATTGACCATTTGGGAATGGCTTTTGATAGAGCAGGTCTTTTTATTTTTATTTTTTTAATCTTGATCTGAATGATGAATCTCGTGGTCTCTCCTGCCTCCCACAGCTACTGTGACTACTATCGGCCACGGTTCTTCCTCCTGGAGAATGTCAGGAACTTCGTCTCTTTCAAGCGCTCCATGGTCCTAAAGCTCACTCTCCGCTGCTTGGTCCGCATGGGCTATCAGTGCACCTTTGGCGTGTTGCAGGTGGGGCTCCAGGGCAGAGGTGGGTGGATATGAATGTGGATAGCAGCAAACTATCATTAGCTGAAAATAACATTCACATGGTCAGGCCTTATGGTGGTAACCTGTTGGGCTGGTGAGGGCAGGGAGACAGCTGCTGGGGCCCGCGCTTGCTGCTGGGAAGCCTGTAGCATTTAGATCTGAAAGCTCAGAGCCTGTGTCCCAGCAGGTCCCCATCTTAGGGTCTTCTTGAGAACTGCATCCTCTTGTGTGTATAAGGAGGGACCGCTTGCCAGGGGCTCACAACTGCTTTGCTCCCAGCTCATTTTTCTTTTTTTCTTTTTTTTTTTTTTTTTTTTTTTTTCATTTTTCTGAAGCTGGAAACAGGGAGAGACAGTCAGACAGACTCCCGCATGCGCCCGACCGGGATCCACCCGGCACGCCCACCAGGGGCGATGCTCTGCCCACCAGGGGGCGATGCTCTGCCCATCCTGGGCGTTGCCATGTTGCGACCAGAGCCACTCTAGCGCCTGGGGCAGAGGCCACAGAGCCATCCCCAGCGCCCGGGCCATCTTTGCTCCAATGGAGCCTTGGCTGCGGGAGGGGAAGAGAGAGACAGAGAGGAAAGCGCGGCGGAGGGGTGGAGAAGCAAATGGGCGCTTCTCCTGTGTGCCCTGGCCGGGAATCGAACCCAGGTCCTCCGCACGCTAGGCCGACGCTCTACCGCTGAGCCAACCGGCCAGGGCCCAGCTCATTTTTCTTGATAGGAAATGGTGATGGCCAGATGTGATGTTCTAGTAGCAGTTGGATCGCCTGGCAGGTTGGGTGAGGCCAGGTTGGCTGGGCCACACATAGACCAAACGGTTACAAGGTTAAAGCCAAGTATTTCTTCAGGGTGAATGCACATGTGTGCAAACACCTAGAGAGGGCAAAGGATCGCATTCCAGGTGGCTACCAGTGGCTGTCTGCAGGGATGGCGATTTGGGATGACCCATTGGGAGTAGTCCTTATCTGAAAGCAACCACTCTGTGTGTATCCATTCAGTCATTGTTGGCATAACTAACACTGAGACAACTATCAAAATGGGAGGAAAGGTTGGCTAGAAAGCTGTGAGTAAGCAGTGCCCAGGCCATGTGGCTACCCCCGGTTCAGCTTCTGGTGTCCAGGCTCACTGATCAAGCCTGGTTGGCAACTGTGTCCTGTCCCTGTGACCATAGGCTACCAGGTAGGTGGCTGGGCTCAGTGCAGTCTCTTCTGGTCTCTTCTTCATATGTGCTGAGACCATGGGGTTCCTTGTGGTGCTCTATAAAGAACTGGCTGCAGCCTCAGTGGGGTTCACTCTCATCTTTACTATCCACCATGTGGAATCTTAGGTTCTTTTTTAAAAAAGATTTTACTGATTTTAGGAGAGAGAGAAGTGGGGGCAGGGCGAAAGAGCAGGAAACATCAAACTCAGCAGCTGCTTCTACAGAGAGGTGGGGAGAGTGAGAAGGATCAACTTATAGTTGCTTCACTTTAGTTGTTCATTGATTGCTTGTCATATGTGCCTTGACCAGGCAAGCCTAGGGGTTTGAACCAATGACCTCAGCGTTCCAGGTCAATGCTTTATCTACTGTGCCACCACAGGCCAGGCAGCAGCTGCTTCTTATATGTGCCTTGACTGGGCAAGCTTGTTTTGAACTGGCAACCTCAGCATTCCGGGTTGACACATTACCCACTGCGCCACCACAGGTCAAGCAGAATCTTAGGTTTTTTCATCTGATCTATCTTCTTGTCAGGAGTAAAACTGCTGGGTTAATTAGGGGGTTTCTGGGTGAGATATGCACCAGCCACTCTAAAAAGTGGGGTGTCGCTAACCCCAGACCTTGGTTCAGCCAGTTGTTGGTATCAGTTGATCATGTGTGTGTGGCTGTCCTGTGTACAGGCTGGTCAGTATGGCGTGGCCCAGACACGGAGACGAGCCATTGTCCTGGCTGCGGCGCCTGGGGAGAAGCTCCCCCTATTCCCAGAGCCCCTGCACGTGTTCGCGCCCCGGGCCTGTCAGCTGAGTGTTGTGGTGGACGATAAGAAGTTTGTCAGCAACATAACCAGGTAGGAGCCCTCAGTCACCCTGCTGTGTCATGGTGTTTGTGAGCATTACCTGGGGAAATTGGCCTTGGCACTTGTGACCTCCATTCTCAAGTTCTGACCCCCAAGTAAGCACTACTAGGGAGCAGTAGCCAGATGCCTGGCTGCAGTTGTGAGCTAAGCTCAACTACAGCCTGTCTCCTTCTCAGATGGAGTATAAGGAGGATGCTGCCCATGTGACCTCAGGCAGCCTTTTGACCTCAGAGCTGGGCTGTCCTCTCTAGAGAGGGCAGTGCAAGCAGTCAGGGATGGTAGCTGTAAATTGAGGAACAGCAGCAGTGTGCCCAGAAATGTCGACTGTCTGCCATGCTCTGTTGCAGGCTGAGCTCAGGTCCATTCCGAACCATCACCGTGCGCGACACGATGTCTGACCTTCCGGAGATCCGGAACGGAGCTTCAGCACTGGAAATCTCATACAACGGGGAGCCGCAGTCCTGGTTCCAGAGGCAGCTCCGGGGCTCACAGTACCAGCCCATCCTCAGGGACCACATCTGTAAGGTAACATTGTCCAACAGAGGGGCCCTCCTTCCAGCTGTCTCACAGAAACGGCAGCCCTGGGGGAGCCCAGTCAGGGCTGGGGTGGGAGCATGATCTGATCCCAGAATGGTCTGTCCCAGAATGGTCACTGCCTGCCACTGACAGACCTCTCTTGTTGCTGCTGTCCTCTACATGTTGTTTGAAATATGCCAAACCTGGCCTTTTGTGCCGCAGCTGCTGACCCGTCATACTGCAAGGCTCAGCTGAGACATCTTCCCCATGCTCTGCCCTAAGCTATAAGCTATCCCTTCACCCGTTCCCCTATATTATTGTGCATCCCTGCTCTGTCTTTGACACGTGTGTAATTCCCAAATTATCCATTTTGCTAACTCTGTCCACCCAAATGAATATAAGCCCCTTGGGGGTTCCGAGTGCCTAGAGTAGTGGTACCCAGCCGACTGCAGATGCTCAGCAGCTCCCTGAGCTGGATGACAGCTGGGCCTTGCCCCCTATTTCAGGACATGAGTGCATTGGTGGCTGCCCGCATGCGGCACATACCTTTGGCACCGGGCTCAGACTGGCGTGACCTGCCCAACATCGAGGTGCGGCTCTCTGATGGCACCATGGCCAGGAAGCTGCGATACACCTACCATGACAAGAAAAATGGCTGCAGCAGCACTGGGGCCCTCCGAGGGGTCTGCTCCTGTGTGGAAGGTGGGACCCCTTTTTGTGTCCTGGGTGAGGCTTCCCTCGAGTTTATCGTGAAGCCGTAGCCTTCATAGCAATCAGCTAGCTCGGGCAAAGAAGCACTGTCCTGGGCCTTCCCAGCAGGAGGTACTGCGTACTATTGCTTACTAACCCAGTGCCCAGGGAACGGGGGCTGGTGGCTGCTCTGTCCCTGGATAGGCTCCAAATGCTGTAGGTACCTTCCTGGGCCTTTCTCCTGCTCTGTAACCTCAGCCTCATTGCAGCTCTCTCTTCTAGCGGGCAAAGCCTGTGACTCTACAGCCAGACAGTTCAACACCCTCATCCCCTGGTGCTTGCCCCACACTGGAAACAGGCACAACCACTGGGCTGGTCTCTATGGACGGCTCGAGTGGGATGGCTTCTTCAGCACAACTGTCACCAATCCTGAGCCCATGGGCAAGCAGGTATGAAAGAGGACCCAGGTGAGATCTGGGAAGGGGACAGAGGCACAGGCGGAGCAGGTGTGGGATGGCCTGTCAGGAGCTGGCACTCCTCACCTCCTTCCTCGGTGCTGAGTGGAGACAGGCTCACTGGCTGAGGCCTAAGGCTGGACTTCATAGACTGGCTGAGGCCTAAGGCTGGACTTCATAGTGCAGTTTTCTGCTCTGCCCACAATGGCAGGTCTTGTTTTCCTGCCCCAACATGCCTCTCGCCCCCAGGGTCGTGTTCTTCACCCTGAACAGCACCGTGTTGTGAGCGTGCGGGAGTGTGCTCGTTCCCAGGGCTTCCCGGACACCTACAGGCTGTTTGGTAATATCCTGGATAAGCACCGGCAGGTCAGTTGAGTGAACTAGCTTGCTTCCCTTCTGGCTTTGAGGAGGGACTGACAGGAGGGAGGCCCCTGTTGCCCCTGAAGAAGGTTAATAGTGGTTCAGTGGGGAGCACAGTTCACATGGGGATGCTGATTGGCCTCTGCACTCCTAGCAAGGGGGACAACCAGGAAAGAGGGTCCTTGTCCCTGGGACCGGAGTGCTCATGGGTCAGACTGACTAAGCATGTTGGTTGCTGGTTATGGCTCTGAGGCACATTCACCCCAAAGGAAAGTTCCAATGCAACAAACTTCAGAGAGGGAGCAGACTAAAGGCATGGCAAGGAAAATTCACTGTTGCTAAGGGTTGAAAAGAACCAGCAATTCCTCACTGATTCTTAGGGCATTAAGTTGGCTTCTTAAACGAATGTATTTCCATACAAGTAATGCACAAACATGGCTTAAAAAGCCAGCAGTGGTGGGGGTTTCTAGCGGAAAACCTGTTTCACCCCTTACCACCAGTCCTATTCTCTGAAAGCCGCCGCTCCTCTAGAAGTGAAGCATGGTGGCTTCTATATCTGGATCTTGGAATTTTTCTAAAGCCCTTTAAAGGACCCGTTCCTTGGTGGGTGGTTTTTGACACTTTGGTGTTTGTGGTGGAAGGGTAAGTTGATTGGCAGGTCTGAGGGTCATCATGTTTGAAAAGCTTTGGGGACCAATGTGAGCATGAGACCAGGGGCCCAGTGTCCTCATCACTGTACCGAGCAGAGGCTGCTGTTGACCCCAGCAGTGCCAAACTAGGCATCGCCCTCCTTCCCTTCTGTAGGTGGGTAATGCCGTGCCACCACCCCTGGCCAAAGCCATTGGCTTGGAGATTAAGTGCTGTATGTTGGCCAAAGTTCAAGAGAGTGCCTCAGGTATGGTGGGGGGGGAGGGTGGACTGGGGGAAACCAGGTATAACTCTAGGCTCTGGAACTTGGGCAAGTCACACACCCTCCCCTAGTGACCTCACTTCTGTCTGGGCTGCTGGGAGATGGGAGGAGTCATACATATCAAGTGCTCGTAACGGGCACCTGGCACATAGTGAGCGGTTGGGTGTCAGGGCACTTTCCTCTGTCCTGCTGGGTGAGCTAGCCTCAGCCTCTAATCTAGGCAGTCTGGAAACTTCTAGGGAACACCTTTGAGCAGCACTCAGTCTCCCTGAATGTTCATTCAGAGTTGCTACAGGTTCTTGTACAGTCGGCTAGTAACACTGATGCCTGAGCCCGAAGGTAGTTCCCGACTTCATGTGTTTGTTATACTTGCCTGTTGTAGTGTGGTGCCTGCAGTGACTGCCCCTTTTCTTTCTCTTCAGTTAAAATCAAGGAGGAGAAAACTACCAAGGATTAGTTTCACCTCCCGTCGCCTTGGTTTCTGGCACCAGGGAGCCCTAATGTGCACTGATGTTGTATTTTTAACATGTTGAAATCTGTCAGTTCAAATGTGTTGTACACGGTGTTTGTGGCCTTGGCTGACATGAAACTGTTCTGTAAGGTTTGCTTATCAACAAATGACTTAGTGATCAAATTGTGCAGTACTTTGTGCATTCTGAATTTTAAAAGTTTTTTATTATGCATTATATCAAATCTACCACTGTATGAGTGGAAATTAAGACTTTATGTAGTTTTTATATGTTGTAATATTTCTTCAAATAAATCTCTCCTATAAACTGACTTGGGTGCTACCTCATGATTTATAAAGGGCTTCAGGCTATGTCTCAGTTGAGGCTGGATGAGAATGAGCTCATTTGTGCTGAAGGTGATCCCACAGGGGCATTTGTCTGAAGTTAGATCACTTCATGTGTCCCATGTGTATGTTGGGGGTGGGAGTTAAGTTGTGTGGCTTAATTCTGGCCAATGAGATGCAACAGGAACTTGCTAGAGTGGCTTCCAGGTTGGCATGACTCATGGCCTTATAGGCCTTATTTGGAATGGACTATGATGCCTGGAAGTGCAGCAGCCACCTTGTGACATGGACAGAACCCTCTTACAGTGGATGGTGGAGCAAAAAGAGAGAAGTTAGTTGGAGCCTTACACAGCCACCCCCAGACAAATCCCTTATTTGCTTAACCTGCTAGGTGGGCTTTCTGCACCCTCAGCCTGACTCGATCCTACTGAATTAAGACGAACAAAACTTTTCTTTGGTTTATCTTTGGAAAAGGACTCACTCTAAAATGCCAGCAAAGCAGAAGCAAACCAAGAAGCATCAGTCACCAGCCCCCACGAGCCAGAGGGCCACCATGGATGTTTAGTGACACCTGCTCCACCACCTGTACATGTACTTTCACAAATGGTATCCTTGTGGGACACTTTCTAGAACTTTCCACTCCATGAGTCCCAGATGTTTTAGTCATAAGACTGAAGGAATAAATATAATTCAAATGCAAAATTTACCAAGTTCCTTATAGTAAATAGTTAGATGTTTGCCTCTTTTTGCTGCAGAGTACTGTGCCAAACATCCTGTGTATTTTCTTCCATCATCTTCAGGGAAATACCAAGAGGTTCTGAGATTATTGAGTATAAAAGGTTTTATATTTCGGCCCTGGCCGGTTGGCTCAGCGGTAGAGCGTCAGCCTGGCGTGCGGGGGACCCGGGTTTGATTCCCGGCCAGGGCACATTGGAGAAGCGCCCATTTGCTTCTCCACCCCCCCCCTCCCGCCCCGTTCCTCTCTGCTCTCTGTCTCTCTTCCCCTCCCGCAGCCGAGGCTCCATTGGAGCGGAGATGGCCCGGGCGCTGGGGATGGCTCCTTGGCCTCTGCCCCAGGTGCTAGAGTGGCTCTGGTCACGGCAGAGCGACGCCCCAGAGGGGCAGAGCATCGCCCCCTGGTGGGCAAAGCTGCGCCCCTGGTGGGCGTGCCGGGTGGATCCCGGTCGGGCGCATGCGGGAGTCTGTCTGACTGTCTCTCCCCGTTTCCAGCTTCAGAAAAATACAAAAAAAAAAAAAAAAAAGGTTTTATATTTCTATTTCAGAACATGTGGCTGACCTACCCCTCCAGAGAAGCATTAGTGCTGCCACCTTTAACAACATCAAATTTTCTTTAACCTGCCCTGGCTTTACTCCTTTCATCCTTGTCAAGGGAGTAGTGGAAAGTCTTGTTAGCATTTTTTGTTTGTTTTTTTTACAGAGACAGAGTCAGAGAGAGGGATAGACAGGGACAGACAGACAGGAATGGAGAGATGAGAAGCATCAATCATTAGTTTTTCGTTGCGCATTGCGACACCTTAGTTGTTCATTGATTGCTCTCTCATATGTGCCTTGACCGTGGGCCTTCAGCAGACCGAGTAACCCCTTGCTCGAGCCAGCGACCTTGGGTCCAAACTGGTGAGTTTTGCTCAAACCAGATTGTTAGCATTTTTTAAAAAATTTTTTTATTTATTCATTTTAGAGAGGAGAAGGAGAGACAGAGAGAGAGAGAGAGAGAGAGAAGGGGGGAGGAGCTGGAAACATCAACTCCCATATGTGCCTTGACCAGGCAAGCCCAGGGTTTCGAACTGGCGACCTCAGCATTTCCAGGTCGACGCTATATCCACTGTGCCACCACAGGTCAGGCAGATTGTTAGCATTTTTTTATGAGTGACTCAACACTTCCATGTGTCTGGTGGCCACTGGGGAGTTACTCCTTTCTCTATGGTGACGTGACTTTTTCTTTGCATGAAGCTATCCTGGCATTAGAGTTTTACCTCTGTTGTTTTACTTTCATCTTGAGTTACATCTTTGCCATATTGAAATTTTATTTTTAGGGGTTAGATTTGTCTGCTTTTGTTTTTCAGAGCATTTATAGAAAAGCCTTCCCTGCCCCCAGATTATAAAGCTTATTTTCTTCCATATTTCTGTGAATCACTTTTGTGAGAAGAAAACCGGCATCTTGGCTTAGTTTCTGAACAGGTAACAAATGCACATACTAAACACAATAGCTCAATATGGTATCTGGTAAAGGTCACCCATTAGAGGTGCTTTCTTAAAATTTATTTTTATTGATTTTAGAGAGAAAGGGAGAAACATTGATTTATTGTTCCATCTATTTATGCATTTATTGGTTAATTAAAATTTTTTTTTACTTACTGATTTCAGAGAGAGAAATAAACATTGAATTGTTTCTGTGTGTGCCCTGACCGAGATTCAGACCAGCAACCTTTACATATTTGGATGACACCATAATCAAACAAGCAATTCGGCCAGGGACCCCCATCAGAGTTTTTATTTAGCTATAACTTTTGCGTATTTTTTTAAAGATTTTTTTAAAATATTTTTTTATTGATTTTACAGAGAGAGGAGAGAGAAGGGGGTAGGGGCAGTGAGAAATATCAACTCAGAGTTGCTTCATTTGAGTTGTTCATTGCTTGCTTCTCATATGTGCCTTGACCAGGCAAGCCCAGGGTTTTGAACTGGCGACCTCAGTGTTCCAGGTCAATGCTCTATCCAGTGTAAAACCGCAGGTCAGGTGATTTCTGCTTTATATTTAAGGCTAAAAACTCATAAAATATATTATGAATATGGTGAAAAGTATGCTGTCTTTTCTGTATCCCATGCACCTTGAGACAACTGAATCCTTATCTCCTTCTAAAGTCATTCTGTCTGAGTATAGACTCATTTCTCTCTCTTCCCTGCTATAAATGATGGCACTGGTTAAAACTGCTTTGCACCTTGAAGGTTCTACCTAGGAACATCTCGCTGGATCCTATATATTTTTAATTGAGATCTAATCTGAAATGCACAAGTCCTGAGTATAAAGGTTGAATTTTGATAAATGAATAGAACCGTATAACTGACATTCTTATCAAGCCTATAGAATGTTTACATCACCCCAATAATCATCCACCAACAGGCAGCCTCTGGCCCAGCTCTGTCTCCATGTGGGCTTTTGTGTCTGGCTTCTTTTGCTCAGCATGTTTTTGGGATTCATCCATGTGGCTTCACAGAGTTGAGGGGAAAAATAGACATCTTGATGACAACCCTTTTTAAGAACAGGGTTGGTCCTTCTGGTTATTTAGATATTCCTTTATATTCCTCACAGCATTTTAAAGTTTTCATATAGCTATTGTAAACATTAACTTGATTCATAGGTATTTAGTCCTTTTATTACTAAATTAAAGGATGTTATTTTCCAAACAGTGGACCTTTGCCCACAGGAAGATTATTGACTTGTATTGATTATGTATTTTTTTAACCTAGCAATTTACTGATTTCCCTTATTTTGTTGTTGTTGTAGTTTGTTTGTTTAGTGAGAGAGTAGAGAGACAGGCAGTGACAGACAGGAAGGGAGAGATGAGAAGCATCAACTCATAGTTGCAGCAGCTTAGTTGTTAATTGAGTGCTTTCTTATATGTGCCTTGATTGGGGGGGCTCCAGCCGAGCTAGTGACCCCTGCTCAAGCCAGCAACCTTGGGCTTCAAGTCAGTGACCACGGGGTCCTATGATTCCACGCTCAAGCTGGCAAACTTGGGGTTTTGAACCTGGGTCCTCAGCATACCAAGCCAGTGCTCTTTCCACTGTGCCACTGCCTGGTCAGGTTATTTTGTGGTACTTTTATAGTTGAGGTCTTCATTTCAAATATATAATATACTACCAAGAACAATTTGAGGATTCATTAGGAACATTAGTGTAAGGAGTGGAAACCATGTCTGTTTTCTGCTGTGGCTCAGCCATTGGGTCTCAGCGGGTGGTGGGTTATGTTCCAGGGGTGGCCCAAGTGACTGGCTGCCTGTGAGGTATACCTGCCTTCATGTACCCTAAGAGCACTGGCCTGGGCAAGGCTTGTGGACCAATGGGGAGCCACTGCTATGCTTGGGTGGGGCAAAGGGAGAGGTCATAGCTTCCAGTAGCTTCTGCTCCCTGGCCTGCTGGCAGGGAAGTTCTTCCTTTTCCTGGGAAGAAAAACCTGGTGGAATTGGAACATTGACAAGAGTAGTGATTGTAGTAGATGTACATTTAATCATCAAAATTCACTGATGATCAAAATCTTATTGCCATTTGAAGTGACTATTTTTTTAATGTGGACTTTTTTTTAAGAGACACATCATTTTTTGTTTGTTTTTATTAGAGAGGAAAGAGAGAACGGGGAAGAGCAGGAAGCATCAACTCCCATATGTGCCTTGACCAGAAGGTGACTATTATTAGATGCCACACTTTTAAATAATTAAATGGAGAGGGTGGTGGTGAAGGCTTTATTCTCTTTTTCCAACAGGAACTGTATTTGATGATAACCAGATGGTGCCTGCTGATGAGGAGAAAGCTCTATTCCCAATAGAATGGCAGTTAATAAATGTAGACGAAAGAATAGATATATACATACTCATTCTGCAACTCCTAATGACCTAATTATTCAGCCAAGAATCATGGCTGGACTTTTTTTTTTTTTTTAAGCCTTATAAACTTTTTTTTTTTAAAGTGAGAGGAGGGGAGATAGAGAGACAGACTCCCACATGCGCCCTGACTGGGATCCACCCGGTAACCCCCATCTGGGGCTGATGCTCAAATCAACCAAGCTATCCTCAGTGCCTGAGGCTGATGCTTGAATCAATCATACCAAGAGCAGAAGAGAGAGAGAGGGAGGGAAAGAGAAGCAGATGGTTTCTTCTCATGTGTACCCTGACTGGGGATTGAACCCAGGACATCCGAATGCTGGGCCAACACTTTATCCACTAAGCCAACGGTCAAAGCCATAAACCATTTTTAAGTGCACAATTTAGTGCATTCATATTATTATACAACCATTATTACTATTTCCAGAACATTTTTATTTTCCCAAACAAATTCAAGACATTAAATACTAATTCCTCATTCCCACCCCCCAGCTCTTGGTAACCTCTATTTCAATTATCTTGAGTATATACCATGGTGTGGAATTGTGGATCATATGGTAATTCCTATGCTTAACTTTTTTTTTTTTTTTTTTTTTTTCATTTTTCTGAAGCTGGAAACAGGGAGAGACAGTCAGACAGACTCCCGCATGCGCCCGACCGGGATCCACCCGGCACGCCCACCAGGGGGCGACGCTCTGCCCACCAGGGGGCGATGCTCTGCCCATCCTGGGCATCGCCATGTTGCGACCCTCCTGGGTGTCGCCATATTGCGACCAGAGCCACTCTAGCGCCTGGGGCAGAGGCCACAGAGCCATCCCCAGCGCCCGGGCCATCTTTTGCTCCAATGGAGCCTTGGCTGCGGGAGGGGAAGAGAGAGACAGAGAGGAAGGCGCGGCGGAGGGGTGGAGAAGCAAATGGGCGCTTCTCCTATGTGCTCTGGCCGGGAATCGAACCCGGGTCCTCCGCACGCTAGGCCGATGCTCTACCGCTGAGCCAACCGGCCAGGGCTCCTATGCTTAACTTTTTAAGGAACTGCCAAATTTTCCACAATGGCTATACCATTTTACATTCCTGCCGGCAATGTATGATGGTTCCAACTTCTCTACAGCCACACACGCTTATTATTATTATTATTTTTGAGAGGGAGGAAGGGAGAAATATAAGCATTAACTTGTAGTTGTGTCACTTTAGTTGTTCATTGATTGCTTCTCATACATGCTTTGATCAGGAAGCTCAAGTTGAGCCAGTGACCCCTTGCTCAAGCCAGTGACCTCAGGATCATGTCAATCATCCCATGTTCAAGCTGGTTGAACCTGTGCTCAAGTCAGCAACCTTGTGGTTTCAAACCTGGGACCTCTGTCCCAGGTGAACACTATCTGCTGTGCCAGGCTCTGATTAGGCAGGCTCGTTATTTTATTTTATTTTTTTTACAGAGACAGAGAGAGAGTCAGAGAGAGGGATAGACAGGGACAGACAAGACAGGAAAGGAGAGAGATGAGAAGCATCAATCATTAGTTTTTCGTTGCACATTGTGACACCTTAGTTGTTCATTGATTGCTTTCTCATATGTGGCTTGACCGCGGGCCTTCAGCAGACTGAGTAACCCCTTGCTCGAGCCAGTGACCTTGGGCTTTTGCTCAAACCAGATGAGCCCGTGCTCAAGCTGGTGAGCTCGGGGTCTCAAACCTGGGTCCTCGGCATCTCAGTCCAACGCTCTATCCACTGCGCCACCACCTGGTCAGGCTCATTATTTTGTTTTTTAAAAATAATAATCATCCTAATGGGTGTGAATTACTATCTGATTGTGGTTTTGATTTGTGTATGTATATGTGTCCTTAATTTTTAAAATTTTTAAAATTGTAAAGTTATATATAACAAAATCTACCACCTTAACCATTTGTAAGTGTACAGTTCAATGGCATTAAGTACATTCATATTGTTTCACAACTGTCTACACCATCCATTTCCAGAACTCTTTTCATCTTGCAAAACTGATACTGTCCCTAGTAAACATTAACCCCTCATTCCTCTCCCTTGTTCCTGGCAGCCAACATGCTACTTTCTGTCTCTGTGAATCTAACTCCTCAAGGGACCTCATATAATTGGAGTCATATAATATTTGTCCTTTTGTGATTGGCTTATTTCATGAGCATAATATCCTCTAGGTTCATCCATGCTACAGCATATGTCAGAATTTCCTTCCTTTTTTTTTTTAAATTTAAAATTCTTATTATTTTTTTATTTTTTCATTTTTCCAAAGCTGGAAACGGGGAGGTAGTCAAACTCCCGCATGTGCCCGACCAGGATCCACCCAGCATGCCCACCAGGGGGCGATGCTCTGCCCATCTGAGGCATCGCTCTGTTGCATCCAGAGCCATCCTCAGCACCTGTTCCATTTTTGCTCCAATGGAGCCTTGGCTGCGGGAAGGGAAGAGACAGAGAGGAAGGAGAGGGGGAGGGGTGGAGAAGCAGATGGGTGCTTCTCCTGTGAGCCCTGGCCGGGAATCAAACCCAGGACTCCTGCACGTCAGGCCGACGCTGTACCACTGAGCCAACCGGCCAGGGCTCCTTCCTTTTAAAGAGTAATATTCCATTAGATGGATGGAGTGTATTTTGTTTATCCATTTATCCATCAGTAGACACTGGGATTGCTTCACCTTTTGGCTGTTGTGAACCATGCTGCTAAGAACATGGATACAAATACCTGTTTGTGTTCTTGTTTTCATTCCTTTGGGTACTATATAGCTAGTGGGATTGCTAGATCATAAGGAATTTATGTGTTTCATTTTTTGAGGAACTGCCATGCCAGTTTGCATAGCAGCAGGTTGTTTATATTTTGTTTTATTTTATTGGTTTAGAAAGAGAAGAAGGGAGAGAGAGAGACAGGAACATCAATCTGTTCCTATATGTCCCCTGGCTAAGGATTGAACCAGCAACTCTGTGCTTCAGGATGACTCCAACCAACTGAGCTATCCAGCCAGGGCTAGTAGCAAAGTGAAATAACTTTTTTTTTTAATTCAGTGAGAGAAGGGGAGGCAGACACAGACTCCCACATGTGCCCTGACCAGGATCCACCTGGCAAGCCCACTATGGGGCGATGCTCTGCCCATCTGGGGCTTTTGCTCTGTTGCAACTGGAGCCATTTTTTAGTGCCTGAGGTGGAGGCCATGGAGCTATCCTCAGCGCCTGGAGCCAACTCGCTCCCATCAAGCCATGCTGCAGGAGGGGAAGAGAGAGAAACAGATGAGAGGGGGAAGGGTGGAGAAGCAGATGGGCGCTTCTCCTGTGTGCCCTGACTGGGAATCAAACCCAGGACATCCACACACCTGGCCAACACTCTACCACTGAGCCAACCAGCCAGGGCCTGAAATAACTTGTGTGTGTGTGTGTGTGACAGAGACAAAGAATCAGAGAGAGGGACAGACAGGGACAGACAGGAAGGGAGAGTCGAGAAGCATCAATTCTTTGTTGCAGCACCTTAGTTGTTCATTGATTGCCTTCTCATATGTGCCTTGACTGGGGGGAGGCTACAGCAGACTGAGTGACCCCTTCTTGAGCCAGCAATCTTGGGCTCAAGCTGGTGAGCTTTGCTCAAATCAGATTAACCTGTGCTCAAGCTGGTGACCTCGGGGTCTTGAACCTGTGTCTCGGCATCCCAGTCCAACGCTCTATCCACTGCGCCACTGCCTGGTCAGGCCTGAAATAACTTTTAAGGCACTGCTGAAACCCCTTTGCATGCCTCCCAAATCTCCATCTGCTTCTTCCCCAAACACAGCCATTATGAGAGTGTAGCTGTTTCCTTCCTGTCCATGGTTTCTGGACATGTCTGCATGTCCATAAACTTTGTATTCTGTGTCTTTAAAAATAATAAATTATTATTTTACTGCACATATCTATCTGCAACCTACTTTTCTCCCTCAAGCGTGTTTGAAGTTTTTAGAGAAAGGCCAGCTACAGAAAAATTACAATGAATCCACAACAACCAGAATTCGTGGTCAGCACTTCCTCCTTTCTGTATCATGAGGAACTCTCTCTAAACACTCACTGTCACAGTAATCATCATACACATGTAATGTGCCTGTGGGCTTTGTCTACACTCCTGCAGCCATCTGCTGCTACTAATAGAAAATTAAGTAGTGTCAACCGATGGTCATTGGCACCAATCCATTGCCAACGAATCCCCAAATTAGAGTGCAGTGAAGAAGGAAAATATTCAGTGCAAATCAGCTCAATGGTGATGCAGCACAGCTGTGAGGCAGCCCTGGGGCCAGGTCTCTCTTGGGGTAGATAGACACTCACTGGTCTGCTCTGCTCCCTGCCAGTCTGCTTTGCACTGCACTGATCTGTTCCACTTGTCAGTCTTTCAGCTCAGCCAGGGAAACACATTCTTCCATCTTAGGTTAAAAAGGGAAAATGTTCTCCCAAAGCCAGAGGGCAGCTGGCTTATATAAACAGAAGTCCCTGCTCCTGGTCCTTGATTGGTTCATCAAGGTCCAAATCCTCACAGTTTGATTGATCCAAATGTTACTGTCCTCATTGGTTAGAAATTTTCTTCTCTGATTGGTTGGTGAAGATGTTGCTTGGGGTAGGGTGATATATAGCTGTACACTTCTGATTGGACAGGGAAAGCCTCAGTCCTATTGGTCAAAATAGGATTCCAGAAACTCCTTTATAAGGTTTGGCTCAGCAGGCAGAACCACAGGGCAGGTAGGCAGTTCAGCGCAGAGGTAGGTAGTTTTGTGTTGGCTTCTCTAGGAAGTGCATTTTGCATGAAAGGCCCCCTAAGCTCTTTTTTTTTTTTTTTTTTTTTTTTTTTTTTTTAATGAGCCATGTAGCCACTAGAAACCCTTCTTAGTAGGTGTCTTTCTCAGGGGCCATAGTAGACAGCATCAGACAGTCACTGATCCAGTTCCAGTACTGGGGCTGGGCACATAGCAGGAAGACAGACCAATACCTCCTACCCTGCCTTTAGAACAAAGCAGGCAGACAAACTCTACAACAAATGGATAATTTTTTTTAATTTATTATTTTTTAAATTTTTATTTATTTATTTTTTATTTTTAGAGAGGAGAGACAGAGAGGGAGAGAGAGGAGAGAAAGACAGAGAGAGAGAGAAGGCGGGGAGGAGCAGGAAGCATCAACTCCCATATGTGCCTTGACCAGGCAAGCCCAGGGTTTCGAACTGGCGACCTCAGCATTTCCAGGTCGACGCTTTATCCACTGTGCCACCACAGGTCAGGCATAAACGGATAATTTTTGATAGTTGAAGAATGCTACAAATAATTAAAACAGAATTGGGATAAGTGACTCTGAACCTTGCTTTATTTCTCTCCAAATTTTATTAACAGGCACAGATCTTATATGTGTAGCTGTAGCTGGATTCTTTTTACATGTGTATTTGCCTGTGCAACCAACCACTAAAATTAAAATGTAGGCCCTGGCCAGTTGGCTCAGTGGTAGAGCGTCGGCCTGGCATGCGGGAGTCTCGGGTTTGATTCCCGGCCAGGGCACACAGGAGAAGCGCCCATCTGCTTCTCCACCACTCCCCCTCTCCTTCCTCTCTGTCTCTCTCTTCCCCTCCAGCAGCCAAGGCTCCATTGGAGCAAAGTTAGCCCGGGCGCTGAGGATGGCTCTGTGGCCTCTGCCTCAGGTGCTAGAATGGCTCTGATTGCGGCAGAGCGATGCCCCAGATGGGCAGAGCATCACCCCCTGGTGGGCATGCCTGGTGGATCCCAGTTGGGCGCATGCAGGAGTCTGTCTGACTGCCTTTCCGTTTCCAACTTCAGAAAAATACACACACAAAAAAATGTAGAAAATTTCTGTTACCCTGAAAAAATGCCCTGGTGCCCTTCCCAAATTTGTGCCCTCCCCGCTAAGAGATCATCACAGTTCTGATTTCTATTACTGTAGATTAGTTTCGTTAGTTTGAGAATTTCACACAAATAAAATTGTATGGTGTGACATGCATCCACATCATTATGTGTATCAGTTGTTTTTCCTTCTTTATTGCTATGTAGTATTTCATTGTACAGATGAACCTCAGGTTATTTTTGTTTGTTACCTCATCTGCTGGCGGATTTTGAACTGTGTTATAGGATTGTGTCCTCCCAAAATTCATATGTTGAAGTCCTAACCCCAGTACCTCAGAATGCAAGTGTATTAGGAGAAAGAGTCTTTAAAAAAGTGATTGAGTTAAAATGAGGTAATTAATTCAGTATGACTGATGTCCTTATAAAAACCATGGCAAGACATGGAGAAAAGAGCTATCAACAAGCCAAAGAAAGAGGTCTCAGAAGGAATCAACTCTGATGACACCTTGAGTTTGGACTTCTTGCCCTCCAAAACTGAGAAAATAAATTTCTATTGTTTAAGCCACCCAGTCTGGTACTCTATTATAGCAGCCCTAGCCTGCTAACTCAAGTTGTTCCTGGCTTTTGGCCATTGTAAATGAAGCTATGAGCATTTGTGCATGTATTCTAACGGCTTTTTGTAGACGTGTTTGTTTCCTTCCTTTAATTTTTTTATTTATTGATTTTAGAGAGAGAGAGGAAGGGAGAGAGTAAGAGAGAAACATGAATTTGTTGTTCCACTTACTTATGCATTTATTGGTTGATTCTTGTATGTGCTTGACCAATGATCGAACCCACAACCTTGGTGAATGGAATGACACTCTAAGTAACTGAGCTACCCAGCCAGGGATGTTTTTCTGTTTCTTATGGAGAACACTGAGAGGTGGAATCCACAGTTTACAGCAAATCCCCTTGAAGCTGTTGCAGAGTTTCCAGAGGAGGGCATACCCCCTCATGTGCATAACAGGACTGGTTTTGCTCTTGTCCTGACCACTCTCCTGTGGGGATGCTAGATGTGGAAAGAATGTTGGTACCACCAAGAAGAACCTGAAGAGGAATTTGGGGAATTTTCCCCATTTATCCTTATTTAGGCTTCTCCTCATGGCCCTGTGCTTCCTCGGGCTCCCCTTTACTTACCTTTGGGAAATACCTGACTTTTTTTTTTAATTTTATTTATTTATTTTTTTTATAGAGACAGAGAGTGAGTCAGAGAGAGGGATAGACAGGAACAGACAGACAGGAACGGAGAGAGATGAGAAGCATCAACCATTAGTTTTTCATTGCGCGTTGCAACACCTTAGTTGTTCATTGATTGCTCTTTCATATGTGCCTTGACTGTGGGCCTTCAGCAGACTGAGTAACCCCGTGCTGGAGCCAGCGACCTTGGGTTCAAGCTGGTGGGCTCTTGCTCAAACTAGATGAGCCCACGCTCAAGCTGGCTACCTCAGGGTCACGAACCTGGGTCCTCTGCATCCCAGTCTAACGCTCTATCCATTGCGCCACTGCCTGGTCAGGCAATACCTGACTTTTTAATAAAAATGTCACATCTTGATGTGTAAGAAAAATTATTCCATACAGAAAAATATCAAAAAGGAAGATGAACTCATATTGAAACAGAGGGTATTAGCCACCAGAACATTCGTGTTTGGTGGCTAATACCCTCTGAACAGTGTAGTTTCTCTCCAGGGCTGGTGCTTGTATGGGCAACATTTAGCTAATTCCTTATTCATGTTGGTTCCATAGTTTTCAATTTTCCAATCCTTGAAGCCAAACTGTGCTGGACACTTTTTTACCACTTAATGCACTTCCATGTGTATGTCCTTAAGCCAGTCCTAGGAGAGGGGATGCAAGTTAGTAGATATGCAAAATATAGTAAAATACACTTACATGTTACTGTTATAAAGTACCGTACCACAGATTCTGAAAGGCACCGTACCTCACTCCATCGGGTTTACATAGAGACACCCAGTCCAGATGAATTTTGGAGAGTTTTATTAAAGGAGGAGATTTATTAAATATGCTGGCCACATATGGCTGACACGAGGCAGCAGACCCAAATCGTGCAGTCCTCAAATATATTTCAGGGGCTGTTTATATACCCTTGATCACACACGGGCAGGGAGAGCATGACATCATGACACAAGCTCACAACATTTGTTTAGGGGATACACAGAAACATTAAGACTTTCAAGGTAACACAGTAAAAGATGTTTACAAATCTTTTAGGGTTCATCTTCCCTCACTAGCCTAGAAGTATTTTACTCTCAAGATTCCAGGAAGGGGAGGAACTACAATCAATGTAGGGTGGTATGTAAATTCTGTCTCTCATTGAAAGAGAAGAAGTTTCTCAGTTAACCTTTATTTTAGATTTAAAACTAAATGGCCCATTGTTCTTGCAAGCCAGAAACTTCTACATTCTTCTCCCTCTCCTCCCCAAAGAAAGGACAGGACAGGAAAGCCTGAACTTTCCTCCTAGAATATCAATATTAATTTTTCAGCTTTTTGGTACCTTACAACATTACATCTCACATGTATTATGTAAATACCTACTACCTATCACTATCTAAACCAGGGGTCAGGAATCTATAGCTCGTGAGCCAGATGTGGCTCTTTTTTTTTTTTTTTTCTTCATTTTTCCGAAGCTGGAAACGAGGAGGCAGTCAGACAGACTCCTGCATGCGCCCGACTGGGATCCACCCGGCATGCCCACCAGGGGGCGATGCTCTGCCCATCTGGGGCGTCGCTCTGTTGCATCCAGAGCCATTCCAGTGCCTGAGGCAGAGGCCACAGAGCCATCCTCAGCGCCCAGGCTATCTTTGCTCCAATGGAGCCTCGGCTGCTGGAGGGGAAGAGAGAGACAGAGAGGAAGGAAAGGGGGAGGGGTGGAGAAGCAGATGGGCACTTCTCCTGTGTGCCCTGGCTGGGAATCGAACTCGGGACTCCTGAACGCCAGGCCGACACTCTACCGCTGAGCCAACTGGCCAGGGCCAGATATAGCTCTTTTGATGACTGCATCTGGCTCTCAGACAAATCTTTAACTAAAAAATAATGTTAAAAATATAAAACATTCTTTTATTTTTTACAGAGACAGAGAGAGAGTCAGAGAGAGGGATAGATAGGGACAGACAGACAGAAATGGAGAAAAATGAGAAGCATCAATCATTAGTTTTTTGTTGCGACACTTTAGTTGTTCATTGATTGCCTTCTCATATGTGCCTTGACTGCGGGCCTTCAGCAGTTGAATAATCCCTTGCTCAAACCAGCGACCTTGGGTCCAAGCTGGTGAACTTTGTTCAAACCAGATGAGCCTGCACTCAAGCTGGCGACCTCGGGTTCTCGAACCTGGGTCCTCTGCATCCCAGTCCAACATTCTATCCACTGTGCCACTACCTGGTCAGGCTAAAACATTTTCATGTATTACAATCCATTCATTTCCTACTGCTCATGTTCATGGTTGCGGGTGGCTGGAGCCAATCATAGCTGTCCTCCAGGACAAACACCAAATTTTTATTGGATTTTTTTTTAAATTTTTTTTAATTTATTTATTCATTTTAGAGGGGGGGGGATAGAGAGAGAGAGAGAGAAGGGGGAGGAGCAGGAAGCATCAACTCCCATATGTGCCTTGACCAGGCAAGCCAGGGATTTGAACCAGCAACCTCAGCATTTCCAGGTTGACGCTTTATCCACTGTGCCACCACAGGTCAGGCTTTATTGGATATTTTTATTGGATAACATACATAGGTAGCTGTATGGCTCTCATGGAATTACATTTTAAAATATATGGCATTCATGGCTCTCTTAGCCAAAAAGGTTCCCAACCCTTGATCTAAAGTATAAAAAGTAAATTATTTTATATTTATGTATAAATTTATATTTAAATCAAAATAGCATATACACATAATAAAAACTTTTAATGTAGCAGAAAAGCCCCCCAAATAAGCTTTTCTTCCCTGATGCCTTACTCTTAAAGCATCCTTCAGGAACAGTTTGATATTTCTTTTCTGAAAATAGTCAGCATATATCTACATATTTATGTACTATTAAAGATTTACAGAAACTGTTTCCTATAACATATGCCATTTATATCTTGCTTTCACTTTTTATCTTGGAGTTTTTTGTTTTGTTTTTTAATTTTTAGAGAGGAGAGAGAGTGAGAGAAAGGGGAGGGAGGAGCAGGAAGCATCAACTCCCATATGTGCCTTGACCAGGCAAGCCCAGGGGTTTTTTTTTGTTTGTTTGTTTGTTTGTATTTTTCTGAAGCTGGAAACGGGGAGAGACAGTCAGACAGACTCCTGCATGCGCCTGACCGGGATCTACCTGGCATGCCCACCAGGGGGCGACGCTCTGCCCACCAGGGGGCGATGCTCTGCCCCTCCTGGGTGTTGCTCTGTCGTGACCAGAGCCACTCTAGTGCCTGGGGCAGAGGCCAAGGAGCCATCCCCAGCGCCCGGGCCATCTTTGCTCCAATGGAGCCTCGGCTGTGGGAGGGGAAGAGAGAGACAGAGAGGAAGGAGAGGGGGAGGGGTGGAGAAACAGATGGGCGCTTCTCCTGTGTGCCTTGGCCGGGAATCGAACCCGGGACTTCTGCACGCCAGGCCGATGCTCTACCACTGAGCCAACCGGCCAGGGCCAAGCCCAGGGTTTTGAACTAGTGACCTCAGCATTTCCAGGTCAATGCTTTATCTACTGCGCCACCACAGGTCAGGCCTATCTTGGAGATTTTTAAAAACATGAGCACAAATGTATCTACTTCCTTCAAGACTGCATATCATCTCATAGGTTCTCATAGATTATGGCAGAGAATATTTCAATCTAGTTAAGCAAGCCCTATGAATGGATACATGGGCATTTCTGGGTTTTGCTATCATGAACAATACTGCATAGGTATCTTATTCCCATATCTTTGCAAATATTTACAAGTTTTTATTGTTGAAGGAGAACAAAACCTCGGAGGATTGACACTCAGGTAACTTATAAGAGGAAAAAGAGAATTTTATTAAGCCAGCAGAACACGCGGGATATAGCTCCAAAGACATGTGCTCCCCCAAATTAAATTTTTTACATCTTATATACCCTCTACAGAACATTATTAGTATCCATAGGAGTCCGAAAAGACCAGAGTAACAGGCTTTATTGAAAGGAAGAGAGAAACCCTGCCAGGCTGACTCATAAGGGAGAGTTGCGCATCAGGCAAAGCCTGGGACTTTTTTTTTTTTAATTTATAAATAAATTTTTATTAATTTTAATGGGGTGACATCAATAAATCAGGGTACATATATTCAAAGAAAACATGTCCAGGTTATCTTGTCCTTCAATTATGTTGCATACCCAACACCCAAAGTCAGATTGTCCTCCATCACCGTCTATCTAGTTTTCTTTGTGCTCCTCCCCCTCCCCATCCCCTCTCCCTCCTTCCCTCCCCCCATTACCACCACACTCTTGTCCATGTCTCTTAGTCTCGTTTTTATGTCTCACCAATGTATGGAATCATGCAGTTCTTGATTTTTTCTGATTTCCTTATTTCACTCCGTATAATGTTATCAAAATCCCACCATTTTGTTGTAAATGATCCCATGTCATCATTTCTTATGGCTGAGTAGCATACCCTAGTGTATATGTGCCACATCTTCTTTATCCAGTCTTCTATTTTTTTTTACAGTGATTAAAGCCTTTAAGCAAACTCTTGGCCAATACAACAACAATCCATAAAAGAGTAGTGTCCTTAACATGTTCACCATGTGCCCTGGCCGGGAATCGAACCCGGGTCCCCCGCACGCCAGGCCGATGCTCTACCGCTGAGCCAACCGGCCAGGGCCTCTGGAGCTATTTTGAAAAAGACAAAACAGTGTTATTAGCTGAATCAAATAAAAGAAGGTAGAAGTTTGCAGGAGATAAAAAATTTGGTGTCGCCTGACCTGTGGTGGCGCAGTGGATAAAGCGTCGACCTGGAAATGCTGAGGTCGCCGGTTCGAAACCCTGGGCTTGCCTGGTCAAGGCACATATGGGAGTTGATGCTTCCAGCTCCTCCCCCCTGTCTCTCTCTCTCCTCTCTAAAATGAATAAATAAAATAAAAAAATTAAAAAAAAATTTGGTGTCTCCTGTTCATCAGCATTCAAAAGAAATTTAAAATTTTTTAAGTAAAAAGCATGATATGGTAGACCTGTAGGAGTCCCAGGATATGACTCCCTCCTTTTAAATTTTTTTTTAAATTGACCTTAAAATATTTGCTAGGTACATTTTAATAATACCTTGACTTTAAAGATTGTAAGAAATACCCATAATTTGAAAGGTTTGACAAAATACAGTAAATGCTTTTGCTACATATGCAGGAGCATTGTCCATTTTAACCAGTTTAGGGAATCCAATAATAGAAAAATGCATACAGACAATGAGCTATAACATGCTTAGCAGCCTCTCCTGTTCTGGCAGAGGTTACTATAAATCCAGAATAAGTATCCACTGTAACGTGGACACAGGACTGTTTGCCAAATGAAGGTTTATGAGTAACATCCATTTGCCAAAGTTGTCCTGGTAGGAGTCCTTGAAGGTTAACTCCAAATGAAGGGACAGATTGTAGAATAGGACACCTTGGACAGGATTTACCAATCTGCTGTGCTGCTTCCTGAGAAAGTTGAAGCTGTTTACACAGGGCTGCAGCGTTCTGGTGATAAATAGTATGAGACTGAATTGCTCGATCTGTCATGGTTGCTCCAAATAATTTTCTTTTGGGTAGCTTGATCAACAAGGGCATCCCCTTGTGCTAAAGCTCCAGGGAGCATGGAGTGAGCTCAAGTATGTCCTATAAAACATGGAGCTCTAGGCCTTGGCCGGTTGGCTCAGTGGTAGAGCGTCGGCCTGGCGTGCAGAAGTCCTGGGTTCTATTCCCGGCCAGGGCACACAGGAGTAGCGCCCATCTGCTTCTCCACCCCTCCCCCTCTCCTTCCTCTCTGTCTCTCTCTTCCCCTCCCACAGCCGAGGCTCCATTGGAGCAAAGATGGCCCGGGCGCTGGGGATGGCTCCTTGGCCACTGCCTCAGGCGCTAGAGTGGCTCTGGTCGCAACAGAGCGACGCCCTGGAGGGGCAAAGCATCACCCCCTGGTGGGCAGAGCATTGTCCCCTGGTGGGCGTGCCGGGTGGATCCCGGTTGGGGGCATGCGGGAGTCTGTCTGACTGTCTCTCCCTGTTTCCAGCTTCAGAAAAATACAAAACAACAACAAAAAAAAAAACATGGAGCTCTATGTTGACATAGAAGTCTTTGAAGAAGGAGGAACTCCTGAAATAGTTCATCAGCAGTTGTCCCTAAGACAGCAGTCTTTATAGTGGAAAAAACCATAAGTAAATATTTGCTGTCTGTATATAGATTAAAGGAGGAATATGGCAAATGCTAAAAAGCCATGATAATGGCATATAATTCTAGTCTTTGAGCTGATTTTAAGTTGACTGTTTCAGTATAAAGTTGTCCATTGATTTGCAAAAGCGATTTGCCATTTAGTTAAAGTTTCCCAGAGCCATTGTTGTTGATCCTTTGAAAAAAGGAACAACAATAATTTTGAGGCTCAAAACCTGTAAGCTGTAAGGGTCGCCTATGCCCCTTGATAATCAAGGAGGTGACAAGATCAAAATAATATGGAAGTGTATTTCATGGACTATTAGATGGTTCAATGTGCCCAAACTGTAGCTGCTCTTGTACCAATTGAGCAGCTGCCCTAAGTTTCTCCTGAGAAAGGAGCCATTGGTCTACCCATACAGGATTATCTGATTTCCAAGTAATTGGGTCTGCACAATGCATTATTGAGGTAGCAGGAGCTACCAAGGCCCCTATGCTAAATTTTGATATCCTAATCCACACCTTCTGGTATTGGGTGCCACTTCTATGGGGGTGAGAATTCCTCGCTGTTCTTTCCCTAGTCCCTTGGTGGGCAAAAATCCCCGATCAAGCATCTGAGTACTGACTAAACCCTTAGGACTGACAAGCAATGCTCCCATATTTTTCAAAACATCTCTACCCCATAAATTAACTGGCCATCCAGGGAGCACATAAGGCTTAAAAAATCCAGAATGACCTTCTTAGTCTTCCCAATGTAAAAAACTAGAACATTGTTGAGGGGATTTACTCTGCCCTATACCTTGTAATTCTGCGGCTGCTGCATGAGTGGGCCAGGAAGGAGGCCAATGTAGCTTAGCAATAACAGATACATCAGCTCCAGTATCTAAAAGTCCTTTAAATTTATGCCCTTGTATTGTTAGTTCCATTTCAGGGCATTCCTGACCTATTTTTTTAAATCCAATTGGCAAAATCAGAGGAGTCAAATCGCCAATTTTCTTGGGGCCCTTTTGTTTGTTTGTTTGTTTGATAGTAAGAGTAATGCACGTTTATTATTGAAACTTTATAAAATATAGAGAAACAGGAAAAGCCACTTCCCAGTACATCACTGTTAATATTTTAGGGAGATAAATCCTTTAAATACTGTGTATATGTGATAAATGTTTAATAATTAATAGGTATTATACTTTAAATACTAATTTGTAATATCCATTTTTCTTTGACGATATAGCACAAACACCTTACTGTCTCATTAAATAGCCTTTTAAAATGTGGTTTTCTAAGGAGCTGGCTTAAAAACAGTTGTTCTACTCGAATTTTCTTAGAGCAGTCTACTTTCATGGCACAATCAAGAGGAAGACACAGAGATTCCCACAGACCTGACATGTGCACAGCCTCCCCTATTGTCACCATCCTCACGAGGTGGCACATCTGTGAGAACCTACCTGGTCACAGCATTGCCACCCACAGTCCCATGTTTTACACGAGGGTTCACTCCTAGGAGCTAGCTTTTTAAAGTCGGTTTTCCTTCTTCTGCGGTAGAAAAACAAAGGTGTCGTAAGGCTGGAGGAAATCAAGGATCCAAACATCAAACTGGTGTACACGCTGATGGTCCCCAAGGCCACGGTAAAAGACAGTGGAGATTACGAATGTGTTGCCCGCCAGGCGAAGAGGGAGGTCAAAGAAATGAAGAAAGTCACCATTTCTGTCCATGGTACATTCTACTTTCTAACATGTCAGCAACCGTGCTGCTCGGGACTCACTGTGCAGTAATCGTTGTTTAATGGCAACTCTTCCCTTGAAGATCCAGCTAATCCAGCCCCGGGCCCTTGTCAGAAACCATCCGTAGAGACAAAGGGCAGTCCTCTACTTCCAGCATGAGGATGTCCAGAAAGGCCAAGGTCTGCTCACCTTGACCAGCGAGTGCTCGTCTCCGCTCTAGCTGCTCTTCCAACCTGTGATGTTCTGGGTGGTTCCTGGTCCTCCTGACAAACAGGGAGCAAGGGGCCAGCCTGCTGTTTACTTCACCACTCACTGGAGTCCGGGACATCTTGAACACTGAAGTATTTCCCGTGGACAGGACTTACTGATCCAAAGATGCCTCTGTCTGCCTATGGAACAGAAAGACAGAGAACCAGGGGGTCTGGGTGAGAGCCAAGGCAAACGAGTGCAGTGGAGCCCAGGGTCTGGCCCAGCGCGGGTGCTGAGTGCTCCCACCGGGGAGGGCCCTACCCTCCTCTCTCCTGTCCTCTTGGGGCCCCTTTTGCAGGATGTGGCCTGAGAAGCAGAATTAGCATCCTTATACTATTCTTCCAACTGCCTGAAATAGCCATGAGACAAATTCTTTTTTTTAATTATTAATTTTGATGGGGTGACATTGATAAATCAGGCTACATATGTTCAAAGAAAACATCTCTAGGTTATTTTGACATTTGATTATGCTGCATTCCCATCACCCAAAGTTCAATTGTCTTCCGTCACCTTCTAACTGTTTTTTTTTGTGCCCCTCCCTTCCCCCCCACATACTCTTGTCCATGTGGGACTGGGTTTTAGAGTGAGAAGGGTCGTGGGCATCATTTAATTGGCTGCTAGACAAAGAATTGTCTTTTATGGAAGCTTGCCAGGACTTCTCGGCTTGTGACATCAGACATTCCTTTGCAGTTGGTCATCTGCTGCGAACCCTGAAACAGACTTACTGGCAGGTCAAAGAAATGAAACCTAAGATTCCTGACTATTTGGTATATAAAAAAAGGAAAGATGGATAAAGCGTCGACCTGGAAATGCTGAGGTCGCCAGTTCGAAACCCTGGGCTTGCCTGGTCAAGGCACATATGGGAGTTGATGCTTCCAGCTCCTCCCCCCTTCTCTCTCTCTGTTTCTCTCTCTCCCTCGCTCTCTCCTCTCTAAAAATGAATAAATAAAATTTAAAAAATAAAGGAAAGAGCTGACCAGGCGGTGGCACAGTGGATAGAGTGTCAGACTGGGATGCGGAAGGACCCAGGTTTGAGACCCCAGGGTTGCCAGCTTGAGCGCGAGCTCATCTGGCTTGAGCAAAAAGCTCACTAGCATGGACCCAAGGTCACTGGCTCAAGCAAGGGGTTACTCAGTCTGCTGAAGGCCCGCAGTCATGGCACATATGAGAAAGCAATCAATGAACAACTAAGGTGTCGCAACGAAAAACTGATGATTGATGCTTCTCATCTCTCTTTGTTCCTGTCTGTCTGTCCCTATCTATCCCTCTATATGACTCTCTCTCTGTCCCTGTAAAAAAATAAAAAATTTAAATTTTTTAAAAAAAGGAAAGAGAGTGTTTTCTAGAGAGGCTTCAAGGAAAAAGGGATGGAGGTTATTATCTTCTGTAACTTCTTTCTGCTGAGTAGGGGCAGTGAGGGGTTATTGCCTCTCTAAGGATTACTCTCAGTGAGGGGTAGAGAGATGCAGTGATGGCTTCTTGTTGGATAGGGGTGTATTTATAGGGTTTCAGATTTTTCTGTTTCGTGAGGGCAGGTTTCAGGGTTGGTGTGTAGGGTTAGGTAGATTTTTCCAATTTTCTGACTGGCAAAGGTCTGCATATGGTTCTATAAGAAATTAGTGAACAAACATAAGAGGTAGGGTCCAAAAGTTAGAATAATAAATAGGAGAGTGAGAGGACCAATGAAAGGCAATAGTCAAGACACCTAGTTTGTGTGAAACCACTGATTCCATGACTCGGTTTGTTTTTTATGAATTCGCTGGGCTTCAGAGAGAGAGACAGAGGGAATAAGACAGGGAAGTGGCCAGTCCCCCTGCCCCTAGACCTATTTTAATAGAATATTTTAAAGCAAAAAGAAGAATAATTACCTGTATAGTTTGTTTAGTCCTTAGATTGACGGGTAGTGTATTAGGAACTGGAAGAGGCTCATGTGGTGGAATTAGGTTGATATTTGGGGTGAGGTTGATTAGGGCACAGGTTTATGTCCAATTAGTAGGGAGACACATGTAGGTGTTGGTCCCACAGAAGTAGAAAGCCCTGATTGGGTGATACAGAATGAGAGTTGGATAGAGACTTGATGGACAAGGGGTTGGTTTTGTTTTTCTGTTTCTGAACTCCAGATGGTCAGAGTGGAGAAAAGAGCCATCCTAATAAGTGGGGAGAGTAGAGAATTGTTAGCTAGGGTGACTAATTAAACATTCTTCAAAAACCAGTTTTCTGACTGTTCAAATTCTTTTTTCTTGGTACAAACCTCCTACAACCTGCAAAAACCTTCTACAACTTACATAAACCCTCAGCTTTCATAAACTTTCTTATCCAGAAATAACTGGCTTTCATAACAACTTGCTTTTCCTTTTTCTTTCAAAAGTATTTCCATACCTTATACCTTCTATTATCAAAACCATACAATTCCTTTCTAGTCAGAACTCTTGATTTAAAAATATTTAACCTTTAGTAATAATTAAGTTGACTTTTTAACCCTAGTTTCCCTTTTCCCAAAGTATGATTAAAAGAGTCCTTAGCTTTTTTATATATTCGCCATACATAGAACAATCAGCTTCTGGTTTGTGGTTGAAGTAAGGCATGCTGTTTTTCAACAGCAGTGGGATTTGTCAGGATCACGGTGTGTGGACCTGTCCATGTGAAAGTCAGTCCTTGGGTGATGTACTGGAAGCGCCTCTTGGATAGTCTTTGAACAGTTTGTTGAGTAACGTGTAAATCCTGCAAGTACTTAGGAAAAGGGTGGTTACATTTCTACACTTTGCAGCTACAGTTTAAGTCCTAGTGACCATTGCTTCTAGCTGGAATTAGCAGCAGGTCCCAGCCTACAATAGGCATGGGGCATTGAGACAAGAGGAATAAAGCAACAAAATCAGACTGTCAATACCCACAGTAGAAATCTTTGAGGGATAAATAAAACTCAAATATTCAGGCAAGGCATAATAGATGGCCCTTGTGTTCACAAGAAATGAGATCAGTTTATCTGCTACTTGGAAGAAATACCTTAGGCTCATGAACTGTGTCCTTGTGCCTTCAGTGGCAGTTCTCAGCATGCTGGGCAAGGTCAGGTCACAGGTAGCTGGAACAGGGCTAGAAGAGACTGAACCCTCCCTCCATGGAGCAAGGGGGCAGCTTACCTTCTTGTGTCCCTCTTTCTACAGCAAAGATGTGTCCTTTGGTGGGGTTGAGAAGCCTCACAGACTTCAGTTCGATGGCCTTTCTTTCCACTCTGGAGCAGGGCCCTGATGGAATTCTATGAAGCCCTTTAGGGCACTGGAGCTTTTAAGAGTGTATGCCAAAAGCTGGTATTTCCTGACTTCTTTTGGGCCTTATTTGCCTTTTCTGTTACTCCTTTGGCCATTATAGACCTTAAAAACCATGCTCAGATCTCACTGAGGGGCTTGACTAAGAGCAAAATTGGGAATCCAGTGTCTAAAGAAACCTATTAGACTGAAGAAAGAGAAGGATTTGATCTGTGATGGTAGATGGTTGGAGACTGTGGAGGGTCTGAGTTAGATTTAGGGTGAGACTTCAGGTGGTGGGGGTTAAGGCGATGCCCAGATAGACTGGACTGAGAGTGAAGTTGAGCCTTAGCAGAGAAGACATGATATCCCTTCATGGCAAGGAAGTTAAGAAGGGTGGCAGTGTGTCTCCTTGAGGCAGGCAGGGAGGGGCTGTAGAGGAGTAGGTTATTTACATATTGTAAGAGAGTACTAGTTTTGATATTGCATGCTGCTAAATCCTGAGCTAGTGCCTGCCCAAACAAGTGAGGGCTGTTTTTGAACCCTTGGGGTAGGACAGTTCATGTAAGTTGTTGGGCTGCATTAGTGTCCACGTCAGTCCAAGTAAAGGTAAACAGAAAGTAAGAGTCAGGGTGTAGAGGAATGGTAAAGAAGGCATTCTTGAGGTCTAGGATTGTGAAGTGAGTGGTGTTTGAGGGAATGTGTGACAATAATCTGTAGAGATTAGGGACTACTGGATGGAGGGGAACTATCACCTCATTGATTAGGTGTAAGTCTTGTATGAGGTGATAAGTTTGATAACCTGAAGGTTTTCAAACAGGAAGGATGGGGGTATTGCAGGTAGAGTCTGTGGGGATGAGTAAGCCTTGATTTAAGATTTTCTGACAAAGAGACAAAACAGATTACCTACTCACACAGTTTAATAGACAACTCTGCCTTTTTAAGTTTTTCAAGATGGTAAGGAGTTGTCAGAACAGAGGGGAGCAAGAGAGGGAGCAGACAGATGGACAGTGTGAACAGCTAGATGGAAAGAAGGAGAGTCAGAATCTGCAAGAGGGGGAAGAGGTGGAAGTTGAAGTACTTGTGGTGGTGCCACGTGGTCAGAGAAATTAAAAAGTTTAGAGCTCTGAGGAAAGGGGAAGGGATGAAGGGGAGTGGAAGGCACAGTCACAATCTTTGAAGAGGGGGAGGGGGTCAAAGAGGAGAGAGGCAGAGCTGCTGCAGCCGGTGAGGAAGGGGAAGGGGATGAAGGAGAGACAGGCATTTACAAGTGAATGAGAAACAAGATTCGCGAAGGGAGGGGTTTTCTGGAGGGAAGAGACTCGAGCGACAGAGATTTGCAGAAGGACCAGAGAGGGGTACTGAGAGAGGGGCGCCCCTGGGGGTCAGGCAGGAAGGGGAGAGAGTTGGGAGACCGCGGAGAAGGAAAGATTAGGAGCGGAGGTTTTAGGTGAGGTTTCTTTGGCCAAAAAAGGCCTGCATGTAGAACAGGCGGCACAGAGATTAAGGACGGGAGTGAAGGGAGAAGGAAGCCTGCACATAAGGAATTTCTGAGGCTTTCCCAGTCCGGTGGCAGAAATTATCTAGGTCCCAGAGGATGTTAATATCAAAAGTTCCATTTTTGGGCCAGCGGGAGCCATTATCTAGTCTGTACTGAGGCCATGCCGTGTTACAGAGAGACCGAATTTGGTGAGGTTTTTAAGAGGCATCCCAAAGGAGTAGTGTCTGAGGTCTGAGATTGGGAGGAGCCCATGTGGGCGGAGAATAGAGAAAGAGAAGAGCATCCTCTGACTCTTTCAACTATCCTTTATACTGAACGTGGAAAATGAGAAGGCCAATTGTCACCGGGAATCTCGCTTTCAAAAGAGAGTGGAGCAACCTGGCTTTCAAAAGAGAGTGGAGCGCCTAGACTTTCAGGAAAGCCCGGTTACAGGCTGCCCAGAGTAGAGACCTCCCAATCAGTGACCCTGAGAGGAAGAGAGAGTGAAGGTGAGGGAAGGAGAGGAGCCTACTGGAGATTGGGAAAGAGCAGAAATTCCTTAACTTCTGGTGCAGCAGGGGGTTCGAGACAGGATTGAGTAGCCGGCCAATCAACCTACGTTCACACAGCCAAACAGAATCAGTGAGTTAGCCCTGAACGAGCTGCCGCTGCCCACTGCTTCCCTGGTAGTAGTAAGTTTGGCTGGTGAAGGGGATCGTCCAGGTGTCCGGTACCCTGTCCCGGGTTTCAGCTCCAAATGTTAGAATCCATGGGAGTCCAAAAAGACCTGAGTAACAGGCTTTATTGAAAGAAGAGAGGAACCCTGCCGGGCTGACTTGTAAGGGACAGTTTCATGCCAGGCACAGCCTGGGACCAGGTTTTAAGGATTTTGGAGAGGGGGAGTGAGAAGGGTCGTGAGCATCATTTAATTGGCTGCTGGACAAAGGATTATCTTTTATGGAAGTTTGCCAGGACTTCTCAGCTTGTGATGTCAGACATTCCTTTGCGGTTAGTCATCTGCTGCGAGCCCTGAAACAGACTTACTGGCAGGTCAAAGAAATGAAACCTAAGACACATAAGTTCACATTCATTGGTCATGTGATTCCTTTGTTGTTAATTACATGATTTCAGGATGGGAGGGGGATTACAGGATGCCAGAGGATAAGCATTTGTAAATCGCCCATTAAAGAGAAAGAAAGGAGAAAAGGAAAGGGCTACTCAAGTCTCCCTTCCCCCCCTATATTCCTGGCTGTTTTACCTTCTTTCACCCAAGTAAATAGAAGGAAGGGGGCCCAAACCTCCTTCCTCCTTCTATTCAAAACCTTCTAAGTATGAAAACCTCTTTATTTATTTATAACAGCCCTTTCTAAGCTGGACTGTAATCGGCCATCTTGAGATTTTGTAAATTACACAAAAAAATTATCTTTACAAACTCTCTCTGAATGCTTGGCCTAAATTATAAAATATCCTTGAAGCCTCTTATTTAAAGGGGGGGGGTCTTCTTCCTCATTTCCCCCTTTGAGACCCCCAGATCTTTATTTATTTTATTAGAGTCTCACCTTCATCTGGCTAAGTGATATTGCCCTATGACAGCATATTTTAAAATCTGTTGGCTGTCATCAGAGGAGCAGGGGTTGCTACATTTGGCCCAGCCCTAGTGGGAACTAGTTCCTTGGTATCTCACAGCTATTTGTCCCCCATTAGAGTTTCCCCACATACATAGCAAAAGGTGACATTTAGGGAATGGGCTATTCCTTGGCATTCATAGATACACAGTTCACAGTCCTAGTTTCCCTCCCTTCTCTGAGTCCAATTAAAAGGAGCGCCCTGATGGAATTCCTCAAATTCCACCGTGTGTGGACCAGCCAGCTCTCGGTTTGTGGCTGGAACAGGGCATGTTGTCCTTCTCAGAGTCAACTTACAAAGACTGGTAGGGTCAGTCTCTGCTGTCCATGAGAGCATTTTCCACTGGGGCTGTAGGCTTCAGCCGGCTGAGGTGAATCCAGGTGGATATGCCTTCTACCTTGGCAGCACTGGCAGTGGTCAGGATCACAGTGTCGGGTCTCTTCCACCTGGGTTGGAGTGGAGCTGGATTCCAATCCTTGACCCACACTTGGTTTCCTGGAGAGAAAGAATGCACAGGGGCAAACAGACTAATCAGAGCCCTATCTAGTATCCACTTGGATATGGTACCAGCCACCTGGCCTAAAACTTCTAATTGTCTATGTTGTTCTGTTTCTCCTAATTCTCAGGGAGTCACTGGCAAATTATGTAATACTGGAGGAGGCCTATTGTATAATAATACCTCATAAGGTGAATACTCAGTGTTCTTGGAGGGTGTACACTGAATTTGTTTAAAAGTGTATAAACAATATTTTTTTTTCTGAAGCTGGAAACGGGGAGAGACAGTCAAACAGACTCCCGCATGCGCCTGACCGGGATCCACCCAGCACGCCCACCAGGGGCGACGCTCTGCCCACCAGGGGGCGATGCTCTGCCCCTCTGGGGCGTCGCTCTGCCACAACCAGAGCCACTCTAGCGCCTGGGGCAGAGGCCAAGGAGCCATCCCCAGCGCCCGGGCCATCTTTGCTCCAATGGAGCCTTGGCTGCGGGAGGGGAAGAGAGAGATAGAGAGGAAGGGGGGGTGGAGAAGCAAATGGGCGCTTCTCCTATGTGCCCTGGCCGGGAATCGAACCCGGGTCCCCCGCACACCAGGCCGACGCTCTACCGCTGAGCCAACCGGCCAGGGCCTAAAAGTGTATAAACAATATTAATGGCAATGCTTACACCTACTTAAGACCTGTTTCCTGACATAATTTGCTAAGCCCTAACTTCAGAGTCCTATTCATGCGTTCCATCTTCCCCAAGCTCTGAGGCCTGGATGCTGCGTGAGCTTCCAGGTGATATCCAATGCTTGAGCTGTTTGTTCCTTGTACTACATTAGCCACAAAGGCTGGGCCGTTGTTGGAGCCTATCTGGAGTGGCAGTCCAAACCTAGGAATAATTTCTCTGAGCAATGCTTTTGTTATTTCTCTAGCTTTTCCAGTCCGGGTGGGGTAGGCTTCTACCCATCCTGAATAGGTGCATACTAACACCAACATGTACTGGCATCCTTGACTTTTGGGCATTTCAGTAAAGTCCACTTGTACATCCTCAAAGAGGGCTGCCCCATAGGACTGGACACCCGGAGGCACTGAAGGTCCTTGTTTTGCATTATTCTGAGACACACAGCACAAAGGGCTTTGCTAGGTTAAGAAGACCTGACACAGGGGCAACTTGTAACTCCTTTTTAAGAGTCCAAAAAGCACAGTCCTGTTCTGGCCCCCAGTCCATGGGCTCTTCCCCCCCGCTTTGTGACTTCATAGAGGGGCTTGGCCAGTACTGCCAAGTTGTGGGTCCACAAACAACAGAATCCTACTGCACCTAGGAACTCTCTAACTTGTCTCCTAGGAGTGGGGACTGGGATGCTCTGAATAACCTGTTTCCGTTCTACTCCTAGCCTCCGCAGCCCCTGCGGGAGAATGAATCCTAAGTATTTTACTTGCCTTTTGCAGATCTGGGCCTTCTTCCTCGATACCTTATATCCATTCTTCTTTAGACGACATAGAAGCACGTTCGTTCCTAGAGCACATCCTTGTAAAGTCTCATGACCTAGCAACAAATCATCTATGTACTGAAGGAGAACACACCTGATATCCTGTGCAGGAAACCTCTGGAGGTCCCAAGCAAGGGCCTCCCCAAAGATGGTAGGGGAGTTCTTGTACCCTTGTTGGAGCCTAGTCCAGATATACTGCACCTTTGCCCCTGTGGCTGGGTCCTCCCATTGGAAAGCAAACAACTCCCGGCTTTCAGTCTTATAATAAAGAAGGCATCTTTTAAATTCAGGCAAGTGAACCATGAGACTTGAGCAGGGAGGAGGCTTAGGAGGGTGTAAGGATTTGGCACCGTTGAGTGTAGAGTCACTGCTGCCTCATTTACAAGCCTTAAGTCCTGTACTAGCCAATAATCATTATTCCCCGGTTAACAGGCATTGCCCCAGGCTTTAACCCTATCTGCACTGGCACTTGGTTTATTGCCAACCCCGGGGGATTTTCTTCAGCCCAGGCTCCAGAGTAGTTTTGAATTAGTTTTTGGTTCGGCAGCTACCCAGACTCGGTGTCAAAAATCCTCCATTCCTCCTCTCTAGGAACAGTTAGTTAAGACAAGCCTAGGCTTAGATACCTACAAGCCCAGCTGACCATTGTCAACAAAGGATATAGAGTAGCTCTTAATTTGCTCAGCAGATCACATCCTAGCAAGGGCACTGGACAGTCAGGCATGTATAAGAATTGATGCTTAATTTCATGACCTCCTATTGTACATTTATGGGCAGACAGAACACCTGCTCGGCTTGTTTTCCGGTGACTCCTACACTCTCCACCCTAGAGAGTGGCACTACTGGCCGAGTCACCACCGAATGTTCAGCCCCTGTACCAATCAGGAAGTTCAGCTTCTGGCCCCCTACCACCATACAGACCATAGACTCAGTGGGGGCCCCTGAGTCTACTCACCCTCAGTCCAAGAGGGACTCCCCTGCTATGTTAAACAGTGTGTCTTCCCCTTGGGAGATGGCTGGCAGGCACGCCTCCCCCTTGATCCTATTGGGACATTAATTTTTCCAATGACCGTTTCCCTGGCAGATGGCACACTGATCATATAGCAGAGGAACTCAGCCTGACTGCCTTTTCTTGTCCTTGCCTCTGCCACTTTGTTGATATTAGTAGCCTTCTAGCCTCCCTTCCGCAGGCCTTGGAGGAGAGCCTGTCTATATCTCCTCAGCCGTCCTAAGCCCTCCTCTTCATTTGGGCCCCACTTAGGATCCTCTCCTGGCATCTGGCCCCTTGCAAATTCCTGGGAATTCTGGTGTTCCTCAGAAGTATTCTCCTCTAGCCATTTAATTGCTGCTTATATTATTCGGCGCCTTTCCTCGTATTGAACAGAGTGAGGAGTAATTGATAGCAATCTGCCCATGTAGGATTGTGGGTCTGAAATATGGATTGCATTGAATCTATTAGAGCCTGAGGCTTTTCTGTATACGAGGAGGTGTGGTGCTTCCAATTGAGAAGCTCTGTGGTGGTGAATGGTTGATACACCAGCACCTGCCATTCTACTATATTCTCCTGCTCATTTATTACTGTACTTCTTACTTCTCTCAGAGGCATCTGCATACCAGGCATTGTATTGTTTGGTGTTTTTTTTTTAACTTTTAGTACTTTTTTTTATTTATTCATTTTAGAGAGGAGAGAGGGAGAGAGAGAGGAGGAGCAGGAAGCATCAACTCCATATGTGCCTTGACCAGACAAGTGCAGGGTTTTGAACCGGCGACCTCAGCATTCCAGGTCGATGCTTTATCCACTGCACCACCAAAGGCCAGGCCAGGAATTGTGTTTGAGCGTAACCTCCCAGCTAGGGGAGGAGAGCCAGGACCCAATTCTGACTGAGCAGTGGGAGTTACCTCCAACTCCGGTGAGCTTATGCTGGGACTTGATAAATCTGGCAGTGACGGGCCTGATTCAGAGGCAGTCTCTGGGGTGGACAGAGAGTCCGGTATGGAAGGATAAAACCTTGCGGGCATGTGAGGTGGGGGAGCCAGAGCTTCTGCTTCTTCTGGCTCGCTAGAGGTTAAAATTTCTGGCACCAGCGGCTGCAGCGGCTCTCTGGGTCTGGTGGAACGCTTTCCTGCCTTAGTTAGCTACCAGTACTGTCGAAACCTGACCTCTAAGTCAAGTGGGTGGGTGCGGAACCAACGTAAGCCAGTGTCTATATAGGGAAACTGATCAGGGCGGCCTGGGTCTCCAGTGACGACCTGCCACACCTTCTGTACAACAGACCTATCCAAGCTTCCTTCTGCCAGCCAACCTACCCCAAAAGCTGGCATTCTACTTCACAAAAGTTTCTCAATTTTTTTTTTTTTTATTTATTCATTTTAGAAAGGAGAGAGAGAGGGAGAGAAGAGAGAGACAGAGAGAGAGAAGGGGGAGGAGCAGGAAGCATCAACTCCCATATGTGCCTTGACCAGGCAAGCCCAGGGTTTCGAACCGGCGACCTCAGCATTTCCAGGTCGACGCTTTATACACTGCACCACCACAGGTCAGGCCAAAAGTTTCTCAATTTTCATAGGGACATAGTAACTTCATAATCCCCTGAGAACCTCCCATGCCTCCCATGACAGACAACAATCACACCACACGAAGGATATGGGAAAGGGTAGGGGAAATTTGGAGGGGACGCCACTCGTTTCAGTCTGTCACTGGCCGCTCCCCTCGCAGGAACAGCGGGTCCTCTTGGCTTATGGCAGGCTGATATAAACCATCAGCACGCAATTCTGCCTCCTAGCTGTATGAGATACCCTATGAAACTGCGGTTCAGGACCCAACACTTGCTTCGGCCCTGTGGGAGAGAGTCGGAACCCTCTCCTGGTGTCTGACTCGTTCACTCCACGCTCACCCTCTTCCACACAACCTCCCACACACCAGTACAGGGCAACAAGTCACCGCTCTTAACACGTGGAGATCCTTCTCCACACCTGTAAAGAGTACACAGTTGCCGCTTCTAACCTATGGAGGGCGATTAGTGTCTCTTTGGAGGGTGATCAGGCCTGCCTTCTGCCCGGTGGGGCAGGGCCTCAGCTAGCTTCCCTTGCCCGGCATACCTTACCGTGCTTTAGATGCGTCCCCGTTCTCATTCCTCTGTTATCTGACTGTTGCTGGGACCGACAGATGGGAACTCTTTTCTCCGCCCTGTGAGGTGTCCATATGGGGAAAATGCCCGGTGCGTACTCAGTGGTTGCACCTCCAGGACAGTTTGGGAGTCCCCAGTGGGGTACCCGAAGTCCGCCAAATGCAGGGGTCTTTTCCTCCACACTTCCCGGCCAACACACCAAAATCTGTTGCAGGAGAGCAAAACCTCGGAGGATTGACACTCAGATAACTTATAAGAGGAAAAAGAGAATTTTATTAAGCCAGCAGAACATGTGGGACATAGCTCCAAAGACACGTGCTCCCCAAAATTAGATTTCTTACATCTTGTATACCCACTATAGAACATAAGTTCACATTCATGAGTCACGTGATTCCTTTGCAATTAATTACATGATTTCAGGATGGGAGGGGGATTACAGGATGCCAGAGGATAAGCATTTGTAAATCGCCCATTAAGGAGAAAGAAAGGGGAAAAGGAAAGGGCTACTCAATTCTCCCTTCTCCCCTATATTCCTGGCTGTTTTACCTTCTTTCACCCAAGTGAATAGAAGGAAGGGGGTCCAAGCCTCCTTCTTCCTTCTATTCAAAACCTTTTAAGTATGAAAACCTCTTTATTTACATTATAACAGTCCTTCTTAAGCAGGAATATAATTGGCCATCTTGAGATTTTGTAAATTACACAAAAAAAATCATAGTTACAAACTCTCCCTGAACGCTTGGCCTAATTTATAAAATATCCTTGAAGCCTCTAATTTAAAGGGGGGTCTTTTTCCTCATTATCACCTGTTGAATTACTAGCTGGCTCAAAGAAAAATACATCTGCGCATTTTAAGTTTCATCAGATGTCAAATTTCAATCCAAAAGGTTTATATAATTTCACGCACTTAACAATGTGTGTTAGTGTCTGTTTCTTTCTTTTTTTTTTCCAAGTGAGAGGAGAGGAGATAGAGAGACAGACTCTGCCTGCACCCCTGACCAGGATCCACCCAGTCTGGGGCTAATGCTCTGCCCATCTGGGGCCATGCTTGCAACTGAGCTATTTTTAGCACCCGAGGAGGTGGCTCCACAGAGTCATCCTCAGCACCCAGGACTGATGCACTCGGACCACTTGAGCCACGGCTTCGGCAGGAGAAGAGAGAGAGAGAAGGGGGAAGGGGAGGGGTGGAGAAGCAGATGGTCACTTCTCCTTTGTGCCCTAACTGGGAATTGATCTTGGGACATCCACGTGCCAAGCCAACGCTCTATCACTGAACAAACCGGCTAGGGCCATGTCTGTTTCTCTACATCTTTGCTACCATTGGGTAATATCACATTTTTAAAGTTTTGCTCATCTGTTATGTTGTTTGGATTTTGCCTTCTCTGGAGTAAATTTGAGTAAGTGCACAAATGTTTATTGGTCTTTTGTACAAACTTTGTATTTTCATCCTTTTTTCCAGACCACCCTCTTTCTTTCACTCATTTTCCCAGTCTCCTTCCTGGTCTCTTGATAATTTATTCCTTTTCACTCTACCCTCTTCAGGTTTTCAGAATAATATGTGTAAAGCCAGTAGGCGCGGCCACCATCACAGCCGCCTGGCCTGTGCAGGTTCACATTTGATTCGGACAAATGGTAATGAAACAACGGAGGCAAGAACTGGTGGGCCGCCTGACCTGTGGTGGCGCAGTGGGATAAAGCGTCGACCTGGAACACTGAGGTTGCCGGTTCAAAACCCTGGGCTTGCCTGGTCAAGGCACATATGGGAGTTGATGCTTCCTGCTCCTCCCCCTTCTCTCTCTCTCCCCTCTCTCTAAAAATCAATTAAAAAATCAATAAAAAAAAAAAAAAAACTGGTGGGCCATTACCTTTTTTTTATTTTATTTATTCATTTTAGAGAGGAGAGAGAGAGAGGAGAGAGAGACAGAGAGAGAGAAGGGGGGGAGGAGCTGGAAGCATCAACTCCCATATGTGCCTTGACCAGGCAAGCCCAGGGTTTTGAACCAGTGACCTCAGCATTTCCAGGTCAACACTTTATCCACTGCACCACCACAGGTCAGGCAGAGCCATTACCTTTAATCCTAGCTCTCACCCGGCAGGCAAGAAATACACAGTGGGAAAACACTTCCCTTTCCATTCAGGGCTCCCAAAGCCACTGACTTATCCGAGTTTCCTAGAATCAAAGGTTCCTACCTCACCAGCCTTATTCACCTCTGTTCCCCATCTCCTTCTCTTGTTGTAAGGTACCAAAAGCTACAGAATTAATATTAATATTTTAGGAAGCTTAAAGAACATTTTATTAATTTGGGCTAGGCGTGAAGAGAGATTTTGTGAAAATGATTTTTGTACTTCTGTGATTAGTTAGCATCAAAACCAGAATGGGCCTGACCTGTGGTGGCGCAGTGGATAAAGCGTAGACCTGGAGATGCTGGGGTCGCCGGTTCAAAACCTGCACTTGTCTGGTCAAGGCACATATGGGAGTTGATGCTTCCTGCTCCTCCCCCCTTTCTCTCTCTCTCTCTCTCTCCTCTTTAAAAATGAATAATAATAAAAAAAAACCCAGAATGGCCCTGGCCTGTTGGCTCAGTGGTAGAGCATCGGCCTGGCATGCAGGAGTCCTGGGTTCGATTCCCGGCCAGGGCACACAGGAGAGGTGCCCATCTGCTTCTCCACCCCTCCTCCTCTCCTTCCTCTCTGTCTCTCTCTTCCCCTCCTGGAGCCGAGGGGCGCTGAGGATGGCTGGGCGCTGAGGATGGCTCTATGGCCTCTGCCTCAGGTGCTAGAATGGCTCTGGTTGCAACAGAGCAATGCCCCAGATGGGCAGAGCATCGCCCCCTGGTGGTCATGCCAGGTGGATCCCGGTCGGGCGCATGCAGGAGTCTGACTGCCTCCCCATTTCCAACTTCAGGAAAAAAAAATACAAAAACAAAACCAGAATGGCCAATAGCATTGTATTGTAAATGCAGAGAGAAAGGAGAGTTGGATTCTCTGACCTTCCTCCACACCTATAAGGAAGTGAGTAAATAGCTAGCCAGGTGCAGGAAGAGAAAGATTAAATTAAACCTTTTCTTATATTGATGGGCCATTTATGGGCATTTGTCCCCATGGAAACTACCCCTCCCCTCTTGAAAGCGTGTATTAATGTATATATCTCTGAATAAAGGAATGGCAGGTGAACACTAGAAAATATAGGAATATCTTTTAATTGTAGAGTAACATTTTTACTATTGTGTTACCTTGTAAGTTTTAATGTATAGAAACGTGTGTGGGTTTTTTTTTTTTACAGAGACAGAGAGAGAGTCAGAGAAAGGGATAGACAGGAACAGACAGACAGGAACGGAGAGATGAGAAGCATCAATCATTAGTTTTTTGTTGCACATTGTGACACCTTAGTTGTTCATTGATTGCTTTCTCATATGTGCCTTGACCGCGGGCCTTTAGCAGACTGAGTAACCTCTTGCTCGAGCCAGCGACCTTTGACCCAAGCTAGTGAGCTTTTGCTCAAACCAGATGAGCCTGTGCTCAAGGCTGGCGACCTTGGGGTCTCGAACCTGGGTCCTCGGCATCCCAGTTCGACGCTCTATGCACTATGCCACCGCCTGGTCAGGCTGTAGAAACGTTTTTTATGAATCCTATAGATGAATGTTATAAGCTTGCTAATGAATTGTGTCCCATCCCTCCTTCATCCTTTTCCCACCTGTGTAGGTGAAAAACAAAGGTTATAAGCTTGTGCTGTGATGTCAGGCATTTTCCCCACCCATGTATAATTAAGGGTATATAACCAGCCCCTAGAATATTAATCAGACACACGATTTGGGACTGCTGCCCCGTGTAAGATATATGTGGCTGGCATATTTAATAAATTTCCTCCTTTAATAGAACTTTTCAAATTTTATCTGGATTTGGTGTCTCCACGAAAACCCATGGAATTGAGGATTGGGTACTTTACAACACTCTCTGCACAAACTGGCTTCTCCTTCAGCATTCTGCTATCTTGGCTGCTTCTCCTCCCCTCCACGTGGTCTTTCTCTACTCTCCTCTCTAATGCTAATCTCAGGAACTGAGAGAGAGCAAGCTCCCGGACTGCCCCATCTTATAGTGTAGAAATCAAAAACCTTTAATCCAATATACAAACAAGGAAGTCTCTGATACAAAGTCACTTAGGGTGGGAAAGGCTTAGTCTTAAAACTAAGCCTTAGGCTATAACAACCGTGCCTGCTTGCAGCCTCTCCCCAAAACCCAATGCAAACTATAAGTGAACAAACATATATATCATATTTACAAATTTATTTGACCAACAATATGTCTCACAAGAAAGTCTGGCCTGACCAGGTGGTGGTGCAGTGGATAGAGCATCGGACTGGGATGAGGAGGACCAAGGTTCAAAACCTCAAAGTTGCCGGCTTGAATGTGGGCTCATCAGGCTTGAGCGGGGGTTCATGAGCTGGAGTGCGGGGTTGCTGGCTTGAGCGTGGGATCATAGACATAGTTGCTGACTTGAGCCCAAGGTCACTGGCTTGAAGCCCAAGGTCACTAGCTTGAGCCCAAGGTCGCTGGCTTAAGCAAGGAGTCACTCAGTCTGCTGTAGCCCCTCGGGTCAAGGCACATATGAGAAAGCAATCAATGAACAATTAAGAAGACTAAGGAGCCACAACAAAAAATTGATGCTTCTCCTTTCTCTTCCTTCCTGCCTGTCTGTCCCTATCTATCCCTCTCTCTGTCTCTCTCTCTCTCTGTCTCTGTCACAAAAAAATAAAATCTTTTCACAGTGGGTTACCACTCAACACATGTCAGTGACCTCACTCATACCTACAGCTTACAGGATCAATAACCTATACTCTTTAGTCCGGTTTGGAAAGTCCTTTGTAATCTGGTTCCCACCTGCCCCAAATGCCCATTAACTAAGCATTTACTACATGCAGGTACCCTGGGGATGCTGGGGAGCCACTGGTGAACAAAGCAGGCAAATGTCTGCTTTCTGCAGCTGCCATTCTAGAGCAGTTTTTCCCAAACTTTTTGTTTCTTTTTTTGAGAGAGGCAGAGAAAGAGAGAGAGAGAGAGAGAGAGAGAGAGAGAGAGAGGAACATTAAGCTGTTCCTGTATGTGCTCTGATGGGGAATTGAACCAGGCAACCTCTGCACTCTAAGAAGACACTCCAACCAATGAAGCTATCTGGCAGGGCTTAATTTTTATTGATTTTTATTTTATTTATTTATTTATTTATTTATTTATTTATTTATTTATTTTTACAGAGACAGAGAGAGAGTCAGAGAGAGGGATAGACAGGGACAGACATGAACGAAGAGATGGGAAGCATCAGTTATCGGTTTTTCATTGTGCATTGCGACATCTTAGTTGTTCATTGATTGCTTTCTCATATGTGCCTTGACCACGGGCCTTCAGCAGACTGAGTAACCCCTTGCTTGAGCCAGCAATCTTAGATCCAAGCTGGTAAGCTTTGCTCAAACCAGATAAGCCTGTGCTCAAGCTGGTGACCTCGGGGTCTCGAACCTGGGTCCTCGGCATCCCAGTCCAATGCTCTATCCACTATGCCACCGCCTGGTCAGGCTTTATTGATTTTTTTTTTAAGATGGTATCTAAGTATTTTATCTTTATTTATTCATTTTTTTTTTAGAAAGGAGAGAGAGAGGGCGAGAGAGAGACAGAAACAGAGAGAGAGAAGGGGGGAGGAGCTGGAAGCATCAACTCCCATATGTGTCTTGACCAGGCAAGCCCAGGGTTTCGAACCGGCAACCTCAGCATTTCCAGGTCGACGCTTTATCCACTGCGCCACCACAGGTCAGGCAGGCTTTATTGATTTTTAGAGACAAAAAGAGGAAGGGAGAGAGAGGGAGAGGGAAGAGAAGCATTTGTTGTTCCACTCAGTTGGGCACTTTTTGGTTGCCTCCTGTGTGTGCCCTAAACAGGGATCAAACCCACAACCTTGTTGTTTCAGGACAATGCTTTTTTTTTTTTTTTTTTTTGACAGACAGAGAGAGTCAGAGAGAAGGACAGATGAGACAGACAGACAGGAAGGGAGAAAGAATGATGCATCAATTCTTCGTTGTGGCATCTTAGTTGTTGATTGCTTGTTCATTGATTGCTTGCTCATATGTGCCTTGACCAGGGGGTTACAGTAGAGCAAGTGACCCCTTGCTCAAGCCAGCTACCTTGGGCTCAAGACTGTGACTTTGGGCTTCAAGCCAGTTACCTTTGGGCTCAACCCAGTGACCATGGGGTCATGTCTATGATCCCACGCTCAAGCCAGCGACTCCTTGCTCAAGCTGGTGATGTTGGGGTTTTGAACCTGGGTCCTCTGCATCTTAGTCCAACGCTCTGTACTCTGTGCCACCACCTAGTCAGGCTCAGGATAATGCTCTTAACCTACTGAGTAACTGGCCAGGGCCTCAAACAGTTTTTCATTATCACCCCTCTAAATGAAAAAATGGAACTACCTTTAATTTAGATGAATCAATTTCAATCCAATTACATTCGATTTCTCCTTAATTATGGATTTTTTTTTTTTTTTTTTTTTTTACAGAGACAGAGAGAGAGAGAGATTCAGAGAGTGGGATAGACAGGGACAGACAGATAGGAATGGAGAAATGAGAAGCATCAATCATTAGTTTTTCATTGCGCATTGCAACACCTTAGTTGTTCATTGATTGCTTTCTCATATGTGCCTTGACCGTGGGCCTTCAGTAGACTGAGTAATCCCTTGCTCGAGCCAGTGACCTTGGGCTCAAGCTGGTGAGCTTTTGCTCAAACCAGATGAGCCTGCGCTCAAGCTGGCGACCTTGGGGTCTCGAACCTGGGTCTTCCACATCCCAGTCTGACGCTCTATCCACTGTGCCACCGCCTGGTAAGGCTAATTATGGAAATTAAATACTTAGTAATAAGATTTTACTTGGGAGGGTTGGCTTTGGAAGGCCACCAGCCATAGTAATATTTGAGGGTTTTTTTTGCATCAGAAGAATTAATTTTGGCCCCCTCAGAAGCCATATCACTCACAATGAGAATGCATGCTCTAAAGGGAGAGCTAAGTGATAAACAAATAAATGAAAAAAATTATATCAGAATCAAGAATGTTACAAAGGAAAGAAGGGAGAGTGGTTGAGGGTGTCACTTGACATCTTGAGCATCTGAACCAGAAAAGCTCTTCCTAGACCAGAAAGACCAGCTTTGTTTTTTTTCTTTTTTCTTTCTTTTTAAAAAATGTTTATTTATTTTTATTTTTGACAGAGACAGAGAGAGAGTCAAAGTGAGGGATAGATAGGGACAAACACGCAGGGAGAGATGAGAAACATCAACTAGTATTTGAGACATTTTAGATGTTCATTGATTGTTTTCTCATATGTGCCTTGACTGGGGGCTCCAGCTGAGCCAATGACACCTTGCTCAAACCAGCGACCTTGGGCTCAAGCCAGTGACCTTGGGCTTCCAGCCAGCAACCTTTGGGCTCAAGGCTGCAACCATGATGTCATGTATATGATCCCAAGCTCAAGCCAGTGACCCCACGCTCAAGCCAGTAAGCCCATGCTCAAGTGAGCGACCCTGGGGTTTCAAACCTGGGTTCTCAGCATCCCAAGTTGGCGCTCTATTCATTGCACCACTGCCTAGTCAAGCAGGGGTACATGTCTTTTCTAAGTAGTGCTTTGAGTTTTTCCAGATAAATACCTAGAAGTGAAATTTCTGTGTCCCTTCTTGTCTCTTGTTATACCTTTACTTAAAAGTCTATTTTGTATGATATAAGTATTGAAGTACTGCTACCCCAGCTCCCCCCCCCCCCATTTGTATGAAATATGTTTTCTCATCCCTCTTTCAGTCTGAGTGCCTTACAATCTGAATTGGGTCTCTTGTAGACACCTTTTTTTTTTTTTAATTTTTAAAATTTTTATTTATTTATTTTTACAGAGACAGAGAATGAGTCAGAGAGAGGGATAGACAGGGACAGACAGGCAGGAACGGAGAGAGATGAGAAGCATCAAACATTAGTTTTTCATTGCGCTTGCAACACCATAGTTGTTCATTGATAGCTTTCTCACATGTGCCTTGACCGCGGGCCTTCAGCAGACTGAGCAACCCCTTGCTGAAGCCCGCGACTTTGGGTCCAAGCTGGTGAGCCTTGCTCAAACCAGATGAGCCCGCACTCAAGCTGGCGACCTCGGGGTCTTGAAACCTGGGTCCTTCCACATCCCAGTCCGATGCTCTATCCACTGCGCCACCGCCTGGTCAGGCGTAGACACCATTTTTAAGGGTCTTGTTTTCTTATCCAGGCAACCACCCTATGCATTTTGACTGGATCATTAATCCATTGACATTTAAAGTAGTTATTAATAGGTATGTTTATTAATACTGTTTTATTATCTATATTTTTATCTTTTTTTCCCTTCTTCCTAAAGAAGGCCTTTTAACATTTTTTCTAATACTGGTTCGGTGATGATAAATCTTAGTTTTTTCTTATCTAGGGTTAAATTTTTTTTTTAATGTAATGGGGTAAACCCTGAGATGCGCCTCTGCTACCTACGGGGCCTGAGTAGCATCACCCAGCTGTTCACACAGCGGACACCTCCGAGGGCAGGGGGCGCTGTAGCGCCCTCGCGGGATGGTGTAGGCTACGGAACCGGAAGTCTCGTTCACCTCTTACTTCCGGTCTCTGGCTCAGACTTGGTCTGCGTGGAGTTTTGCGATGCCTACTGGGGACTTTGAGTGAGTCAAGGGTCGGGAAGAGGGTCCCGGGAGGCTATTTTGGGGGTGTCCTATGGGACCTCGGTGCTCCAAAGGCTGCAGGAGCGGGCATCGCTGGATCAACCCTTTTTCTCCACAAACTTGTCCCCCGCAGTTCGAAGCCCAGCTGGGCGGACCAGGTGGAGGAAGAGGGAGAGGACGGTGAGTACGCCTGGTCGTCCCGCGTCACCGCGGTCAGCTCCCAGCCCGGTCACTGCCGTCTGCTCCAGCCCCGACCTTGGCACCATGGCCAGTCTCTGTCTCGTGCCGTCCTCATCTTGGCCAGGCTATCGCCAATTCCACATGTTCACTAGCCAGCCCCATTTCCTCCCATGCCACCGGCCAAGTCCTCACAGCCGCTCCCCCACTACTGGGGAAAAGTTTTAATAGTCTTCCTCTTGCCTTTGTGTCAGTGCCAGGATGCGTTGGTGACCTGCCCCTGCCTTCATGCCAACGATACCCTGTTCTTGCCATTGTTCGAGTTATTACAGCCAGCTCTGGTGTCACTGCAGGGCTCTCCCAGGGCACTTTCTGGCCTTTTGGTTCTGTGTTTCTCAGTTTCTAGTATGGGAATCATCCCAAAGGTTCCCTTCATTTCAGCTTGGGAACTCCTGCCTCTCCACCTCACTCCTCTCCCCCACACTCCTTCTCACAGACAAATGTGTCACCAGCGAGCTCCTCAAGGGGATCCCTTTGGCCAGTGGTGACACCAGCCCAGATCCTGAGCTACTGCCAGGAGGTGAGTGAGGACCTTCACTCCATCCCTAGGCTGCCTCTCTTCCCTAATTGCATTATCTTCTTGTCCCCATTACGTATTTCCCTCTCCCAGCTCCACTTCCGCCTCCCAAGGAGGTCATAAATGGAAACGTCAAGACAGTGACTGAGTATAAGATAGATGAGGATGGCAAGAAGTTTAAGGTGAGATTGGGTGAGGAGAGAGGGGCACTTGGACCAGGAGGGGTTGGAATATGTTGGGTGGGTTGGTAAGGAAGATCTTCTGGCCCTCATAATATTGAGACACAGGAAGCTCAAACCTCTTCCTCTCCTCCCCACCTACTCTTCTCCTCCCCACCTACTCTTCTCCTCCTCCTCTCTTCCTCCTTGCCTCCTCTCTCCTCCTCTTCCCTCCTCTCCCCTCCTTTCCTCCTCCACCCCTCCTCCCCTTCACCCTACCACCCCTCCTCCCCTTCTCTTCTCCCTTCCCCTCTTCCATTCTTCCCCTTCTCCTCTTCTCCCTCCTCTCCTCCTCTCCTCCTCTCCTCTTCTCCTCTTTTGTTCTCTCCATCTTCTCCTGGCCTCTCCTGTTCTCTCCCATCCAGATTGTCCGCACCTTCAGAATTGAGACCCGGAAGGCCTCAAAGGCTGTTGCAAGGAGGAAGGTAAGACCCTGTTCCCCTGGTCTGTGGGAATTGACCCAGAGGAATTAGGAATTCTTTTTCCCAGAGCCTTTATTTTTAGAAGTGGGATTTAACTGGTATACCTGTTTTATTGGAGGAGAATTGAGGCCTAGGGGTGTTTGTACTCTGTACCAAAAAGTCCAGGGTGGGTGAAGTTGTTTCTTACTCTTCTTGGCTTGTCTACCAGGAGGAATAGAGCCAAGCACTCCCCTGAAGTGATCATAGCAGGAGATATGATCAAAATAGGTAGATCTGGTACAGTTATCTGCTTTGTGCCAGAACTCATGCTGTATGCTTTGTAGGAGTTCTTTAATTTGATTCCTATGGCAACGCAGGGAGGCGGGGAGTATTGGTGGTCCCCACTTTATAGGGGAGAAAGCTGAGGCTCAAGTGATCTATCTAGCCCAAGGCCTCTCTTCTTCTCCTCTCCCCTCTTCTCGAGATCTGGGTAACCACTGCATACCACTGAGCATCACTCACTGGTGGGAGCTGGTGTACCACCTGCATGGCCCCCACAGGCTGTGCAGTTGTTTCCACCTGATCCTCTGTTCTCTCATTTAGAACATAGAACTGAGAGCTGCCCCAGCCTGCAGAAGCTGGCATGAAACTAGGGCCTGGCATGTGCTCAGGAAATAGGAACTCATTGTCACTGCTATGGGGGTGAGATTTAGAGAAGGTGGGAAATGGGATTTAAGACCAAGATAGCTACTGTAGGTCTGGGGTGCAGAGGGGAGGGCCTCCTCCCTATCTTGACCTGTCTCTCACCCTGCCCTGAGCCTAGAACTGGAAGAAATTTGGGAACTCAGAGTTTGACCCACCAGGGCCCAACGTGGCCACTACCACAGTCAGTGATGATGTGTCCATGACTTTTATCACCAGCAAGGAGGTAAGTGGGGCAATAGGGTGGGGTAGTAGTGGCCAAGGTGGTGGTGGTGGGGTGCAGCAACCCCACTCTGAGCTGCTTCCACCTGCCCTGCCAGGATCTGAACTGCCAGGAGGAGGAAGACCCAATGAACAAGCTCAAGGGCCAGAAGATTGTGTCCTGCCGCATCTGCAAGGGTGACCACTGGACCACCCGCTGTCCCTACAAGGACACGCTGGGGCCCATGCAGAAGGAGCTGGCTGAGCAGCTGGGCCTGTCCACTGGCGAGAAGGAGAAACTGCCTGGAGGTGCCCAGTGCCTGGGGGGTGTGGCCAGCAGGTCATAGAGAGGGCGGGGGATGCTGTGTGCACCCTAAGAGTCTTAGGTTGTCACTTGCTTTGTGTGAATGGGCTGTCTCCATCACAGTTATTATCAGCACTGCAAAGGCTGTGGCCACGGTCCATGTTGTGTGTGTGTGAGATTGGCCAGGTGGGTGCTGTGACTGCTGGTGATGTTACCTGCCTCTTCTTGTTGGCGGCTTTATGAACCACTTGTGTGTATAACTACACTGTGCATGGTTGGGAGGCGATGGACCCCTGTATGTGCACCTGCTGGGTGACTTGCCCACTGTGATTCTGCTGCTGATTTTGTGATGGTCCTGATTGGAGTATGCTGTGTCTGTCTGCCACTGCCACGCTTGCCACCCAGTGTTTCTGTGCATGCACACACCTATGAGTAGACTCAACACATGTGACTGTCCACAGTCCATGTCCTTTAGTGTGATTTGCTGATGGTGAGTTTGAGTTTGACCTACCAGGGCCCAATGTGGCTATAGATACATAGATAACTATATCTGACTTTTTGTGTGGCATTCTTGTTAACTGCTGTGTATGGGCCCTGGGGACTGTCCCTGCCCCGTGTGCTTGTGTTCCTTTGTTGGCCAGGCAGGGTATTCCTTGAACTTTCAGGCCTGTGGGCACCTCGGACTGTATCAGTGCCTATGGCTTTTTTGTGTGCTGCTGGCTTCCTGGATGTGACCTTTATGTAATCCTGACCACCAGGTTTCTGAGGGACCAACCAGATGCCTGTGGCTTTGACAGTGCCTAGCTGAGTCAGGGCTGGAATTGCTGGCATCTGGGTGAGTCTTCCCCCTCTGCTGTGCTAGAATGGGGCCTGACCCGACTCTGCTTTTGGTCTACAGAGCTGGAGCCTGTGCAGGCAGCCCAGAGCAAAACAGGGAAGTATGTGCCACCAAGCCTGCGGGATGGGGCCAGCCGCCGTGGGGAGTCCATGCAGCCCAACCGCAGAGGTGAGGCAGTGAGGGCACCCTGACGCTGGCCTGTGGGCAGGCACTTCATAGCAGCCCGTGATTATCCTATGGGTGGAGCCCAACTAGCCCAGTCCCTCACAGCTGCTTCTCCTTGCCTGGTGCCCAGCTGATGACAATGCCACCATCCGTGTTACCAACCTGTCAGAGGACACCCGTGAGACTGATCTGCAAGAGCTTTTCAGGCCCTTCGGCTCCATCTCCCGCATCTATTTGGCGAAGGACAAGACCACTGGACAGTCCAAGGTGGGCTGGTGGCTGTGGAGGGGAGGGGTCATGTGTCTGGCTGTGCCTTGAATACCCCTTTTTCTCCCCTTCCCCAGGGCTTTGCCTTTATTAGCTTCCACCGCCGCGAAGACGCTGCCCGTGCCATTGCTGGGGTGTCTGGCTTCGGCTACGACCACCTTATCCTCAATGTCGAGTGGGCCAAGTAAGACCCCTTCCCTGCCCAGTCAGTGTGTCACAGCTCACACTCAAGCTGACTGCGTCCCCACACTAGTTTGATAATCACCAAGCGTGTTCTGAGTTCCAAGTCATTTATTGTCCTTTTCTTCTTGAGGGGCCACTGGTGTCCAGGGCCAGGCTGACACTGCTCATGTAGCTCCACATGTCCTGCCTTGTGCCCCACCCCCACTGAGGCCCCATTTGTGTGTGTTGGGTGGGGTGTCTTAGGGTAGCCTTGGGTCTGAAGCCCCCACACTTGCCCTTCTCATCACTCCTGTATGCTTTTCTAGGCCATCCACCAACTAAGCCAGCTGTTGCTGCCGCTGTTCAGCTCCTGGCCCAAGGACCCTGTGGCAACAGAAGGCAGCCTCCAAAAGCAGGGGACTCCAAGGGCAATAAAAAGGCTCCAAACGTTCTGTGTGTCCTGTTCCTATGAATGTCACCCACTTTGTGGCAGGTGGATTAGCCCTTCCTCTCCCCATGTGGGGTTGCTCTCCAGCCCTTCTTGAGTCAGTGCTGTGAGAGAGAAGGGGGGAGGAGCAGGAAGCATCAACTCCCATATGTGCCTTGACCAGGGAAGCCAGGGTTTTGAACCGGCAACTTCAGTGTTTCCAGGTTGACACATCCACTGCACCACCACAGGTCAGGCCAGAAATCCTTTTTTAAGTGAGGTGGGAGGGGAGATAGATTCACATGTGCCCCAGCTGAGGTTTACTCGGCAACTTCATCTGGGGTCAGTGTTTGAGTACTGAGCTATTTTTAGCACCTGAGGCTGACACACCCATACTTGGTCCAACCAACCTCTTCTCAGCACCTGGAGCCACGCTTGAACCAATTGAGGCACTGGCTGAGGGAGGGGAAGAGGAAGAAAAGGGGGAGAGGAAGAGAGAGAAGCAGATGGTAGTCTGTGTACCCTGACCAGGAATCGAACTTGTGATGTCCATATGCCGGCCTGATGCTCTATCCACTGAGCCACTGGCCAGGGTCAGAAATTCATGCTGCTCTGGCTGCTCACTATGGTGACAGGCCTTTCTTTGGGGAAGCAGTTTGGGGCCTGTTGTGCTCCCAAGTGCTGTTCTGCTGCTGGGTCCTAGGGCCCTGTGGTGGGGGAAAAGGCTCATAGTAGACCTCAGTCATGGACTCAACTCAGGAAGCTGGGTTCCCAAGGTTTTGGTGGCTGTGATACTGAGGGGCAGGGCTTGAGTGAACCTCAGCATTCTCTGAGGTCTGCAGCCTATACTGGGTGCTACAGTCATAGAGAGCAGAGGGTGGATGCAGATGGCTAGAGGCATGAGGACCTGTTACTTGGCTTACATAGGACCCCAGATCCAGTGCCTCCACAGCCTGAGCCATATCCAAAGGCTGGACAGTGGGCTCTCCAGTGCTGCCAGGTGAACATGTTGCTTGTGTGACGTAGTAGGACACGTAGAAGCTGGCGTAGAGTGCCATACCACTGGCTACCAGCACTGCCAGCCCCATGCACGGCCTGTTAGAGGGTGAGCAGCAGCGGCAGGTCACAGTCCAGTGCCACCGCCGCTACCACCACCACCAGGCTACAGGCTGTGTAGACCTTCAGCTGTCTGTCACCTGCTATCCCCAAGCACTTGATGCAGGCCTCAAGACCTGGCCAAGGTGCAATTTCCTTCCTGCTGTGGTGGTGTAAAGTGGGAGAAACAGCATGGGGGCAGCCAGCAGCACTGACAGCCCAGACGGGTTTGGGCCACAAATGACTGGGTGAAGAAGGGGTGGATGAGACCCAGGTAACTGAAGCTGCCCAGTAGGTTGCAAGTGAAGAGGAGATGCTCCAGGTGGCAATGGCCTCCCCATAGCACCAGGGTCTGGGTGGGTACAGGTGGGCAGCCAGGGCACAAAGCAGGTCACTGACAGCCAGCTGTGCCGAGACCACAGCTGGGTGCCATGGGTGCTGTTCCCATGTACCGAAGCAGTAGAGGGCTAGGCTGCTGGTGACCACGGCCACCGGGAATTTGGTCACCAGCATGGGCCACAGGAAGCCTTCCTGGAAGCTACTGAAAACTCGGTCAGCAGCTGCTGAGATGTAGGCCAGGCAGGTGGGGCACCCGTGGACTAAGGGTATTACTGCTGAGTGAGCCCTATCCCTCGTGGCTCCAGCTTTCAGAGTTGTACCATGCAGCACCAGTCCTGAGCACTCACTGTGCACGCTGGGCCTGCATGACCCCCTTGTATGTGGGCTTTTGCTGAGTCCTGTCCACTCCCAGGAGGGACACCAACCTTAGCTCCTTTTTTACAGAGGGAATCAGGCCCAGAAAAGTCAGAAGTCTAGAGTTCACTTGGCTCTTTTGGGGTCCTGCACCCTCAAGAACCAAAGGAGACAGCTGCCCTCACAGGGCCCACCTAACCTGGCAGTGACAACTGGGGAGCATCAGTAAGACCCCACTGCAATCTTCAAAGTCAAATCCATAAGCAAGTCCCCACCTGCAAAATCTGTCACCCCCTTAGCACCACTGGTGTCCAGCCCACATCTACCTGGACCAGCAGTCGCCTAGGTCCTGGTTTCCCAGCTCCCCTCCTCACCCTTCTTCACAGAGCCTCCAGAGGGTGCCTCAGTCAGGTTGCATAGCACTGCTCACAGCCTACTCCAGGGTTTCCTCCTCAGAGGGGAAAAGCCAGGGCTTCCCTCATCTCACAAAGCCCTGAGGGGAGCTCACTGCCACCCACCGGCTTCCCTCTTCTGCTCTTGCAGCTCCTGCAGTCCACTTCCTGGCTGTTTCTTAGGCATATCCTGCCTCTGAGCCTTTGCACTGGCTGTTCTTTTTACCTGAATCATAGGCTATAGATATTCTGAAGGCTGTTTCCTTCACCTCTGGCCATCTTCTCATTGCTTCTGGACCCCTGTGCCCCCTTCCGTCCCCCCCCCCCCCTCAAAACAGGTTTCATCTCCATCTGATTGCTGTTTAAACAAAAGCCCCAGGAGTCTCTTCTGAAGGCAGGGAGTGCCAGCTTGGGGATCCTCATGCCCCAGAACAGTACCTGGGACGTTGTAGTGTGGGGATAGTAAAGCTCTGCAGTTAATTCTCACACCCAATCAACCTCAGCTGATGAATGGCTTGTTCCTAGTGGACCCAGCAGGCTGGCCATTGTGCTAGGTGCACAGACCCTCCCTTGCCACAAACTGCTGCCTTGCTCACTTCTGCCTCCCTGTCCCATGGCCCCAGGGCTCATGGAGGATGCTACTACCTTTCAGACATGATCTTACACTATCTCCCCTCCTCCACAGAGCCCTTGTCTGGCCTACACAGGGGCCAGGGTCTGGATGTGCCCAGTTCAGGATCTAGCTGTGCTCGCTCCTCACCTGAGGTGGTGGCTGCCATGGTCTCATTCTGCCTTTGCCTCTGCTGACCAAAATGTGTCCCAGTTCCTCCCCAAGTGATCAGCAGCACTCTGGCCACTTCTTCCCTAGCAGCTCCCCCTACAGCTGGAAAAGCAGACCGGTGCCAGCCACCTTTCTGCTTATTTCCTTCCTCGCAGCACTCTCCAGGTCTGGCCTCGGCTTGCAGGAGCCCTTACTCGGAGCGGTTGGGGAAGGATCCCAGTGGCACCAAAGAACAGGATCAAATCTGAGCTCTGCCCTCAGACTCTGCGCTTCCAGGCCAACTCCCAGGAGCTACTGGCTTCTTTGGGCCATCAGCCCCTGATACCCGATTCTAAATACAGCCTCTGACTCACAAGAAATCAGTGTTTATTAGAGTAGAGGTTGGGGAAACAGCTCCTTTATGAAAGAAAACTAAGGGCTGCACCTGGTTGCCCAGGCAGGAGCCCAGGGCAGCATTTCTTAAGCCCCAATCTGGGGCATTCTGTCTGTTGCTTGGGCTTGGCCTCAGGCCATTTTCTTATGTGGCTGTGCTCGGGACACCAGCTTGGCCTGGGCCCCCCAGGGCCTGCGCTTGCCCTTTGGAGGCCTCTGGTCACTGCCACGGTCTGGTCTCCGCTGCTTTACCCGTCGTTTCTTGCTCAGAGGCCCCGTGGGCCGTCTCCGCGGGGCCGTCAGGAACATGCCTGTGAGCAGAAACTGTCAGGGTCACCAGGGCACAGATACAGCTTCGCAGTACCTGGCTGCACTGATCCCTGTACACACCTTCATCAGGCTCCTTGCCCACAGCATGGCGGAAGTACTCAGCTTCATCCTCCTCCTCCTGCTGGCTGGCCCTCTCTGCCTCTGGGGGCGCCCCAGGGTCCTCAGCATCACTATCCCCACTGGCCTCTGCCTGTGTGCGCTTCATGCCTGCTAGGCTCTTCTTCCTGGACAGGGATGTTCATCATTGTGCCAGTCTACACCAAGGACCCACCTTATCCGCTGACCACACACCTGTGGGCCTCTCGCTGTTCCTGCTTACGCTGGACATTCTGGGCCTGCTGGGCCTGCCTCTGGGCCTTGAGCCGCAACTTCTCCTCCTTGGCTGCCAGTATGGCCTGCAACTCCTCCTCTGTCTTGTGTACTTAGAAGGGAACAATGGTTTACTTAGAGCCAGGTGTGCACACTGCACCTAAAAACCCACCTTAGAGAGCCTCAAACCCCAGGCCCCGTGCCTGCCAGCCCTGTCCTCACCGAAACTATGGAAGAGCACGTTTCCGTCCCCGACGCCCTCCTGGATCTTGATAAGCTGTAGTGTCATCCGAGGCCCAATCTGGAGAGACATGGAAGTGTAACCCTTTCTCAGGGCTGGGGGGCTGCCAGAGGAAGTCACCTCAGCCAATGGCCTCACCTCGGTAAGCCTCACAGCGCTCTGCTGGGCTCGCATGTTGCCGCGCCCCGCAACAGCCTGGGGCAGCTCTGTAATGTTGTGCTCGCCATCGGGCTCTGCCTCACTCTCTGACAGCCCTGCGGCCCTGTGCCAGGGGATACATGGCTCAACAGTGGATCCTAGGGTCCTGGGATTATTCTGGTCTCCCCTGGACTGTGACAGCCTCCCACCCCGCCCCACCCCTTCCTCACGTGGCCAACAGCTCGCTGATGTCCTGCAGGCGGCTCATGTTGGGGAACTTCTCTTGGAGAAGCTTCTTCATCCCACGACTTGCACCCACAGGAACGACTTTGATGCTACTGCAGAGGCCAGAGTGAGTGAGGGGGTCCGGGGGTGGCAGGGTCAGAGGCCAGCCCCACTCTCTCCCCTTTTCATGGTGCATCAGGGCGTTTACTTTGAGACTGAGCAATCACGGAGTCTCAGCAGCAGCACTGTCATCAGCTGCACACATATCAGCCCCCCTCCACAACCACCGTACTCACTAGTGGCGGAAATCCAGATCCTGGGAGTCAGAGTTGTAGTTGATGAGAAGGCAGCGCTTAATGGTATTCAGGTTCACCTGGAAAAAAAGAGGATGAGGACATGGCACCATGTCAGCTGCCTTCAGGTCTCACTGCATACTGGAGCACATGCCAGGCCCCGCAGGGACTGATGGGGTGGCCAAGGTACTGGCTAGAAATCCTGGTTCCAGCACTCACTGACCTCTCCAGTGAGGTCACCCACTCCAGACTCCCCAATGATTGCATCTAACAAACAGAACAAGACCTGCTAATGGCAGGAATTAGGAGCTGCTGCCTTATATATAATCTCAGACTAACAACTTCACCTCTTACCCTCCCTAAGACAGGACCATGACAACACAAGTTAAACTGCTTAAATCAGCACTCAGTAAAGCACTGCTGGCATTTTCCACTTGCCAGATGAGAAGGCAACCCATCGGGAGTCTCTTGCCCTGTGACACATGATTTGACCTTGGGAGTTGAGCTCTCAGCCTCAGTGCTGGGAGATAAGAACTGAGCAATCAATCAACTCTAGGGCTAGTGTGGTACCTGCTACCTGCCTTATCCACCCACACCTGCCACCACACCAGGCCCAGCCAACCTTGTGCACGTTGATGGACGGGAAGAGATTCTGGAACATAGTGGCCATGAGCTTCACATGAATGCCGTGGGGCCCGAAGCTGTTGAGCACCAGGAGGGGAGGGTGGGTGAACTGCTGCTCGTGCATGCGGTGGCGGCGCAGTGAGGAGATCACATCACGCATCAACGTGTACTGCAGGGCAAGGTGGGGGAGGATGGTTGCCAACCACACATGGTTAGCGCCATCCCCAAACCCAGCTCCTACCCCATGTGGTCCGCATATTACCTGAGCCTTACCTTGTTGATTTGGAAGGTCAAGGTGGGGCCTCCTGGGAGGCGCATCAGCTTCTACAGAAGAAAGGATCAATGAGGATTGAGGTGTCCAGATAGGGAGCAGGGGAAGTGGGAAACTTTGCTTCATCTCTTCAGAGCGTTTACTTTGATGCCAGAATCATGGCAGTTCAGAGGCACGTGGGTTCATCAAAAGAGTTGGGGAAGGAGGGTGTGGGAGAGATAGGTGTGGACATCCACTCACAAAGTAGATATTGGTCTCCGTTTTGCTCAAAATTAGGAAATGTGTGACCCCAAGAGGCCCAGCCACTGCCACACAATCCTTCAGAGAATTTTTCTTTTGTATCTGCATATTAAGGAAAAAAAGAGAGAAATGATAAAAGACACACCTTTTTAAAGCAAAGAACTTAAACTGCCATACCTTTTTTGACATCTAAACCTTCAGAGAAGGGGAATAAAAGCGACGTGGAATACTGTTGGCCTCTAAAGCCAATCAGACCTCCTTTGTCCCTTCCTTACTGTACACTGCCCCACTCTGCAGATGAGCCAAAGGAAGCACAGTGAGGTTACCTAATTTGCTCCAGGCGTTTGAGAGAAGTCAAGTTTCCAAACTAGCTTTGCTGATTCCAGAGACCCCTCTCTTAATTACCAGTCTCAGGCACCCAGCCAAGCCCCAAGCTGAGAGCATTCATCCATACGCGCGCCCCCGCTGCTGCCCCGCAAAGCTCTGACAGGCAGGAACGACGGCCCTCAGAGCCAAGAAGAATGAGGCTCCGCATAGACGGGGCCCAGGGCAGGTGGAGGCGGGCTGGTGGGTGCAGACCTGCAGGCGGGTGGCGGTGAGGGGCTCCATGACCCGTCGTAAGTCCAGGCTGAGCTGCCGGACGCCGCGACCCGCGCGACCCCGAGCGAACACGAACGAGTGTGGCTGCGCGGCATAGGCCTCGAGGTTGCGCTGCTGAGCTTGGGCGCGCGCACGCTTCTGGTGCCGAGACTACCGGAGAGAGAAGCAAGCGTGAGCCTTGCAGCCTCCGCGGGACCTCGGCCTGCGCCTCCCGCGTCCCCGCCCGCTGAAACTCACTCGCCCCGACTGCCCCATGCTGGCTTCTCCTCCACGAGGTCCTACTGCCGGCGGCTTTAGACGCCGTGACGCTCACTTCCGGCACAGGAGAGATAACCACGTACTGCGTCGCTGCGCTGTGGCGTCACCAGGTGGGCGTACGCTCCGAAGAGCGAAGGGGAGGGAATCACTGGATGTATTGCTATGGAGACTCCAGAAACCTGTTTCTATGGAAACCTGGGCGGGGCCGCTTGGGTCAAGGAGCTTGAGAGAGCGCTGAGAAATGAAACGCGGGTTCGAATCCCGCCTCTGTCAATTCTGCCAGCGGTGATATATATATATTTTTACTTTTTTTAAAAAAATATTTTATTTATTGATTTTTAGAGAGAGGGGATAGAGAGAAAGAGAGAGAGAGAGAAGAGGGAGGAGCAGGAAGCATCAACTCCCATATGTGCCTTGACCAGGCAAGCCCAGGTTTTGAACCAGCAACCTCAGTGTTCCAGGTGTACGCTTTATCCCACTGCGCCACCACAGGTCAGGCCTGCCAGCAGTGATATTTTGAGAGCCAGTTTAGCACCTCGAGGCTCCTAGAGTATCCTAAAGTGAGTATTATAATCACTTAACTCTTGACCCATGAATTAAGAGAGATAATGTGCTCACAGTGCTTTTCACACTGGCATCAGATACTTGGGGAGAAACTAGATAAGGGGGTAGCACCATGGCTGGTTACTTGTTTGGACCCTCAGCTCCTGAGGGCCAGCTGTCCTCCCCAGAAGGCCCTGTCTGCGGATGGGCTGAGGATGGAAACTTCACATCACCTTCTGGAAACTCAGGGCAATGCAGGCGCTTGATGAAAAATTCATCCCCTCCAGGTTTCCGCTCAAAGCCCCAGTCTTGGCCTTAGGCCTCTGGCTTCTTCCCCAGAACCTTGGGGTGGGGGAAAGGGACGCTCCCAACATCTCTCCCCCTGTCCCATTTGCTTCTCCTCCTCCATCTGCCTCTGCTTCCCCTATCTGCCTTCCCTCTTCCTGTCTCCCCCTCCCCAGTTCTTCCTTCACTGTGTTTCCTCCTCCCCATCCCTCCTCCCTGTCTGTCTCACTCTACCCTGACTTTGTTTCTGCCATCAATGTCTCCTTTATCACTTCTAAGTTTTAATATTAATCCTCTCTCTGTCCCTATCTTCATTTCTCTCATATGCTCTCTCCATTCCCCCATGTCTCTCTCCTTCTCTGTCTCAGACTCTCTCTTCTGTCAGCCTCTCTGACTTAGGACGTTTTCTCTCTCTGCTGCCAATGGGGGAAGTCGGAGGGGGCTGTGGATGGGGGGCCAAGGGGCCCCGGGAAGGGGGGCTCAGTTTAGGCCTGAGCTCAGCCTGGCAGCCTCTCTCGGATCTGGGAGGGTCATTTCCTCTTTCAGCCCGAGTCCACTTGGGTTATGAGTTCAGGACGGTAGGAACTGCAGAAGAAGGTGGCTGGTTGCTGAGGACTTTGCACAGGTTAGAAATCACAGACCAGCCTGACCTCTGGTGGTGCAGTGGATAAAGCATCGACCTGGGAACACTGAGGTTGCTGGTTCAAAACCCTGCACTTGTCTGGTCACGGCACATATGGGAGTTGATGCTTCCTGCTCCTCCCTCCCCCCTCCTCTCTAAAAAAATGAATAAATAAATAAATAAATAGACAAGTTTAATAAAAAAAAATTTAAAAAAAAAATCACAGACCTGTGCTCTGGGGGCTCTGGGTGAATCTCTTTGTAACCCTGAGAAATGGCTGTATGGTTACTTCTGCCGGTTTCTGTCCTTGCATGACTTGCCCAGTGTGAGGATGCGACAGTGTGGGTGGGATACAAATGAAGACATGCACTCCATGGTGGGGGTGGGTATCAGGGTCTTGCTGTGTACCTGATCTGCATCTCTTTGTTTGTTAGTGTGTGACCCCTTGTACCTGAGTGTGTATGTCTGACACACAGGTACACACTCAACCCACAGGATACTTTCTTTTAAGTAGTGATGTTGATGTGTGTGTGTGTCTGGCCATATTTTGAACACACAACTGCTGCTTGAATCTGTGTTGTTTCCAGTTGTGTCCTTGGCAACACATGCCAGGCAAATACCCACACATACATGCACATAGATATTCCATCTGTCTATCTTTGCTGCTTTGGGCTACGGTTTGCATATTTCATTGGGTGTCTGTATGTCTTTGTGCTACACTGTTATGTGCATACAAGTGTGTGTGATTGTCACAGTATACATGTGCAAATTTTAGAGCCAAGCTACCTGGTCCAAATCCCATTGAAGACCCTTTCAGGTTGTGGGACCATGGAGTAAGTCACTCACCCTCTCTAAGGCTCAGTTTTCCCTGCTGTAAAATGAGGCTATATCCTGACCTGTGGTGGTACAGCGTATAAAGTGTTGACCTGGAATGGTGAGGTCACCAGTTTAAAATCCTAGGCTTGCCTGGTCAAGGTATATATATAGCTGCTATTCTCCCACTCTCTCTCCTTTTTCTAAAATCAATAAAATCTTTAAAAAAAAATTCAGTGAGAGGAGAGGAGGCAGAGAGACGACTCCCACATGCGCTCTGACTGGGATCCACCCGGCAAGCCCACTAGGGGGGATGCTTTACCCATCTGGGGTGTTGCTCCATTTTTTAGCAACTGAGCTCTTCTTAGTGCCTGAGGCGGAGGCCATGGGGCCAACATCAGTGCCCGGGGCCAACTCACTCCAATTGAGCCATGGCTGCAGGAGGAGAAGAGAGAGAGAGAGAGAGGAGAGAAGAGAAGAGAAGAGAAGAGAAGAGAAGAGGGAGAGAGGGAGAGAAGCAAGAGGAGGAGGAGTGGAGAAGCAGATGGGCACTTCTCTTGTGTGCCCTGACTGGGAATTGAACCTGGGACATCCACATGCTGGCCGACACTCAACCAGTGAGCCAACCGGCCAGGCCCGATAAATAAAATTTTTTTTTTTTTTTTTTTTTTTTTTTTGTGTGTGTGTGTGGTAGAGACAGAGAGAGTCAGAGAGAGGGACAGATAGGGACAGACAGACAGGAAGGGAGAGAGATGAGAAACATCAATTCTTTGTTGCGGTTTCTTAGTTGTTCATTGATTGATTTCTCATATGTGACTTGGCTGGGGGGCTACAGCAGATCGAGTGACCCCTTGCTCGAGTCAGCGACCTTGGGCTCAAGCTGGTGAGCCTTGCTCAAACCAGATGAGCCCGCATTCAAGCTGGAGACCTAGGGGTCTCAAACCTGGGTCCTCCACATCCCAGTCTGACGCTCTATCCACTGCGCTACCACCTGGTCAGGTGATAAATAAAATCTTTTAAAAAAGAAATGAGGCTACACATAGAAGCCCATTCAGGTTGCAAGGATTAAATGAGATAAAAGGTGTAAAGGATTTCGAGTCATGCCTGACACAGAGCAGGTGCCATTGCTGATGGTGGCTGTTGTCCTTTTCCGTATGTGTGCATGTGTCTGTGTCTGACACTGGATCTTCCCAGCTTCCTGGGGCCTGCAGCCTCCCACGCTCTGTGCTTTGCTATGGGGGGAATGTCCAGGACACTGACCTGTGTTATCAGGCTCTGGTGGCCTGGGCATGGGGGTCTGGCAATTCGGCCTCAGTTCTCATAAGGGAAATGCTAAATATTTACAGTTGGAGCTCCTGGGCTCAGCACCACAGCTCTAGTCCCAGGCTCTGGGGGGCTGGCAGGGTGGGGTTGTTTACCAAGTCTCCTCCCTCCTGCTTTCCCACCAGCCTCTTCTCTTACCCAGCTCAGAGGCCCTGCTGGACTGGACCCTTGACTCCTCCTTTGACTTCTGTGCCTGCTACAGGCTTCCTCACTGGATTCAGGATCTTGGCTGTGAGAGGTGAGAGGGCAGGTGGAGGCTGATTCTGTCTATTGGGAGACATGGGCCTCTGCTTGGCTGGGGGGCTCCCAGGCCTCCTCCTTACTCCAGGCTGAGATTTTGGTAGGCAATGGGTGTTACACACTCTAACTCCAAGAGATGTGGTCCATTTATGTTGTGAGGAGCTTGGTGTCTTTGGTGGTGGGGGGAGCAGGGAGAGGACCCTGTTCTGTCCTTTGGATCTCCTGCTTTGTGTGTGAGTTCAGTTGTGAAGGTAGCTTTTCCCAGCTCAGAATCCCTCTTGGCTCCCATGTTAGAGTAAAACCAAAGTTCTCCTTGAGGCTCTCAGGGCCCAGCACACTTTGTTCCCTCACCTCCCTACCCCTACCTCCTTCCACTCTTCCCTGTGCTCACTGTTCCAGCCTCACAGGCCTTCCTGCTATTTCTTGGGCACATCAGGTAAGCTCCCACCACAGGGGTTTTGCACTTGCTGTTCCCTCTGCCTAAATGCTCTCCCCCTTCTCTTTCTTCATGTCTTCACTCAAATGTCATCTTCTCTTTAAATAGAGGCTTGACCCGCAAACCCTGGCCAGGTGGCTAAGTTGGTTAGAACGTCGTCCTAATATGTCAAGGTTGTGGGTTTGATTCCCAGTCAGGGCACATATAAGAATCAACCAATGAATGCATAAATAAGTGGAACAGGAAATCAACGTCTTTCTCTCTCTTGCTCCCTTCCCCTCTCTCTATAAACAAAAAACAAAACCAAACAAAATAAAATATCCCAGCCAGCCCAGGACTCCCCGCCTCTCCCCTGCTTGAGGTTTCTCGTAAGCACTCATCACCTTCTGACCTATCCACCACCCATTTTCCCAACCAGGATGTCCACTCTATAAGGGCAGAAGTTTTTGGGTTGGTCATGGCTGTGTCCCCCTCACTTGGAACAGTTACTAGCACACCATAGGCACTCAAAGAGTGTTTGTTAAATGTGTGAGTGAGGCAATGTATATGATGATAAAGACCATGGGACATGTACCTGTGTGGCCCCAGGATCTGTGAGTTAGAACATAGTGGAACTTGGTACAGATAGGGGTGATATGTGGACACGTGAGATGTGTCTTGAGTGTCGGCAGGTACACACATGAGGCATGTGTGTCCCTATCTGAGAGGCTGTGAACTCCAGGAATGAAGGCAGTGGGGGCCCGTGTATGGACCCAACAGGGGAGTAGGTGGCCACAAGTATACATCCTTAAGTGAGGACACTTGTAGGAAGTCACCTATGTGAGTCAGGGAACACCACGGGGACACAGCCAACCTGGGGCATGTGGGCACTGTTTTGATCTGAGGATGTGGGAGATGGAGTGTCTACTACTAGACTTAGTTGGTGAGACTTGCCCCTTACCCCGCCTCACCCCCTCCCACCCATGCTTCCTCTGCTTCAGCCTCCAAAGGTTCCTTTAATACATAAGGCATGATCTAGTCTCAGGGGCTTTGTACATGCTGTTCCCCCTGCCAGGGCTGCTCTTCTCCCCTAGACATTCTCATGGTCCCTGCCCCCTTCAAGTCTTTGTTCAAAACGGTCACTTCCTTCAGATCTTTCCTTCTCTCAAATTGCCCCTGCATAGCTCCCGTCTTTCCGTTTTTAGCGCCATCTAAAACACTTTATTAAATCTCATACTTTATTTTGTTCCTTGCCCACCAGGGCAGGGATTTTGTTTTGTTTCCGACTGTATTCCCAGTGCCTAGAACTGAGGCCGGCACACAGTAGACACTCACTGAATGCTTGTTGAATGAATGCTGTCCCGCAGAGTGGGTGGAACTCAGTGGAGAGGCCTCGGCGGGATCCCATGGGTCTTCTCCAGCCTTTGGGATGGGGGACGGAGGTATAGAGGGGGGCATGTGTGCACCCGGAGCCACACAGGTGTAAACACGCTCATTGGGAGCAGCTGGGTTTGGCTGGGCCTGAGAGTCAGGGGTCGAGTCTGGGTTGCCAGGCCCCCTTTTCCTTCCCATTTCTGCCTGTAGATCAGCGATGTGGGCACCTGGGCTGCGCACGCTGCAGCTGCTGCTTGTGCTTGGCGCGTCCTGGGCGCGAGCGGGTGCCCCGCGCTGCACCTACACCTTCGTGCTACCCCAGCAGAAGTTCACGGGCGCCGTGTGTTGGAGCGGGCCGGCGGCCGTGCGCGGGGCACCGGAGGCCGTGAACGCCAGCGAGGTGGCGGCGCTGCGCGTTCGTGTGGGCCGCCACGAGGAGTTGCTGCGAGAACTTCAGCGGCTGGCGACGACCGACGGCGTTATGGCCGGCGAGGTGCGCGCGCTGCGCAAGGAGAACCGCGGCCTGAACACGCGCCTCGGCCAGCTGCGCACGCAGCTGCAGCACGAGGCGGGCTCGGAGACTGGGCCCGGCCCGAGGGCGGAGCCAGCTGCCGCGCTGGCGCTGCTCGGAGAGCGCGTGCTCAACGCATCCGCCGAGGCGCAGCGCGCAGCCGTTCGCTTTCACCAGCTAGACGTCAAGTTCCGCGAGCTAGCGCAACTGGTCAGCCAGCAGAGTAGCCTCATTGCCCGCCTGGAGCGCCTGTGTCCTGGGGGCGTGGGCGGGCAGCAGCAGGTAATCTTGGTATCACCAGAATCGCAGCCACTTTCTGTGCGCATTGTCTGTAAGATGGTCCTCCTGCAACCCCCCAGTCTTGTATCTTCAGTTCGAAAGTTTCAAAACCCAGATTCCTACCTCTCCGATAATTCATTTGGGTCAAAATGCAACTGCCAGTTTTTTTTATCCGCTTCATATGAATATTTTTAAATTCCTGTAATCAAGCATATTATGTGGATAAAGACCAAAGACCCATGTTATGGAGGTGTTACGTGATATACAATATAGATCCTGTATTACTGTTTCGAACTCCTGCCATATCATTCTGAATTCTGGGACGTGTCTGGCCCTAGGTTTTGAGTAAGAGATTGTTGTTGTGGGACAGTTCCTATCTTACAGGGTTGTTGGGAGCATTCAGTAGGTTAACACTCAATGTTGGAAGCACTCGTTATTTCTGCTTTAAAGAAAAGGAGTTGGAGGTACAGACTGATTAGGTTGTGCACACCAAAGCAGGAATTTAAGCTCAGCTCCGTCTGCTCTTGACAGCTAGAGTTGGGCTTCTGAGGAGGATAAATCCATGCCCCTGCCTGACCTCCAGCCCATCTGGTTGCTGAGAGATTTAGGAACCCAGAGTGGCCTGAGCTGAGAGTCACAGAATGCAATCACATCTGATTCTCTTGGTCACCTAGGTCCTACCACCACCCCTGGTGCCTGTGGTTCCGGTCAGTCTAGTGGGTAGCACCAGTGACACCAGCAGGTTAGACCCAGCCCCAGAGTCCCAGAGCGACCAGACCTTGAGACAGCAGGGGCCCTTGGCCTCTCTCATGTCTGCAGGGAACTCTGCTGTCCCCACCAAGCCAGCGGGTAAGATGAGGGCAGGGCAGTTGGGGGTATGAGGAGGCAGGAAACTTCCAGTGCAGCAAGAGTAGAGGGAAATAGGAATCAAGATTTTTATGGCATATTCCTCTTGTGGTGAGAGGGCTGGAGGAAATACTTTTAATCTGTTGATGGAACAAGGGGCTATGTATGACTCTTACTGAAAAAGACCAAAATTCTTACTATGATTATGAAATAGGAGAGGAGGCACTTTTATTTTGATGAGGGGTCAGGGAATGTAAGATTGCTACTTTGGTGAGAGTTTGAGCTGGTTTAGAGTGCCATGCTGTTTTATTCTGATGGGACTGTAGAACCAGAATCCACATGTGCTGTAGTGAAAGAATGACTTAGTTTTATTCAGGTAAGGGAATTGGTACTGGGGCACTTATTCTGATGAGAGAATGGGAGATGCAGGACTGTTATTCTGTTGAGGGGACCAGTGAGAATTAGGACTCTTACTCCAATAAAGGGTTGGTTGGTCCAGGCTCTACTAACCCCATATCTCTGGGCCCACAGGCCCATGGCAAGATTGTGAAGAGGCGCACCGAGCAGGCCATGGGCATAGTGGAGTGTTTGAGCTGCGACTGGGCCGGCATGTGGTGTCAGCATGGTGTGAGCAGCAGCTGGAAGGTGGAGGCTGGACTGTGATCCAGAGGCGACAGGATGGCTCAATCAACTTCTTCACTACCTGGCAGCACTACAAGGTAGGTGCAGGTAGGTAGAGGTAGGGCAGGGCTGGGCAGGAGACCTGCTCCTAACTTTCTGACTTTCCTGCCCCACCAGGTGGGCTTTGGGCAGCCTGATGGGGAATACTGGCTGGGCCTTGAACCTGTGCATCAGCTGACCAGCCGTGGGGATTATGAGCTACTGGTGCTCCTAGAGGACTGGGGGGGTCGTGGTGCACGTGCCCGTTATGATGGTTTCTCCTTGGAGCCTGAGAGTGATCACTACCGCCTACGGCTTGGCCAGTACCATGGAGATGCTGGAGACTCGCTTTCCTGGCATAATGACAAACCTTTCAGCACCGTGGATAGAGACCGAGACTCCTATTCTGGTAAGGAGTTCTTATTCTAGTGGTGGTGTGAGATGGTATAGGGGAGGTGGGACTTCTAGTGAGAGAATAAGGGGTGGGTAAGATTTCTCTCTGGTAAGGGTCAGGTTATGCAAGAGAACAGAGGACAGGACTTTTATTCTGGTGAGGGACTGGGAAGCTCAGATTCATTCTCTGATGAGGCAATAAAAAGAGGCTCTTGTTCTGGCGAAAGGCAGGGCATGCATGTGGGGAGAATGGAGGAATGTGTGAGAACTAGGACTCTTATTCTAGAGAAGTAGAGATTTTTTTCCATGGGAATAAGAGGTAGAGATCCTAGTTTGCAGAAAGGGTGGGAAAGGTGTGACTTATACTTTGGTAAGGAGAGAGGGAAGGAATTGAAATCATCACTCTGAAGAAAGTAAGGGCCAGGGGATGCCTGGCTAAAGTCTTTCACTAGTGAGGTACTGGTAGAGGTTTTTATTCTGGTTAAGAGTACATGGAATCTTTTTCTTTCCCCTCAGGTAACTGTGCCCTGTACCATCGGGGAGGCTGGTGGTACCATGCCTGTGCCCACTCCAACCTCAATGGTGTGTGGCACCGTGGTGGCCACTACCGCAATCGCTACCAGGATGGCGTCTACTGGGCTGAGTTTCGTGGTGGAGCTTACTCTCTCAAGAAGGTTGCCATGCTGATCCGGCCCCTGAGGCTGTGACCATCTGTCCATCTGTCCCCAAGTCTCAGACGACATTTGTCAGTAGAAGCCCAAGTTGTCCTGGCCACACCTCCTTCACAGTTCAGTATGAGCCATGCCCCACATACCCTCCCATTGTGGATCTGCTCCCCAGGACCCTGAAAACAGGACCCAGGAATCCCCTCACCAACACCTCCAACCCAGGTGGCTCCCTAAGGGCACTGAGATCTCAGTTTGAGCTCATATTTTATAACAACACAAAATATCCACAGACTGTGTCTGGTTTGCATCTGCACCTGGCAGGGGTCACTCCCCTTGCCTGTCCTCCTCCTCTTCCTCTTCCTCCTCTTCTTCCTTCAGGTCTTCCAGGATGAGGTTGTCCAGGTGTTCCAGGAGGCCCCCTTGGCTCAGGCAGGTGGCCACAGTGGAGCCACTGCTGATGTGGGGATTGCTGGGGTGCAGGACTTTGGGCAGGTGGTTCTGCTTCCGGCTCTTGGGGTGTGCACAGGATGTTCCAGGCACGTGGGGCTCTGGGAAGGGAGAGGTTTTGAGGCCCCAGGGCTTGAGGTCACATGAGACTCTGGGGGCTCTGGGGAGAGGAGGAGCTAGGGCCATAGGCTCAGAGCTACAGGAAATTCAGAGGTGAAAGTCATGGGTGTCAAAGCCACAGAAGACCCATGGACACAGGCATCACCTGAGACTCCAGGAGATAAAACAGGAGCCAAAAATACAGAGACCACAGGGGCAGAAGGCACGGGACACTGAGGTGTGGGCCACTGGAGGAAAATTACAGAGCCCCATGGGCAAGACCATGGAATGTGGCTGATGCCATGAAAGGTAGTGTTGGAGGCCACAGAAGACATGGGAGGATGGGCCGATACCATGGGAAGAAAGCACAAGGACTGAGAACTAGGTACTTAAGGCCCCAGAGGTTGATGCTCTAGGAGTCAAGGCCAAGTACTCCGCCCAGAGTAGAGAGGCCAGGGGGGATACCACAGGCCCTTACCTCGCCGGTTGTAGCAGTCAGCAGCTGAGCAGGAATGGGTGTGGGTGCTGCGGTGGTCCGTGTCCCGGTCCCAGCGCGGAGGGAGGATCCGTGTCGGATACACGGGAAAGCCACACCCATAGCAAGGGGACGGGGACCCCATCTGTGCCCAGCCCCTGGGGGCAGGCAGGGCCACGAGGGTTTGAGGGTGAGGTTGAGCTAGGGCCAGGGTGGGGAGGGTAAGGCTGGGGGGGGGGCAGGGCTGAGGGGTGGAGTAGGGGTCAGCACCCTCACCGGAAGTTGTGCCGGCACTTCGGGCAGTGGAACTCAGCCACGCCCCACATCTTGTCACAGGGTACTGGCTCATAGCGCTTCCGGCACTTCCTGCACCGGGACACCTGCAGGTGTGGAGAAAGCAGGCTTGCTGTCAGAGGGGAGCTCCGGCAGCTTGACCTTGGCTACAGTGGGAATATTTATACCATGGAAATTGGTAAACATTACAAATGTGGGGTCCCTCCCATGCCTGCAAGAGCTGGTTCTTAAGCATTTACCAGGAGTACACCACTGGTCAGGGGGTTCAGAAGCCAGATTTGGGGTTGTGGTCTCAGGGTCAGGTTTGATTTCTGTGGTAGCTGTCAAACTGTGGAGTCAGAGGTCAAGTTCTGGGATAAGGGTTGAGCTCAAGGTGAAGATCAGAAGTCCAGCTCAAGGTTGGGAGTTGGGGTCTGAGATCGAGGTCGAGTTCTCAGAGGCTGATGTTCTTAAGTCAGAGTTTCAGACACTGAGGATGGGGGTTAGGAGTAGAGTTTAAAACACAGCCAAGGAATCAAGGTCAGGGAATGGTTTATCACCTCCTTCCGCTGAGGCACACGGCGCCACCAGACATGGTCACAGGAGGAGCAGGCGAACTGCCGGTCTACGGCAGGGATGAGGTCTTCCTGGGCACGTTGGAACATGCGTAGGTTGGCTTCGGTCAGCGGTAGGAGGGAGGTTGCCACTGCCTGTGTAATGGGGGTGGGCGGGCATTTAGAGGGTGGTCACCCCTCTTCTACCAACATAAACATTACGTCAACTCTACTCTCCTGACAGGTGGGTCCCCCTCATGACCCTATGATGTAACTCTCTCCCCCTCATGGATGTCTTCCCTGCTCCACCTCTCTCATTCCCATATCCTGGACTCACCTCGATGTCCTGGTCCTGCTTCATGTCCTCTGGTGGGTCCTGGATGGAGACATCAGAGGCAGAGGCTGGGGACTGAGCTCAGGCCTCTTTCTACCTTATTTGTTGGGGGCAGGGCTCCTGGATAAGAGGTGGTGGGGAGGGTTCCAGCCCCATTTAAGAGTAGAGTGTTCCCAACTTGCAAGGAGCTGACTGAGCAGTGTTTACTTACTGAGAGCCAGCTGCATGACCTGTTATCCTTACAGCAGGTGGGCATACTTTTTATCCCCATTGCTCAGATGGGGAAACTGAGGCCTAGAGCTGGGGGAGATCACCCTGAGTGAGTGTAATGAAGCATGCTTAGACCCCATGCTCCCATCCTGCCTGCAAATGCCAAATGCTTGTTGGCACTGGGACAGTTGGCCTCTTTGAGGCCATGTTGCTTCAGGCTAAGTGTTTCAGCTCCGAGTTCAGATAGAAGCAGGTTTGACCTGCATGCTCCATGACTTCCAGCTGTGGGAATGTGGCTAAGCCACCCACCCTAGATCCCTCTGAGGGGCATCTCAGAGCTCAGGCTCTAACTCTGGGTGGCTGGGGTTGGAATCCAGCTGCCACCTGAATGCTGTATAATTCTGGCTAGTAACTTTATCACTCTTTGTTTCCATTTCCTCATCCGTAAAAAGAGGCAATAAATAATAGGACCTGTCTCATGAGTCCACTATGGCAATGAAATGAGTCAACAGGTAAGTCCTGCTGCAAGGGAATTGCTCAATCAATGCTACTCTTTGCAATTATTTTTATCATACTCTTTATATGGTATAAATGTAAATGTAAAAATGAAAAGGGCCTTTCAAGGAGGCAAAATCCACTGTGCATCAACCACCAAAGCCATCCAAAGAGTTAAGTGGTCATGATGTTTCTGTGCCTAAAAGCCTTTCATTCATTCATTCATTTGTTCATTCAACACATGAGCTGCCCTGACCGTCTTTCCTCCCCCCATCTCCTGCTCATCCCAGCTTGTGTTCCTTTGCTCACGCCATTCCTTCTTTCAGGAAGACCCTTTCTGACCCCTCCATTCCCAGGGATTAATCTTCTCTAGCCTTGAAGAATTGGCAACATATCCTCCAGGAAGCTTTCCCTGACCTCTGGGGCTTCTCTATAATGCCATTTCTCCTGGTTTGTATCACTGACTAGTTTCATGTTTCTCTCCCCCATTTAATATCATCATCAGCATGTAATGAACACCTACTGTTTTCAGGCTCCCTGGCTGACACACACCTAAGAAGTAAATAATGTGGTTGGACCATGAGTTGGGGACTGGCAGTGCACTGAGGGGGCTCACCATGGATGGGCCGGTTTCCCTGTTCTCCCTTCCCAGTTACCCTGTCCTTTGAGGAGCCAGTGGCATTTACCTGGGCATCCAGGTCATTACTCAGTTCCTGTCCGTCTTTCTGCTTCACGCCTGGTGGGGAGAGTAAGAGTAAGCGAAGAGCCCTTGAAGGATTTGTGGAACTTTCAGGTCCCCAGAACCCCAGTACCCTGCCCAACAGAGGATCTCAACACCTCTTCCTACCTAACTCAGAGACCACGCGCCCCATAACGTAGAATCCCTACTAGGCCCGGGACCCTAGCCAGCCCTCTCACCGTACACGATGGAGCGGCCCACTCCGGTATGGTCGCTGCCAAATTTCCTCATCAGAGTCCCCGCCTTCTTGGAGGACACCTTCCCATGAAACTTCTCGCGGAGGCGCCTGACACTCTTCTCCAGCTGGGGTGGGCACAGGGGGGGTCCGATGGGGGAAGAAGAGAGATTGCCCCTCCCCCATTTCTAGGCATCCTTCTTCCGGCCTGAACTTGAGCCTTGATTTTGGCCTTCGCATCCCCCACCCCCATCCCTTCCTGGCATTTCCTGGAAAAAGCCAAAGTCCCCACCGGGCATTGGGGGAGGGTGCGGACTGGGGCTAGCGTCCCAGACTCAGGAGGACGCTAGCCAGGTAACCCCTGGCCTCTGACCCTTGATACTGCAGCCCCCGCTTTTCGTCGAGGAGGCCGCATTTCGCTCTGGGGGAGATGGCAGTCACTCTTCTTCCTTCTTGTCCCTGGGGGGACAAGCTCCAGCCTGAGAAAGGTCTGGGCTTCGGATGGAGTCCCCAGGAACTACGAAGCCCCCTCCGCGGCCCCGGCCCTGACCCCTCCCCGGCATTTCTCGAGAGCCCCCGACCCAACCTTAGTCATCTCCTACCTCCACACCTTCCTGAGACATGGTGGCGACAGCGTAGTTAACCGCAAGGGTCCGCACTGCGCGCTCAGCGCCCCGGGTACTTGGGCGCGCCCGGCGGTCCAGCAGCGCGCAGGGAAGGGGGCGGGGCCTCCGGCAGGCTCCGCCCTTTCTCCCCGGTCCCCTCTTTCGCTTTCGAAGGGTGTTGGGGGCGGTGCGCTGGCTCGGTCCTAGCTCCGCCTCTGCTCTTGCGCCCCAAACCCAAAAAGGAACCTGGGGTCTGCACCTTGCGGCGCGGCGGTGCGCACAGACCTCCGGTAGCGGAGGCGGCGAGGCCTCTGCAGTCGGTCACATGTCCACACGCTGCGCGGGGTCCGCGTCTTCACGTCCCTCGTGGGGGCGGGGCCGCATCGAAAGGCCCCGGTCGGTCTCCGAGCCCCAGCCCCTCCGAGCTCACGTGCCCCTCGTTCCTCTCTCTCCTCCGTCCCCCAAGAATCAGGCGCTAATTAGGACTTGGGCCCCTACCTCTCTGAGTCTCTTACCTGGCCAGATCCCCTCTCTGAACCTCAGTGTACTCCCCTGTAAAATGGGGATAAGACTGACTACATCCAGTGTGCGCGCGCTTTTTCGATACCCTGGGTAGAACGCTTAGTATGCACCTGAAACGCAAACTAGTAGGCAAACTAGTCACAGGGACTCCTATGCTGTCGGTCCAAAGGGACAGACATTGGGGTATGGGGGAAGTGCTTGTAAAAATACAGGTTCCTAGTCCCAGCAGTCCGCAGAAAGCAGCTTTCTGCGGTTCCAGGAAATCTGCATTGTAAATCTGAAGGTTGAGAATCTCTAGGTCCAAGATTATTCTAACTCATTCAGCAGAGAGGGCTGGAAGAGCCCTTAGGAGGGCTCTGGCCCAGCATATCGGCGGCAGAGATGGCTTCTTGGAGGAGAGGACGGCTAGAGTTTGAGGTTTTAGATAGGTGAGGAATAGAGTGGGGAGAAGGAAGCAGCTGGTGCAAAGTCCCTAGAAACCAGAGAGTCTAGTGCTTTAGACCAGAGCTTCTCAACCTCCTCATTGCTGACATTTTGGGCTGGAGAGTTTTTGTGCTTTGGGGTCTGTCTTGTGCACTGTAGAATGTTGAGCAGTGGCCCTGGGCTCCATCTTCAAGGTGCTAGTGACACCCCTCCCCCAGTGGTTGACAACTGGAAAAGTCTCCAGACATTGCCAGGTGTCTTCTAGGGCGCAAAATTGCATTAGGATAAATTTTTTTCCAATTGTGCACTGCTATTATTAAAATGTTGAAGCTCCCCCCTCAGATGTATATTTATTTATAAATGATATACAAATACAGTTATACCAATAGATTCAGTAAATTATTATTATTTTTTACAGGGACAGAGAGAGAGTCAGAGAGAGGAATAGACAGGGACAGACAGACAGGAATGGAGAGAGATGAGAAGCATCAATCATCAGTTTTTTGTTGTGACCCTTAGTTGTTCATTGATTGCTTTCTCATATGTGCCTTGACCACAGGCCTTCAGCAGACCGAGTAACCCCTTGCTGGAGCCAGCGACCTTGGGTTCAAGCTGGTGAGCTTTGCTCAAACCAGATGAGCTCGTGTTCAAGCTGGCGACCTCGGGGTCTCAAACCTGGGTCCTCTGTATCCCAGTCCGACGCTCTATCCACTGCGCCACCGTCTGGTCAGGAGGTAAATTATTTTTTAAAAGATTTTATTTATTGATTTTAGAGAGAGGAGAGAGAGAGAGAAAGGGGTGGAGAGGAGCGGGAAGCATCAACTCATTGTTGCTTCCTGTATGTGCCTTGACCAGGCAAACCCAAGGTTTCGAACTGGTGATCTCAGTGTTCCAGGTCCACGATGTATCCATTGTGCCACCACAGGTCAGGCTGGTAGATTATTTTTTAATTAAAAAAATTTAAATTGATTTGAGAGAGAGAGAGAAAGAGAGAAATATCAATTTGTTGTTCAACCTATTTATACATTTATTGGTTAATTCCTGTATGTGTCCTGACTGGGAATGGAGCCCACAACCTTGGTGTATCAGGACAACACTTAACCAACTGAGCTACCTGGCCAGGGCCTGTAGATAATTTTATAATAATGTTTATTAAATAAAGATATTATTTAGCATCCCAAGAAAAAATAGATGTTCTAATGTTTTCTGCTTGATCCCCAAAGCTTTGTTTGTGGGTGTGGAGACTACTCTATTAGTGAATATAAGCAGTTCATGGTTTTTTGTGCTGAATGGTGGAATTTCAGGCAGGGATGGAACCTATAGTTTTCCCAGAAGACCTGGGATTTTGTCCTGAGGAAAGTGGGGAGATGTGGAGGGGCTTTACCATTATAGTTGCCAATTACTACTACCCATTGGAAGGGGAGGTTACAGCTATGTCCTATTCCCTGGTGTGGCTGGCACCAAGTCAGCAGGAAATAGATGGGAGACTGATCTAGCTATGACAAGAATCAGGACTGTTAGATTCTCATAATAATGGCCACCATATTGAGCGCTTACTCTGTGCCAGGCACTGTTGCAGGTACTATGGACAGAGCATCGAACAAAACAAAAATCCCTGCCCTTGAAAAGCTGATATTTTAGTGGGGGTGATACACAAGAAACAAACATATAATAGGACAAGAAATAAGTACTGGGGTGAAACATGAGCTGTGGAAGGGGGGTGGAGAAAGGGGGCATCAGAGAAGGCAGTGGGAAGTAACATCTGAGGGGAGACTTGAAGGAGGTGGGGAAAAAGAGTTCCAGACAGAGCCAACAGCAAGTGTAAAGGTCCTGAGGTGGGAACATGAGCCTATTGTTAGCAGTGGTAGTAGTTCTCTATTGCTGCATAACAAATTATCCTCAAACTTATTATTTTATATACATAGTTTTTGTGTGGGTTATGAATTCAGGATTGGCTTTGCCAGGCTTTTCTACAATAGGGTCTGTCATAGAGTTGCAATCAAGGTGTTTGTGGGTACTGCAGTCACCTGAAGGTCTGACTGGGGCTGGATGATCTGCTTCCCAAGTGGCTCACTCACATGGCTGGCCCGTGGGTGTTGGTGGAATACCTTATTTTTCCCTACTAGAGATGCTTGAGTATGCTTCCATCTTGGCAGCTGGCCTCTGTAGAGCAAGTGATTCAAGAGAAGGAAAGCCAGGTGGAAGTTGTATCTCTTTATGACCTAGCCTAGGAGATCTTATGTTGCCACTTTCTGAACTTTAAAATTGAGCCACTAAATCTAGTCCATGATCAGGGAAGGGAATTAAAACCCTGTTCTCACTCTCCTCTACCCTCCCACCTCCTGCTGGAGCCTCGCATTGACTGCACCAGAAAACAAGGACAAGAAAGCTGGTCATGCTGTCAGCTTCAAGGCACAGAGCTGTGGGGAGAAGGGTGAGAACTGATCTGGAGGAACAAACAGAATATCTAACCAGAGTACTGAATGTTAGCATTGTACACAAACAGAAAAGCAAACATTCCTAGCGATTACATGGGGGCGCTGCCTTCCCACTAACAGTTCTGTTTGAGATTTGGGGCCATCTTGTCCTGGCTGGATGGATGTACCTTGTTTGTGCAGTGGTGTGAGCATTACTGCATTTTATCCTTTGTCTTTGTCTCTTTTTTTGAGAGAGACAAAGAGAGAGAGAGAGGAAGAGAGGGAGGGAAAAAGTGTGTGAGAGAAGCATCAACTCATCATTATATCACTTTATTTGTGCATTGCTTCTTGTATATGCCTTGACCGGGGATCAAACCAGTGAGCACTCAAGCTGAGCCAGTGACCTTTTGCTCAAATTGATGTCACTGAGCTCAAGCCAGCGACTTTAGACTTCAAGCCAGTGACCTTTGGATCCTGTTGATGATCCCATGATCAAACCAGGGACCCTACACTCAAGCCAGTGACCCTGTGCTCAAGCTGGCAAACCCATGCTTAGGTTAGGAACCTCAAGTTTTCAGTCAATAACCTCAATGTTCTGGGTCAATGCTCTAGTCACTGTGTCACCACTGGTCAGGCTATTCTTTGCCTTTATAAAAAGGTGTGAAAAAGAGAGAAACTGGATGAGCTGATAATAGTGATAAGAAGTGTAGCCTCGTCTGAACAGGCAGTGGTGCAGTGGTGCAGTGGATAGAGGGTCAATCTAGGACACTGAGGACTCAGGTTTGAACCCTGATGTCACCAGCTTCAGCACGGGTTCATTTGGTTTGCTTGAGCATGGGCTCACCAGCTTGACTGCAGGGTCACTGGCTTGAGCATGGGATAATGGACATGACCCCATGGTCACTGGCTTGAAGCCCAAGGTTGCTGGCTTGAGCAAGGGGTCACTGGCTTGGAGTGACCCCCTCCCAGTCAAGGCATGCATGAGAAAGCAATCAGTGAACAACTCAAGTGCTGCAACTACAAGTTGATGCTTCTCATCTACCTCCCTTCCTTTCTGTCTCTCTCTGTCTCTGTCTCCCTCTCTCTTGCTTGTAATTTCTGACAATTTAGTATAAATGAATCAAAGATGGAGCTTATTTGATACATTCATTCATTAATTTGACAGACATGTATCAGGAGCACTATTTCTGCCCTTTCAGGGTCATGGTCTTAATGGGAAAGAGATACATGAGGCAGATGATATTACAAGCAATCATTTAATTATAGTTATAGTATAGACCCACATGTTTTTCCCAAATGGAGAGATTTATGAGAAAGGATGACACATGGGAACGTGACCTGAGTAGGGTGGTCAAGGAGGGCTTCATTGGGGAGGTGCCTCTTGAGCTGAATCCTAACACTTTCTGAAACACTATGCCAAGTGTTTTAAACTAAGTATCTCATTTGATCTTCATAGTAACTCTATGAAGCTGTTGGTATTATTATGAGTGAAAAAACAGTCCCCCCTACCCCTGTTTGCAAAAATCTGCTCAAGGGGTGAATAGGCGTTATCTAGGTGAAGAGGTTCAGGGCAGAGGGAGCAGCATGTGCAAAGGTCCTGAGGTGGGAGGGGCTTAGTTCATTGCAGGAAACTAAAAGCTGGGGCTTAGTGAGGATAGGGACAAGTGGACGGAGGTGAAGCTTATGTTCAAAGCAGCAAATCTTGACCTTTAGCTGAACAATTTGTGGTTTAAGCTGGTGACCATGTGTTTAACTATGGAGGGAGTGGATACAACTGGAGCATGTGTGTACTTTTTGCAATCTAGTTAAATTTTCCATCAATTTAGCCAAATGAAGAAACTAAGGAATGCCTGGAGTTGGAGGTGTGGGGAAATGGGAAATCTCCAAACTTGGAAAGGGTGTCCCTTGTCAGAGGGCAACTTGACAAACCTATTAAAACATTAAGCATACTGAATTAAGCAATTCTTTCACTTTCTATATTCTAATGCTTTGACAAAACTTTTAAAGATTTTATTTATTCATTTTAGAGAGAGAAGAGAGAGAGAGAGAGAGAGAGAGAGAAAGGGGGAGGAGCAGAAAGCATTAATTCCCATATGTGCCTTGACCAGGCAAGCCCAGGGTTTCAAACCAGTGACTTCAGTGTTCCAGGTTGATGATTTATGCACTGCACCACCACAGATCAGGTCCTGTATTCTGATGCTTTGACATCTGGAAACTTGCTGACCCTGGGGGCACTGCCTCTCCCTGAGCATACATAAACCATTTCTGTGTTTGGATTGCCACACTACCTTTACTATCCACAGTGCGTATTTCTCTAACAATTAATTGTTTTTTGGCAACAAACTTCCATCACTTTTGTAATCAGAACCAAAATATACACAGTAAGATAAATCCAATTATTTTTCAAAACAGCATGTATGAAACCCTGGAAATATATAATTTAAATGACACATAACTGGTAGGAAGTAATTTGGGATTTCATAATTTGTGTAGTTCTCAGTAAGTAGAATGTCCTTTACAACACAGAAATCTGTTGTTTGAGTTTTGCGAAATCAGCTTCAAACACGTTTCCAGGAATGCGTTATGTGCAGGAATGTATTATGTGTAGAAGTTGGGTAACTCGTCTGGGGCTCTGCTCAGATGAGTTCAGTGAGTGTAGAAATCACATTGGCAAAAATGTCCTGAGTGTATCCACGGCTTGCTGGGTGCCGGGTTCTCTGTGCAGTGTCCTTTCGGCTTGAGCCTATCAAACCATTCCTAAGCCTTTTTTTCTTCTTCTGTGCACAGGCCCTTTTACAAATGAGGAATCTGAGTTTCAGAGCGATTAAGCAAAACATGTAGGACACCAGGCTTGTGTGGCATAGCCAGAACTTGAACGCAGGCTAGCTGACTGCAATGTTCCTTCAAGCTGGAATTAAGGATGAGAAATATAGAGATTAAGGGGTGCACTTTGGAACCAGACAGTCTGGATTTGAGTCAATTTCTAACTCTTTGACCAATTTCTTAACTTCTCTGGACCTCAGTTTTGCCAGTCTGAAATGGGAATAGAGTTGTTGTGAGGTTCCATGAGTTAATATAGATAAACCATTTAGATCTGTGCTGTCCAACAGGATAGCCACTGGCATTTGAGCCCTTGAAACATGGCAGGCCCTACTCCAGATGTGCTACCAGTGTCATACGTACGGTGGGTTTGGAAGACATGTAAAATAACACATCAGTTACTATTTTTTTTAAGGGAGAGAGAGAGAGACAGACAGAGACAGATGGGAAAGAAGAGAAATAAGCATCAACTGGAAGTTGTGGCACCTTAGTTGTTCATTGATTGCTTTCTCATATGTGCCTTGACCTGGGGGCTCCAGCCAAGCCACTGATCCCTTGCTCAAGCCTGCGACCTTGGGCTCAAGCCAGTGACCTTGGACTCAAGCCAGCAACCTTGGGCTTCTTGCCAACAACCATGGGATCATATCTATGATCCCACTCTCTAGCTGGGGGCCCTGCGCTCAAGCTGGCAAGCTCAGGGTTGAAACCTGGGTCCTCAGTATCCCAGGTCGACGCTCTATCCACTGTGCCACCACCTGGTTAGGCAGGCTCAATGACTTTTTATATTGATTACATATTGAAATGATAATATTTTGGATATATTGGGCTAAATACAATTATTATAATGAACTTCACCAGTATCTTTTTACGTTTTTTTAAAATTATTTATTTATTTATTCATTTTTAGAGAGGAGAGAAAGAGGGAGAGAGAGAAACAGAGAGAAAGAAGGGGGGAGGAGCTGGAAGCATCAACTCCCATATGTGCCTTGACCAGGCAAGCCCAGGGTTTCGAACCGGCTACCTCAGCATTTCCAGGTTGACGCTTTATCCACTGCGCCACCACAGGTCAGGCCTCTTTTTACCTTTTTAATGTGACAAAGATAAGATTTAAAATTATATATGCAGCTTGCATTATATTTTTTATGGGATTTTGCTGACTTAGAGGATACCAAGGAAATAATAACTTCAAAAAGCATGTAGCAATTTTAATTGCTACACTACTTTGCTTCTTCTGAGGTGTGGCTTGTTGGAAACAGTCCTCTGCTTCAGCCCTGAGCCTGGAGGCCCTGTCTCTGCTCCTGGCAGCAGAAACATCCACAGTTAATCACTGATCCAAGTTCCTAAAAGCTCACAGGGAAAGCACTAGGCAGGTGCATGAGGTCCCGGTCCCAAACCCTTGGCTCTGGGAGCTGGAATAGCCAGGAGATTTTCTCTCTTTACATTTCAATTTTGAAATTTCAAATTTGTGGGTAACTCCTCCACAAAAAAACAAAACAAAACAATAAAACTTTATTTTATTTTATATTGAGAGAGAGAGTGAGAGAGAAGGGAGAGAGTGAGAAGCATCAACTTGTAGCAGTGGTGGGATTCAGCTGGTTTGCTCCGGTTTAGCACAACCGACACCTAATTTTTTGTTGAGTTCAGTGAACCTGTTGTTAAAATGGCACTTGTAATCAGGGTTCTCTCTAAGGTGGGTGCCTGGGCAGCTGCTTAATGTGGAAATCACAAATTTACATTCCTTACTCCTTTTTTTTGTATTTTTCTGAAGTTAGAAGTGGGAGGCAGTCAGACTCCCGCATACGCCTGACCAGGATCCACCAGGCATGCCCACCAGGGGGTGATGTTCTGCCCATCTGGGGTGTTGCTCCCTTGCAGAAGAAGCCCTTCTAGGTCCTGAGGCAGAGACCATGGAGCCATCCTCAGCGCCCGGGCCAACCCTGCTCCAGTGGAGCCCTGGCTGTGGGAGGGGAAGAGGGAGACAGAGAGAAAGGAGAAGGGGAAGGGTGGAGAAGCAGATGGGCGCTTCTCCTGTGTGCCCTGACCAGGAATCAAACCCGGGACTTCCACACGCCAGGCCGACGCTCTACCGCTGAGCCAACCAGCCAGAACCCATTCCTTACTCTTTTTTAATGCTCATCTGCGTAACAGCATATTCTGAGCACCCATCATAATGTTCATTCTGTCCATAGATGAAAAATATTGCAAGTGAGGATGCCAATCAAGAAGCAATATGGAAATATCTTAAATAACAGCTTTATTGTTTTTTGTCAGGTATTATTTAATATTTTAAAATTTTTTCTTGCCTGACCAGGCAGTGGCGCAGTGGATAGAGCATTGGACTGGGATGTGAAGGACTCAGGTTCAAGACCCCGAGGTCGTCAGCTTGAGCGCGAGCTCATCTGGTTTGAGCAAAGTTCACCAGCTTGAGCCCAAGGTCGCTGACTCGAGCAAGGGGTCACTCAGTCTGCTATAGCCCCCTGGTCAAGGCACATATGAGAAATCAATCAATGAACAACTAAGGAACTGCCACAAAGAATTGATGCTTCTCATCTCTCTCCATTCCTATCTGTCTGTCCCTATCTGTCCCTCTCTCTGACTCTCTCTGTCTCTCCCCGCCTCCCCCCAAATTCTTTCTTATAACACAATCTAGTTTTGTGTACCTCTTTTTCTTCTTTTCTTTTTCTTGCTAGAGAGACAGAAAAGGAACAGATAGGGCAGAGACACAGGAAGGGAGAGAGATAAGAAGCATCACTTCTTCATTGTGGCATCTTAGTTGTTCACTGATTACTTTCTCATATGTGCCTTGACCAGGGGTTACAGCAGAGTGAGTGACCCCTTGCTCAAGCCAGTGGCCTTGAGCTTCAAGCCAGCTACCTTTGGGCTCAAGCTAGCGACCATGGAGTCATGTCTATGATCCCACGCTCAAGCCAGTGACCCCGCACTCAAGCTTGTGAGCCTGTGCTCAAGCCGATGACTTCATGGCTTTGAACCTGGGTCTTCTGTGTCCCAGTTCGACACTCTGTCTACTGCGTTACCACCTGGTTAGGCTTTTGTTCTTATTTAAGTATTAAATGCATGAAATAATAAAATACCTTTTGGTCTATCATTTTTTATACTTAAAATGGTCACTAGGGCAGAGAACTGGTTGTTAAATTATATGAATCTCACCACTGACTCGTAGTTGCTCACTTTAGTCATACATTGAGCTTCTCCCATGTGTCTTGACTGGGTCGTTCCAATGTCCCTTTGCTCAAACCAGCAACCTTGGACTTTTCTTGCCAGAGACATTTTTGGGCTCAAGCTGGTGAGCTTCAGGATTATGTCTATGATCCGCTACTTAAGCCAGCGAGCCCATACTGATGAACCTGCGCTCAGACCAGCGACTTTGGGATTTCGAACCTGCAACTTCAGTATTCTGGGTCTGCACTTCATCCGCTGTGCCACCACCAGCCAGGCTGCCTTTATTTTTCTGATTGTAAAAGTAAAGCATGCTTGTTCTAAAAAAAAAAATACGTAGTTAAACATTAAGAAAGAGGAAGTCTGTATACACAGGTGAAGAAAACCTTAGGTTATTGTTTTGGTTGTGATCATTGGAGTGTCCACAAATGTGGAGGCGAGGGGACGGAAGATATTTAAGAAAATTGTGTAGCTCTGGCTCCTGGAGAAGGAAAAAAGTTTTGGGGGATTACAGTGAAAAACATCACATTCTCTTTTCTGTGTGTCTCCCTTTTGGGGAATCTTGTTAGAATTTTTTCATCTATTCTTAAATAATTAATAATAATAATAATAATAATAATATAGAAGAGGGGTATCTCCTCATTGCCTTTGCCCCTGGGATAATGTCATTAAATTTGATGTATATTCTTCTAGAATTTTCCTTTGAACTACTTATTTTTTTTATCTGATTTCATGATAATGCTATCCAAAGAAAAATAATAGCTTTAACCTGACCTGTGGTGGCACAGTGCATCAAGTGTCAACCTGGAACAATGAGGTCGCCAGTTTGAAACCCTGGGCTTGCCTGGTCAAGGCATATATGGGAGTTGATGCTTCCTGTTCCTCCCCAAATTCTCTTTCTCTCTCCTCTCTAAATAAAAATGAATAAATAAAAATCTTTAAAAATTAAAACAAGAAAGAAAAACAATAGATTTAAAATACATCCAGATTTTTGAACAAACAGGTTTGGGATCAAAAGAGGAACTTCGTTGCTGAGCACTCCAGAGATACTCTTTCAGTGCCTCTGGCTTCTCATTTGTGAAACGGGAAGAACAGCCGCCCCCCACCTTGAGCAGTTGCTGGGGGGAGAAAGGGTATTAATGTGTGTGAAGTGCCTGGACCAGAGTCTACATTTCATAGGTGCTCAATAAATGTTTGTTCAGATCAGTGTCCAAGATGCCTCTCTGACACCTAAGACCCTGAGCCCATGGCTGAGCCCACAGAAGCACTTTGTTTGCTCATCCATAAAATGGGAGCATAGCACTTGTGCCTACTGTAGGGTTAAATGAATGAAACATACAGGAGACACACCACTCTGCCTGCAAGGTATCGCAGGAGCATCAATAAAAAATTACAGTATGTCCTCCTTGAGGGAGGAGTGAGCATCTGGGCAATCTTCCAGGAGGAGGAGGTATGTGAGATGCAAGAATCTATGGGCCTGGAGCTGGGGTGGGAGAAGGAGGAAGGGCTGAACTAGGCATTCTCAAACTTTCAGAGCATCAGGACCTCACTGGGAGCTTGTTAAAGACAAATTTCCAGAGCCCACCCACACCTACTGGAGATACTGAGGCAGTGAGAAGCTACTTGTCTCCAGCATGACACAGGGTCTTATCTATTCAATAAATATTGAGTTCCAGGCATTACTGTTACATGAAATTTCCCAGGGTTGAGAGGCCAAAGAAAGGCCAACAACTTTATCATTACATCGAGAGATTATTAAGGGAACCTCCATGAGAGAAGTGTGGTACCCTCCATGTCATGTGGCCAGTGCTAAGGAATTCTATAGGAAAGGGCAGGATGGATATTGGTCCTAGAGCATGACTTGTACCAGATAAGGGGAAAATATAAAAAGAAAATGCTTTACATACTTTCCCAGGGCAGGGCCAGGGTCTGTTTCAGGGTCCAGTGTGTCTGGGGCCAAGGGGAGGGGTCAGACAGTTTCCGAGGGGATTCACGTGAAGCAATCTCTATACTGAATCTAGATGAAGGTTTGGCAGTGGTCAGTGGTCACAACATGAAACATTCTTTCCTTCATAATTACTCTCATAGTGAGGAAAACAGACAAAAATCCCTTCCATCACGTAGCTGACATTCTAGTGGAGGAGAGAGTAATGTGAAGATTTATTGAGACTGGCTGTGAGACAGTAGGGGCAGTGGCAGATGTGTAAACAGCATACAAAGAAAGAATAGTTATCATTCTTTTAAAAAATTACTTAGAGAGATAGACATGGGCGGGGGAGAGACTGATTTGTTGTTCTACTTATTAATGCACTCATTGGTTGATTCTTGCATGTACCATGACTTGGGATTGAATCTGCAACCTTGACGTATGGGAACAATGCTCTAACCCAGGGGTAGTCAACCTTTTTATACCTACTGCCCACTTTTGTATCTGTTAGTAGTAAAATTTTCTAACCGTCCACCAGTTCCACAGTAATGGTGATTTATAAAGTACGGAAGTAACTTTACTTTATAAAATTTATAAAGCAGAGTTACAGCAAGTTAAAGCATATAATAATAATTACTTTATGTAATTATTATTACATAAAATTCAAGTACTTTATGTTGGATTTTCACTAAGTTTGGCAGAATAAATCTTTATAAAACAACTTATTATAGTTAAATCTATCTTTTTATTTTTACTTTGGTTGCTCTGCTACCGCCCACCATGAAAGCTGGAATGCCCACTTGTGGGCGGTAGGGACCAGGTTGACTACCACTGCCTGGCTGTCATTCTTTTTTTTTTTTTTTTTTTTTTTTACAGAGACAGAGAGAGAGTCAGAGAGAGGGATAAATAGGGACAGACAGACAGGAACGGAGAGACATGAGAAGCATCAATCATCAGTTTTTCATTGTGACACCTTAGTTGTTCATTGATTGCTTTCTCATATGTGCCTTGACAGTGAGCCTTCAGCAGACCGAGTAACCCCTTGCTCAAGCCAGCGACCTTGGGTTCAAGCTGGTAAGCTTTGTCAAACCAGATGAGCCCACGCTCAAACTGGCAACCTCGGGGTCTCGAACCTGGGTCCTCGGTATCCCAGTCCGACACTCCACTGCGCTACCACCTGGTCAGGTCTGGCTGTCATTCTTAACACATATCTCCTTTTTGAGAAGCAAGGTGCATGTCAATATGATCAAACATCCAAGACCTGGAGTGAGTCAGTCTTAGGATTAAATCCTCCCTTTTACTCCCTACGGGCCATTTGCTGACTGGTGTAATTTTGCCATGCTTGAGATAGGCAGAGAAATCAGGTCTCCGATGAGAGTAAAGACTGATACAGGCTCCCTGAGAGATCTCAAACAACACAGAGGTGCTGGATGATGGCAGACTGTATTTTCCAAAGGTGGCCTCTGTATTATCTACTGCTGAGTAACAAATTATCCCAAAATTTAGCAGCTGAAAGCAACAAGCTTTTATTTTCTTGTGGTTCCTGTAGACCAGAAAAATCTGTGCACAGCTTAGCAAAGTGTCAGCGAGGACTGCTATCATCTCAAGGCTTGACTGGTACAGTTGAATTTAGGTCCACTATTTTATTATTTATTTTTGGCTTATCTCCTTTGCTTTTATTATTTTTTCTTTTTTAAGATAGAGAGAGACAATAAGGGAGAGAGAGAAGTGGAGGACAGAGATGAAAAGCATCAACTCTTAGTTGCTTTACTTTAGTTGTTTATTGATTGCTTCCCATATATGCCTTGATCTGGGAGCTCCAGCCAAGCCAGTGATCCCTTGCTAAAGCCAGCAACCTCGGGCTCAAGCTGGTGAGCCCGCACTCAAGCTGGATGAACCAGTGTTCAAGTTGGTGACCTCGGGGTTTCAAATCTGGGTTCTCAGCCTCCCAGGTCAGTGCTCAATCCACTGCACCACCACCACTCAGGCTGATTTCATGTAATCATTGAAGTACTCTCTGTAGGCTTCTTTGGTGAAGCTGGTTTTCTGTCGATGATGGTTCATGACAATATCAACACAAGTGATTATTGTGCATTTGGTATCTTCACCCTCAGGGTGGAGGCATTTCCACTAATGAGTGAGTCATCAGTGTTACTCTCTGTCCTACTGACCATATTCTCCTCTACCTTCAGGCACCTGTCTGTGATCTCCTGGATCTTGTAGATGACAGAGAACATCTCATCATGGTGGCTGGAAGGAATGACAATGGCCCTGGCTTAGGAGGAACCTGGAGCTGGGAGGGAGCATGATGCAGCCTGAGCGGCTCTGGGGAGTGGGGAGAGAAGCTTCAGCAGTTTGATTATGAGGTGCACAGGCATGGAGTTCTTTTATTAAGTGAGAGGTGGGGAGGCAGGGAGGCAGAGAGACAGACTCCTGCATGCACCCCGACCAGGATCCACCCGGCAAGCCCCCTACAGGGCTATGCCCTGCCCATCTGAGGCTGCTGCTTCGTTGCTCAGCAACTGAGCTATTTCAGCACCTGAGGCAGGCCATAGAGCCATCCTCAGCACCCAGGGCCAATTTGCTTGACATTCAAGCCATGGCTATGGAAGGGGAAGAGAGAGAGAGAAAGGAGGGGTGTAGAAGCAGATGGTAGCTTCTCCTGTGTGCCCTGACCAGGAATTGAACCTGGGACTTCCACACACTGGGCCAATGCTCTATCACTGAGCAGGTATAGATTTCTTTGGATTTACTCTGCTTAAAATTTACTGAATTTCTTGAATCTGTAGGCTTGTGTCTTTTGTCATTTAGGAGAGTTCTCAGCTAGTGTAGAGGGTACAGGATCTGTTTCAGGCCTCTCTACTTTCTTAAAAAATTGTGCCAGGCTAGTCTGGAAGGTTGATGACTTCTCTTCCAAAATCTGCTTATAGCATTGCAAGGCATCCATGACAGCTCTGTAGACTTTACCAAATCTGTCATTGCTGTACAATGCTAACAGCATAAGCTGAAACACTCACATCTCAAGTTTTTTTTTTTTAATCTTTTTTTCTTTATTCGTTTTTAGAGAGGAGGGAGAGAGAGAGAGAGAAGGGGGGAGGAGCTGGAAGCATCAACTCCCATATGTGTCTTGACCAGGCAAGCCCAGGGTTTCGAACCAGCGACCTCAGCATTTCCAGGTCAATGCGTTATCCACTGCGCCACCACAGGTCAGGCACATCTCAAGTTTTTAAAGTTTTTATGGAAGTGAGTGTGTAAACTCGATATGTCAGGACTGTCGTAACCTGAGGACCCCCTGTAATGACAAAACTTTCCTAACCAGTGAAGGAAATAGGCATACAAGTCCAGGAAGCACAGAGTGCCAAACAAGATGAACCCAAGGAAACCCACACCAAGACACATCATAATTAAAATGCAAAAGATTAAACACAAAGAGAGAATCTTAAAAGTAGCAATAGAAAAGCATTTAGTTACCTACAAGGGAGCTCCCATAAGACTGTCAACTGAGTCTGACCAGGCGGTGGCAGAGTGGATAGAGCGTCGGACTGGGATGCGGAGGACCCAGGTTCAAGACCCCGAGGTCGCCAGCTTGAGCGTGGGCTCATCTGGCTTGAGCAAAATGCTCACCAGCTTGGACCCAAGGTCGCTGGCTTGAGCAAGGGGTTACTCGGTCTGCTGAAGGCCTGTGGTCAAGGCACATATGAGAAAGCAGTCAATGAACAATTAAGGTGTCACAACAAAAAACTAATGATTGAGCTTCTCATTTCTCTCCGTTCCTGTCTGTCTGTCCCTATCCAACCCTCTCTCTGACTCTCTCTCTGTCCCTGTAAAAAAAAAAAAAAAAGGACTGTCAACTGATTTCATAACGGAAAATTTTTAGGCCAATAGGAAGTGGAAAGAAATATTCAAAGTGATGAAAAGCAAGCACCTACAACCAAGATTACTCTACCCAGCAAAGTAATGATTTAGAATCGAAGGATGTATAGAGAGTTTCTCAGACAAAAAAAAGCTAAAGGAGTTCATCACCATCAAACCAGTATTACATAAAATGTTAAAGGGTCTTTAAAAAGAAGGAGAAAAGGCCCTGGCTAGTTGGCTCAGTGGATAAAGTGTTGGCCCTGCGTTGGGAAGTCCTGGGTTTGATTCCCGGTCAGGGCACACAAGAGAAGTGACTATCTGCTTCTCTCCCCCTCCTGCTCCTTCTTCTCTCCCTCTTCCCCACTTGCAGCCAGTGGCTCAATTGGTTCAAATGTCATCCCCGGGTGCTGAGGGTAGTTTGGTTGATTCGAGCATTGGCCCCAGATGGGGTTTCTAGGTGGATCCCAGTCAGGGTGCATGTGGGAGTCTGTCTCACTATCTCTCCTCTTCTCTCACAAAAAAAAGAAGAAGAAAATAAAATATAAAAAAAGAACAATAGTCTGACCTGTGGTGGAATAGTGGCAGGATTGTCGACCTGGAATGCTGAAGTCACTGGTTCAAAACCCTGGGCTTGCACATATGTCAAGGCACATATGATAAGCAATCAGTGAACAACTAAAGTAAAGCAACTATGAGTTGATACTTTTTGCTCCACCCCCCCTTCTGTAAAATCAGTAAATAAAATCTTTAAAAAAAGTGTGTCCTTCTTCTTTGCCAATGAGGGACATCTGCATATGGTGGTAAGTGCATAGACTGAAGGGCCAGATGACTTGGGTTCATATCTCAAGCTCTGTCATTATTTGTGGTTGGCAACCTCCTAGATGGCCCCAGTGATCCCTGACTCCTGGTAGTCATGCTCTCTGTAGTCCTTGCCTACTGAATAAAGCTGGCTCATGTGACCAATAGTTTTGAGGAGATGATATGTGATTTGTGAAGCTAGTAATCTTGGATCACTTACTCTGGGGACAGCCAGGTGCCATATTGTGAGGACACTCAAGCAGCCCTGTGGAGAGGCCCTCATGGCAAGGAACTGAGTCTTCACCCTAACAACCACCACCAACCTGCCAGCCACGTGAGTGGGCTCCTATGAAGGTGGCCCCTGTAGCCCCAGTTATGTCTTCAGATGACAACAGCCCCAGCTGACATTTTGATCATTACCTCATGAGAGATTCCTTGAGCACAAATTATGCAGCTAAGCTGCTCTTGTGGATTCATAACTCATAGAAACTGTGAACAATAACAAAATGAATATTATTGCTTTAAACCTGTTTTAGGGTAATTTGTTTTATAGCAATAGATAACTATGCAGTAACTCTGAGGAAGGCATTTTCCCCCCATAAAGAACCAGATAATAAATGTTTTACATTTTCAGGTCGCATACAGTCTTTGTTTCACATTTTCTTGCTTTCTTCTTTAAAAAATGTAAAAAGCATTTTTTGACTGAGGGCTGTATGAAAACAGGTCATGAACCTCCCTCCCTCCCTCCTTTCTTTCTTCCCTCCATTTCTCTTTCTTTTTTTTCTCTCTCCCTCTTTTTATCCCTTTTCCCTTCCTTATTTCTCAATTTCTCTTTCACACTTTTATTTATTCAATCACTCATTCAGTAAAATGAGCACATACTATGTGCCAGGCCCTGAATGAGCTGCTGCAATTATATTTGTAACAAAGGCAGACAGCTTCCCTGGTTTTCTGTTTTGGTGGTGATGAACTCCTTTGGCTTTTTCTTGTCTGGAAAGATCTTCATCTCTCTTCAATTCGAAATGACAGATTTTATAGAGTAATTTTGGTTGAATATTTCTTGCCACCCCTTCTGGCCTGCAAAGGTAGGCAAAGAACCTATCGTATCATCATGCACTGTAACATTTGTCCTGAAGGAAAAAAGCGGGTTGCAGGCAGAGATCACTTCAGGGAAGGGTCTTATTTCATCCAGCCAGGATGGCTCCATGAAGGTCTCTCTGAGCAGAGATTTGAAGGATAAGAGAAAGCAGTTATGGGAAAAGTGTTCTGGGTGTGGAGAGAACAGCTTGTGCAAAGGCCTAGAGGCAAAAAACAGTTTGGAGATTCTTGGGACCATGGAGAAGGCCAGTGTGGCTGGAGTGGAGTGGAGTGAAGTGGTGAGTGGGGGAACATGGGGCAGGGAGGTGACAGGGCCACAGTGCAGGGCCTTGAGGGCTGGAGTATTAGAGCAACAGGAGGCTAAGAAGGTTCTAAACAGGGGTTGTTGTGACCTGATTTTCTTCTGGCTGTTGTGTGCATTCTAGCAACTCCACTCCCTCCCCATGGCCTTTTGTCCAGCTTATTGATAATCAGGCTAGTGCATGTTTATTGAACACTTACTGTACGCTGGGCACTCACAAGGCTCTGAAGGAAATAAGGTTAGAGATGAAGAAACCAAAGCACAGAGAGGTGAGCCCCACAGCTCGAGCCTCCTCCTCTGGTTTTCTGCCCTCAACTCAGTTTCCACCCACCCACCAGCTGGTCCTTCTACCTCAGGACTGGTCAGTTCCTTTGCTGATCAAACACCTTTCATGGCTCCCCACTTCTTCTGATAATGACCAAGCCTTTTAGCCTGGTATTCAAAGCTTTTTATGAAGTCAGCCTGCCTAGTAGCCTCCCTGGCCCCATCTTTCTCTTCCTCCTCTTTACCTCAGTCCCTCCTTTACACCCCAAGTCAAGCCATCCTGGATGTCTCGCAGCCCCTCCAGCACCCCTGGCTGTGTGTCCTTGGATCCACACGAGCCACTGCCTTGGCTTGGCAGATCCCCCACTCCCACCCCAGTCCAGCTTGATAAAACTCATTCATCCTTTCCTGCTCCCGGGTTCTCGACAAGCTTCCATCAGGACCAGGTGCAGGGTGGGTACCAAATGTATTCATCAATTTATTCATGCATTCATTCACAATAATTTCTGGAGCACCTAATGTATATCAGACCCTGCTGTAGGAACTGGGAATATCACAGTGAGCAAGACAGATACAGCTCTGTTCTTAAGGAGCTGGCATTGTTGGGAAGGGGAAATGCTCATTTAACAACCAAACCAATAGATATCATATACAATATATCTATACCTGCTCTTGAGGGAATAAAGCAGGGTAAAGGAAGAGAGAGTGATGGGAGAAGGTCTATTGTACTTTACTTTTATTTATTTATGACTTTTAAATTAAATTTATCAAGGTGACACTGGTCAATTCTATTTTAGATATGTTGTTAAAGCAAGTATCCTTGAGAAGGTGACATTTAACACCTCCTCCAAATAAGGGAAGGGTTCAAGCCATGCAGACACCTGGAGGAAGGGTAGAGAGGACAGTGAATGCAAAGGTCTTGAGGTGGGAGTCTAACTGGGCGTTGAAAAGACCTGAAGGAGGCCAGTGTAATTAGAATGGAGGAGGAGAGAGGGAGGAGGCAGGCGCAGGCAGTGCTGGGCAGGCTGTGCAGGGCCCCCGCTGAGCAGGAACAAATGTCTGGAGCTTGGATATGATATTTCCTGCTCGTGATCTGGAGTTAAGCCCAGCAGCCCAGGCCTATTTGGGCCTCCGGGTCTCAGGACTTGCAGCCATGGGTGCTCACGTATTCTGAAAATCCCTCCAGCTGGCCCAGCAATTCCTTCTTTTCCACGTCCCCACTCGCCGGCCAATGCATGAGGAACGTCTCCTTGCCCAGGACGTAGACGTAACTGTTGGTGAGAGACAGCAAGAGGGTGAGAAGAGCCTGGAGCCTCCAGAGGCACGGAGACCTCCTTGCTTTGCACCTCTGCCCTGCTTGGCGCCTCCCAGAGCCTCAGCCTTTAAGGTTCACTCCTCAGGGCCATCTAAGCCTTTAGTTCATTCACCTGGGGATTGAAAAAGGCTGACTCTTTACTACCCCGTTGGGAAACTGAATCTACATCTGCATCTACAGCGTCTGTGTGAATGGTGCTCCTTAGAGTGGTGCAGCGCATAGCCTGCTCCTCCATATAGGCAGCTCTGAAACCCAAGACTCTCGCTGGCAGGTGCAGTAGAGACTGTGACACCAGGAACTGGGCTGTGGTAGGGAAGGGGTCCCAAAACCGAGTCCCCAGGGCAGCAGGAGGTCCCCACGCACTCAGATGTGACTCTCCACAGGTCTGATGCCTGGCCCATGATGAGGTATGTCTCTTTTTCTTGCAGCTCCAGGGAGTTGTGGCAGGTGGTGTGAGTGATGAATTTCTTCATGGTGAGCTGTATGGCAGCGTCCGTGCCTGGAGGAGAGGAGGCCCAGTGTATGAGTGTGCACAGTCCAGGCCCTCCCCAACAATGGGAACCCAGAGTAGGGGCCCACACCACCTCCTCTGCCACAGATCAGGGACCCACACCTTCTCCACTGCCTCCTGGGACATACCCCTCTTGATGATGGCTTGGAGCTGCATGTTGTAGTAGATGTAGGGGTTGGAGGCAGAGGCCTCCACAGACTCCAACCTGGCCTTGTAAACTGGGGAATGGGGGCAGGAGGACTTGTGTTGGCATCTGGCCGGCAGGTAGGCCTCCCTGTCTCCCGCCATACTCCAAACTCACCGAAGTCCACGCCTGCCTCACAGGCCGCCAGCTGGAGCTCCTCCTGCCTCAGCCGGCTGCTGTCCTTCAGTGTGGGGCACCGTTCTGGAGGGTGAGGGGGACAGCTGCTCTGGCTGCACTGGGGGAGGGGGCTTCCTTCCATCAGACCCCCATCGGCCCCAGGTCCCTGGGTCTGGCCTTTCTAGTTTATGTGTGTCAGTCTCTGTCTCTGGGTCTTCTTTTCTGTCTCTTTTTGTCTCTATTTTCCTTAACTCGCTGTCTCTCCCTCTCTGCCTACACTCAGCCCAGCCAGCACTCAGGAGGTGACAAAGGGCTCCCAGACCTTAGTCTGGCAGCCCCGGCCCGCGCGTCCTCACAACCTCACCCTCGGCACATCTGCAGACATCTTTGTGGCAGATCTTCCGCAGGTCAGATCGCTCTGTGGGCAAGTTGTAGAAGGAGCTGCACCTCCGGGCTGCGAGAAGGGGCGCGAGCCTGGGTTTGGCTTGGGTCTGAGTTCCTGGGCTAGGGGCGCCCGCCGGTTCCACCCCCAGCACATTCGTCTCCCTCAGTTTCCGCAGGGCAGAACCCAACCACCCCATTCCTAGCAGGCCACACCCAGTCCCTTCCAGGCTCCGCCCAAACACCTTCCAGGCCCCCCACCAATCTGACCATCCAGGAAGGCCATGCCTTCTGCCACCACACCCTTAGGTTTCTTCCATGATCCTTCTTGCTCTCCACGACCAATGTCCAGGCCTCTCTCAACCACACCCTAGTTCCCCGTTCCTTGCCCCGCTCCTCACTCTCCCTCTCTCTCTCTTTTTTTTTTTTTTGTGTGTGTGTGGCAGAGACTGAGAGAGTCAGAGAGAGGGACAGACAGACAGGAACGGAGAGAGATGAGAAACATCAATTCTTCGTTGCAGTTCCTTAGTTGTTCATTGATTGCTTTTTCATATGTGCCTTGACTGGGGAGCTACAGCAGACCGAGTAACCCCTTGCTCGAGCCAGTGACCTTGAGCTCAAACTGGTGAGCCTTGCTCAAACCCGATGAGCCCGCGCTCAAGCTGGTGACCTTGGGGTCTCGAACCTGGGTCCTCCGCGTCGGGCGGCTCTATCAACTGCGCCACCGCCTGGTCAGGCTCGACCTTCCCTCTTGACCCTGTCCTTCTCAGTCCTCTTCCCCTCGCAAGACATGCCTCCATCCCCAGATGCCCCTGCTTACAAGGCTCATAGTAGTCATAGACTGTGACCTGGGCGGCCTGTAGGAACTCCGCCTGCAGCATCCTGTGCACCCGGAAGCCCAGCACCGTGTTTTCCTTGTGGGAGAGCTAAAGGAGGAAGTCCTGTCTGAGCTGACCAGGGCCGCTGACCACGGGGCACTGACCACAGGACCCTGGTCATAACCACTGACAATACACGTGGCTTTGACTACTGAGGTGCTGACCTCAGATGGCATGGCTCTCTGGCAACACCACCCAGGAAAATATTGCTAACCACGAGTTCTCTGCCCAGTGGGCTGCCCACAAGTCTCTGGTGAACACCTGGCCTTACCTTCTCCAGGTAGAGGACAATGGTGCTGTCGCTGGATTTTGTCTTAGTTTCATATTGGAAAGCATACATCTCCACGTCGCTCGTGAGCTGGGGCAGAGGGTGAGGATTGCAAGTTGGCAGAGATCCCCAAGGCCCACAGCCCTAGGAGCTCCAGCCAGTGTGGAGTACTTCTCAAAATTCCCAGTCTTTGTCCAATTAACTTCAGTGTTGGGGAAACTAAGGCACAATCAGGGCAAAGATTTGGCTATTTTAGGCAGGGAGACAACCAGTAGTGACCACGGGACACTGACAAGGGGTAGATTCTGCCCTGTGCTCACACTGGGAGTACGGAGTATTGCCAGGGCACCCCATCCTGCTCAGCAGTGTGCAGGTGGGGCCTACATTACCTGTTTGAGGTCATCATGGTTGGGGTAGAAGCCAGTGAGCAAGGACACCTCTATGATGGTCATTGTGGCCTCTCGATCACCCTGGAACCTGGGAATTTCACAACTCCAATTTCTCTTTCTCCTGCCTCTCCCCCCATGCTCCCACTGCCATTATCTTTAGCCTGCAGCAGTGCAGAAGGCTCCTCCGTGGTGTCCCTCTCACTCCTCTGCCCTCAAAAACACACAACTTTAACATATAGGAATCTGATATGTCACCTCCTTGCTTAACAACCTTTACCAAATGCCTTGTCTTGCCCTCCCATTTCACCTTCTCACACCCCAGAGCTTAAATGTCCATCTCTTTCTTGTCACTGGACCTTTGCACATGCTTGTCTTTCAGCCTGGAATCCTTGCTTCTTCTTCCTCTTTCCCCAAAAATATCCTTTCATCTTTGCAATCTTAGCTGATGCATCATTCCCTCTGGTAAGCCTTTTCTGGTCCACACATCAGAGCATTCTCTCATTTGCTCTCCTGTAGCTTCTTGGAGCTTTCCTTTGCCACATTTCATCACAGTTGTCACTTTACATTAATTCTGAGTGATTATTTGGTTGTTTGTCTCCCCTGATAAGCTGGGAGTTTCACCAGGCAGGAAGGAGCAACCTTGCACACATCTGTGCCCTCCAGCTCCTAGAACAAAGCCTGACACCCAGTAGGTGCTTAATGCACCTTTTCTTTTTTTCTGGGGTAGACTTGAGAGAGGGCATTTGGGAGACAGAGAAGGACTGGTTGAGGGCTGGGGTGTCTAGAGATGATGAAGGATGAAGATGAGGAAGAACCATGGGGCTTGGAGCCAGCTCTGGGCATCTGGGGCCTGTTCACTGTGGTAGAACCTACTATCCTAGGATGTAGCAAGATGGGGGCTTGGTGATAGACAAACATGAGAGGCCAGGGTAGGGGGCAGAGTGAGGGACAGACAGGGAAGGGCAGGATGGGGGGTGAGATGAGGGGCAGGCATGGAAAGTTCGGCTTAGCTGGTTCCCACCCTCCACTCAGTACACAAAGAGCTGCTAAGGAATCTGGATACCAGGATGTGAGGCTTTCCTCCTGCCCCATCCAAGATCCTGGTGCCCTGACCTTGTTTCCATCCGGAGTTGGAAGGTCTCTTCCCCCTTTTTATTTTCTGCAGAGACAAGGCAGAAATTTAGAGATTGAATAACATAGCCCTTAAAGCTAGCTTTCTGGGTTCAAAACCTGACTCTGCTGTGTGACTTAAGGCAAGTGGCTTAACCTTTCTGTGCTTTGGTTTCTATAAATGGGATCCTAATATTCCCAACCTGACTGGGTTGTTGTAAGGATTAAATGAATTCATACAAGTAAAGCACTTCACATAGTATCTGATCAGTGCTTTATTATTATTACATTTATGGTACAATTATTATTATTATTATTTCAAGAAATGGGGTCCAAACGAAACCTTGGTCACTTTTAGTCCCTAAAAGTTGGCCTGATGAGACTTGTCCTCCTGTTCCTACAGTGAGCTCCCAATGGCAGTGTTTCTCTTGTCTCCTTCTTGGTCCCCCACACTGGGAACTCTAAATTTTGTCCATACCCACTGCCTCCACCCTGATCTAGCCCCATCATCTACTGTTGGACCAGTGCAGTCACCTCCTCCTTAGTCTCCACCCTTGCTCTCTACAGTCTATTTCGCCCACAGCCATCAGAGGGAGCCCACATAAACCCGTGCTGGGGTACCTCCCTCCTCTGCTCAGAAGTCTCTATGGGTCCCATACACTCTGACCAAAAATGAAGTCCTCCCAGTGGCCCACAAGTCTCTGCACCACCTGCCTCCAACACCAGTCCAACATTTTCTACGAAACTCTACCCCTTGCTTCTCTGTAGCCACACTGATCTCCTCACTGTTTCTCAAACCAGGTGAGCTCATTCTTGTTTCAAGGCCTTTGCACCTGCTGTTCTGCCTGCCTGGAACATTTTTTCTGAAAATCCTTCATGGCTCTCTCTCAAACTTCTTATAGTCTCAGCTCAAATGCTACCTCCTCTGAGAGCTTCTCTTAGACCTCCTCCAAGTCTGTGTGAATTTTTGTGCTTTATTTTGTGTGGTACTTATCATAAACAGTTATTTTACTATATATACTGCTCACAAAAATTAGGGGGTATTTCAAAATGAATGTGAAGTGATATTATAAAATATCCCCTAATTTTTGTGAGGAGTTATATATTTATTTTTATAATGTAGATTTATTTATATCACAGAATAAATAATAGTAGGAGAATGATATATTTTTATTGTTGTATCATTAGTTGTCTCTTCCTATGGTTCCAGGAAAAAGGATATTTTTCTTGTTTATGCCTATGTTCCCAGGATCAGAAAACAAGGCATGACACATAGTATATGCTCAATAAATATTTGTCAAATGGCTGACTAAAGCAATAAATGTGTTTATTGAACCATAGATAAAATAAAAAATAAAAAATATAAAGGGCTGGGCATGCTCAGGTTCAGGCTTACCTTTAGGGGCACTGTGAAGAGTAGCATTCAACTGGTATTGGTTGCATGTGTCCTCCCAGGACTCTGGGGACCTGTGGTACATGGTCAGGATCTGCCAGGGCAGGGAAGATATCAGAGCTCATCCGCACCCATTCCCTTCCCTCCTCGGTCCAGTCCTTGCCTGTCCCACTCTCTACCTCCATGGGGAATTCACAGCCAAGCCTGTGCCCCTCAACCCCTGAGTGCAGCAGCCAAAAAACCCTATAGAGTCTAACCCAGCTCTGTATAATAGAATCTTCTGCAATGATGGCAATGTTCTCTCTCTGTCCTGTCCATATGGTAACCACTAGCTGCATGTGGCTATTGAGTATTGAAATGTGGCTAGTGTGACTGAATATTAAATTGTATTTAATTTTAATACAATTAAATATAATTGAGATTCAAAGAGAAGTGTGACATGCCCAAAGTCACACAATGGCAAAAATTTAACCATGACCCCATTGCCAGAAACAGGAGAACTGGCTGCCTTAAATTTAGTACACAAGAGGACTGTGCTCCTGGCCCAGGATATGGGGCCGGAAGATGTAGTGGAGCTGTTGGCTCAGGCAATGGAGAGAAGACAGGAGTTAGCCACCAGGGATTGGGAGGTACCCTGGTGGGAGAATCTTCTCTGGGTGGGGCAAAGGAAGGAGACACCCCTTCAGAGACTCAGCACAGAAGGGGCAGAGGGGTCCAGTAACCTCTGACTTCTACCTTCTTTGACTCTTGACTCAGCAAGTGAAAAACCTTTCCATTTCCCCACTTGTTTCACAGAGTCCATATTTTTACCAACTTTCCCAGGAATGTTTTGAAGTATCTTTAGCTTGGTTCATAGCAAATAGTAGTGCCTTAAGTAGTAGCTAATTTTTTTGGCTGATTTTGATCTTGTCTTGGAGTTTAGACTTGCCTCTGTTTCCATCAAGTAGGGGCACTTTGAGCTCCATCTAAGGATCCCAAGGATGGGACCCCTGACCTACCGAGATGGTGCCTTTCCCACTGCCACTGGCTTTGATCTCTAGGTTGTCTTGAGCAGAAAACTGAAAAGAAAGGAGAGGAAGATTTGAGGGCAAAGGAAGCAGCAAAACATGGCTTAAATGCAATGAAGGGGGAGGAAAGATGGTTTTACTTTTCCTTCTTGATAGAGCATTTGTGGTGTCTATTGTGTCATAAATCAATTACAACTGCTGACTCAGGCTGTGTCCTAATGTACATCTCTCCAATCTATCCTCTTTGCAGTGTCTCTGAAGGTCCCACGCATGAAGACCCAACACCCTTCTTTCTGGCATCTCTGCATCCACTCTTGTTTCCCTCATATATTCTTCACTCATGAGCCAGAGCAAAATTTTACAAATTCACATTCAATCACACCCCTGCTTAAACCTCATTGCTATTCTTAGAACACTCATGCCTCGTGGCCCTTGCACTTACTGTATCCTCTGTCTAGATACCCACAAGGCTCACTCCATTCTTTCCTTAAGGTCTTTGCTCAAATCTCATCTTCTTGGAGACACCTTTCCTGACCATCTTGTCTAAAATGTCAACTCTTTGATGTCTTCATCCCCCTTCCTTCTTAATTTCCCCCCAATAGCTCTTGTCACCATTTAAGACATGACATATTTTACTTATTCACATCTCTTTATAATCTGTCTTCTTCATCAAAATATAAAATCCTACAGGGACAGTAATTTTTTTTGTCTTATTCATGGTCATATTTCCAGCACTTTAAACAATGCCTGGCACACAGGAAGTGCTCAGTAAAAATGTAACAGCCTGTCCCATGGTGGCACAGTAGATAGAGCATCAAACTGGAACAGTGAGTCACCAATTTGAAACCCTGGGATTGCCCAGTCAAGGCACATACAACAAGCAATCAATGAACAACTACAGTGAAGCAACTATGAGTTGATGTTGCTTGTTACCCCACTACTCCCTTCCTCTATTTGTAAAATTAATAAATAAAATCTTTTAAAAATATGTGTCAAATGATTGAAGGTAAATATTGCCTAACACCAGGTTATTTTTTCTTTTACACACTTATTTCTTTCTCCTGTTTTTAGAAAAGCTTAAAATAAAATATATGTGTTGCCTTACTTTCTTTCTAGACTGTAAGTTCCATGAAAGCAGGGACCACAGATCTTTCATAGTGTATCCCCAATGCTCAGGTGCTCAGGAGAATGCTTGGCACACAGTAGGTGCTTAGAAAATGTTTGTAGGATATATATATATATATCCATCCATCCAATTGTGTGAGATAGTTTTGGAGAAGGAAATTGGCAGGGATATGATTCTTGGCCTCATTCCCAATGTCGCCTCTGTGTGGACTTCCCATCTGCCCCTGAGTGTCTTACTTTTGCTGATCGGGGCTGGTAAGCATTGTTCTGATTGATGACCCATTCCACATCCAAGGATTTCTGGGGAGCGCTGATTTGGACGCGGAGATCCCGGACATCCTCGAAGGGGACAGCTTCGCGAAAGCGGGTGAGGGCCTCGATGGCCACAACCGTGGTCTGGGAGTTGAGATGGGGTCTCGGATCAGCACCACAGACAGCGCCCCAGGAGAACCGGGGGCGTCGAGTCAGCACCGCGGACAGCTTTCGGTGGGCCGTCAGCGGCAGCATCTTGGCTAGCGTCCACCCTCACCTCCAGTCCAGCTCCCACCATTCTGAGGCCCGGGTCACCTGGGTGGACTTGAAGCCACCTCCCTGCTCCCGCTTCTCCAGCAGCCACTTGGCGATGGCGTGCGTCTCATTATGCAGACCCAGCTCCAGCTTCTGCATCAGCGCATAGGCCGTGGCCTCAGTGGTGTACAGGGATTTCCAGTCTTTGTCCTTCACTGGCCAGTAGTTTTTGTCTAGAAGATGCATGCCCACCTTGTCACCAAGATCTGGGCCCACCTATCTAAACCTGCCTTCTCCTGATGTCATCTGGCCCAGCTTTTCTCATCTGCTATTTTATTGAGCACTTTACATGACACTCTTTGAGGAGGCATATAGACATTGTGCTTTCAGAACAACTTTAGGAGATAGACTATTTAGAAATGGGAAAACTGAGTTTCAAAGAAGCTTTCCCCGGTCTTTCTAGTTCCACTGAAAGGGAGTTCTCCTAACTCCACTCCTCTGGAACTGAGGAATGGGAGAGGATGGGATAAGGACCCTTGCAGATAAGAGAGAACAGGTCATGGGAGGCAGACCTCTTTGAATTTCCTACATTTAATAAACTTTCCATCTTTGACCATGCCAAACACTTTCCCACTTCAGGGCATTTGCACATGCCACTCCCTTAATTTGTAATGCTATCGGCCTTTCACAGAGGTATGTTTTTCCATCTTTCATGCCAGCCAAAGGGGTCCCCTTTTCACAGAGGCCACCCCAGCCCCCACAATCTCCCCTTCTCATTTCTCCCATCCACTTTGTATGTCTCATATCAGCACTTATCTCAATTTGTAATTCTCTACTTGTTTGTCTTCTGCCTTACTCCCCCAAGGATGGTGGGAAATGTGAGGGCAGTGACCCTATCTGTCTTGTTCACCTTGGTTGCTCAGGGTCTGAGCTCAGGAACTGGCACACTATAGGTGTTCAGTGAATGCTAAATGATGAATCACACATTGCTGGATTTGAGATCACACAATCTCCCTCTCCCCACCCCCACGACTGTGGTGAGTACACAACTGCTGAAGAAGTGACCCCATACTCACTACGGCTGGCAAAGCTGTCCAGGTGGTCATTGGCATGGGGGCTCTTGGTGCGGGCCAGAGCATAGGAGGCTATGGCTATAGCGAAGGTTGTCTGAATGTCAGGGAGGCGTCTCTCCAGGAAGCCACGAGCTCTCTCCATGCTGGCAATCAAATTCTAGAGAGTCAGAGAGAGGAAGCTAAAGGGAGGCGATCAAAGGAAAGGGGTCTTGGAGTTAGAAGAGGGCTATGAGGATAGCGGAGATCCCTGGGTGTGGGGGATATGGCACCCTGAAGATCCAGCCCTCCTCTTTGGGTCCTACCGGTATCTCCTGGCTGCACAACTCCTTCCCCTCATCAAGAGAGATCAGAACAAGAGCTGTGAGGGATACATCTGCCTCAGAGCCTCGGTAGCCACCCTGTGGATGCAGAACCACACACCACGGCCCCATTAGCACCTTGGAGGCACCTTCCCCAACCCCTCCTGCCTGACCTTAAAAAGCTCCCAGGTGCTCAGCTCTAGGCTGGATGATGCTGAAAGCAGGATGGAGGGAGAGAGAAAGACATAGAGAGAGAGGGAGAGGGAGAGAGAGAGAGGAAGAGGGAGAAACCATCTTGAAATTTGCCTGTGTGGGTGGGATTTGCTTACTAACAAGAACCAACAGACTTCCTGGCGTTGCCTTGGGAGCTACAGTCGCCTCAGACCCCGTAGGAGGTGGCGGTGGCTCGCGCGCGCTTACACCGCGCCCTGGATTCCGCCGAGGCGCCAAGGCCCGGCGGAGCGAGTCAGCCTAGTCTCGGCCTCCCGGCTCTCCTGGACGGTCCCCGCGGCTGAGCCGGCACCATGAGCGGCAACAGCTTGGATGCGAACGAGGACTTTGATGAGCAGTTGCGAATGCCAGAATTGTTCGGAGACACCAAGGACGGAGACACCCAGAAAGATCCCGGTAAAGAAACCGATTCTTTTGGGCAGCAGCCAGATGACACCCCCTATGAGTGGGACCTGGACAAGAAGTCTTGGTTCCCCAAGATCACTGAAGATTTTATTGCTACATATCAGGCCAATTATGGCTTTTCTAATGATGGTGCATCCAGCTCTACCACCGATGTACAAGATGTTAATGCTAGACCTGATGAGGAATCTCCACAAAGAACCCCCCCCCCCGAAACCCACTGATTCCAAAGAGAGGGGAGAAAAAAGAAAGCCTGAAGCAGGATGGCTTCATGTGGATGAAGACCGAAATACAAATGTATATGTGTCTGGTTTGCCTCCAAACATCACAGTGGATGAATTTATACAGCTCATGTCCAAGTTTGGCATTATTATGAGAGATCCTCAAACAGAAGAATTTGAGGTCAAGCTTTACAATGATAATCAAGGAAATCTTAAAGGAGATGGGCTTTGCTGTTACTTGAAGAGGGAATCTGTGGCCCTTGCATTAAAACTTTTGGATGAAGATGAAATTAGAGGCTACAGATTACATGTGGAGGTAGCAAAGTTTCAACTGAAGGGGACATATGATGCCTCTAGGAAGAAGAAGTGCAAGGACTACAAGAAAAAGCTGTCTCTGCAACAAAAGCAGTTGGATTGGAGACCTGAGAGAAGGGATGAACCATCTTGCATGCGCCACGAGAGAGTTGTCATCATCAAAAATATGTTTCATCCTATGGATTTTGAGGATGATCTGTTGGTGCTGAATGAGATCAGAGAAGATCTTCGAGTAGAGTGTTCCAAGTTCGGACAAATTAAGAAGCTTCTTCTCTTTGATAGACACCCCGATGGTGTGGCCTCTGTGTCCTTCCGGGATCCAGAGGAAGCTGGTTATTGTATTCAGACCCTTGATGGACGGTGGTTTGGTGGCCGACAGATCACTGCCCAAGTGTGGGATGGAACTACAGATTACCAGGTGGAGGAGACCACAAGAGAAAGGGAGGAAAGGCTGAAAGGATGGGAGGCTTTCCTCAATGCTCCTGAGGCCAGCAAAGGTCTTCAGCATTCACAGTCTCTCTGTGCTTCAGAAAGGGCAGGGCCCTCCAGAGTAAGGCATTTTTCAGAGCACCCCAGCACATCTAAAACGAATGCTCAAGAAGCCGCAACGGAAATGATGTTTGAAGAACCTATAGATGAAATGAAGTTTGAGAAAACGGAAGATGGGGGAGGATTTGAAGAAGATGCTAAAGTAAGTGGCTCCAAAAAAGAGGCTAAAGAAGGCTGCCTTGAAAGAAAGTCTGAGGAAAGCTGGCTCAAAAGAGAGCATGAAAAGCACCTTGCAAGAGAGTCAGGGGAAGGCAGTCCCAAAGAAGAGTTTGAAGAGGGTAGTCCTAAAACAGAGTCTAAAGTGAAGGGCCCGGGAAGAGAATCCAAAAAGAGGCGACTCAAAACTGATTTTGAAGAGAATGGCCTTGAACAGAAGTCTGGAGAAGGTGGCCCCCAAGGAGTCTGGAGGAGAGAACGGCCCCCAAAAGGAGCCTGAAGCTAAGTCGGAAAGAGAATCTGAAGAAGACTGCTCTGCAAAGCTATTTGAAGAGGGGTTGGAAAAAGAATTTGAAGGAAATGGCCTGAAAAAAGAGTTTGATGAGAATGGCTCTGACAGGGAGTTTAAGGAAAAACAATCTCAGAAAAGAGTTAGAAGAAAATGACTCTGAAAAATCAGAATTTGAAGATGACAGCTCTGAAAGAGCCTTTGACAAGGAAGGCTCTGAGAGAGAGTTTAACGATGAAACAGATGGAAAGGAAAGAGAGGTAGATACATATGAAAAAGCTTTTGACGATGAGTCTGACGAAAAAGAGAACGAAGATGCAGATGAAAAGGGACTTGAAGATGACGAAAGGGAGGACGAAGATGATGCAGATGAAAAGGTGTTTGAATATTCAGATGAAAAAGAAGTAGATGCAAAAGAGGATAAAGAAGGTATAGATGAAAACGTGTTCGAAGAGGAGGATTCCAATGAGAAGGTATTTGATGAAGAATCCTGTGAGAAGTTGTTGGATGATTCTAATGAGAAAGGGACTGTGGGTGGTTTGGGGAATGTTCAGGAAGAAGGAGGCCTGTCCACAGGCAGCAGCTTCATCTTTAGTAGTGATGATGGTGATGATGATGATATTTAATCCTTCAAACTTATTTTTGAGGGAAATTCCTGTCTACGTTTTGCCTATGTTCCAGGGTAATTATTAGTAGTGTTACATGATCACGTGCATAGTGGTAGGACACTCAGATTAATGCATTGACATTTTTGTTGTTACTGTACTTAATATTTTCAATATGTTAATTGGCTATTCAGTTAAAACTTCATAGTATAATGTAAGTAAACTGGATACTCGTTTTTTGTCAGATTTGTTACATGCATGCAGAACATTTTAAAAATATTCTAATTGAAGTTTGTGATACTCAAAATAAAAATATATATGCAGAAAAAAAAGAACCAACAGCCATAGATAGTGCTGTGCCAAGTTCATGACCCTATCTCACAGCATTCTTGAAGCAGTTCCATTTTACTGATAAGAAAACTAAGGGTCACTCCTCATTGTCAGTAAATGACTGACTTAGAGTTTATCCTCTTTAGTTTCCTAACTTCTACCTTCAACCCCTGTATCAAGTTAAATGGTGCTCCTACAAGATTCATGTCCACCCAGAACTTCCAAATGTGATCTTATTTAGAAATAGTCTTTGCAGGCACAATTAGTTAAGAAGAGGTCATACTGAATCAGGGTGGGCCTTATACCTAATGACAAGGGTTCTTTTTCTTTATTGTATTCTTTTTATTTTCTTTGGACTAGTGTTCTTTTCTTTTCTTTTATTATGTGAAGGGGGAAGGCAGAGAGATAGATTCCCACATGCACCCCCACCAAGATCCACCCGGCAAGCCCTCTACGATGCTCTGCCCATGTTTGTTAAATTGTTGAGCAGACAAATGAATAATGTGATAGATGCAATGATGGAGACAAGCACAATACTGGTATTTAGGGGAGACTTCCTGGAGGAGGTAATGCCTGAGCTAAATCTAATCAGAAAACAATTTGTCTGGGTGAAGAAGAAGAAAGGGATGAGGTGTGGGTATTCCATGCAGAGAAGGTAGCATAAGCAAAGACTCTGAATTAGAGGGACCTGGAAGCTGGGAGTAGGAAGGAGGAGGCTTGGGAAGAGATACAGAAGAGATGGATGTCTCAGTAGAGAGATACTGTTGTGGGCAACTTGAGCCATGGAAGGTGTTTGAGCAGGAAAGACCTCCCAGTCTGCTTGAAAACTGTTTGTGGAGGGACACTTTGTAGGGTTGGGTGTGTTGGCTGGAGCAGAGGGAGGACTCAGGCCCAGTGGGTGGAGGGCCAGGATGGATGACTGACTGCTTGAAGTGAGGATGAGGGAGAGAAGGGGTCCCAGATGTACCCAGCCTCCGTCACATCATAAACAAGTTCAGTGTGGTCCAGAGCAAGGGGAGATGATGCTAGGGGCTGGGCCTTGGCTGTTTCCTGTTCTCATTCTACCAGGCTGGGGGCCTGAACTTCCCTTTTGCTGTGGCAGAGCCCTGGCTTTTGTTTAAAAAACTCAGGGGGGGAGGGTGAGCACCTGCATAGATGCCATGACTATGGGGCCCTTCTCCAAGAACTGCCCGTCCTCTGCCTGCCTCTGGGTGATGATCCACTTGGCAATGTCACAGAGAGAGTGCAGGTCAATCACACCGCTGGTCATGATGGAGTAGGCCAGGGTGAAAACTCGGAACACGTAGCTTGTGAGCCTGTCAGGAGGGCGAGGGGTGTGTGTTATTACTGGGAACAGCACCCAAAGGGGATCTAAGACAGGGGCACCTACACTATGCAAGAATCTACATGGACCACACTGCTTCAGACTGACTGCAGGCTGCCTGGCCCAAGACCCCACAACGTGGATACTCCTGGGGTCATCAAGTCCCAGGTTGGCCCCATGAGCTTCCTCCAGGGCAGTTCTTACCAGGTGCTTCCTGATTTCCCCTTATGGATGTGGTAGGTGCCATCTGCGCTCCTGTGGGTCAGCATCCGGGTGTATCCTGAGGAAACAAGTCGGGGAAGTCTTGTGGGGAGAGTTGATGTTGGAGTGTGGCTGGGAAGTTATTAGCCATACTCCGGAGGGGGAAGGTGTGGGTGTGAGTTGGGAATGCATTCCACTCAGATACAACCTGGAGGAGGGACTGTTCAATCTGTATACAGTGAGAGCTGCAGGGCCTGGATGGAAATGCAGGTCACAGCCAGGCAGGAGCATGGCAGCTTTATCCAGGAGAACCCTGGGAAACCACCCTTCAGGGGAAGGGTGAGACCGGAAATCGCTGCTCAGACAGATTATGGGAGGTGAAACCCAGGAAAGGGGTCACCCTGAGGGACCACTATCTGGGCATTTTCTTGGGTTTTTTTTTTTTTGCTGCAAACAAAGGGTGTCAGCATGTCTGTGTAGCATGAGGGAGGTCACTCCTAGGTGTAGTCTTTGGGGACACCTCTCAGGTGTATTCTGAGCATTACTATTTGGGTGTTATCTGAAGGTTCCCTGAGGGCTTACTGTTTGAATGTAACATCTGGAGTGACAGTGTCTGGGTGTTACCTGGGGAATGCTGTTGGGAGCACCTGAATGGAGCACTGGTGTCTGAGAGTAACTGGGAGGAGGGAGCCAGTGTCCAAATTAGAAGCATTCATCTCTGGTTGTTAGGTGGAGGTTTGGATGTCCCCTGGGAAAATGTCAGCTCTCAGGTGTAACTGGGAAGGAGGCCACGCTTTCCTGGAAAATCCCATCATCGAGGGCATAGGAGAGGACCTGCTCTCACCACTGACAATGTTCTTCATCACTTGGGCCCTGTGTTCCACCCCGACCTTGCCCCACTGGCCCGTGGCATCCAAATAGCGGGTCAGGATGATCGCAGGTGTCAAGCGGCTCAGTGTCTGCTCGGGGCAGCCCGTCGGGAGCCTCAGCAGCTCATGTGTTTCTTTGGAAGTCAGGCTGCCCAGGATCGTTTCACCAAGGATGTCACCTGTCAGGTGGGCAGGGTCACCATAGGGGTCACTACTAACCCCTCCTGCTGCTGTGCCCTGGAGGAGCCAGTTACCCCTCCCCCCTGCCCCCAGGAGCCAGCTGTACCCTAAGCACCTTGGACACTGACAAACACTTCTGCCTCTGTGTTGGGCACCTTGTTCAAGAGTTCTGTTCTTGGAACCAGCTCCATCTGGGTCTGACCTGAGCAGACACAACCTTCTATAACAAGCTGGTACTGGGGTTGGGGGTGTCAGAAGGCACAGAGCCCAGAAGGATCTTGGGCTGCCAATTTGCCCTGAGCCCCTCATTTTAACCCCTCCCTCTTCCCTGGCATGTCCTTAGGACCCCACATGCCCCCTGCAGACCCCACATACCTTGAGGGTTCAGGACAATGCTATGGGATATTTTTTCTATTTTTCCCCCTGCCTATGGGAGGCAATGAGGAAGCAAGTTAAAAACAATAGCAATAGTGACAATCACAATAACAACAAGAGGAGGCATTGCTTAGCTAGTGAGAGCACAGACTCTGGAGCCCTAATATCTGGGTTCAAATCCCATCTCTTCTGCTTTCTAGCTGTGTGATCTTGGTCAAATTACTTAACCTCTCTCTGCCTCAATTTTCTCATCCATAAAAGGGGGAAAATAATATTTTCTACCTCCTAGGGTTGTTCTGAAGATTCAATGAGCTAATTTTCTTAATACACTATACTGTAAGAGCTAAACATATGTTTGTTAAGAAAATAGAGTGTTATTGATGAGTCACACATGGGTCATGTGTAATTTTCACAGCTCTGATTATTTGTGGATATGATAATTATCTACATTCTGTCAAAGAGAAAATGGTGGCTCAGAGAATTTAAGTGAGTTGCCCAAGGTCACACAGCAGAGACAAGATTTAAACCCAGGTCTGACTCCAAAGTTGTGAAGTGAGGGTTCTTTGATTGAATTTTGAAATCAATTCTCATTTTACTCTCATCTGGGAGGCCTTTTTATTGATCCTGGGCCCACCCAACCTCCCAAGATCACACAGGGGAAGTGCCACTATTTACTGGACAGCAAGGCAAGGCATCTATTACCTGGACCACGAGTGTCTTCTTCACGTGGTCTTGAACCCCAAAGCCCACAACCTTGACCTCCACATCCACTTTGCCTATCTCAAGTGGGAGAAGTATAAAAGGCACCATCTTGGTGGAGGTGGGGGGCAGGACCACCACCTGACGGGATGGGGCTCCTGGCTTTGATGCGCTGCACAGTGGCTCCTTGTGGGGGAACTCCACACGAACCTGGGGCAGGGTAGATAGTTGGGGGTCCTGATGTACGGGTAGCCCAGGAACCTGTAGTCACAGCCCCCCCTTGTCGTTGCCCTGAAAATCTTGAGTAGGTGACAGCACAGCATGGTGATTACTAACAAAGACCCTGCTGGCTTCACACCCCTGCTGCCATGTCTGTGCTGTGTGATCTCAGAAAACCCTTTAACCTCTCTGTGCCTCAGATCTTCATCTCTAAAGAATAATAGTGTCACCCATCTGCTGGGGTTATTGCAAGGTTTAAATAAGAAAGTACCTTAGAAGTTTTTGAAAAAGGCCACCACTTTGCTGGCCCTTTCAAATAATGACACACTCCACCCCTTTATAAAACACACCATCAGGTATTTGGCAGGAAGGGGAGGGCTGGAGGCTTCACCTTGGCCGGGCGGGTCCTGAAATTGTACAGCACAGCCTGGATCTGGACTTGCTCATTCCTGACCACGGAGAAGGGCAGCTTAAGGTCCACAAAGAATGGTTTCCTAATTGTCAGCTCAAAGGGTTTTGAGATGCAGAGACCTAGAGCCAGGAGATCATGTTGAAGCTGAGCAGAAGCCCACTCTCCTGGGGCTGGATGTCTTTCTGTTCTCTCAGCATTGGGCTTGTGGGGGGTCACCTTGTCCAGCCTTGAGGCTGATGGCCACAAACTGCCAAGTGGTCATGGAATCTGGCATGTTCACAAGAATGTCGAAGTGGGAGATGGTCCTGGAAGTGGCAGGGTGGTGGGGGCATCAGTGAGTTGGTGCTGCCTGGACAGTGCCTCTGTCCAGGGGTTATGATCACTAAGGAGGGGGTCAGTGGGTTGTCCCACAAAAGACATCATTGTTAGAGAGTCATCATTTCAGGGGAACCACTGGGATCTGTATTCCTACCCAGGGAGGTTCCTATCATGGGACTATGCTGAGAACTCAATGTCACCACTGGTGGTATTGGCCATAATGGATATCTACTGATTCATGGAAGGGCCAGGGACCAGATGCTGGTGTGGGGAGTGGTGTTCTTACCCCAGTTCACTTTTTGGCAGAGTAATTTTCCTCCAGAGCCAACTTTCAGGAAACAAGGTCCGGACAGGCAGGTCTTCCAGGAAGATGTCTTCAAAGTCCTCATCATCATCCGCTGTGGGGAGCAGATGTGGGTTGAGATCTCCTTTGCATCTCTCCCTTGGTCAGCAGAACAGGCTCTTCAAAAGGCCTTCCCACCCCATTTCCCCAGGGCCCAGATCTCTCCTTGACCTGTCCCATGGCACTCCCTGCCCTTTGGTGGAGGTTCCCAACGCTATGCTTCTTGTTGTGACCCCCTCACTTGTCCCCAGAAGCAGCTGATCCTCCTGGGCCTCCCGAGTCAGGGCCTCAGACAGGTGGCAGCAGTTCAAGAAAGCGGTGACACAAGCTGGCCCATGACGGACATGGCGGGTCCTCTCTTCACACGACAGCCCCACTGGGTTCTCCCGGAGGCCAGCTGCGCAGCACTTTCGCTCCAGCTCTGTCTTGAACTTGCTCACTGTGGGCCAGATTTAGAGGGATGAGGAGGGACTGAGCAGGATCTGAGGGAGCTGGGAGCCATCCATCTCAATGTCGTGTATACTTGGCCTCTATTTACCCGTAACTCTGGCAGATGCTGGTCCTAACATTTTGCCTGTGTTTTCCTCCTACAACTTCACATTGAACCCATATGGTGAGTTCTGATCAGAAGCTGAGTGACAGAGAGGTCAAGTCACTGGCCTAGGGTCACATAGCTCACAAGTGACACAACTGGGACTAGAATCCATGTTACTATTGCATCCCTTCCCCTCCCTCCTCCTCCTTGTCTTTCTTATTTTTTGACACAGATTGGTAATGCCATGTTTGTTTATGAAAAATGAGACTTTGACTCCCAGTTTTTATCATGTATTTTTGAAAACATAAAGCTTGCTGTAAAGCATGATGTCAAATTGTATGCTTCTAAATTAACAAACCGAAGGAATGCACCTAAAGATAAAATTATAGCAATTAAGAAATCTTATTACCCACCATATAACATGATTAGAATATTTATAGTTAAATAATATATCTGATCATCATCATAAATAAAACAATCATTCATATTATAAACTTTCTTCAAATGGTTAGCATGATTTTTTATATTGAAATTAGAGTTACTGTTTTACCTCGATTTTTATTAGATTTTACTTACTTCCCTTTATTTGGATTCATCAAGTCCTCAGCATTGTCAAAGAAAATGAAAAATCTAATATTCATAAAATGCATGTTTCTAACACCAACCAGTGGTGCTTCCCATCTTCCTTGAACTCCAGGCTCAGAGCTATATATTATTCATTGGCATTCAGTACCCTATTTCTACCTTTGTCTACATTCCCTCCTACATCACAGAAGCCTCACATCGAAAAACATTTCCCAGATGTTCTTGGTGCTGGAGTGCTAGTTCTGCCACATGCCTTATGAAAGAGAAGCAGAGATCATTTCCCTGGTGGGAGAAAGATGAGAAGCACCAACTCATAGTTGTGGCACCTTAGTTGTTCATTGATTGCTTTCTCATACATGCCTTGACGAGGGAGGGGGGCTCCAGCTGAGCCAACAACCCCCTTCTTAAGCCAGCGACCTTTGGGCTCAAGCCAGTGAACATGGGGTCATGTCTATGATCTGATGCTCAAGCTGGATGAGTCCTCGCTCAAGCCCACGACCTTGGGGGTTTAGAACCTGGGTTCTCAGTGTCCCAGGTTGATGCTTTACCCACTGCGCCTCCACCTGGTCAGGCTCTGTGTTGTTTTTTTAGTGAGAAAAACTCCATGTTCCACTATCTATCCACCAGCCTCATGAGAAATTCTTGGCAGAAGTTTCCTGAGATTTCATGCATTGCGAGAACTGCAGTGGGGATGATTCTGAGTCCCAAGAAGCAACCTTCAGACTTCCACTACTAGAGCCCGTCAAGTAATTTTGAAAGCCCCAAACTCCTATGATTCAATCCCTCCCTCCCTGCTGGAAGCACCTAGAATGATCCTGGTTTTCTGTTTTAAGCTTTGATGAATATAGTAGGGAGGAAGGAGAGGTGCATCCAGCTTTAGCTCTGACCTGCATTCCTCTTGGTCTCCAGGCTTTTCAGGGAGCGGCGGCGGCGCTGGCTGGGAGGTGAGCTCTGGGGGCAGTGCCAATCTGGAGAATGAGGACAATTGTCAAGATCATTCTCAATGCCCTGGATGACATTTATTGGGTGCTTACTGTCTGCCCGGGGCTTATGTGCATCACCTCATTTTATTCTATGGGTACTTCATATTCAAGATTCAGCACTTAAATCTATGTGGTCTGCACCAAGTCACAGCCTCTCTGGGTGTTACACTCACCAGCTATGTAAAATGAGTATAATCACAGTTCTATCAGTGGGATCACACATATGAAAGTATTTAACACTGGATCTAGCTTGCAGTAAATAGAAATTGTTATTAATATCACTATTTATAGCTGAAAAAATACATTCCTAGCTGTCCCCAATATTCATTTTCCTCCCCTCATCTGTGGCAACCAAACCTCCATCTTTATATATCACTCAGAGTGAAGAGTACATTTCTCAGCTTCCCTTGCACCTAGGCAGGGCCATGTGACCGAGGTCTGGTCAAGAAGATGTGAGAGAAGTGTCCTCTCCTTTCTTCTTCCCTTCATCCAGCTGCCTGGAATGAGGTCCTGATGAGGTGCCATCTTGGAATATGGCAGAACAGCAAGCTAGAAAGAGCCTCAGTCCCAGAATGATCTCTGCATTGTTACTGAGTGAGAAACAAACTGCTATCTTATTTAAGCTACTGTTAATTTTATCTCTGATACACATGGTCAAACCTATATCTTAACTAACACAGAGTGAGCTGCTTGTATTATTATCCCTATTTTTATGGACAGAGAAACTGAGACTCAGAGAAGAAATATGACTGCCCCATGGTAAATGTCAAGATCCTGAATATTAGCTCATCTGTTTGATGCCAAGCATCATGTGCTTAACCACTAGACGCACTGCCTCCGCCCCTGCTCCCGGCTTTCCCCTTCCTGTCCCACTACCTGTACCTGAGCTTGCCAGGGTTTCCATCCCTGTGCTTATCTTCAGGTCCAATCCAGCATCCTTGAACACAGCAAGTCTGTCTTTCCCACTGCCTGCTGTGCAGCCAATGTCGTGCTCCTCCACCACATTCCAGACCTGGGGTCAAGAGAGGAACCTGGAGTTGGAGCCTGTGTGACCCTCCAGGGGAGGTGCAATGGTGCACTGTAATTGCTGGCTCAGGTAATAATGCTCACACTATCTTCCCTTTATTGAGACCTTACCACCTGCCGATCTCTGCTGTGCGCTAGCTACTTGAATCCTTGTAACCGTCGATGTAGCCAATTTTACAGTTGAAAAGATGAAGGTCCCACTAGAATGTCCAGGCAACCTTTTGACCCCAAATCCACATGTTCTCACCTTCTTCTGTGTGAGCTTGTGTTTGCTGTTCAAGACATAGACAGCCTTGTCCACGGCCATAAGACCCACTGTGGCCTTGGCATCACCTGTCACCTTTATTTCCACCTGGCTGTGGGGCTCCAAAGAATCCGAGAGTTCTTCATTTTTTAAGCCAACCTTCAGCTGAGCCAGGAAAAAGAAATATGTCAGAAAAGGAGGCTCAGAGGTTACCAAGGGGCTTCCCCAAGTCCACTTTCAGGTTCATGCTCCCTACAGCTCTGACAGAGCATTAGGGAACTCCACCAGACCAATCCCAACTCCACACATTTATTCGCATTGTCTCTACTCCTTAAGTTGAGCTTTTAAAGCTGCGTCGCTTCCTCTTACACTCACCTGCCCCTAGGCTTGGACAGACCTTCTCCTGAACTTTATAATGCAATGTACAATTTCTTTCTTTCTTTTTTTTTTAAATTTTTCTTGAGTGAGAAGTAGGGAGGCAGAGAGACAGACTCCCACATGTGTCCTGATTGGGATCCACCTGACAAGCCCCTTATGGGGTGATGCTCTGCCCATCTGGGGCTGTTGCCTTGTTGCTCCATAACCGAGCTATTATTTTAGCAGCTGATACCAATTTGCTCCAACCGAGCCATGGCTGTGAGAGGGGAAGAGAGAGATAGAGAGAAAGGAAGGAGGATATGGTGAAGAAGCAGGTGGTCGCTTCTCCTGTGTGCCCTGGCCAGGAGTTGACCTTGGGACATCCACATGCCAGGATGACATTCTACCACTGAGCTAACTGTCCAGGGCCCAGTGTACAATTTCAAGGAGTTTGGCTCACCGTTCCCATGCATCTGTCATTTACATCGATCCATATGGAATCAGCTACCAGTTCAGGGTCCTGGCCAATGCCTCTGGGCAGTAAATAGAAGGCCAGGATGCGGAAGGAGGGCAGCATCTCTGAAGTCACATCAATAATGGTTGATGTGTAGACACTCCCAAGACTTTTTAACTGATTCTTGGCAAACACGATCTGACCCTTACTCAGGACCTTGGAACAAGGGAGGCCAAAGATGAGGAGAGTAGGACCAACCCACCAGGGAGGTCCTCAGTCTCTTGGCTTCAGTTCCTTGGCCTGAGCCCACCCCAGATGGTCCCCACCTTCACACCATGGTTCACAGTTCCTCCAACTCATCTAGCCAAGATTGTCCCAGTAGAAGAACTCCTTGGCTCAAGTCCTGGTGTCAGTCTCTCACCAGGATAGTGAAGTGAGTGATCTGCTCCTTGGTTGCAGGATTTCGATGTCTTGTGTTGAGGCTCAGCTGGATGTTGCTGCCAACTTCTGTGTCTAACATCTTGACCTCAATGTGTAGGAAGTTCCCTGACCCATCTTGAGTTGAGTAAGGCCAAGCTGTCATATTGACTGATGCCTGATCTTCTGGCCGAAGATCTTCATCAGTTCTCACCTGGGGAGATTGATGGGCAACTAACTTCTCAAGCCTTTCGGCTTATACAACCCCACTCTTTCTGCCCCATAGGATTGGTACCAGGATAGGGAGCTGCTCCAGGTCTGCATCTGTGTTGATGGTCAGAGTGGCCACCCCATTGGGTGAGGTGAACACTTTCTGGTTTTGGTAGCGAATGAAGACTCTGGAAGCTGGGGACCCATCAGGATTTGAGACGAAGACCTAGGGTGGAATGTGGGGTGAGATAAAGGACAGGCCTGAGAGTGGCCTGGAGTGAGAGGGTAGTAACTGGGAATGCAATCTGGATAAGACTGCCTCGTACAGTTGTGCAAGCTGAGCACTGAACAACACCAGGGATACCATTCATGAATGGCGCCCCCTAGTGTACTGCAGTACACAACCGTCTGAGGTGGCCCTGGGCGTTGGTGTGCCCATGCAGTAGGGGTAAGGTAGAATCGGGTGGAGAATGTAGGAGGAGACATGGAGGGCTTGGGCAAAACTCAGAGTAGGATTCATAGTCAAGTAATGCTCATCAGACATCTCAAAGTCACCCCAAATGAATGTATGAGAAAACAGTATGCTTACCGTGCAAACGTAGACCCAAGATAAATCCCTAAGCACCATGTTCCAGCCTAACTGTGACTCCTAAACGCCCAGAGTAATTCTGGAACATCACTGTGCTTTGGGAAGACCTGGGTTAAGACTTGAGGAAATCTTGGAATTGATCTGGGGAACATGATGGACTCAACTCTCAGAAAGATGAGTTGTCAGGGTATGTGAGTCCAATGAGGGTTTTTATTTCCTGGGGGGAAGGCTGTTTGAGGGTGGGGCCCCTGAGTCTTTGGGTGGGGTAAACCTAGACCCTGACCCTAAAATGGAAGGGCATCCCCGGTTTGAAATACTGGGGTGTCCTGATGAACTTGATGTTGTACGGGATCCGGACGATCTTCACCCCTGAGGTCTCAGCCTGGACCATCTCTCCCCCTGCAGAGACAAGGGGCCATGAGGCCTGTGGAGGAGGTTAATTTCTTGGGGGAGTGACAGAGTGGTTGGTATAAGAGGGTCATCTTTGTGATGACAAGGAAAAACAGTAACAATTTCAGCTCTTTCCAGCCCTTCTGACATTTCCCCATTTCTCTGATGAAGGAACTTAGGCAAGAGGGAGACTGAGGTCACGTGGGTGGAATGTCTGGGTTGAGAAAGAGCAGTGTCCTGACCTCAGCCATGGGCTTGGGTGAGGGTGGCACCTGAGGAGAACACGGTGACGTTGACAAAGATTGAGGCCCCTAGGAAGTCTTCTTCTGTGCCTTGGATTGCAGCCATCAGTGTGTTTTTCTGGAGGGAGACCTGACCTTGGCCGTTAGAGATCTGCTTTTGGGCAGGAGAGAGGAGAGGAGATGGTTTCTTGGAGGAGTGAACGAGGGTTGGGTGAGAGGAGCCTGGGGAAGGGTCCAGACTTGGTCACCTCCACCCTCTGCAGGGAGCTTTGAATAGAGATCCGACGAGAATCCTGCTGCACTCCGAAGATGGCCAGGGCGTGTCCATCTACCGGCTTGTTGAATATATACCTGGGAGAGAAAGCACTGCTCCACTGGCTCTGAAGTGCCCACACAGCCTCATGTGGCTGCAGAGATGACCTGTACGATCTCACAGGGCTGTAACGATGGCTGTGGAACTTTGGGAGGGGCAGAGGTGGCCTCTAGAAACTTAGATGGTTTCATTGCAGACCCCCCCAAATCCTGTAAGGTGACAAATATGTCACATAAAGCCTTGTTGGGTTGTAAATGTGGCTTGTGCAACCTCATGAGATGGTAGAGGTAGCTCATACAGCCATACGAAGCCAAACAGAAGTCTGAACAACCCATGGGATGGCAGAGGTGGCCTGTGCAGCACGATAAGCTTCAAGAATGATCTGTACAGCCTGATCAAGTGGTGGCACAGTGGATAGAGCAGTGGTAGTCAACCTGGCCCCTACTGCCCACTAGGGGGCATTCCAGCTTTCATGGTGGGCGGTACCAGAGCAACCAAAGTATAAATAAAAAGATAGATTTAACTGTAGTAAGTTGTTTTATAAAGATTTATTCTGCCAAACAGCGAAAATTTGACATAAAGTACTTGGTAAGTAATTATTATTATATGCTTTAACTTGCTGAAACTCTGCTTTATAAATTTTATAAAGTTACTTCCCTACTTTATAAATCACCATTACTGTGGAACTGGTGGGCAGTTAGAAAATTTTACTACTAATAGAGATACAAAAGTGGGCGGTAGGTATAAAAAGGTTGACTACCCCTGAGATAGAGCATCAGACTGGGATGTGGAGGACCCAGGTTCGAGACCCTGAGGTTGCCAGCTTGAGCGCAAGTTCATCTGGTTTGAGCAAGGCTCACCAGCTTGGACCCAAGGTCGCTGGCTCGAGCAAGGGGTTACTTGGTCTGCTGAAGGCCCGCGGTCAAGGCACATATGAGAAAGCAATCAATAAACAACTAAGGTGTTGCAAGGAAAAACTGACGATTGATGCTTCTCATCTCTCTCCATTCCTGTCTGTCTGTCCCTATCTATCCCTCTCTCTCTCTGTCCCTGTAAAAAAAAAAAAAAAAAAAAAAAAAAAAATATATATATATATATATATATATATATATATATATATATATATCTCATGGGTTTCAGAGAGTGCCTTTATATATCTGAAGTGTTATAGAAGTGGCTTGCCTCTCTCTACCCTTCGGTTTCTTGGTGTTTTTGGTCCTCTGGCCAGGCTAAGCACAGGGGGACTCACCGGGCCTGGATGTTCACACCCAGAGCTTCATCATGGAGGTAGAAAAACGTCTTGTCTGGGATCAGCTGGACTTGAAAAGATGGGAGCACTGGGTGGAGTAAAGGCAGTGGGTACCCTCAGCAAGTGACCATCTACCCTCACCCTCTCCCTGTCCTGCTCTTTCCCTGGTGACTGGCAACCCCCAAGGACTAGAACATGCGGTCCTGTGCTCCAGCACCGAGCTCAGGCCCTGGCACACAGTAGGTGTGCCACAAGGCCTCCTTTGCATCTCCAGCCCTGTTTCTGGCATGCCTCACCTCTCCCTCCCCCTCACACCCTGCTCACCATACTCCTTCACATCAAATGCTGCTTTGAACTTCTGCTTGGCCGCACTTTGGTAACTGGCTTCGATGCTCCAGGTCCCAAGACTGAGGCAAAGAAAGTTAGGAGAGATGGAGACTGAGAATACCCTCCTTCGCTCCGTCTCTAGGGCTCCCAGCAGGGCACCTGATGAGCTCTGGGAGGTGGAAGGAGCTCGCGAAGAAACCGTCCTTGGCCAACAGATCCTGTCTGATCACAGTGATTCCTTCCGGGTTCTGTGATGACAAGGGGAAGGTGGTTCATGTTCCCAGGCCTTGAGCACATGATATAACCTGTGTCTGGGATCCACCCTCTCAATAAAAGAGGCCACCTTGATGTCCAGAGTGAATGTCCTGCCTACAGGATCCATCTTGTGGTTCACAGTGAACACCCGGTATTGAACTGGAGAAGGAGGGAAGACTGAATGTTGGATAGAGTTTGAAGAAGGGATGCAATTATTATGATCTTGGGCAGTGGGGAGGCCTTGGCAGGTGGAATATATTGGGCATTGGAAGAGGCCGAGAGTGACAGTCAACACCTGCCCAAGGCCAAGTGCCCAGAGGCTGTACCCAAGTGGTCAGGGGTGTAGATGGTCTTGTCCGTCTGAATGAAGATGTAGCCAGCATGGGGAGCCACCAGCACAATCTTCTCCATGAATGAGGAACTGGAAGTGGATGACCAGCTTACCCGGATGGTAACATACTGCTGCCCTGGTTGTGGGGGGTATACCAGGCTCTCGGGAATCTGGGGAGAGATGGCCACACTCCTCAGACCCTGCTGAGGTCTCTATCCCTGGGAGCAAAGCCCTGGGCCAGATCTTGGGAGAAGCAATTGAATGGAGCCCTCTGGCTCTGCCTTTGGGAGCAGGGTCGCCTTGTGTTGCTATGCAGTTCGCTCCTGCACAAGGACATTCAGCCAAGTGGAGATGTGATCCAGTAAAGGCTCAGATTTCTGAGCTACCAGCAGAGGGCATCTTTTATTAATTCACAGAGAAGCATCATTTAGGTTAATCATGGCCCTTCTTGAAGCCCAGATTTTGGGTGATTTTGGATTTTAAAATGGACAGAACATAAGAGAAGCACTAAGTATATACAAACCCTGACTCTATTCCCTAGTGTCTTTTGTGGGAAGTCCCTCCAGAGTCTGCCCCTCTGCACCCTTGCTGCTGGCTGAGAGCCTCCCTTTTTGGCCACCCATCTTGGCCTGTCACCTACCATCACAGATGCCTGGCTCATAAAGTGGTTTTCCGGTGAAAGAATGAGCCGGCTGTCAGCCACAATTATCTTCTTCATGGGGAAGTCCCACACGTTGAGGGTCACCTCGAGGGTCTCAGTAAGGGGCTGCCTGGAGTTCGAGTGAGCCTGTACATGGATGTTCTCAGGACTGCCAACCCGCAGAACTCGAGGGGTCACCAAGATATACCTACCAGTAGACAAACACAGGGCACAAGGAAACTCCAGGGGGGAGGCGACAACAGAGACAGGTGGGGTCTAGGCAGGGAGTCATGAAGGCGACAGATGTGTAAGCTCTCAGCAGATTCCCCTCAGTTTCTCAGACTTACAGTGGCTCAGCATGGGTGAGGGGGATCCCCAAGAGGAGCAGAATCCACCCCAGGGACCAGGGCACGTCCATTGCAGTAGGAAGGTGATGTGGGGCCGCTGGCCACGGATGCTTGTCCTCTTGTTCACCCTGGCTCTGGTCTGTTTGCCTTGGCTTGTCTGACTGAGTTAATATCTAAACAGACATAGGGAAGAATCCCCATAAGCCCAATGGGAGCAGAGCGTGCTGCTCCTCCCTTCACAGCCAAGCTTCCATTGGGGGGCTGGGGACGTTGTATTGAGAATTGTTTCAGCTCCCCACTTGGGGGCCAGAGTGGCAGGGGGCTTATCCTTTCCATGAGCCATGGAGTCTTATCCCGAAGCCCTCCCTTCATCCAGCAAGAAGCCTAGGCCATGTGAATCAGAGCACTGGACTCAGGGCTTGGTGAAGATTGGCTGGAAGGGGCAGGAGGACACAGGATTGTCCACACCTCTGCCCTAGTGAAATTGTTGAGAGCTTATGGAAGCAGAGCAGGCACAACATATTCATTTCGCAATCACAGGCCTGAGCAGTCATATGGCATTTAGCTGTCTGGCCCCAGGATCCACCATAACAGAACCTTCTGAGGAATGCATGGGTCAGAGCCTTTTGCTTCTGATCCTTCTGCGCTTAGCATGCACTGCATTGGTTTCTCCTTTCTTGCAGGAGTAAACTGTAAACTGTAGCCATTGTCCATTGTGCCTAAATCATGTCCAACTCTCTGGGCTCCTTTTCCAAAGGCAATTATACATAATCAGCCAGGGGCGAAACCACATCATGCTTGAAGCATTCCTGGAAGAAAGCGTTCTCTGTTCTGAAATAATTCTCTCTGGCTGTTAATGTGCCCATTAAAGATGCTGAGCCCACTTCATGGTGTCTGAAGTAGGCAGGATTGCAGACAAGTTTGTCTGGTTTTTTCTTCTTCTGTGAAGTCAATACTGCTAGCTTGGGGAGTGGGGTCTTGCCTATTGGAGGGCCTCAGATCTCCCCAAACAATGATAATATATATTTATCCAACAAAAATTCATTAATTATTTACTAGAAGCCCAGCCCTCTTTCGCAGGCTAGGGATATAGCAGTGACCACCACAGACAAAATCTCTACCCGTGTGGAAAGCATTGTGACTGAGAACTTACTGAAGACCTCAAGTGCACTTTCTTCTTAAACCTCAAGCCTTGCATGAATTAGGTACAGTGTTATGCTGATTTCCCAGACTATCTTTGTAGAGCACTGGAAATCCAAGTGTGCCAGAAACAAGGGGCACATGTAGAATCTAGTCATTTATTCCTCGGGCATTTATTGAGCACCTACTATGTGCCAGACTCTGTTTCACATGTTCTGTGTACAATCACAGAAGTCTCACAGCCACGCTGAAGTAAGAGTTAGCACCCATGGTAAAGAGGAAGAAATGGAGGCTCCAAGAGGGCGAGCTGCTTGCCCTGTGGCATGCAGATGAGCCAGGAGGTTGGGTAATACACTTAAGTCTAGGTAAACAATTTCTTATGTAGCAAAGAATCAACAGAATCAAATTAAGCCCTGGATTGGTGAAGCAGGTAATTTAGAAGGTTCTAGAACAGCGGTTCTCAACCTGTGGGTCGCGACCCCAGCGGGGTCGCCTAAAGCCATCGGAAAATACATAATGCATATCAGGTATTTACATTCCGAATCATAACTGTAGCAAAATTACAGTTATGAAGTAGCCACCAAAATTATTTTTTGGTTTGGGGTCACCGCAACATGAGGAACTGTATTGCGGGGTCACAGCATTAGAAAGGTTGAGAACCACTGTTCTACAACTTTGGTGTTCATTTAGAGTTGCATGTTCTACCACTCTCAGGGAATCTTCATTGATTCATTCAGCTATACCTTGGTTGTGATGAGCTATCCCCTTCACATCCTTGTCTCACATGAGGTGTCCTTGTCGCCCCTCTTCTGTCGCAGGGGCTCCCAAGTGTCCAGGAGAGGGTGTTGTCCAAAGGCCAGTGGTGCAGAGGTTTGGTCCTCAGTCCCTCCCACCTCTTTCTCCACATAGAGGGTGGGCTCCCTCTATGTCTTCCGAGTGGGAATCCTTGTCTGGTGGGCACATCTGAGCCTTCATGAAGCATGCTCAAACCTGTGGCTTCCTGAGTTTCTGTTTGACTTGGGGTTGGTCCCAGGAAGGGAAAAACTGCCCTTGGGTGCTGATGAATAGCAGATGAGACAGGAAACACTTTGAAAGCAAATGGAGATGGGGTGGGTGAATGGAGGTGTCCCTCAGGGATGGGTCCTTGCCATCCAATGAACAAATGAATGAGTGATAGCAGAAACTTCCACCTCACACATCTATCTCCTCTACTCCACCCAACCTCAGGTCCCCCAAAAGAAGAATAAGCTCAGTGACTGTGCATTGGGCTCCTACTGTGTACGTGGCCTTGTTGTAGGCTCTGGGAACACAGTAGTAAACAGGACAAAACCCCTGGCCTTTGTGGAGTGATATTTACTGTAGCTGCCTTCACTGGGACTGTTTCTTTTAATCCTTTCAGCAACTTAAATGGACCCATTTTGCTGATGAAAAAAACAAGGCACTGGAAGGTGAGGTGTCTTACCTCAATTTGTGCAGCTAGGAAACTGAGGCACAGGGGTTAAATGACTTTTCCAGGGTCACACAGTCGTTAAATGATGGAACTGAGCTCTTGAACCCGGGCTTAATTAAAAAGAGGGAGCGAAAAGAGGGTAAGAAGTGGGAAAGTAGCTATGGGCTCCACCTTGTCCGCTCCAGTCGTTAAAGCTCAAATCCAGTCTGTCGCTTGGCCACGAGAGGGCGCCAGCTAGCCTCCGGTCCGACGCCGAGCAACTGCTTCGCCCCCTCCCGCTGGAATGCGGGTGGTGGAGAGTGGGGACGTTGGCCGCTTGCCCGAAGCTGCCGCTGAGGCTGAGATTCGGCCAGCCTTCTTTTCCCTGGAACCCCAGTTTGCAGCGAAGAGGCCGGGCGGGAGGAACGTCCTTGCAGGGATGTGTGGCCTCTGTTTTTCCCTCCTCCTCCGCCTCCAGGGCTTCCAGCAGAGGCTTCCCGGGAAAGGGCGGGCTGGACCCAGGAGGCAAAGAATGTGGTTGTCATTTCTGAAACAGCTACTAAGTTCTGGCACTTAGTAGGGACTTTCCAGCAACGCCTCTATTTTACAGATGAGGAAACAGGCCCAGAGAAGTGCTCTTTCTTGCTCAGGTAGAAGGTATAAAGAGCTGCTTGGGTTGGATGGTGGGCCAGGAGGTGCCCAGCTTAGTCACTTCCAGTCCCAGCTCAGGCTCCTAGGACATTTCTTTGTTCCCGAGGCCTTCTGATCACCTCTTGTTTTCCCCAAGGCTTCAGGATATGGCCTTGCTCCCTGAACCCTAAAGGCATTGCATTCCTCCCTGAGGTAAGGAGGGCTTGGCTGGCAGTGAAAATTTTCCCAAGAAGTTGGTTGCTAAACTGGGGAGAAAAAAAAATTCAGCAGTCACATTCAGGGTTGATTACTGGGTCTGAGAAAGCACCCTGGTGTTACAATGGTATCTGCCCCCACTGAGCTCACAGCCCAATCAAGGAGAGCCACCTATAAATAAGCAGTTGGGAAGGCCCAGAGGAACCTCCTAACCCAATGAGGCTGGGGAATCAAGGAGGGCTTCCCAAAGGAAGTAGTATTTTGGCTGAGACCTGAAAGTTTTAGTGAAGTAAAAGTGACCAGGTGAAGGGTTAGAGGTGGGAGGAAAAAGACAGTTTTGTTTCTAGGGGAGGGAACAGCCTGTGCAAAGACCTGGGAGAAAGGTGGAGCATGCTGGTTTAGAGGGTAGGAAAAGATCTCTAAATCCTTCTTATTAGGTCAAGGAGAGTCTCATTTTAATGCATTAGTTTACCTACCCATTCATTCATTTGTTAGGTATTTGGGTGTCTATCATGTGCCACATACTATTGTAATTTCTGCGGACATGGCTGAGCCCCTCGTGGGATGAACTTGTCTTTGTTAAGACGAGGAAGTGAGGGGATTTGGGCTTGAGTGTTGAAAGAAAGAGGCAAAGGTAAGCATGACCATAACACCTTTTTAATGCCAGTTTCTGTTGGTTTCCATGGTAAACAATAAAATAGCAATAGCATCCAGCTAGATTTAATAAGAACCCCCCTCCACTGCATTTATTTTTATAGTTGCCATCTGGATTGGTGATGATTCTTCCTTAAATGCATCAGAAACTGACTCAGGGTGATTTAAGTTGCAAAGGAATTTATTGGGTGGATCCTGGGGGCTCATGCAATCACCAGCCTTGGAAAATGAGAAGGAACAAAGTAGGGGTGCAGGCAGCGGCTAAGGCCACAGCTTAAATCATCCCCCTGAAACCAGCCAGCAGTTCCAGCTTTTGCTGCCACGCCTGGCAATGCAATGCTCTTTCCCCTTCTGCCACGTGCCCTTGCTGATCCTGCATTCTCTGGGTGGCCAGCTCTCAATTCTAAATCCTGTGCTGAGAAAAATTCTAAATCTGCTGAGTAGAATCGGGGTCATATGCTCACCCTCTAGCTGCAAGGGAAGCTGGGAGAGAAGGTCTAGTATTTTTTTTGCACAGAGAAAGCCTATGAGAATGGGGTTTGGAATACTGTATGCCTCACCCACAAATAAATATCAAGTGTGGCTTCACTTATGATGATTATGATGGCTTTTCCTTCTTGACAAAGAGAGCAACTTGTCTTTCAACATAATTTAGTTAAAGGAATGTTTTGGAAAGCAAGGAAATGTTAAACATAAAATGTGGGAGAGTCAGAGACCTTTTGGGTAAGGCAGACAGCAAATATTGATAATGGTCTATTGGTGGAGTCAGGTGCTGCTGTACTGAGTGCCCTTTGCTCTTCTGCGATCTAATATACATATATTACATCAGTCAGGATCTTGGATGGGAAGAGATAGCACCCTCAAGTGGGCAAATAGGGGAGGGATGAAGACAGGGACAATTGTGAAGAAAGGGCAGTGGTAGGGAGTCCTATGGAGGAAGAGCAGTGCCATCTTGAAGGCAACCGTGGGATCTCATCACCATCTTTAGCCAGGGGCAAAGGGAGAAGAGAGTGGTTCTCAGAAACTGGAGCTGAGCCTTAGATGTGGAAATTCTATGAATCCACAGAAACCCTGAATGGAGGGCGCTTGGGGAATAAATACTCTGGTCTTTCTCATCCCACTTCCAATTTTCCACTGAAACCTCCCATTGGCAGAACCCAACATAACCGGAAGCCCAAGGTGGAAGAAATTGGTTGATGTAATCCTGGGGTGAGCCTCCTGGGGAAATCCAAAGACTTCCTGCATATATGCATGTAAAGCCAGTGGCCAGGGCCACCATCACAGCAGCCCGGCCCATGCAGGTTCGCATTGGATTCAGACAGTCAGTAAAGAAACAACGGAGCCACAAACTGGTGGGCCATAGTCTTTAATTCTAGCTTGCACCCGGTGGGCAAGTAAAAACACACACTGGGCTCCGAAACCCACTCACATTCAGTGCTCACAAAGCTACTGACTTATTCGAGTTTCCTAGAATCAAAGGTTTCTAGCTCACCAGCCTTATTCTCCTCTGTTCCCCATCTCCTTCCTTCTCCAGCGTCAAACTGCACAAACTGGCCTCTCACTCAATACTCCGCCATCTTGGCTGCTTCTCCTGGCCACATGGCCTCTTTCTGCTCTCTGCTCTGCTCTCTCCTCTAATGATAATCTCAGGAACCAAGAGAGCAAACTTTCGTTCTGCCCCCATTTTATACTGTAGCTTCACAACCTCTAATTCAGTATACAAAATAGGGAAGTCTCTAATACAAAGTCACTTCTCTGAGGCATGATTGGATTGTGCCACCCCACATCAAAAAGGGTAGGAAAGGCTTAATCCCAAAACCAAGCCCCAGGCTACAAGGATTCTCAACACACATTAATATCACCTGGGCTACGGCCTCACATGGGCAGCGCCATTTTTAACAAAGTGAGCATAATACATTTTATCTGCCCAACAATGCACTTCATGTATTCTTTTAAAAAACTAATTTAATTTCTGAATTGAGGTATAATTCACATACCATAAAATTTGCCATTTTAAAATGCATAATTCAGTGGGTTTTGGTATATTCACAAGTTTGCACAACCATAACCATTATCTAATTTCATCTATTCTTTTGCTGGTATTCCAACATTGTTTTTAAAATCCACTAAGAGGAGGGGAGGGGAGGACTTAATTTGACAAAACATACTAAATAGCCCTCATTATCTTTCAGAGAGAAATCTCTTACGAGGGCCCCAGATTCAATCTCCCCTTTCTTAGGCCACTAGAGACCACTGAAGACCAGTGTAAACTGAGTTGGACGGCCCTAGACTCAACTCCTAGCCCTCCCCTCTGCTCCTTACAACCTTGATTTCTGCATTTATGACTGGAAAGGTTCCGAGTGTGTCCACTTTCTGAGGCTGCAGAGCAAACATGAATAAAAAAACCACTTTGCCTGGGAGACTGGCATTCCAGGGTAGTGGTTGAACTTGAACCACAACAAAAACTCCGACTGAAGTGTAACTGTGCAGGGCACTTTTCCTGTTGTTTCAGCACTGCTGTTCCTAACCCTGTTTTATAGAAGGCGAGACCAGGGAAATCACCTGCCCAGTCATCCAGTGAAAAAGAGATAGAGGCAGTATTTATACCCAGAGTCCATTTGCTTCCGAATTCTCCAGAGGAGGGCTGAAAAACTTGGGGACAATGTTTTGGGGGCTCAGGTGGGACCTCTGTTATTTTTTGTGACAGACAGAGAGAGGGACAGATAGGGACAGACAGGCAGAAAGGGAGAGAGATGAGAAGCATCAATTCTTTGTTGTGGCTCCTTAGTTGTTCATTGATTGCTTTCTCATATGTACTTTGACGGGAGGCTCCAGCAGAGCGAGTGACCCTTTGCTCAAGCTGGTGACCTTGGGCTCAAGCCAGTGTCCTTGAGTTTCAAGCCAGTGACCTTTGGGCTCAAGCCAGTGATCACAGGGTCATGTCTATGATCCCATGCGCAAGCCAGCCACCCTGCGCTCAAGCTGGTGAGCCCCTCCTCAAGATGGATGAACCTGCGTTCAAGCCGGTGACCTCGGGGTTTCGAACCTGGGTCTTCTGAGTCCCAGTCTGATGCTCTAGCCACTGTGCCACCACCTGGTCAGGCCCTCTGTTACTTTTAAAATAATTTTAATTGGCCTGACCTGTGGTGGCGCAGTGGATAAAGCGTCGACCTCAAAATGCTGAGGTTGCCGGTTCAAAACCTGAGCTTGCCTGGTCAAGGCACATATGGGAGTTGATGCTTCCAGCTCCTCTCCCCTGTCTCCCTCTCTCCTCTTTCTCTCCTCTCTAAAATGAATATAAATAAAAAAATAAAAAAAATAAAAATTAAAAACAAAAAAAATAAAATAAAATAATTTTAATTGTGGTAACATATACATGACACAAAATTTACCATCTTAACATTTGTAAGTGTACAGCTCATTAGTGTTCAGTACATTCAGATTAGTGTGTGTCACCAGCATTCATCTCCAGAACTCTTCATCTTGCAAAATTAAAATTCTTTCCCTATTAAATATTAACTCACCATCCCCCCTCCCTTTAGTATCCCCCCCCCCCCGGCATCCACCATCTACTTATGTCTCTATGAATTTGTCTACTCTAGGAACCTCAAATAAATAGAATCATACAGTATTTGCTTTTTTGTGTATGGCTTATTTCATTCAGCATAATGTTCTCAAGTTCATCCATGGCATACTATATGTCAGAATTTCCTTTCTTTTTAAGTTTAAATAACATTTCATTGCATGGATGGGCCACGTTTTGTTTATCCATTCATCCATTGATGGACACTTGAGTTGCTGTTTTGAATCATGCTGCTATGAACATGGATGTGCAAATATCCCTCCGAGACCCCGTTTGCAATTCTTTTGGATAATATCCAGAAATGAAATTGCTGGGTTGTATCAGAATTCTGCTTAATTTTTCAAGGAACTGCCGTACTGTTTTCCATAGAGGTGACACTACATTCTCACCAACAATACACGAGGGTTCCAATTTCTCTACATCTTTGCCAACACTTGTTATTTTCTGTTTTTTGTTGTTGTTGTTGATAGTAGCCATTGTAATGGGTGTGAGGTGGACACTATTGCTTTAAAATTTTTTTATTTAGATATAAGAAATTGAGCTTTATTAAATACTTAATATAGCAACTGTTAGTGGTTACAAATCTATATTTTGTGGAAAATATATGTACATTGCTATGTGTGCACAAACACATTTTGCTAATGGAGTGTGTAACTAGAAAAGTCTGGAGACTTCCTAGTCAACTCTGCTCTATGCATGTGTGTGTATGGGGAGGGTGATGGCGGTGTTTGGATCATTTCTGTATTCCCAGGCCCAAAATAAAGAAGTCCTGAGAGACAGTCTGTTTGACCCTTCAATATCCATGGACAATGCCCCTTCCTCCCGGAAGCCTCTCTTGCCTTCCCAGACAGCACCAGCTCCCTGCTCTGGACTCCTCAGCCCAGGGCCATAGTTCCCTTCTCACTACCCCAGGCCTGATCACAGAGGGGTCTGTGCCTTGAGGTTGAGCCACGGCCAGGTACAGGGCGGGTAAGGCAGAATTTGCCCCCAATGAATGAATGAATGAATGGCCTGTATGTCCTCTGATCTGGGTGTGGCCGGGAAGAAGTATGGCTGCTCAGGAGTGGATTGTGCTGGGCGAGGCTCACCGGGGCGATACCCGAGAGCGGAAGCAGCCGCAGGCCAAACAGCGGAGACCGAGGCTGAGGAGGCGTGGCCAGCGGAAGAGCAGGCTGTGGGCAGTCCGCACGTACAGGCTGCCGGAGGGGTCCGTGGTTTTGAGCGCCGTCAGCGCGGAGTAGCGGGCGTTGGTCTGTCGGCGCAGTGGTGGTCTGGCCGAGCTGATGACCTTGACAATAACCTGTGGGTTGGAGTCCTGAGCTGGGACCCAGCGACTAGAGTTCTGTAGGAGGGACTCCCCGTAGATCTAAGCCAGGGGTCGGGAACCTTTTTGGCTGAGAGAGCCATGAACCCCACATATTTTAAAATGTAATTCTGTGAGAGCCATACAATGACCTGTGTACCTACCCTGAACATGAGAGGTAGAAAATGAATGGATTGTAATACATGAGAATGTTTTATATTTCTTAATGTTATTATTATTTTTATTAAAGATTTGTCTGCGAGCCAGATGCAGCCATCAAAAGAGCCACATCCGGCTCACGAGCCATAGGTTCCCGACCCCTGATCTAAGCCATGTCCTGGGGCTCTGGGTCCCCCCACTCACCTGGGCCACATCCTGTGGACTCTGCCCCACAGAGTGAAAGAGTTCCCTGGAAGCTGGGAGATAGAGGTCCCGGAAGTAGTGCAGGGTGTCAGGGTCAGTGCCTGGGAACTCGGCCATGGAAACTTGCTCCAGGAGCTTTCCTTCGAAGTCGGTGGCCACTGGGCCCGGTTCTACCAGGGAGACACTGGGAACAAGGACCTGGGCATGTATCTCTAAAAAACTGGCACCTTGGGCTCTTAGCCAGCTGGTATATCGCTTCTGTTCAGGGTGAGAGGACACTAGCATGCCAACAAACTCACGGCCCCATTTTGGTCATTACTGTCCCTCTTTCCTGTTCACCCCCATTTCTCCCATCATTATTTCATTCTTTCCTGTACCCCCATCTTCTCCATTGTCCCCATTTACTTGTCTGCCCCATCACCACCTCCACTCCCCCTCCCTGCCTCCATAGCCCCCTCACTGCCCCAGTGCCCCCCTCACAAGATGTTAAACTGCAGCAACTGAATAGCCAGACTCTCGAAGAATCCTTCCAGGGCAAACTTGGAGGCTGCATAGACATCGTTGAACATGACACCTGAGAGGATTAAAGAAAGGTTGACCCCTTGGGGATCTGCATAATGGGTTTTGTGGGTCCAGAGGGAGGTGGTCTTTAGCAGACAGAGCAAAGAGGGTTGGAGGATGGAAATGAGGAGCTATCTGGGACCAACGTGATGGGTGTATGGTTTAGTGTGATGGGAGCCTATAGGCTCAGGATGAAGTTGTCTTGAGGTCCAGGTGCCACTTCTTCCCAGCAGTGTTCCATCTCCCCTCAGCCCAGGAAATTCCCCTACTTTTCTCCATTCTCTAAACCCCTGGGCCACTTGGGCCTGGGATCCCCAGGGCCCTGAGGGCAAGTCCTGTGTAGCGGGGTCCTTGTCAGTCTTTTTTTTTTTTTTATTCATTTTAGAGAGGAGAGAGAGAGAGAGAGAAAGGGGGGGAGGAGCTGGAAGCATCAACTCCCATATGTGCCTTGACCAGACAAGTGCAGGTTTCAAACGGGCAACCTCAGCATTCCAGGTCAATGCTTTATCCACTGCGCCAGCACAGGTCAGGCCCTTGTCAGTCTTGTTGAGCAATAAATGTGGCTGGATAAGGGACCAAAGGGATGAGCTAAGTAAACACAATTTCCCTGTTGCAAGATAATAAATAAGGTGGATTACTTAGGGGGCAGCTGGGGAAGGCGACAGATCTGAGGAAATGGCCAGAGGGAGGAAGCAAGTCTAGAGGGGTTCAAGGAGGACAGAACCAAGAGCATGGATAGCAAGTAGGTGACTTCCACAGTAGGCCCATAGCAGACACCACTAGTCCATCACTGCTCTCTTTGCTAAGGAATTTCAGAATCCCAAATCTAGACATTTTTGATGGCTGGTGGCAAGTGTTTATCAAGGAGAAATCTCAGAAGAAGGAGTTCTGATTTTGGGGGGAGGGCATTGATGAGAGAGATTTTTGGACTTGTTCAGAAGTGGGGTTGATGCTGGGATGTGAATGGCCACTGGCAGCATCTTTATCACCACAGTCTATTCCTGCACCATGGCAGACATAGTTCATCTACCCCAGAATTTTCCTTTTGAGTTTCAAAATCCTTCTCAACACAGGTCATTTGGAATATGAGCTAAAACCTATTTGCCATCCTTCTAGCTGGAGATGGACATTGGGAGAGGGTCAGACATTGGGGGAATTCCCAAGGGAGGGGTCCCCAGAGCTTACCCTGTAGCCCCATGACACTGCTGACCACCACAATGTGGCCCTGTCGCCTTCTCTTCATGCCAGGAAGCACAGCTTTGACCAGACGGACAGCTCCGAAAAAGTTGGTATCAAAGACACTCTGCATGGTAGTTAGGCTGAACCCCTCCAGAGGCCCCACCAGGCCCACTCCAGCATTATTCACTAAGGTGGAGGTGCTGAGGTTACTTTGAAGTCCCCCCAACCCTTTTAGTGTCACTCTTCCAGGGACATTCTCTAAACCCCCCCCCCCCCAAATCCAGGGCCAGTTCAGGTTTTATTGGATGGACAAATGTGGAGCCTTGATGATCTTTACATATAATTCAACATTTGTTATCGGAGACTCTGAACCCTGGGAAGAGGGAAGGCTGCCAGGAACAATGCATGAGCAATTCAGCTCTGACCCCAAATTGCATCAAAACAGCCACACCCACCCTCCTTAGAAAGTTGTTAAGAAACCATGGGTTGCTTCTTCATCATTTTCCCTTCCCCAAATGACTCATCAAAGTAATTTTCTCAACCACATATGATTTTCTCCATATGTGAGGAATTTTCTTCAGTAAGATTTCCCTGACTTCAGGCTTCAATTTATTTCTTGTATCCCTAGTAAACTAATTGGCACCTTGGCTCTTAGCCAACTGGTATACACCTTCTGTTCGGGGTGAGAGGATGCTAGTGAAACAAGAATGCTGGTGCCCAGACACTGGGGCCTTACTGTGATGAGGATTTGTGCTTAGGCCGAGTGACCCCAGGGGCTTCCCAGTCTCACCCAGCACGTCCACTTCTCCTCCCTGGATGCAGCTGAGACACTGGGCCACTGAGTCATCACTGCATACGTCCAGCTGAGCCACAGTAAGGGTCTGACCCAGAGTGTCCCCAGCAGCTGCCTCCAATGTCCCCTTCTTTCCAAGATCTCTCATGGTGGCCACCACTGGGGACAGAGAACAGAGTTGGAGCAGCCACTGACTCCTTTCCCATATGTATGGACTTGTACTTTTCTGTGATCTTGCGTAAGCAGTCGCAGAGGTACAGAAACCCACAGGTTTACGTACCTCCATTCACCACATATACACAAATGCACACTTGTATATATATCTTTACATGTTTATCCATCCATCCATCCATCCATCCATCCATCCATCCATTCATCCATCCATCCATCCATGCAATGTGTTTGTTGAGCATGTACTACATACCATGTCCTATTCTAGGTGCTGAGGCTATTGCATTAAATAGGATAAAATCTGTGCTTTCATGAAATTTATAGTCTATTAGGTCAGACAATAAAATAAATATAAAAAGAAATGCATATATACCTTGGGTCAATATATGTGCTACATACACATACAAGTATGAATAGACACAATACATCATCAACATAAGTTCCAACTTTTGAACACCTACCATGTGCCAGACACTGTGCTAAACACTGTTGTAAGCACTATCTCTAATCCTCACAAGAACCTTATATTGAGTCTATGACTTATTTTCCAAAGATGGCCATATCTTTCATTGCATACGCTCTTCTAGAACCTTGCTACTCCCCCATTAAGATATGAGTCTCTTTCCCATCTCCTTGAATCTTGTGATTGGCTCTGAACCAATAAAATATGGTGAAAATGATGTTGTGTGACTTCTAAAACTGGGCCAGAAAAGGTGCTGCAGTTTCTGCCTTGTTTGCTAAAAACTCACTCTTTTTTTTTTTTTTTCCAGAGAGAAAGGGAGAGATGGGAAGCTTCAACTCATAGTTGCAGCACTGGAGTTGTTCACTGATTGCTTCTCACACGTGCCTTGACTAGAAGCTCCAACCAAGCCAGTGACCCTTGCTCAAGCCAGAAACCTTGGGTTCAAGCCAGCAACCATGGGATCATGATCCCACACTCAAGCTGGTGACACCGTGCTCAAGCTGGTGAGCCTGTGCTCAAGCTGGAGACGTTGGAGTTTTGAATCTGGGACCTCAGCATCCCAGGTCAGTGCTCTATCCACTGCACATCACCTGGTCAGGCTGAATACTCACTCTTTTTTTCTTAATATTTTTTAAAAATATTTTATTTATTGATTTTTAGACAGAGAGAGAGAGAAGGGGGAGGAGCAGGAAGCATCAACTCCCATATGTGCCTTGACCAGGCAAGCCCAGGGTTTCGAACTGGCAACCTCAGTGTTCCAGGTCGATGCTTTATCCCACTGCGCCACCACAGGTCAGGTTGAATACTCACTCTTGATGCTTTCAGCCACCCCATAACAGCCCAGCTATCCTGAGGCCACCATGTTGGGAGGAAACTCAAGTTAGCCCAGGTAAAGAGACTAAGTAGAGGAGCCCTGAGATTACCGAAAGGGAGAGATGCTTGTCCAAAACCTGACATGTTTCAGCCTCTTCTATGCTTATTGTAGCCTTTGATACTGAATCAGAACCACCCAGCTGAGCCCTTCTGGATTCATGGCCTTTGTGAACTGTGAGATAAATGATTATAGTTTTTTACAACATAAATTTTGAGGGTGATTTGTTGTTTAACAATGGTAACCAGAACAGGTAAGTAGTTCTCTCCATAATGCAGATGAACAAACTAAAGTTCAACAAAATGACATTCCCTCTCTGTCCCACCCCTACTTAGCTAGTGTTAGAACTGAGATTTGAACCAAAATTGATCAGAATGCTGATCTCACACGCCTGTGTATATGTTAGTACCACTCCCTCCATGCGTGTACCCACAATCACCCATACATACTCCTAGGGGACAAGTGCATATTGATTGTGGGCCTATGTGATTCATGGGTGCTGCACAGATGAATGGGGCCACAGCATCTGTACACAACATAGTGACAAGGGTGAACACAAGGTCTAGGCTGTCGGGGTTCAGATCCTGGCTCTGCCACTTTCCAGCTGGGAAACCTTGGGCAAGAATCTTTGGCAGTCTGTGCCTCCGTTCCCTCATTTCTCAGGCAAAGCAAATGATAGCAGCCATCTCCTAGGTGTGATATAAGGATGAAATAGCTACTGTATATGAAAAACACTTAGCCTGGCACAGTGTAAGCACTCAATAAACATCATCCTTTAGCAGCTTTATATACTCATCTGCCTGCCACAGGGACACATAGAGCACAGTGACTTTCTTTCACACTGGCATTCAGACTCTCACACCCAAAGCTGTGATGTCTAAGACAGAGGGTAGAGGGCTGGAAGAAGCAGCTCTTCCAACTAGGACAATGACCTCACTCCCTGAAGCCTCCTCTTAAGTAACAGCCCTTTGGCCACTTTGACTGCAGCCTGCTCTGGGTCAGAAGTCTCCATGAGTGGGGTGAAGATTAGGGATTGCTCCAGAATTGCAGGAAGCCAAGTCCCCAGGCCTAGAATACCACTTGAACCCCAAGGTCAGATTCACTTAAGAGGCTTATCTTGGAGCAGTAATCCGAGGAGGGGTGGAGGAGGGGAGTCCTAGGGAATGCCTGAATGAAACCTCCCAGACCATCCTTCTAAAACATTTTCCCCCCCCCATTGATTAAGAGAGAGAGAGAGAGAGAGAGACAGATTTTTAGAGAGAGAGAGAGGAGAAGGGGGGAGAGGGGGAGAAAGAGATAGAGAAAATGGAAAGGAGGAAGAGAGAAGCATCAACTCTTGTTCTACTTAGTTGTTCCATTTAGTTGCATACTTATTGTTTGCTTCTCATATGTGCCCTGACCACCCTGAGCAAGGATGGAACTGGCAACCACGATGTGCTGGCATGGTGCTTTATCCACTGAGCTACCTGGTCAGAAGCAGACCAGCCCTTCTAACACTATTGCCCATCCTTCCATGTTCCCTTTGCTTTATTTTGCTTCTTAGCACTTATTAGCACTAGACATATGATAAAAATTTAAATCTGTTCATTGTCTGTCCTCCTTGCCCTCCCTTATTATACTATTAATCAGGACAGAGATTTGGGTCTGTTTTGTTCACAGCACCTAGAACAGAGTCTGGCACCCAGTAGGTGCTCATGAAATATTCACTAGATGAGGGGAGGATTCACAAGGAGAGGTGGGAAAAGGTCTCCACTTGTCCTGGGTCCTCTCCAAGCCCACAATGCACTGGAGGGAAATGCTAGTGGCAATAGTGTGGTGGGAGCAGAGGGTCCTGGAAGCCATGCCCACCCCTACCCCTCCCAGCCCTGCCCTGAGCCCCTTACCCTGGTAGCGCTGCCTGGAGTCACGAGCCAGCTGAACGGCAAGCTCCAGGCCAATTCCAGACGAACAGCCTGAGATCAGTACTGTCCGGGGAAGGTCGGCCATGTTGATCCCTCCCTGGAGGTATGACCTCTGCTGGCCAGCACCTGGCTATTGCTACCCATCTTCCTACACATCCTCAAAACTGATCCTCTGCAGGGTGAAGGGACCTCCTGAGCCCCTGATTTTGAACCAATCTAGGCCAGGAAGCTAGGGAATTCCTTAGGCCCAATAAATCCCTATTCCTTTATTTGTCAGAAATGTCTTATCCTCTCTGCTACACTCATAACTGAGAGCTTTTTTTAAAAATTTTATTTATTTATTTTTTACAGAGACAGAGAGTGAGTCAGAGAGAGGGATAGACAGGGACAGACAGACAGGAACAGAGAGAGATGAGAAGCATCAATCATTAGTTTTTCATTGCACGTTGCAACACCTTAGTTGTTCATTGATTGCTTTCTCATATGTACCTTGACCGTGGGCCTTCAGCAGACTGAGTAACCCCTTGCTGGAGCCAGGGACCTTGGGTTCAAGCTAGTGGGCTTTTTGCTCAAACCAGATGAGCCTGAGCTCAAGCTGGAGACCTCGGGGTCTTGAACCTGGGTCCTCTGCATCCCAGTCTGATGCTCTATCCACTGCACCACTGCCTGGTCAGGCACTGAGAGCTTTTTATTATGAATGTGAAGTATTTAGGGTTGGGGGAGTTTCAGGGAGTCGAGAGAATTAGCAGGGTGATTCCCTTGCTGTCTCTATTCTGGGCACAGAATCTCTGATTGGAGGGAAAGAGAGATAGAAGGTGACAGAGAGTGTGGTCCCAAAGAGTTCTTCCAAACGTGCACAAGAATGTCAGAAGATAGGGTTAGATATATCAGGAACTTTCCAGCAAGGCAAGGCAGGACAGAAACTTTATAAGAGTCTTTTAGCTTTAGATGTCCCTGGGGAGGGAGGATGAGCAGCTCCCATCCTGGGAGCCTCCATCTCCCCCTCAGGCCAGATGGGGCCCCACCCCCTCCTCTCCAGGGATACAGAGGCTCTTTGTGTGAAGAGTCAGAGGCTGGGAAGGAGGCACTGCTGACTTCTCTGTCTTGGTGGTGAGGGGGGAGTTCAGGGCCCAGGATACGCCCCTCGGGTTCTTCTGTGCGGAAGCGTCATCAGATCCCATATGTCTGCTCTTGTTCAATTGCACAGACAGCCCCATCTGACCCCCTGGGGCCTCTTCACACTGGGGGGTCCCAGTAGGGCGAGGGGGCTCTGCCTCACCCCAGAAACAGCAGGAAACTACTCCTTTCTGTGGCAATGACCTGGTTAGGGGTAGAGCCAGACACCCCCATTTAATGGGGGTATGTGTGAAGATTTGGGATTGAGGCTAGGACACTCATTTGGAGACCTGAGTGGGGAAGAGAAGAGCTAGGGATGGAGGTGAGACCCTTTACTTGAAGATGAAAAGTTTGGAGGAAATCAAGACCAGTGCTTAGGAATCTGTGGTGAGGATTGGGGATGGGGTTGGGACATCCAGTTCTGGAATTTGGGTGGGTAGATGAAGGTTTGGGACAAGTCTGGAACTTTATTTTGTAATCTAGAGTGAGATTTGAGGTGGGGAGAGGATCCGTTATTTAGGGACCTGAGAAGAAGGTGTGAGGATGAGGCAGTACTTCTTCTCTGGGGTTAAGTGATTGGGGTAAGCAAGGGGGCTAGGGTTTGGTGTGAAGCTAAGGTACCATTTAGGGGCCCTTAGTGACACAGAAAGAATTTGTTATAAAGTTGCACCCTCAATACCAGGGCCTGGTCAGAGGCTAAAGTTTGAATGAGGTTAAGATCGCCTGTGAGGGGCCCTGTTAGGAGGAAAGGTTTTGGGATAAGCCTGGGACCCTGAATTCTAAGACTGAGTGAGAGTGACCCTCCTCCTCTAGGGTGGGGTGGGGCAAGAAGGGCCCGGCGCCGGCCCACAGCTCCACCCCTAGCTGGCCAATCAGCGCTCAGCACAAACTTTTTTAACTCCCCCCACCAGCTGTCAGCCAGCCCCCCCTTCCTGAGAGTCCGGCCCGGCAGACACTGGAGCGCAGGGCGAGGCCAGGGCGGGGTCTAGGACAGACTCCTGTGGATCCCGAGTGGAGCTGGCCGCCGCGAGTGCGTGCACCGAGTCCGTGCAGTCGCCACTTCCCGAAGCTGCCCGCTGGACCCCACCTTGAGTGTGGGCCCCGCAGGGATGGGGAGCCGCTGGGGCTTAGGCCAGCTTCAGGCGGGCCTTTGCCTGCTCCTGGCCTCTCTGCAACTTCTGCCCTGGACACAGGCGGGTGAGCCGTAAGGGAGGACATAAGGCCTGGAATGCAGGATCCAGTGAGGCCCCTAAAGACCGGGTGGAGTCGGAAAGGGAGGCGTGGGCGTTGCGCGTGGCTACCGTGTGCGAGTGTCTGGCTCCGGCGATTTGTGGGTGTGACAGCTGGGGAACGTGTGACCATGTTTTACTGCTGGGTGCATAGGAATGAATGCAATTAAAGGTGTGTGTGTGTGTGTGTGTGTGTGTGTGTGTGTAACAATGTGTATTTGGCCAGTTGGAGTGAAATTGTGTGTGTGCTTCAGTGTGGGAGTTGATGATGTCTGGTTATGGGTGACAGGCTGATTCCCGGGCGAGTATGTGACTGTCAGTTGTGCATGTGCAAATATGTCTGTGTGTGTGGGAGGGGGCGGGTTTTGAGAATAATCGTATGTGTTATGCCTTATGATTGTGTGTCTCTGGGTGACTTTATGAGGGGTGCGGTGGTGATTTTCATGGGTATAAATGATTGCCCATGAAAACATGAGTGAATGGTTCTGAAGGTGATGGTGAGTGGGGAGAGTGTGGGAGAGGGAATCGGAGATCCAGACTTCCCTTTGCATCTCCCCAAACGGCTTCATCCTACTCTCCCTCTTCCTCCTGTGCCCATAATTGGCGAGCGCCCACCTCTTCCCCTAACCCCCTGCCCCTCCCCCCTTCCCGCGCTCCCCAGAGCTGGGATCAGCACCATGGACAGGGCCTCGGGAGGGCCGCGGTGAGGGGCTAGGCGGGGCGCGGCGCGGGGCGCGGCGCGGGGCGGGGCGGAGCACGGCGGGGGCAGGATTGGAAGTTGTCCCCCCTCCCCTCACGGCTGAGCGAGCCTGGAGTGTTTTTCCCGAGGAATTTCTCAGGAGCCCCCCCCACCAAGGGTCCCAAGGGCCTCCGGATGGGTGAGTCAGCTCTGACGCACGCCCAGCTGCGCGCATCTGGCTGAGTGCCGCGCCTGCCCCGCAGGGTTCAGGATGCGGGGCACCAGGGATTTGGGAAGATTATAGTACCCAAGTGGTGATCGAGAAAGCTTCCCTGGTCTGAGAGATCCTAGGCCAGTCCCTCTTGGAAATCACTCACTAAAGTAAACTCAGCCCCCAACACACACACACACACACACACACACACACACACACACACACACTTTCCCTGAAGTCTGAGGAGGTGCCTGCTCACGTGGATAATCTTAGAATTACACACCATTCCCACGCTCACACATCTACACAGTTCAATCTCAGGCAATTCAGAATATAAGTCCCAGGGACACCAGGAATGTGAAACCCCGATGCCCACGCCCAGAAAGCCCCACCAGCCACTCGCCACAGGGTCACAGCATTTGTCACCCTCCTACACTTTCAAGTGCTCACATATGCTTCCACTGGCATCCATACAACACGGTCAACATCCAGAGCCAGTCACCCACTGGTTTACTTGGCCACACTTTCACATATTACCAAATTTCCCCATTGTGAGTCTAAAGTATTACAGTCACAGACTCACCTGCATTACCTCACTGCCAGGACCCGGATTCACATGGACACAGCCACAAGTCAAAGGACTGAACCCAATCTTTCCATCATAGGCCAAATACTCACACACATTTACACACCACAGTTCATACTGTAATATACACATGCACAGTAGCACATAAAGACATTTGCAAAGAACACTCACACCTATATTCTCTACACTTCTGAGATTATCTCAGTCATGCCCCAGCCTGGTGTCTTCCTGCCTCCCTCCACATCTTAGACCCCACCCAGCATCTCCCTATGGCCCTGGCTATCACAGGGGAGAATCTGTGGGGGAAAGGTGGGCTGGGTCCTTGACAAACCCCCCACCCCGACCCTACAGGCAAGACTCAATGCCTCTTGTGTGTCTCCTTGTCACAAAACCAGCCATGAAAAGAAAGGCAGTCAGTTTTTGAAAGGTCATTTAAGCAGGGACACAAGATTGAAGCAAGAGACATTTGGGTTAGATGTTGGGAAGGACTTTTTCAACATGAATGAGGAGTTGGTTGAGAGATTTTTTTCCCCACTGCATAGAGACTGGGGTCTGGATAAGGGGAGAGCCTGAGAGAACTATAGTGGGTGAGGCCATATATTTCAGCCCTCCCCTGGATCTCAGCCTGGAGAGAGGGCAGCTGGGATGGTCATTCTTTGAGGGAGTGACTCTTCTGGTTAGCAGAGCCTGGGAGCCTAGAACTTAGCCCCAGGGGTCTATAACCCAAATATCTTTTAATGACAGCTCAGCCACAGAACAGACAATTAGAGATGGGGCTAGTGACAGTGGCAGGGTTGGGGGTAGGCAGATGGAGATAGAGATAGAGATAGAGATAGAGATAGAGATAGAGATAGAGAGAGAGAGAGAGAGATGGGAAGAGTAGTCCATATGCAGAGATGCAGAGAGATAGGGAGGCACTGAGATAGAGACATTCAGAGAGAGATAAAACAAATAAAATACCAGCCCTGGCCGGTTGGCTCAGCGGTAGAGCGTCGACCTGGCATGTGGGGGACCCGGGTCCGATTCCCGGCCAGGGCACATAGGAGAAGCCCCCATTTGCTTCTCCACCCCCACCCCCTCCTTCCTCTCTGTCTCTCTCTTCCCCTCCCGCAGCCAAGGCTCCATTGGAGCAAGGATGGCCCGGAGGGGCAGAGCATCGCCCCCTGGTGGGCAGAGCATCGCCCCTGGTGGGCGTGCCGGGTGGATCCCAGTCGGGCGCATGCGGGAGTCTGTCTGACTGTCTCTCCCCGTTTCCAGCTTCAGAAAAAAATACAAAAAACAAACAAACAAACAAACAAAAAATACCAAGTGACAGAGAGAGAGAGAGAGAGAGAGAGAGAAAGAGAGAGAGACTGAATCAGAGCTGAACCCAGAGAGAGACCTGGAAAGACGGAGACAGAAAGTGGGACAGGAAGAGGGTGGGGCAGGAGAGAGAAGAAAGGAAAGAAAGAATAAAAGTTGGGGGCAAGAGGAGTTGAGGCTGAAACAGGCTCTATAGAGCATGGAGAATGAAGAGTCTGATCCAGGGAGAGCTGAGATGGGGTCCCTCATCCAAGCTTTTATCCTCCCCAGATCTGGCCCCCTACCCTGACTCCAAATGGTGAGGTCAGCCTAGCCGCCCCCAGGGTGAGGTCATGGGCAGATTCAGTAGAATCTGACTCCTGCCAAGAGGCTGGGTCAGGGGGTTAGTGGGATGTCTGCTGGGGGAGGAGGAGGAGAGCTCAGGCAGGGGCTTTGGGCCCAGGGGTAGCCCCCACCCACCTCTACCCAAGCCATGTGGTTCCACTTAGTGCTGGTGAGGCTGGGCTGTGTGGGTGGGGCTGGTAGGACTGCTTGGGTTAGGATCTGGTTGGGCCAGACCAGTTCCTTCCTTTGCTGGGGTCAGAGGGAGCAGCTCAGAGGGAAGAGGTCAAGAGGTTATCAGAGAAAGAGACAGAGAGGTGGTGATAAGGAAACCAAAAAAGGAGATAACATGGGGAGATCCCAGGCCAGGTGGGGCAAACAGGGATAGGCACAGGGAGGAGGTCAGGGTGCAGTCAGAGGGAGAAGGCCAGAGGAGGGAATCAGAAGGCAGAAGGCAGAGGTCAGAAGGGATGGCCAGAGAAAGAGTAGTCAGAGGGGGGAGACTTGAAGTGGCAGTAGTCACAAGGGAGAGGCCAGGGGTGATGGTGGTCAAGGAGGAGGTCAGAGGAAGCAGTCAGGAAAGGTGATGGTCAGAGGGAACAGTTCACAGGAGGTAATGGTCAGAAGAGGAGGTCAGAGGGAGGAGGTGGGGAAAGAGCACACAGGAGCCCCTCCTCTCCAAGCGGGTTTCCCCTGGAAAGGAGGTTTCAGGCCTGGGAAGCAGCCCCAGGGAGCTGGTGCGCGGGAGTGCGGAGAGGGGGACAGTCTGGCTCTGGGGCTCAGGCCAGGAAGTTTTGATTCATCCGAGAACTAGGTCAGTGCTTTTTTCTCTCACCAAAACCAAGGGAGAAAAAAACAAACAAACCACACACACACAACCAAACAGGAGTCAACAGGCCAATGAGACTGGAACAGCTGTGGGGTGTTGAGGGATGAGGGTCCCAGACCTGCTCTCTTGCTCTGACACATAAACACAGTAGGAGGTGTTGAATCCCCAAATAAGAGCCACGCATGTGGAGTCCTGGGCTTATTTAACTGCTCCCCCTACTTCTTTCTGCAGCAGACCCTGTGGATGTGCTGAAGGCACTCGGTGTGCGGGAGAGCCAGGCCACGGTCCATGACGGGCCTGGCCTCTGCCCCCAGAGGGTCCCAGAGGGCAACCGGGCATTTAGGGTGGGCAAGGCCAGCATGCTAAGTATCCCCACATGGGACCTCTTTCCAGGTAAGTCAGTGTGGGAGGGGCTGGGGGTTATCCTGGGAGCGTGGACATCTGAGCTATCCCTTTATCTCTGACCCTCCCATCAGATGGACACTTTCCTGAGAACTTTTCCGTGCTGATCACTCTTCGCGCCCAGCCAGCCAACCAATCTGTCCTTCTATCCATTTATGATGAGGGTGGTGCCCGGCAGCTGGGCCTGGCACTGGGGCCAGCGCTGGGCCTCCTCGGTGACTCCTTTAGACCCCTCCCCCAGCAGGTCAACCTCATGGATGGCAGGTGAGTATGGGGAGGGTGACTTTCCAGGGAGTGGTGAGGTGAGAAGCAGCCCCCTCCCCACTAAGCCTTCTCCCTGCAGGTGGCACCATGTGGCAGTCAGTGTGGATGGTGGCATGGTGACCCTGGTGGCTGACTGTGAACCTCAGCCCCCTGTGTTGGGCCACGGGCCTCACTTCATCAGTACAGCTGGACTCACTGTGCTGGGGACCCAGGACCTCAGGGAGGAGACTTTTGAGGTAAGGGATCAGTGATAGAGAAAACTGAAGAGACTTTTGAAGTAAGGTTAAAGGGTCAGTGATAGGGAAACTGAGGCAAAGGGTGAGCAGAAGTTTTATCCAGTCTGATCTGGAGAGGAGGTGGGAGAGGGCGTGCCCAGCTTCCACTCACTGTCAAGAAGCTGAGGGAAAGGAACATCGTGTGTCATTGTACCTCTTTGCCCTGTGCAGATGTGAATTTCTAGTGCTACGAGGTAATAATTTGTGATGGCACGTCCTTGGCTTGTGGTGGGAGGATGAAATTGTGATATGTGATGGCGCTCATTGTGATGGTGTGTGACTGTGTGCAAGGTGGTTATAATGTTGGGTGTCAGCAAGGCACACAGTTGTGTGGCTGTGTGACAGGGGTGTTTTTGGTGTGGTGACTGTGTTGTTTGTAATGTGATGTGTGTGTCACCTTTAGGAGGCTGGCACTCTCATCCATTTTGTTATCCTCCTTCTCCCCAGCACCTTGAAGGGCACTTGGCATGTAGTAGATGTTACCATGTGTTTGAGAGTGAAGGAACGATTGTGCCTCTAATGGAGTGGGTGTTGTGGGGTGTGATTTGTGGTTGTAATTTGTTGTGACCCTGATAGAATTTTTCTTCTCTAAGCTGTGAGGGGCAGAGTGGTCACAGGGGCTATGGTGGGACCACCCTCTCCCTATCCTTATGGTGCTCTGGATGGAGAAGCAGCAAGCCTTTGTGCTTGAAATGGGGGTCAGAGTCAGCCTGTGGCCCTCTTCCCTGTTTCCCACCCTCTCCCCAGGGAGATATTCAGGAGCTGCTGATAAGCTCAGACCCTCAGGCTGCCTTCCAAGCCTGTGAGAAGTACCTTCCTGGCTGTGATCACTTGGACCACACAGCCACAGGGGTGAGTGACAAGCTTGTCCTGAGGTCAAAGGCTGTCATTCCTGCCTCCAGGTCTCAGAAATGAGTGCTTCTTTGCCGCATCCATGGGGCTAAGTGGACCTGCCCTCAAACAGATCCCAGGCATGAATGATCTTGACTTCAGGTCACATAACTAGGTGACCCTTAGCTTCAGATCATATAATTGACCTTTACCTGGGATCACAAGGCTGAGCGAGCCATGGCTTAAAAGCACAGGATCAATGGGACATGTGCTAACATAGTCCCAGGAGACCTGAGTGATGAGGTTTCCACTGATTGCTTCTGGGCCTGACTGGGGTCCTCTTCCCAGGTCCCACAGGGTGAGCCGGAAATCCCTCCCCCTCAACGAAAGAAGAAGGGAAAGGGGAAGAAAAAAGGGAAAGGCCGTAAGGGGAAGGGCAGGAAGAAGAACAAGGAGACCTTGACCCTAGCTCCATTTCTTGGCTCCCTGAAGAACCAGGTAAAGGACCTGCAACCTCTGACTTCTGATCTTTGACTGCCCAACTTCTAGTCTCTGACTTCTACTGGCAACTGGCACCTCATTGAAAATCTTTGCTTCTAGTCTGCAATCCCTGACTTTTATTTGTCTTAACTGATTGATGACATGGGGACAGGGAAGGAGGGCTACTCCTGTCTTATAAGCTCTTCCATCTCTGCCCCCAGGTTCCAGGAGACTGGAGGGAGAGGGCACACCCACATGGGTACCTTATTATTAGAGGGCTCTTGATGAGGGTAACTGTTTAAGGACAGCTGGGGTGAATGATGGCTTTATTAGTTAGTGTGTCATTGCTTGGGGTTGACTGGCTGGGGCCACTGGTAAAAGTTACTGATTGGGGGGTCATTAATTGAAATTGGGGACACTATTTGACTTCCTTGATAATAGAGATTGCTGGTTCTGTAAGGAGATATTACTTGAGCTCCTACTTGAGATCACTGTTGGAGGACATTGATGGAGGCTACTGTTGGTGTTATTAGTGTCACTACTTTAGGGATAATGGGTGGGGGCCATTGCTTTGGGTTACTACTCAAAGAGATCATCCATGGGGGATCACTGATCAGAAGACATTAGTTGGAGGAGTGACTTTCAGGGGATCGTTGATTAAATAATTAGTTTGGGAGTTCCCAATGGGTTATTACTGGGAAGTCCTGGGTGGGTCATTGGTTAGTGAAATCACTGTTTGGAGTAGGAGGTTAGTGTTTGGGGAGCACTAGTTGGGCTCACTTATGGATACTCATTGTTGGAGAATCACTGGTTGAGGAATAATTGATTAGGATCATTGATGGGGCTTATTAGTTGGGAGGTCACTTAGTGCTTATTGCAGGGTTGTCACTGGTTGGGGTCATTGATTGGGGTGGACACTTAATAGAAGAATAACTGGTTGTAACCATTGATGGGAGTCATTAATTATCAGGCCACTGATAGGTCACTGGTTATATAGGTTATTTGTTGAGGATCATTGGTTAAGTCTCTTAGTAGAGATCATCAATCAGGGGTCATTGATAGGGGTCATTAGTTGGTGGGTCTCTGTATCCCAGGTGAAGGCCATTGGCTGGGGTCCTTAATTAGGGTAGGGTCACTGGTTATTACATCTTCTCTAAGTATTAACAGGGAGAAAGAAATGATTACTTCAGGCCTAGAGCAGGGACACCAGAGGCAACCTGCCTCTTCCCCTATCCCCAGCTCCTTTCTCTGTCTCAGCGCTTACCTGGGCTCCCAATGTCTCCTTTTAAAAATTTCCACTGATGAGAGAAAGAGAGAGAGAGAGAGAGAGAGAGAGAGAGAGAGAGATGTCAACTCATGGTCCCACTTTAGTTGTAGCATTTAGTTGTGCACTCATTGATTGATTCTCTTATGGGTCCTGACCGGGGATTCAACCCGTGACCTCAGTGCACCAGAATGATGCTTTCTTTATCTACCGAGCCACTGGCTAGGGAGCCCCACTGTCTTCTTCATGCTCTTGGCCCAGTTCCCCTGTAGCTGTCCAGGCCAGGAGGAGCTGCCACTCCCTCACTGACTGTGGCTTGGCTGGCTACTGCTAAGCTTGCCTTGGCAGAGGACTGTGAGATACGCTTTCAGGAGTTTGGCTCTGAGTGCTGGACCTTGAACCTGACCATTGGGCTCTGTAGCCAGCCCAGCTCTGCTTCCAGGCTTCCCAGACCTGGCTCAGTCCTACTCTTCCTCCATACATGAGTGCTCCCCCTGCTGGCTATTCTGGTCCCGTCAGCACACCTTTGCCTCCAATGGCCAACCTCCTACCCCACAGCCCTCTTATGTTTTCTGGGAATCCTCCTATGTCTTCTTCCTAAGACTGAGTGCTGGGAGGAACAGGGCCTATTTCTTCCTTTGTCTCCTTTCTTTCTTATTTGGCCTGACCCTAAACCTGATACTCCCCATCCCTTCTCCAGACCTCTACTGACATCCCCAAGACAGAGACTCCAGCTGTAACTGTGACTCCGGCCCCCACACCTTTGGTCATCGCCGCCACTGTGACTATTGGCCACAACATCACCATCCTAAAGGTCAGTGGGAAGTGAATGAGGCTGAAAGGAAAGGCCCCAGGGAAGTGGTGGTGGCAGATAATGAGGAGTTTTTTGGTTTGTCCTGATGTCCTCAGGGGGGATTGGACCCTGACGGTGGAACTGAACTTGGGACCCAGAAGGCTGAGGAAGGAGGTGGCCCCACTATGGGCCCTGACTTCCGGGCAGCACAACAGTCATTGCGGGCTCAGTTCCAGATCTTTCCTGTAAGTCTGGGTGGCTAGGTTAGGTACATGGGGAGCCACACATGGCCACCTATTCTCTCTCTTGTCTTCTTTTTATCTTGCCTAGAATGCCCTCCCACCATTCCAGTGCAGTTGACAAATATTTACCAACAGACACTGTGCTAATGTGACAGGCATTGTGCTAATAGATGTCTCTGTGGGTAGGGTGATTCATTCGATTTTTAGTCTAACCAACTGCTGGAGATGGAACATGATCTAATTCAGTTTTAAAAGCTCCTCTGGCTGCTGAACAGCATATGGACTATAGGGGGAGCCAGAGAGGCAGCAGGGAAACCAACAGTTTCATCAACAGAGGGTGGTTTCCTAAAGAAGGGCAGTGGAGGTGGGATAGAAAAAAAACTAGACAGATTTGGGCCATGCTCCATTTTGGCCTTGCTGCTGGAGGTGAAGAGAGATGTAAGGATGACTGGATAAATTCCTGATGGGACCACTAAGTGAGATAGGGAAGCCTGAGGGAGGAGCAGGTGCAAGGTGTCAAGGATCTCATTTTGGATGTGCTATCGGCAACCTGTTTGGCATCTAAATGGAGATGTCAAGTAGGTGGTTGGTTAGAAGATTCTGGAATTCAAGAGAGATGTTCTAGGCTGGAGATAAAGACTTGGGATTGAACAACAGAGAGACACTATCTTTAGCCAAGATAGCATTGAGATGAAACTGCCTAGGACAATCATGCAGGCAGAGAAGGGGGACCAGGTGTTGGACAGGGGTGGAGGTGAATAATTCTAACTTATCTTGAGAGCCTTTTTTGTGCCAAGCATTTTTAAAAACTTATTCATATTTTCTTGGGATATATACAGTCATCATTCGCCCACCGACTTTGCAGGGAAGGCCATAGAAGTTGAATAAGTTACTGAACATCTCTCAGCTAGTGAGAGAGAGCCCCAGGATTAGGATCCCTTGAGAGATTCTAGAGTTCACACACTTCACCTTGACACAGCATGGCCAGGCTGCAGCCAGAGAGGAGCTGCTCAAAACATGTTGGTTGAAGAAAGGACAGCAGAGGCAGCTCAGAAGGTGGACTCTGTACATGTGCATGCACGTGTGTGTGTGTGTGCGCGCGCGTGTGTGTTGAGTGTGAGGTTGGTTAACTGGGAGTTCTTTGAGTTCCAGGGCTCACATCTCTTCTCTCTCCACTCCCTGTCCCAGGGCGCTGGAGAGAAGGGAGCAAAAGGAGAACCCGCAGTGGTTGAACAGGTGAGGGGCGTGGGCTGGGAGGAAGTGGTGGGATCTGGGCTAGAATGAGGGTCACACTCATTTCTCCTTCAGGGACAGCAGTTTGAGGGACCTCCAGGAGCTCCAGGACCCCGAGTAAGTCATGGCTGCATTTCCCTTTTCCTGTCTTTCTCTTCCAGTTGGGGTGTTCTAGCCCTGGGGTTGAAGAGTTGGGATGTACTGTATTTCTCCATGTATAAGACACACATTTTTGGGGAAAATTTGGGTTCTAAAAACTGGGTGCATCTTATACAGTGGTTGTAGAAGTGTGGCATTTCAAATGCCATAGATGGAACTGAGGACGAGGCAATATATGAAGACAGTGATTCGTCATCAGACGCAGATGAAGACAAGCTAATGGATGGGAGTTTTGACAGTGATGAGGAATTGTTTCAATTTTATGATGAATAAAACTTGAGTTCAATAACTTTATGTAATACACTTTTTTTTTTTCAAATTTCGGGCCCCCAAATTAAGGTGCGTCTTATACATGGGAGCGTCTTATACATAGGGAAATACTGTAATATTGGCAGGTTATTCAAAGACTATTGAACAGTTGAGGCTCAAAGAATGTCAAAATAGAGATTGGGGTGTTAAAGGGATTGATGTGGGTGAGTGTAGTGTCAGGGGACCAGGAATGGCTCAGTGATGGGGTGGGAAAGTCAGCATGGGGCCAGGATCAGTGGTGGGTGGGTTCCAAGTCAGCCTGGTTCAAACTTTCTACTTCTCATGACCTCTGTTCCTCTGTCCTCAACAGGGGGTGGTTGGCCCTTCAGGCCCTCCTGGACCCCCAGGATTCTCTGGGGATCCTGGTCTACCGGTAAGAGACTCCCCCGGGGTATATCCCTCTGGTTTCAGGCTATGGAGCTGAGGTTGGGCACATGGATGTCTGAAAATGAGTCTCAGAAGCTGGGACTGGGGATACTATCCTGGAGCTGGTGCTGACCCCTCCTGCTTCTCTCTCCCCATCTGTGAATTGTCACTCTTGCTCTGGCTCCTCTTCTGTCTCTGGGGGCCTGTCTCCTATTTACGCCCTCTTTCTGTCTCTATCTCTGAGTGTCTTTTATCTCTGTTTCTCTCCCGATGTCTCTGTTTCTTTCTCTTCTGTCTGTCTTTCTCTGTTTCTGTCACTGACTTTTTATGACTCCTTTCCCCTCCCTACATCTGTCTTTCTCTTGCCTACTCTTTCTCTTTCTCCCCATCTCCATCTTTCTCTGTCTCTGTTTCTCTCTCCTCTCTGCCTTCACCCCTTTCCTCCTCGATCTCTATCTCTCACCCCTATCTCTCTGTCCTCTTCTGCCTCTTTCTGTCTCTCCCTTTCTTAGGGCCCTGCTGGCCTCCCAGGAATCCCTGGAATTGATGGAGTCCGGGGCCTACCAGGCACAGTGATCATGATGCCGGTAAGAAGGAGATAGGGTGGCACAGCCTTGGGGGTGCAGCCTTTCCTCGGGGCTCCCCTCACTACCAGTTGCCCACTAGTTCCAGTTTGCAAGTGGCTCCCTCAAAGGACCCCCAGTCTCCTTCCAGCAGGCCCAGGCGCAGGCAATACTGCAACAGGCTCAGGTGTGTGGAGGACAATAGGGGGCTGGTGTGGGATAATGGGAGGACATTAAGGGAATGGCAGAGATGTGGTTAATGAAGGGCTAGTCAGGAGACAAGTAGATATTTGTCTCCTTAAGATCCCTTTGGCAGGGGGAAGGTGTTGGAGTCTTGTGGGTGACTGATGCTCTGTTGCCCTCTATCTTTCCAGCTCTCTATGAAAGGACCGCCTGGCCCAGTAGGGCTCACTGGGCGCCCAGGCCCCGTGGTGAGTATGGAAGCTGCATGGAGGAGGGAGATACATCAGTGGAGAGGGGGAAATTACTCTAATTGCATTATTCCATTTCTTCTTCCAAGGGTCTCCCTGGGTATCCAGGTCTGAAAGGAGAGATGGGAGAAATGGGGCCACAGGTGAGATTGGTAGGGGTGGGAACAGGAATGCAGAAGGATGCGAAGGCATCTTCAGAGCCGCAGGATAAAGTGCTAGTTGGGGAAAATGACAAAGGGGCTGAAGATACTCTTGCAATTACTGCCCTTCATAGGAAACGATTTAAAATAAGTCCTTTTTCCTTATTATTTTTTCCATTTTTCTTTTTTTTCCTCTTTTAGGGTCCCCGAGGCCTTCAGGGACCTGTTGGACCCCCTGGCCAGCAGGGCAAGATGGTGAGTGACTGCTAGATCCTCAGGTCATCTCTCATCTGTCACTTAACATCCAACATGAACTTCAGCTTTGTGCTCCCAGTTTCTGTTGGTGTCCTTGGTGGGATAAGAGTAGAAGACCAAGAATAGCAGCTCCACTGAGTATGTAACCAAAGATCTTGCCCGAGGACATGAGGCTTGAGCTGAGATCTGAGGTAGAACTGGATGGACAGGAGCCAGGCATTCCAGTGGAACATGTACAGAAAAGAAGTCTGGGACATTAGGGAAATGGCAGACACGATAATCCCATGGGAGACACACAGCAGGGTGATTAGTGAAGACTGAAGATGAGGGTTCTTCATTCTTTTTTTTTTTAATTGATTTTAGAGAAAGAGGGAGAGAGAAACATTGATTTGTTGTTCCACTTATGCATTCATTGGTTGATTCTTGTATGTGCCCTGACTGGGGATTGAATCCACAACTTTGATGTATCAGGACAACACTCTAACTAACTGAGCTATTCAGTCGGAGCCTGGAGATGAACGTTCTTAATTTTTGTGATGATAGTGACTTGGACTAGAGAAGAGGCAATGTTTTTTTTATTTATTTACTTATTTATTTTTATTTAGTGAGAGGAGGGAAGGCAGAGAGAGAGACTGACTCCCGCATGCACCTCCACCAGAATCCACCTGGCAAACCCACTAGGGGGCGATGATTTACCTATCTGGGACATTGCTCCATTGCTCAGCAGCAGAGCTCTTCTTAGTGCCTGAGGCAGAGGCCATGGAGCTGTCCTCAGCACCCGGGGCCAACTTGCTCCAATCAAGCCATGGCTGTGGGAGACAAAGAGAGAGAGAGAAAAGGGGAAATGGGAAAAGGGGAAGCAGATGGTTGCTTCTCCTCTGTGCCTGACCAGGAATCAAACCCAGGATATCCACATGTTGGGCTGATGCTCTACCACTGAGCCAACTGGCCAGGGCCAGAAAGGGCAATGGTTATAAAGAGTAATGGGTGGGTTTGATATATATATATTTGGAAGGTTAAATTAATATACTCAGAAGCTCCCATCATAGGATTCTGTCTCAGGAAAATGCTTAATAAATGGTAGTAGGTATCTTGATGATGTCACTTCCCTCACAGGGTCGGTCTGGAGCAGATGGGGCTCGGGGCCTCCCAGGAGACACAGGACCTAAGGTAGGTGATGAGGTCAGGGCTGGAACTTGGAGGAAATGTCAGGGTCAAGGATTCGAAGTTCAGATGGTGTCTTTTGTATAGGGTGATAGGGGCTTTGATGGCCTTCCAGGACTACCTGGTGAGATGGGCCAAAGGGTGAGTGTGCAAGGTGCTTCCCACATGCCCAAACCTTCTCTCAATATGCACGAGCCCTTTCCTACCCCAACATCAGAGCCTCCATTCCTGTGTCTGAGTCCTCACCCTTTATGTGCTGTCTTTTTTCCTGGGTTGCTGATCTTCACTCCCACCTTTCCATGTTTTGTTCCTCATCCCAGGGTGACTTTGGTCATATGGGGCAACCTGGTCCCCCAGGAGAAGATGGTAAGAAGGTATGTTTGAAAGAGAGCGAGGGGATGGTTTGGGTGGGAAAACCAGAATGAGTCAGAGAGGAGGAGAGTATTCAGGGGACATGATGAGGAACCAGGGTCTGCACTGGGGGGCAGGAGGCCTCTGTGAGGCTCAAAAAGGTAGGCTGAGAGTTGTGGGCTGACAATGGAGTTGGGAGGTGAGACTCAGGATGGCACATCCAGGTTTGGGGTCACAAGCCTGCATCCAATCACATGTGCTCAGTCAGCTGGATCCTGGCACATGCTCTGGCTCTGGGGTCCCCTGGAAGGGGCTGTCCAGATAAGAGAAGGTGGTTCTCCGAGGGTCCTACCTTCCCCCCTTCCCAAATGGTGATGCTTTCCCACAGGGAGCACAGGGACCTCCGGGGCCCACTGGCCAGGCTGGGGAGCCGGTGAGTATCAGGGACCCCTTGCCTGGTGCAAGGGACAGAAGTCAGGATTTATGGGGACTCAGAACAGTGATGAGGGAATCATATTCCCACTTCTTTGCAGGGTCCCCGAGGACTGCTTGGCCCTAGAGGCTCCCCTGGGCCCCCAGGAAGCCCGGTGAGAATGTCATTGTCTTCCGCATCCATGCCTGTCTTCTCTGCATGGCCACTTCTGTTGCCTGGTTTCCTCTCTGTGCACTCACCTTTCCACTGCGCTTCACCGTGTCTCAGGCATGGGCTCTTGCGCATGTGTCAGCCATGCATCTGCCCAGTCTCATGGCTTCTCCTTTCCCAGGGTGCATTTGGAATTGATGGTGCTCCAGGTGCCAAAGGAAATGTGGTATGTGTTCTACCCCCTGACCCTAACGCTGTCTGACACTCTGGCCCCATGTCAACCTCACTGACACCTTGACACCATGATCGCTTCCAGTTTCATGAAACCCTCACTTTCTCCCCAGGGACCTCCAGGAGAACCAGGCCCCCCAGGACAGCAGGGAAATCCTGGGTCCCAGGTTTGAGCTATCTTTTGCAATAATATAGGGTGGTTGTGGTCAGCCAAGGTCACAGACCCCTCCCAGCCTTCCCACTGCAACACCTACCACCCCCTTCTCATGCCTTCATCTGTTCTCTTTTCCTTATGTCCCCAGGGACTCCCTGGCCCCCAGGGGCTCATTGGCATTCCTGGGGAGAAGGTGAGTGACAGCTCTATCTGCTGCCCACCCCCAACCATATCTTGTTTCATTTCTGTTGCAGGAAAAACTTCCCACTATGGTCTCTTTTGTTAGTTCTGGATAATGATAAATGGCAACATTCCTTAAACAAGCCCAGAGTTAAAGTGTCATTGTTGAGTAAGGGTAGGTTGTGAGAAATTGAAAGCCACCAAAGTTAGATCACATGAGGGGATATTGTCAAGATACAGGGGAACCCTCAGAAGCCAGTCATAGAAAATCTTACCAAGACTCATGGGTCAAGAAAGCCCTTTCCCTGGGATCCTATGGTGTCAGCTTTGTTCCTCTGCACATGTTTCTGCCTCCCCCAGACAGACAGGCTTCTTTCTATGTGTATATTAGTGTGTTCTCACCCCACCTTCGTTTCTTTCTTTCTTTTTCTTTTTTTGGTGACAGAGAGAAAGACAGAGAGAGGGACAGACAGACAGGAAGGGAGAGAGATGAGAAGCATCAGTTCTTCACTGTGGCTCCTTAGTTGTTCAGTGATTCTTTCTCATATGCTCATATGTGCCTTGATCAGGGTAAAGGGGCTACAGCAGAGCGAGGGACCTCTTGCTCAAGCCAGCGACCTTAGGCTTCAACCAACGACCTTTGGGCTCAAGCCAGTGACCTTTGGGCTCAAGCCAGTGACCTTTGGGCACAAGCCAGCGACCATGAGGTCATGTCTATGATCCCACACACAAGCCAGCAACACTGCACTCTTGCTGGTGAGCCCGTGCTCAAGCTGGATGAGGCTGCGTTCAAGCTGGCGACATTGGAGTTTTGAACTTGGGTCCTCTGCATCCCAGTCCAGTGCTCTATCCACTGCACCACCACCTAGTCAGATCCACCTTCATTTCTACATGATCTTGAGCTGCTCTGTTACCATTTCAGTCCACAGCTCCTCATGAAGTTATAGTTTTTTAAAAATATTTTTTATTGATTGATTTTAGAGAGAGAAAGAGAAAGAAGCACTGACTTGTTGTTCCACTTATTAATGCATTTATTGGTTGACTCTTTGTATGTGACCTCACTGGGGATCAAACCCACGACCTTGGTGTATGGGGTGATGCTCTAACCAACTGAGCTACCCAGCTGGGGCTATAGTTTCTTTACCCTAATCCAGCTGATCCCAGTTTCTATTGGGTGAATTTCAAGAGAGAATCTGATTGGCTTAGCTGGACCAAGTTGCCTGCCTCTTTTTGCAAGACATAGGGGCCCATCCTTCTTCAGATGAAACTGTGTGAAGTACTTCTAAAGAAAAGGGTGTGGCTAGGGATCTTCCACCTCAACATGTCTCTCACACTGTTTTTCCATCCCTTGTCTTAACCCTACCAGAGGTAGAGGATGTCTGCGGCTCAGAGAGGGGAGGGGGCTCAGTCAGGGTCACACAGGAAGTTAGAATTCCTGGTCCCTGGACTCTATTCATTCTGGAACCTTGATGTAGCTGCATGTGTGAGTAGGGCTGTTCCTGGTGGAATCCCTGGCTCTGGGATGTTCTGTTTCCTCCTACCATTCATTATCTTTCAGGGTCCCCCTGGCCACCCAGGAATTGCAGGCCTCACAGGATCTGATGGCCCTCCGGTAAGAATTAGATGCTGGAAGAAGGAGGAAGAGGAAAGGAGAGGCTTGGGAATTTGGGTGGTAAATGTAGGTCTCTGACAACTTAGAATATTTCCCCCCAGGGTCACCCAGGCCATGAGGGCCCCACGGGAGAGAAAGGGGCCCAGGTAAGTGATCTGGAGAGAGGCTGGGTGGGGTTGAGGGTTGGTATCCAGGGCCAGCAGTCAGGCTAATGAGGAGAGAGACGAGGACACTGAGAACATGGAGAGGGCAAGAACAGGATGGCGCTAATTTTATCTCATCTCAGGGTCCACCAGGGTCGGCGGGCTCTAGGGGATATCCTGGACCTCGGGGCGTCAAGGTAGGTGACACTTGGAGCTTGCAGGTAGGGGTGATTTGTCAGCCTTGGCTTCAGGAAGCCTGCTCCAACAGAAACACCTGTGTGTGTGACGAGAAGAATCCGTTTGCCAGGCAAAGTCTAGTAGGAGTGGGGTTTGGGTCTGAGTGGCAATGTATGGAAGTGTGTGTGTTACTTTGGAGCTGAACAGCTGAGGGACAGTATTACAATGTAGTGTCAGCTTGTAGTTGAGAACAGTTAAGTCCATTTGAGGCTGAACCTATTTCACTGTAAGCACATATGCCATGTCCAAGTCCAGATCAGCACATTGTAGTCAAGCAGAAGGTTAAAAAAATTTTCCCCCACTGATTTGAGAGAGAGAGAGAGAAGAAGAAGAAGGGGGAGGAAGGAAAAGGAGAGAGAGAGAGAGAGAGAGAGAAGTATCAACTCGTTCCACTCAGTTCCATTTAGTTGTACACTTATTGGTTGCTTCTCTTATGTGCCCTGACTTGGGAATCAAATCCGTGACCTTGACACACTGAGACGATGTTCTATCCATTGAGTCACCCATCCAGGGCCAAACAGAGGGTTGTTTTAAAACTTAATCCCAGAGTCACGTGACCATAAGCATAACAATGTGGGGACAGGCTGAGAGCCACATCGTGACTAAATAGAGGCACGCTATTGCCCAAGGGCAGAGACATGGGGATACAGGTCTCTATTTGGTAGCTCAGTCCAGTTACATTGTAGACAAGTACAGGTACATACCTGTGGTCTAAGAACAGAGTTTGGTGGTAGCCAAGAGTCAGCTCTCTACATTTTTGCATTGGAGGAAGTTTAGTTACACTATAACCAGGGGGGAGGCCAGAGTCCAGTGGGTGGCCAAATGCAGAGTCACACTGTAGTCAGGCATAGTTATATTTAGTTGAAACCTTTGTTATAGCTAAGTCTAGTTACCTTGCAGCCAGGACCAGAGAAGCGCTCTTGCCAAGCTCAGTTACATCACGGTCCACCGAATTGCTGTCCTCAAAACACATAGTAGGCTGTATCCAAGTGCAATTTTATTGTAGTCACTAAGCTCAGTTACACTGTGTCTCCTCCCTGTGGCTCGAGGCAGTCACACTATCGTCAGAACACACAGTTAGATGGCATTCTAGTGTCACTTCATTGGAGTTTCTGAGCTCAGTGACACTGTAGCCAAGTGGAGCTTTCCTTGGGGCCAAAGCTGAGCGGCATCTGGGCTGCACTGAGCAATCTGGCTGCAGGCAAGCATAGACTTGCTTTGTTGCCAGGCACAGAGTCACATTGTAGCCAGTACAATGGGGAACATTCCTTTGCCTTCAGAGTGAGGCTGGGGCCTGGAATGTTCATCCTCCTTCTCCTGCCAGAAGGAAATGTGGACACAGTGTCCCTGGTAGATGGGAATTATTTACTGGGAAATTTGGCCTTCCCTGAACATCCCCATGCAGATGACCTTGGGAGGCTGCCAGGAAGAACAGATGGGAGGGAGGCATTTTTGCACACACTAGTGGGCTTTGGAAAAGAGTATTTCCTCTGTGGTTGCCCTGACCCTGCTCCAGTCCACTATTCTCTTGGGACTGTCCTGGCTGTTTTGGGGCAGTGGCCTGAGTTTGGGGCCCTTCTTAAGCAGGGGAGGGACCTGAGAGCTTCTTTGTTTTTTTAGGGTACCTCTGGCAACCGGGGCCTTCAGGGGGAGAAAGGCGAGAAGGTGAGAGGAAGAGGATTCTTGGGGGGCCCTAATAATGGGGCTCTGCTCATGTCCCTTCCCTGAAAGCCTGACCTCTGACTTCTGTAATCTCTCCTATTCAGGGAGAGGATGGCTTCCCAGGCTTCAAGGGTGATGGGGGGCTTAAAGGCGATTGGGTAAGGTGATCCCCAGATAAGGGGTCTTGTGGATTTGGGGGACTTGGGGAAGACAGGGAGGGGGTGAGTTGGGGCTAAGACAGGGGGCTGAAAAGAGCAAGAGTGACAAAGGGACTGATATCAGGGCATCTCCTTTCTATTCCAGGGCCCCCCCGGGCCCCCAGGTTCCCGAGGAGAGGATGGTCCTGAAGGGCTGAAAGGGCAGGAGGGGCTGCCTGGTGAGGAGGGGCCCCCAGGCTCGGCTGGGGAAAAGGTGAATGGACCTCGCTTACCCTCCCCAGTCTACCCTCCGGCTTCCCATCCTGTGGCCACGCTGTTTCCTGGCCTTTTGCCTTCTGCCCTCTGCCCTTTTCTCTCCAATTCAGGAGGCTGCTACCCTCCTCATCATCTCCCTTAAGTCCTCAGCTTAGCATTACAGAGCAATTCCATGCACATTGTCTGATTTTTATTCCCATAACCACCACATGCAATGGGCATTTTAATCCCCATTTTATAGATAAGGAAACTGAGATTTGGAATGGTTAAATGAGCTGCCCAAGGCCCTTACCAGGCAGGAGCCAAGACCTGAAATCCTGCTTGCCTGAGTCTCACGCTGCTGCTCCCTCTACCATGCCTTGGCCACCCTGTCCTACTCCTCTGGTCTCCAGGTTGCAACTTCTGACTTTCTTTCCGTAATTTCTCTGCAGGGCAAACTTGGGGTGCCAGGTCTCCCAGGTTACCCAGGACGTCCAGGCTCTAAGGTAAGAAGCTAGGGGGCTGAAGATGGGCAAGGCAAGTTTCAGAGACTGGTTAACATCTGGGGTCTGGAGGGTGAGCTATCTACCACATGGGTCACTGATAAACAGCATAAGATAAGAGTTTTGGACTGACCTGTGGTAGTGCAGTGGATAGAGCTTCGACCTGGAACGCTGAGGTCGCTGGTTCAAAACCCTGGGCTTGCCTGGTCAAGGCACATATGGGAGTTGATGCTTTCTGCTCCTGCCTTCTCTCTCTCTCTCTTTCTCTCTCTCTCTCTCTCTCTCTCTCTCTCTCTCTCTCCTCTCTAAAATGAATAAATAAATAAAGTTAAAAAAAAAAAGATATGAGTTTTGGCAACAGATTGACTTAGGCCCAAATACCCACCCATTAGGCACTATATAACTTTGGGCAAGTCACCCCTTACTTGCTAAGGGACCCTGAGCAAGTCTCTTGAGCCCATTTTTTCAGTTGTCCCATGGAGATACCAGTAATATCTATTTTATCCACTTGATTATAATAATGATGATTTTTATGATGTTAAAATTGTAGGACCTTTCTTATTTGGTGTGATTGAAATTGGTTCAAACAAATTCAGTAAGGAAGAGAATCATAAAAAATGCATATCTTACATATCTTGAATTAGTAATAAGTTACAATAAAGTGTACTTATATAAAAAGGTACATTGCTTGCCAGTGTTTTGATGGATGAGGCTACTGATGAGAGATGTCTTCTTGCCAAAACTACACCCATATTACATCACTAATGATTTACAGTTTTTTGTTTCTCTAAAGTGGAGCAGAAGCTGAAAGACCTACTGGGAAGAAATCTTAGTGCAGAATTCATCCAGAGTTCTATGCTTCCTCCTCTCAGCCTGGCACAGTTATCCTGAGCATGCCTAATTTGATAGCGGTTGCTTTTTAGTGATTTCCTTCCCTTTATATGGAGTCTTTCCCCCACTTAACTTAGACTTGATAGACATCTTTCTTTTCCTTTATACATTGCATCAGTTTTTATAAACTTTCATGAAGTCACATGGGTCCAATAGCAAAGGCAGCTGATATAATTGGGTTTGGGAATAAACTCAAGGCACCATAGCTAAGAATAGAACTCAGTCTGTGGGAGAAGTTCATGGAAGTTAGAGCAAAGCCACTGGACCAGGACCAGTTGGTGTGTCCTGGGCACCAAGCACTGCATCATGGGAGGCACGGTGTGTCTGTTAGGTTGAGATCCGTGTCTTGTTTATCTCAGGCTGCTAGAACAGGAATACCTTAGACTGGGCAGTTTAAACAACAAGAAATTTATTTCTCACAATTCTGGAGGGTGCCAGTCTGAGATCAGATTCTGGTGAAGGCTCTTTCTTGTTTGTAGAGGTCATCTTTCTGTATCCTCACATGGTGAGGGTAGGGAGAGAGAGAGAGAGAGATCTAATCTCCTCTTATTTTAAGTGCAATGATCCCATTCATGAGGGCTCCACTGATATGAATTAATTATCTCCCAAAGGCTTCAGCTCCAAATACCATTGCACTGGGTGTTAGAGCTTCAGCATGTGAATTTTGAAGGGGGAACTATTCAGTTCAGAGGAGATAGCAATAATCATGAATAACAACGACAGCCAACATCTTTTGAGTACTTACTATGTGCCAAGGATTGTGTAAAACACTTTCTGCACTTTATCCTTATTTGAGCCTCATCAAAACCTTGTGACAGAGATATTGCTTACTACAAACAAGGATACTGATTCTCAGAGGGGTTAAGCTGCCATTTTTCCAAGACCACACAGTGATGGATCTTGGATTCAAAACAGTGAGGGGTGGGAGGGGCTATCAGATCCCACGATGTCTTTCTCCAGGTGGAGGGAGGATGCTTTCAAGGTAGGCAGGACAGGATGGCCTGGAGTGGGTCAGTTAACAGACATCGAGGAAGCTCCCATTACATGCCAGGCAGTGGGGAATAAGACCAGAGCACTATATCCTAATGGGGGAAAACAGATAGTGAATAAGTAAGCAAGTAAATGAGGCTGTTTCTTTCTTTCTTTTTTGTTTTATTAAGTGAGAGGTGGGGAGGCAGAGACAGACTCCCACATGGCATGCGCCTCGACTGGGATCCACCCGGCAAGCCCCTATCAGGCAATGCTCTGCCCGGCTGGGCCGCAGCTACATTGCTCAGCAACCAAGCTATTTTAGCACCTGAGGCTGAGGCCATGGAGCCAACCTCAGTGTCCAGGGCCAACTTTTCTCAAACCATTGGAGCCATGGCTGTGGGAGAGAAAGAGAGATAGAAGGGGTGGGGTGGAGAAGCAGATGGTCTCTTCCTGTGTGCTCTCACTGGGGATCAAACCCAGGACTTCCACACTGGTTTGATGCTGTACCACTGACCAGCCAAGGCCAATAAGGTCATTTCAATACCAATATTATGGGGAAAACACAATAGGACAATGTGATAGACAGAGGGTGACTCAGAGGATGTTGTGGTCAGGGAGGTGGCAGAAAGCCAGGTGTCTGAATGAACTCTCAGTGATGAGGAGTAGCTAGCTCTGTATGGCCTGAGAGGAGGAGAGCATCTGAGGCAATGGGAGCAGCCAGTGCAAAGGCCTCAGGGCAGCAGATTGTTGGTGTCCTCTGAGTAATATTCAGGAGGCCAGTGTGGCTGGAGTGGAGTGAGGAAGGGGAGAGAGTGAGGGGAGAAGAGGACAGAGGGCTGCTCTGGAGGAGGCTGGGGCTGGAGGCACCAAAGAAGCTTCTGGAATCAGTGGCCTAGAAAGGCCTGAAAGGATGGGTAGTTGAATGGGGTGAGGAGCCTATGTTGGCCACCACCCACACTCTCCCCCTGTTTCTTCTCTCCGATTCTCTCTACACAGGGATCTAGTGGCCTTGCTGGTCCTGTGGGACCATTAGGAGAGAAAGGGAGGCGGGTAAGTTGTGATGGAAGGTGGGGGGAAGGGAAGGCTTACCTGGGGCACATTGTGGCTGTGCATGATGGTGAGTGGGCCCCTGGGTGTTTGTGTCGATGCCTGCAAGCACTTGTGTACACACTTCTTCCCACGTGCAATGCAAGGCACATGTATTGCCCCCAGCATTATGACCCCGCCTGGCATTATGGCACATGTACCTATGTGTACAGGTGTGCATGTGTGTCACATGTGTCTCAGTGCAGATTAGAGGGTGTCTGTGTGCTGCAGCCTGTGAGCTTGTGATGGTGAATGGGGCATGAGGCTGCATATAAATTGTGCGACTATGGACATAAATGTGTCTGAGGGGCATGTACATGTGTGTGAAAAGATGTGATACTCACATGCATGTGTATGTCTGTGTACGCTGAGTGATGGTGTATACGTGTGTGCACTACTGTGCTCTGTGTGCACTGTTGCCGTGTCAACTGATCATGAGTCTGCATGTACATGAGGGCATGTATGTGCTATGTTTATCAGGACTGCATCCTCACATAAATCCATGCAGGGATGAGTTTGGTGTGCACATGTGTTCAAGGAACACATTGCATTACGAGCTCCACATGGAGCTCACTCAGTGCATGTCATGATGGCCTGCTGTCATATGTGTGTACTGTGCAGCTATGATAAACAGGTGTCCACGTCTGCAAACCTGCTTGCATGTGTGGAACCTCTAGACCAGGGATAGTCAACCTTTTTATACCTACCGCCCACTTTTGTATCTCCGTTAGTAGTAAAATTTTCTAACCGTCCACTGGTTCCACAGTAACGGTGATTTATAAAGTGGGGAAGTAACTTTACTTTATAAAATTTATAAAGCAGAGTTACAGCAAGTTAAAGTATATAATAATTACTTACCAAGTACTTTATGTCGAATTTTTGCTAAGTTTGGCAGAATAAATTTTTATAAAACAACTTACTATAGTTAAATCTATCTTTTTATTTATACTTTGGTTGCTCTGCTACTGCTCACCATGAAAGCTGGAACGCCCCCTAGTGGGCGGTAGGGACCAGGTTGACTACCACTGCTTTAGATGCAAGCATACATGTCTGTGATTTGCCTGGTTGTGTGTATATGTGTGTGCATGTGAATAAAAGGCTTGTGAATGAATGGGCAGACCTTTCTAGGTCTGTGATGAGGTGCTTTGTGTGTTTGTTATTGTTTGTACCATAACTCTGTTATTTCCCCTCATCTGATCTATTTTCCAGGGGAAGGCAGGGCAGCCAGGTCTGGAAGGAGAGCGGGGACCACCAGTAAGAAAATGGGGAGCTTCCCCACCCACAGGGTTCTGGGGGGCAGCATCGAAGGAGGGGGGAGCAAGGAAAAAGATTTGGGTTATGTCAGTGTCCCTGGTGGGACAAGAGGGAGAGTCAGGGGGGAGGGGACCCAGAGGACTTGATCTCATCTCCTCGACTCCCCCACCCTCTCAGTTTAATCTTTGTTTCTTTTCTATTCAGGGCTCCCGTGGAGAGAGGGGGCAACCAGGTGCCACAGGACAACCAGGCCCCAAGGTATGGGGTGGGTGGGTGATCAGGCCCCCCAGGCAGGCGCTCTGCCCAAGCTCAGCAAGTCCCTCTGGTCCTTCCTAGTTGAGTTTGTTCTGTGACCTGAATCTCATTCACTCTATCCTAGGGTGATGTAGGCCAGGATGGGGCCCCTGGGATCCCTGGAGAAAAGGTGAGTGTGTGTGTGTTTCTGGGTAGGAGGCAAATCCAGGAGGGAGGGAGACGTTATAATGCAGTTTAAAGAGCACAGCTTCTGAAGTCAAAGCCATGAGTTCAAATCCTACCTCAGGCACTTACCTCCTGTGTGACCTTGGGCAAGTCATTTAACCTCTCTGGTTCTCAGTTTCCCCCCCACCAGATGGAAATAACCATAGTCTCCATCCCAAGGGCTGCAGGGGTGATTGAAATGACTTCTGTATTGGGCACTGTACTTAACAAGCAGAAGATGCTCAATATGTGCTAGCTCTTGTCATTATGTGGGGTGTGGGCGCCAGGCAGGAGGGATGAATAACGACTTCTGGTTGCATTTCAGGGCCTCCCAGGCCTACAAGGGCCCCCTGGATTCTCTGGGCCAAAAGGTCCCCCTGTGAGTGAGCTCACCCCAATTGGGGGGGTGGGAGGGGAGCTGGGGAGTGAAGAGGCTCCTTATTTGTGCCTTGACTCTCTCCCGCCTTGACCTTCAGGGCCCCCAGGGGAAAGATGGGCAACCTGGGCATCCTGGACAGAGAGGAGAATTGGTGAGTGACCCCTTGACCTCTAACCCCATTTGGCTCTTTATTTCCCGCCCTCCTGTGTGACACCTCTTTTTTATTTTCCTCTCCAGGGCTTTCAAGGTCAAACAGGCCCACCTGGTCCAGCTGGTGTCGTGGGTCCTCAGGTTAGAGTGGAATCTACAGTTCCCCCAGTTTTATACCAATTGGGGGATATTTGTAGGGGAAGTGGATCTCAGATTGACCTCCCACCCCAGACCACCTCCATTCAAAGTGAGCCTTGTTCCCCTTCCTCTCCAGGGAAAGACAGGAGAAGCAGGACCGCTAGGTGAGAGGGGGTCCCCAGGCCCTCCTGGACCTCCAGGTGAACAAGGTCTTCCAGGACTGGAAGGCAGAGAGGGGACCAAGGTGAGACCCTGCCTTGGGACATCTCGGCGGAGTGGCCTCAAAGTCCTTCAATGAGCCTGTGCTTCCTGAAGGCTCAGAATTAGCCCCTTAAGGGAGGGTCCCAGACTCACAGATGAGGGAGAGACCACCCTGCCTGGGACCTGACCTTCCTCCTCTGCACTCCTTCAGGGGGACCTGGGGCCTCTCGGACCCCATGGGAAGGAAGGACCACCTGGACCTAGGGGTGTCCCCGGCCCCCAAGGAGCCCCAGGCAACCCGGTGAGTATCCTTTGGAGCCTTCTTGTATGTACCTGGCTGGGCTGTGAAGCAGAAAAGAAAATGGGGGGCTCAGAGCAGGGACATAGTGACTATATTCTGGGTGGGGCCAACCGTGAAAGTAAAGGAATAACAAGGAATGACCTGGAGGAGACCAACTCTTGAACTTTAGTGCCTGGAAGGTGGTGGGAGCTGCGAGCTCCCCAAAGTGAAGACTGGACCTGGGGACACTTGTTGGGGTTTCGTGACTGTGAATCATCTCCTCTTTCAGGGACCTACTGGTTTGAAGGGTGACAAGGGCCCCCCAGGCCCCATTGGGGCCAATGTAAGTAGAAAGTACAACCCTATTTGCGTGTGTGGGGGGGTGAGTACAGTGGAGGGATCTTGGGGTGTCTGGGGAGCTGAGCATTGTCATTATTAAGCCCATTATTTTGAGAGTCAAACAGGCCTGTGTCACATCCAACTCTGTCACTCACTGGCTGGGCACTCATGTCACTCTGTGAGCCTCGGTTTCCTCATCTGTAACAAAGCCTATCTCATAACTGATCATATAACTTGATGAGATGATCTGTCTGAGACATGCTTACTTGTGTCCCAGACAAAAACATATAAAACCTCCTTTTGTCTGGGGGTTATGTTGTAGTTGGGGAGGTGGGAGGTCAGCACTGATGTATGTCCCCAAACAAAGTGCTGTAGAGAGGGGAGCAGGGGACAAGCAGTTGAAATAGGCTGGTCAGGAGAGGCCTCTTGAGAAGGTGGCATTTGAGTTGAGATCTGAGGAGGTAAGGAAGGAACTGGGTAGATGTCTGTGGGAGCAGCATTGCAGGCAGAGGGACAACATGTGCAAAGGCTCTGAGGCTGGGCCATGCCTGGCTCACTGGAGGAAACAGCAAGGAGATCATGTGGCTGGAGGGGAGTGAGTGAGGGTGAAAGTAGGAGGACGTGAGGGCAGGGAGGGAGGACTTTTTATTTTGTTTGTTTTGAGTGAGGAGGGAGCCCTGAGGGCTAGTTAGAGAAAGCACTTGCCCTGGCTTGTTCACCGAGCCCTCAAATGCTGTTTGGGGAACTGATTGGATACCTGTTGGTGATCACCTAAAGTCAGGGCCTGGCCGCTTGAAAACCCTCCAGAAATGAGAACTACTACTATTGCTATTCTTTTTTACCCATCACCCCTGTTTTTAGGGCTCCCCTGGGGAACGTGGTCCTATAGGCCCAGCAGGAGGCATTGGGCTTCCTGGCCAAAGTGGAGGCCAAGGTCCTGTTGGCCCTGCAGGCGAGAAGGGGTCCCCGGTAGGTGCTCTTCCTACACCATTCCACATACCAGACCCTCCACTAGCAGAACCCCACTCCTGCCCTAGCCTCTGATGTCCCTTCTTCTACTCTCTGACCAGGGTGAACGCGGCTCCCCTGGCCCCACTGGCCAAGATGGGATCCGAGGGCCCCTGGGGCCTCCGGGCCCCCCTGGAGCTGTCGGGACTTCTGGCGAGGAAGGGGACAAGGTGAGAGCTCATGGAGAGGGAGAAACTGGTGAAGGCCGAGGGTGGGGGGGCGGAGCCCTCTCTCACCCTGTTTCCTCTGCAGGGGGAAGTGGGCACGCCTGGTCACAAGGGGAGCAAAGGCAGCAAGGGTGATGCGGTAAGGGGGGCCTCTCTGGGGGACGGTGGGTCCTCAGGGAGGGCAGAGGGATGTGGAGGACGGGCAGGTGAGGGAAAGCTCGCAGAGATTCCTGCCTTCCTGAGCCCAATCTTGACACCTGCAAGTAACAGAAGCCATTCAAACTGCCTGAAATAAAGGGGCCAACATAGTCGCTGCCCCCGCCCCCCAGGATGCGGAGGTGCTAAGGCAGCTGCTGTCTTCTCCCTTTTACTTGGTGGTGTATCGTTGTCTCAGGCTGCGACTCTGCATGGCTCTGAGCTTCCCTTCAGGACTGCAGTCACAGCTCCCAGCATCTGTCCCTGGGTGCTGATGGGCAAGCTTAGGACAGATGTCTACGCCTGATCTTATCAGTTGTAGGTTAGGAAGACAGGGTTGGGGTGTGGGTGCAGCTGCAGCTTCCTGATTGTGGCAGTGGGCAGGGGACAGTGATTGACAGCTCTATGCCACCCCCTAATCTTGAACTTGAGGGGTTTGAAAAACTCTGTTTCCTCCTTCAGGGCCCACCTGGACCAACAGGGATACGGGGTCCTGTGGGATACCCAGGTTCCCCGGTAGGTGCTCTCAGCTTTATGACCATCTCCTCGAACCCTTCTGGGATGGGACAGTGTCCTATACCTGGACTCAGGCCCAGACTCACTTCCAATCCTAATCTGCTCCTCCATGCTGACACCCAGTATGAATGGATCCCAGAATCTGTCTCAATCCAAATCTCAAACCCAACCCTAAATCCCATCTCAACCCCATCTGAACCTTGTTCATGACCTTGATCTTAATCTGAACCTGACTCAGCACCCAATCTCATCTCAAACTTTGACTCAACCTTTGACTTCTTTCCCAAACTCTGGCCTTTAACCAACACCCCCAACTCTAAACCCACCCCTGACCCACTCCAAACTTTACCTCAGCCCTGGCTCCAACCATCAACCTCAATCCTAACTTTGACCCTGAGCCTATTTCCATCCATTGATCTGGACCCTAACTTCGCCTGGCCCTCTCCTCCCAGGGAGCAGATGGGGCTCAGGGACGCCGAGGACCCCCAGGCCTCTTTGGGCAAAAAGGAGATGATGGAGTGAGAGGCTTCATGGGGGTGATTGGTCCTCCTGGCCCACAGGTGGGTGTCTGAGTTTGGGGGTACAGCCTCTGTTCCTCCATCCTATGCCCCAATCTTGTTTCTTTGTTCCACAGGGACTGCCAGGCCCTCCTGGAGAAAAAGGAGAAGTTGGAGATGTGGGGTCCATGGTACGGACAATGGGGAGAAGATGGGGGGGGGAGGAGTAGTGGGGCAAGGCTGACCATTAGATCAGTGTGGGGTGCTATCACAAGACACATTGTCATTTCAGAATATTGCAGGTCACAAGCATCAAGGGTGCTGTTTGTGGGTACTGAAGTCCTTTGGGGGGCCATGGGGTCACTTGATGTTATTCTGACTGTTCCACAGGGTCCCCATGGAGCTCCAGGTCCTCGGGGTCCCCCTGGCCCTAGTGGATCAGAGGTGAGGACTCTGGGGTTGGGGGAAAGGCCTCAGAGGTGGGGACATATATTTCTCAAGAATGAGAGGTTGGCATCCCACAGTCCCACCTCTCTCCTTTGCTGTCTCTTCAGGGCCCTCCAGGGCTGCCTGGAGGAGTTGGTCAACTGGGCGCTGTGGGTGAGAAGGTGAGAGAGAGAGGACAACAACCTGCACAGGGTGGTGGAGGCACAACCAGTCTCAATTGGGGGTGGCTGTTCTGGGGAACCTCTCCTTGTCTGCCAGGACCAAACCTCTCCCTGCTCTCACTTTGCCTCCTGCAGGGTGAGCCAGGGGAGGCTGGGGACCCAGGACTCCCAGGAGCCCCCGGCATCCCTGTGAGTGACTGTGTCCTGTGCCCGTATACCCATCTCAGGGAACCCCTGGCCTCTGGGCATCTTAGGCTACCTGGATCAATGGACAGTCCTAAGTCACCCACTGACCCAGAATCTTTGGGTGTCCTGGGTTATCTTGATGACAGAACCTTAGAAGGTGTCAGTGCTACATACAGTTCTCCAGGTTGTGCACTACACAAGAGTGTGGGACTGGAGGGGTAGATGGGAGCTCAGATCTAACATGATCCCTGCCTTGGGGATGAGCTGCCCACAGGGGCTCCTTTTCTGATTCACTTAAGGGTGGCACATGGGTTAGGCCAAACTTGCTCATGACCCCTAGGCAACTAGACCATCTTGATAACTGATTCTTATAAGTCCAAGATCCCTTTGACTCCTTACCCTTGGGGAGTTTAGACTACTCTGATCCCTGATCCTAGGAAAGTCCCAGACCACCCAGATTTCTAAGTCCGGGTATGCTAACCTTGACCCCTGGAGAGTCCAGGCACTTCTGACTTCCATTTCTGCAAAGGGGCCCAAAGGAGAAGTTGGTGAAAAAGGGGACACAGGCCCATCTGGGGCTGCAGGACCCCCAGGCAAGAAGGGCCCCCCTGGGGAGGATGGAGCCAAAGGGAACATGGTAAGTCCTGGAGGAAGTGAAGGCAGAGATATGGGAGAGGCACTCATTCTAGTCCAGCCTGCTTCCAACTTCCAGTCAATTGTCCTGTCCTCCATTGTGCTGATTCTACGAGCAACCCAGAACATGGTTAAATGAGTGAATGATGGGATGAGCAATCAGTCAACATGAAAATATGGTGGTTATATGTCATTGTGTGTGTGTGGGGGGGTGAAACTTGCTTCCACAAGGAATCATTCTAATGTTGGGAAGGACAAGGTTGAGATTGGCACTGATGTGGGTTTGCCATCAGGCAGAGGCTGAGACCCTCCTGCCATAGCCATGGGGCTCAGTTGGGGGTTGCAGGGCAATGAGGAGCTTCAGGTCTATGGGAACACCATTTGGATCTCACTACCTCAACACCTGCTGCTTCCCTCTGGATCAGTTCTGTCTGTGAGTCCTGAGCAGGGAGGCTTCTGGGAGGACCACATGAGACAATGCATGTAAAGCTCTCAGCTGAGCACCTGCATACATTAAACATTAGAATGTTCTCTCTACCAGGGTGGAAATTTTGTGTCTTATTCACCATGGTTCCTCAACAACCAGAACTGCCTGGGTATCATTTATCTGTCGAATGAATGAATGAACGAATGAATGAGTGAATGAACAAACAAACGAACGTGCAATAATTTCAAGATGTGATTATTAATCATTTTGTGTTTCAGGGCCCCACAGGGCTCCCAGGAGATCTAGGACCCCCTGGAGACCCTGGAGTTTCGGTGGGTTTGAGCCCTCCTTCCCCCACCAAGCCCATATCATATTCCCTATTTCTCACCCCCACAGGTTCTCGCTCATCCCCACAGAACCTACTTATCCCTGCAGGCCCCCACTCACACCCATAGCCCTCCCACACTACAGTTCCCCACTCACACTCACAGGTCCTCCTTCACCTCATAGACCTGGTATCCTGCTCTCCTCACCCCCATAGGCCTAGGCAAGGTCGCTAGAACAAATAACCTTCATTAGCCTCCAAACCTCAGCCCCAAACTCTCATGTGCCCCCATGACCCCTCCCAACTCTTCCCCTACCCCTGCAGGGTCTAGACGGTTTCTCAGGGGAGAAAGGAGACCCTGGTGATGTCGGAGGACCGGTGAGTGAAGAAGCAGAGAATGTGGTGCTGGGAGGGGGTTGGGTCTGATGAGGAGGTGAATTGGAGTTGCCAACGGAGTGGGTTAAGGAGGTACCCAGGGCCCCTGTAGGTATGCCTGCTTTGCTGCCGTGGACCAGCGTAGCAGTAATTGTCCAGGTACTGAGTGAGAATGGTGTGGAATGAAGAAATAAACTCAGAGAGAAAAAGGATGGGATCCGGAGGTCTCTGCAATGCCTTTAGCTTGCAAGAGCAAAAGCAAAGCCCCTTTGCTTTATTATATAGTGCAGAACTGTATGCAAATAAGGAAGTCTCTGATACAAAGTCACACATCTGAGGCATAAATGGGATTCCTCATAAGAGTGCACCCTCCCTCCCCACCATGCAACAGTCAAGGGTGTGGGGAAGATCTTAGTCTTAGAAGAGTGTAAAGAAGAGCTTAGTCTTAAACTAAGCCTTAGGCTATAAGGACTTTGTCAGTTTACAGCCTGTCTCCCACACTTTGCTTCTCTGGGGCCTGACCATGAATGTGAGAAGCTTGAGGGAGCAGGGAGGAGATGATTGGTGTTGAGTGAAGGTTTGTGTCAAAGGAATCCTGAAACATAGTCAAGGTCAACCAACATTAGTGAATTCTATCCTGGCGCTGTTATAATCTCCACAGGGTCCACCGGGTGCTTCTGGGGAACCCGGCCCCCCCGGGCCTCCGGGCAAGAGGGTGAGTGATGACCTGCCCTCCTGTCCTGGCTCCAACCTTGACCCACTCACCCTGACAGGCCACCACTTACCCCCACAGGCCCCTGATGGGTCCCTTCTCATCCTCATAGGTCCCTCCTCACTCCACAGGTCCCTCCACACCCTCAGGCCCCCACTCACCCCCACAAGGTCCCACTCACCCCCCACAAGGTCCCACTCACCCCTTCAGGCCCCACTCACCCCCTCAGGCCCCACTTATGCCTACTAGGCCCTCACTCATTCATACAACATCCAGTTATTCCCAAAGGGCCCCCTCTAACTGTTTCTTCTCAGGGTCTTTCTGGCCGCATGGGTCGAGAAGGCAGAGAAGGGGAGAAAGGTGCTAAGGTAAGTGCCCTTTGCCCAGGGGGGGTCCCTGCCCTGACTCCTCAGCCAATAGCTGGCCATTAGAATGGAGAGGAGCCCTGTGACCTCACATGTGCCCCCATTTCCTCCCCTTTCCTGAAGCTTCTTGATTAGAGGGTCAGGCAGGTGTGCCCTGACTCTCTCTGTCCTCTCCCTTGTCCCTGTACATTTTAGGGAGAGCCAGGTCCTGACGGGCTTGTAGGGAGGACTGGCCCTGTGGGGGCTCAAGGGCCCCCTGGGCGTGTTGGGCCTGAGGGTCTTCGAGGGATCCCTGGCCCTCTGGTGAGTGGGGCTGGAAGAGGAATGGGCTAGGGGGGGATGTAGAATCACACTTTATAATTTCGCACTGCAATTGTGGCGGGGGGGCTGACCCTGAGAGGGGGAGGGGCATGTACACTGGATTCTGGCAGGGTGCAATCCCCCCATGTTCTGTTTCATCCCAGGGTGAACCAGGCCTCCTAGGACCTCCTGGACAGATGGGCCCTCCTGGCCCCCTGGTGAGAAACTTCTTTGTCCCTGAGGCTCTGGCACTAAGAACTACACTTGGTAGCCAGTGACCATCTAGGGACCACGGGTGCTGATGGTCAGGCTGACCTCCCCACTGACTATCTGAAGGTCTACCCTGACCAAGTATACTGTCTATTCTGAACACTTATCTTGGTGGTCTGTACTGGCCCTCCATCTTGATAGTCTAACTGACCATCTTATGATCTATACTATACCAGGGGTAGTCAACCTTTTTATACCTACCGCCCACTTTTGTATCTCTATTAGTAGTAAAATTTTCTAACTGCCCACCAGTTCCGCAGTAATAGTGATTTATAAAGTAGGGAAGTAACTTTACTTTATAAAATTTATAAAGCAGAGTTACAGCAAGTTAAAGCATATAATAATAATTACTTACCAAGTACTTTATGTCGGATTTTCGCTAAGTTTCGCAGAATAAATCTTTATAAAACAACTTACTATAGTTAAATCTATCTTTTTATTTATACTTTGGTTGCTCTGCTACAGCCCACCATGAAAGCTGGAACGTCCCCTAGTGGGCGGTAGGGACCAGGTTGACTACCAGTGATATATACTGACCACCACACATCTTCACCACTGGTCATTCATATCAGCCATCCTCCAGCTAACCCCTTCATTATCCCTTGTCATTCCTCCTCTCTCCTGACCATCCATCCCTGCATGGGTCGAAAAGAGAGAGAAAGAAGAGAATGATCATGTCCCTGGTAAATCCCCTCTGAAATTGATAAAGTTCCCCATTTGACCACTCCTCAATTACCCACATGGACCGTGAAATTTTATGTTTGAGTCTCACTAATGGACTCTTCCTCTTCTTCCAGGGCCCCCCTGGCCTCCCAGGGCTGAAGGGAGATGCTGGCCTCAAGGGGGAAAAAGTAAGGATACCTCCTTCTATTATTTCTCTCCATTTCCTCCTTGGCCAGAGGGTTGGGAGATTGGGGTCTCCTCTGCTCCCAAATGCATTACCCCAGGGCTCGAGGGGAAAAATCTCCCAGCACCTCCCCTACTTTCCCCACACATGCCTCTCTTCTCTTCCAGGGCCACATTGGATTAATTGGCCTCATTGGCCCCCCTGGGGAGGCCGGTGAGAAAGGTGACCAGGGGTTTCCAGGCGTGCAGGGCCCTGCTGGCCCCAAGGGAGAACCTGTGAGTGTGTGTCCTGCCCCAAGTAGGATGAACGTGTTCAAAGGAGGGCCTGTTTGTGGACTCTGGGGGCTAGGGGAGCCTGGGTCTGGAATACTAGGGATTGTGTCTGGGGAAAATGAGGGCTCTATTGGGACTTGAAGGCTGGAAGCTGTGTCTAGAGGGGACTGGAGGCTTTTCTGGACCATAGAGATGAACTCTGTCAATGATGACCTTGATGGCCTTTCTCCAGGGTCCCCGTGGTCCCAGTGGCTCCATGGGCCACCCTGGGCCCCCAGGTGTGGCGGTGAGTATGAGGGTGTCTATGAGGTGGGGGTCACCATGGTGAGTCAGCTAGGACTCTACCTCTGTCTGTTTCTACCCTATAGGGCCCCCTGGGACAGAAGGGCTCAAAGGGCTCACCAGTGAGTATTCTCTGTTTCCTTGGGCTTCCACATTTAAGCTCCCCACCCACCATCTTCTGTACCAGAACCTTCCATGCCTTTGCATTCACTCATTTATTTAGTCACTCAATCATGCATTCAACAAATATTTATTCAACACCTACCATTGTATTTCATCAAATCTAAGATGCCATCAGTTGTAAGATGCACCATTATTTTATAAACTACTATGAAGGAAAATTCTGACAAGTAGACTATGACTTGACAAGGACATTAAAATGCTGATTTCAGAGTTAAAATATGGAAAGAAAATGTGTGCTTTATGCTTGGTGCTGAAAATTGCATGTCCCTCCCCCAGGGCTCTGGGTGTGTGTGCATGTGGGCATGTGTTGGCAGGAAGGGGTCTCCACAGAGAGTTCATCCCCAAGTGATTTCTCCTTACAGGGATCCCTTGGCCCTCGTGGAGACACTGGACCCCCAGGGCCTCCAGGGCCCCCGGTAAGTTCCCCAGGGACTTGGGTTAGAATGTCTCCAGTGGGTCCCCTAGTGCTCAGAACCAAGTGGGGTGCATGCCAGATGTTCAGGGGATGCAGGTGTCTTGAAAGCTCAAGAGGGATCTGGGCTGTGTGAGGGGAGATCAGGGTGACATCCATGGGGTGCCAACCGGGTCTTCTCTGCACTCTGTCTTCCCCACCCTGTCTCTTCCTCCCTGTCTCTCTCTCCACTTCTCTGTCTCTCCTGGCCTTTCTCTGTCTTTGTCTCAAATACTTGTTCAACTATTTTGTTTTCTCTTCTCCTACTCTCTTTCTGCTTTTTTTTTTTTTTTGCCTAACCTTGTGGTTCTTTCTGTTTTATTCTCTGTACTTCTTTCTCTGCCTGTCTCTGAGTCTCTGTCACTCTCCTTCCTGTGTGTGTCTCTATCTCCATCTCCCCGTTCCTGTCCGTTTTCCTATCTGTATCTCTCCCTCACCGTTCTTATCTCTTCCATTCCCGTCTCTCTACCATTTCTGCTCTCCTCTCTGTCTCTTCCTCCCTGGTCTCCGCTCTATATCCCCACCTCTGCTCAGGGTCCCCGCGCAGAGCTGCACGGGTTGCGCCGGCGCCGACGCTCTGTCCCAGGCCCGGGGCTGCTGGAGGCCCCGGAGGGCGGCCTGGAGGAAGTACTAGCCTCTCTAACGTCGCTGAGCTTGGAGCTGGAGCAGCTGCGGCGCCCTCCCGGCACTGTCCAGCGCCCGGGTCTTGTGTGCGGCGAACTACAACGCAACTATCCGCACCTGCCAGACGGTAAGGTCCTGCCCCTCCCCCGGGGGGCGGGGAGACGTCGGCCCCGCCCCCTCACCCGCCCCACCTGGCTCTGCGGCAGGGGAATACTGGATTGACCCTAACCAGGGCTGCGCGCGAGACGCTCTCAGGGTTTTCTGCAACTTCACGGCAGGAGGAGAGACCTGCCTCTACCCCGACAAAAAGTTTGAGACTGTGAGTGCTCTGGGGGGAGTTGGTGGGAGGAGGCACGTGGCTCCGGATACCATCCTATCCTCCCCCTCCCGCCCCCAACAGCACCAGGCTTTGTCTGGGAATTTATCCTTCCTTTAACCAACATTTATTGAGCATCTAGTGTATGCCAAGTGCTGGAGCTACAGCAGAGAATAAAAAAATCTCTGCTTTTATGGCGCTTACCTTCTATGAGGAAGATGGGCAAGAAAAGCTAGTTAAGAAATCACGAATGGTTCAAAAAAAAAAAAGAAAAAGAAATCACGAATGGTAGTGAACCTTTAAGTAGTGCTTACAAGAAAGTGCAGGGCTGTTTCTAACCACTTAGGTACATTAACCTTACTGAGCCCTAATCAGCAGATATGTTGGTTGTGTCATCCCCAGACAGGGAAACTGAGGCACAGAGAGGTGATGAGATTATCTATGGTAGTCTGGCTCCAGGATCCCAGCCCTTAACCACCCAGCTACCCCCTCTCCTGACCTGCTGTCTTATAGGCACAATGGGCTCCCTGTCCTCCAGGCTGCAGGCTGAGAGGTGAGATCACCTGGCCCCCCAGAAATCCTGAGGGGAGCCCTGAACCCAACAGCCTTGCACACCAAGAACCAGGCTTAGCCCTGGAAGGCAGTGGGCAAGCAGCACCAGCTCTGGACCACCTAGATTGGAATCCGGGCCTGTCACCTCAGTGTTTTAATCTGTAAAATGGGGTTCAAGCAAGTTATCTGCCCCAGAGGGTGGTCGTTCAATCTCAGTACCAGTGCACATAGCAGGAAATACAATTAAACATTGACTATGTGCTAATATCTCCACTCCAGGTAAAACACAGCAGCACAGGGCCTGCAAAAATGCATAATGCTGTTCCTCTGCTGGTGTATTATTATTTTTTGATTGCTCAGAGCCCTGGTTTAGTGGGCATTTGAACCCCCTATGTATGAGGGGCTGGACTTGATCTCTAAACAGTTGCTGACATCTGAGGCCCATCTTTCACCAGCTCACCTTCCCCCTGCTCAGGAAGAAGTGGGGAGTGGAGTAAGGAAATTTGTAAGCTGAAAAAATCTGATCCCTTAGATTTTGGGCAAGTCATTTACTTAGGAGGTGAGCCAGGAGGCACCAGGAGCGGGGAGGGGTATGAGAGGGATTGAGCGAGGCAGCTAATATTGTTAAAATGTCATCCCTGAGCACCCAAGGTTCAGTTCCACTGAGGGCTTTGGGGGACAGTGTGGAGTAAGCACCTGGAAGTTGTCCCACCTGGACAGAGAGGAAGCTGGGATGTTTTCTACCAACCTTGTCAGTCATCAGCTGAGGGCTGTCTCAGAGGGCAGGCCCAGGGAGCTTGTACATCAGCCAAGTTCACACCCATGGCCAGACAACAGCCCCTGAGTCCCGGATCTTTCCAACCTGCAGCCTTCACTGATGGGAGGTAACTGCAGAAAGGGCATGTTGGGCACCTGCTACTGACCCTCCCTTCCCCAGGTGAAACTGGCCTCCTGGTCCAGGGAGAAGCCGGGAAGCTGGTATAGCACATTCCGTCGAGGGAAGAAGGTGAGTGGCCCAAAGCTGAAGTGGCAGATGGTATGAAAAGTTGTAGGAACCAGTGTGGGGAGTTGGAAGGGGATCTGAGGGATGAGAGGAACAGGACAGACTTACCTGTGCCTATCTGGTGACCTGCAGGCTGGGAAAGGGGTGAGCAGGTCAGCATCAGGTGTGTGATGGGGAAGCCTTGGGCTTGGTGGAGATTCAGAGGCAGTGCTGGAAGGACCTGAGAGCTTCCTGGTAGAAGTCACAGGCCTCAGCTGAGGCCTAAAGACTGAGTTGCCTTAGCAAGTTCAGGAGGACAAGAAAAAGTGTTGCAGACAGAGGGAACAGCATGTGCTAAGGCCCAGAGTCAAGAAGGGGTCTGGTGAATTTAAAGAAGAAAAAGTCACTTGGTCTGCTTTAGAGAGTATGAGTAGAATGTGGTTACAGAAGAGGCTGGGGAAGTAGATGAAGGTTAGGCCCATCTCCCCAGAAAGACCTGTGGGCAGTAGGGAGCCATGGGATGTGTTTAAGTGAGAGAGGGGCCTACATCAAATAAAAAATGCTTCTGAGGCTGGTGGTGGTGGTTGTAAGACTGAAGGCTGGACTACCAGTAAGGGACAGATGTGTTGATTCAGGAGAGTGAGGAGGGGGTCCAGACTGGAGCTGGTGCTTTGGGGATAGAGAGAAAGGCATGACTTGGAACAGTTATTAAAGAGGGCAGGTTAATAGGACCTAGTAATGATGAGATGGAGGGGAGGGAGAGGACAGGTGTGATGCTGAAGCTCTGGGCATGGGAACTAGTGTCTGGTGAGATTTTGAGATATGTAAATGAGATCAGGTGTAAGGGGCGGGGAATCCTGGGTTCAGCTTGGGATTCACTTGTGTAAAGTATGCTAAGCAGTGGGCACATAGCAGCAAATTAAACATGGTTTTTGACTTTAGGAAGTTGATATTCTCCTGGGAATATAACCAGGAAAACAGACCAAGGAAACAAATAAAGCTATAATATAATGTAAGGGGGTCTCTTGGTTTGGATCTCCCCCAAACAGACCCTGAGACATAGATTCAATTGCAAGTAGTCTATGTGGTAGGTGATTCCAGAAAATATCAATCGGGGAATATAGAGCTGACAGGAAAGAAGGAAGCCGAAGGATGCGTGACTGAATGCGTTGTCTCCACCAGTAATATGCTCATAATATGCTTTATTTTTTATTTTCTTTTAGTTAAAGAGAGGGCGGGGGTAACAGATAAGAACAGACAGACAGGAAGGGAGAGATACGAGAAACATCAACTCATAGTGGCAGCACCTTAGTTGTTCGTTGATTGCTTTCTCATATATTCCTTGGCCTGGGGGCTCCAGCCGAGCCAATGACCCTTTGCTCAAGCCAGCGTGACCCTGGGCTCAAGCCAGCGACCTTTGGGCTCAAGCCAGCGACCCCTTGCTCAAGCTGGTGAGCCTGTGCTCAAACTGGCAACCTCGGGGTTTCGAACCTAGTTTCTCAGCGTTCCAGGCTGATGCTCTATCCACTGTGCCACCACCTGGTTAAGCATAATAATATACTTTATTTAACTCAATATATTCAAAATATTGGCATATCAATATAAAGATATGGAGGCATTTTACATATTTTTCATCCAAGTTCTTCAGAGTCTGGTACACATATTACATTTGTAGGAAGGACATTGTAATCTGGAAATTCATTGAAAATTTTATTGAAAATGCTTGAGCTATACTTAGATTTCATAAAACCTATAGTTGGAAAAGTAGGTTCACATACACATACTCAATTGGTTCCAAAGCTAAGAGTTATGATTTAAATTAAATATTTGAATTAAAGAATTAAAATAAAAAGTGAAAATTAAACAAATACAGTTTTTTAAAAAAGATTCCTCTCTCTCATCAACCACCTTAAGTGCTCAGTACCACACATGCCTCAGGACTCACAAAGAGAACTTGGCCAATGAGGTCCCTCATCTGCTTTTTCCCACCCCCAGTTCTCCTATGTGGATGCTGATGGGTCCCCGGTGAATAGGGTACAGTTGACCTTCCTGAAGTTGCTGAGTGCCACAGCGCGCCAGAGCTTCACCTACTCCTGCCAGAACTCGGCTGCCTGGCTGGATGAAGCTGCTGGCGACCATGGCCGTTCCCTTCGCTTCCTCGGGACCAATGGAGAGGAGCTGTCCTTCAACCAGACAGCAGCAGCTGCCATCACTGTCCCCTATGATGGCTGCCGGGTAAGGAAGCGGGTCAGGGACTGACCAGAGCAGGGAGGGGAAACCTCAGCTGCCGCCCCACCCCGCCACAACTTACCATCTGTGTCTTTTTGTGGTCAGCTCCGGAAGGGACAGGCGAAGACCCTCTTGCAGTTCAGCTCTTCCCGAGTGGGGTTTCTGCCCCTGTGGGACGTGGCAGCCACCGACTTTGGCCAGACAAACCAGAAGTTTGGGTTTGAACTGGGCCCTGTCTGCTTTAGCAGCTGAGAGTCTTGGGGGTGGGTGGGACCATAAGGGAGCCCCAGATGGGGCACATTTGGTGCTGAGGCTTTGAAGCCACCATATTTATCATCTCCTGAGACTGTGGAGCCAGGGGAAAGTCTGCTCATCATGGTCAATTTCCTTCTCCATTCCACGGAGCTGGGGACTGGACTTCCCTGGTGCATGTGTCTAGCCTCCTCCCACCGCACCCCTGCTGGAATGACTGTAGTCTGGCTCTTTCTCCCTGCTAGGCCCTTTCAGCCCACAACTCCCCACCCTGGCCCCCCATGCAATGGACTTCTAACTCAGAGCTGGCGAATGTCCCTTCACACCTGCATCCCCCTCCTCAGTCAATGCCCCCAACACCCTTTGGTGCTACCCTTCCCAATAGTTAAGCACTGGATGTCTCCTGATCCTAGGCTAGGACCCCCTTCACTCATTCCTATTTTTAGGTGGGTTTGGAGTGAAGGAACTGAAGTCAAACTACAGAGGGAGGTAGGACTTTCCTGGACTGAGCTGTGTGTGCCTTTGGCTTGCCTCAGCCCAGCTCTGAATACTGGCCCACTCATATCCCCCTCATGCACCTCACTATGCCAGATGGTTTGGGGACCAAGATGCGGGGTAAATCAGGATCCTAATGGTGCTGCCTTATTTATACCTGGGTCTGTATTAAAAGGGAAAAATCCCCTCTGTTGTATATTTAATCTGCTTCCTCCTTACAGAAGACTGGGACATGATGGAAGAGATTCTAGCATGAGCCCCCCACCCCAGGGCATAATTGACTTCTCAAGTCTGAGAATAAACCAGTAAACTGTGTCCTGTCTGTGTCTTCATTTTGGTGTTGCTGTATCTTTCTTACCTGAGGTATTGCCACCACTTATCTTAATTGTGTCATTTGACGGAGGTGGATTGAGAGGGTGAGGGAACCCAATTATAATGGGACTCACTGGAGGTGATGGGCGGTTTATTAACTCAGGAAAAGTTGAAAATAACCAGATCTCTAAGAGAGTAGACCTTAACTGTTCTCACCACAAAAAGGAAATAATAATTATGTGATGTAATACTGGTGTTCGCAAGTCTTTTTGTAATACATAGTGGATCAAAATCAACACATTTTACATTTAGACATATCTTATAAGTTATATATATGTCAATTATATCTTAGTAAAGATGGAAAAAATGTAAACTAATTAGGAAGGTGTCAAACTTAAAAAAAAGTGGAAGAGGAGGAAGGAAAGAAAAAAGAAAGAAAGGAAGGAAAGAAAGAAGAGAGGGAGGGAGGAAGGAAGGAAGAGGGAGGGAGGGAGGAAGGAAGGAAGGAAAGAAGGAAGGAAGGAAGGAAGGAAGGAAGGAAGGAAGGAAGGAAGGGAGGGAGGGAGGGAGGAAGGACAGCGAGATCTCCATGTTGATCTTGATTGGGACTGGAGATACTGGCGGAGCTGAGGGGATGCATCAAGAGATGACTTGGGCCTGACCAGGTGGTGGCTCTGGGTCAGTGAGTAGAGTGTCGGCCTGGGATGCTAGGGACCCATGTCCAATGCCCTGAGGTCGCTGGCTTGAGTGTGGGCTCACCAGCTTGAGTGCAGGGTCACTGGCTTAAGTGTGAGATCATAGACATGACCCCATGATTGCTGGTTTGAGCCCAAAGGTTGCTGGCTTGAAGCTCAAGGTCACTGGCTCAGCTGAAGACCCTTCCTCCCAGGTCAAGGCATGTATGAGAAGCAATCAGTGAACAACTAAGGTGCTGCAACTATGAGTTGATGCTTCTTATCTCTTTCCTTTCCTGTCTGTCCCTTGTTTGTCCTGCTCTCTCTCTTACACACACTAAAAAAAAAAAAAAAAAAAAGAGAGAGAGAGATGACTTGGGATGTGGTTTTGATTTGAGATGAAATGACTATATGTCAAAGATCTGTGTGACAAGTCAGGGGATGAGTTGAGGGTGAAGAGAATTAAGTTAGGAGTTGAGCCTTGAGGTGAGTTTGGAGTTGTGAGTTAACTATGGAATCTGTTGAGCTGGAGGTTGGACAATGAGAGGGTTGAATTAAGGGTTTAGAATTGGATGTTGGGTTAAGTTGAATTAGGTTTGATTTGAGGCATAGGATGAGCTGAGCAGAGGTAAGTAGCGGCTGCTGTGAATAGCGACTGGGAATTGTCAGTTTGGTAAGTTAGGATGGGATCAGTTAAGGTGAGAGCTGGATTTGAGATGGCTTGAATTGGGGCTACAGTGTTGGGTTGAAGTTTTTTTTTCTTTTAAACAGATTTATTGAGATGTAATTCAATACCATTTAATTCACCCAGTTAAAGTATACAATTAAATGGTTTTTAGTACATTCACAGTCTTGTGCAACCATCACCACAATCAATTTTAGAACATTTTCATCACCTCAAAAAGAAATTCCATATCCATTAACAGTCACTCTCCATTTTCCCCAAACCTCTCAGCAGTAGGCAACCACTAATCTTTCTGTCTCTATGAACTTGCCTATTTTGGACATTTCATATAAATGGAATCTTATAATGTGTGTGCGTGTGTGTGTGTGTGTGTGTGTGTGTGTGTGTGTCTGGCTTCTGTCATTTAGTGTAATGGTTTCAAGGTTCATACTTGTAGTATGCATCAACACTTCATTCCTTTCACTGTTGAATAATATTTCATTGTCTGGATATACCACACTTTATTTACCTACCCATCAGTTGACGGAGATTGTTGAGTTGAGTTAGGAGTGATGAAGGGCATATGTGTTAAGTTGGGTCAGGTGGGGTTGGGTAGGTAGAGGTTCTGAGTTGGGGAGAGTGCCCCCTCCAAACCCAGAGCTTACCCTACTACTCCTGCCACCAGGCCCTCTAAGGTCACCTGAATATTTGCCTTGGATTCCCTTATTCAATAAATGTCACTAATAGGCTTACCACCATTAAGAACGTTGATGGGTCCAGAGGTTGATTGGTGAGTTCATTCATTTACTCACTTGTTTGTTTCATTCTATCAAGTGTTTACTCAGTACCAGGCACCTTTCCAGATGCTGGGGATAGAAGAGTGATGTGGTATCTGCCCTTAGAATCTTACTCCTGAAGGAGATGATAATACTATATAAATGTGATTTCAGGTAATAGGGGTTTTGTGAAGAAAATCAAACAAGTTACATGGCTAGAGAGTGATGGGGTGGGGAGTATTCAAAATAAGGTGATCAGTTTCACTGAGGAGGTAACATATGAGTGAAAACATAAAAGCTGTGAGGGAAGAGCCATGTGGAGTCTCGAGGAAGTATTCCACACACAGTGAAGGACCCAGAAACCCTCCAATACCAATGAGGGAGGGCTCTTGAGGGATGGCATTGTTCTTGGTTACCTCATCTGATTTTTGCTTTTGCTGATGTTTTCACCCTGTGTTCTCCTCTATCAACCCAAATGTAGACCGGGACCTGCTTTCCTTTTAGTTCCTCTCCGAAACATCTTTAACTCAAGAATGCATATGGTAACACCAAAGCTGTGTGTTCTTGTTCTTTTCCTGGGCACACCTGACAACACATTTCCCAACCTCCCTTGCAGTTAGATTGGGACTATGTGACTGAGCCTTGGCTAATGGGACGTGGATAGCCACAAAACCTCCTTCATAGTTCTCTATGACCTTTCTCCTCATTCTATGGTGACTTTGGAGATCCCATATGTAAGATCCACGTATCATATACAAAACTAGAAAGGGGCCTGGTTCCCTGAGGTTATTGCTTGGAGGAATGCTATCACATAGTCCTCCATCAGATATGACCAAGAAATAACTTGTTTTAAGCCCTTGAGAGTTTTTTTATTATATATATATTTTTAAGATTTTATTTATTCATTATAGAGAGGGGAGAGAGAGAGAGAGAGAGAGAGAGAGAGAGAGAGAGAGAGAGAGAAGGGGGGAGGAGCAGGAAGCATCAACTCCCATATGTGCCTTGACCAGGCAAGCCCAGGGTTTTGAACCGGCAACCTCAGCATTTCCAGGTTGACACTTTATCCACTGCGCCACCACAGGTCAGGCCTAAGCCCTTGAGAGTTTTGAGGGTTGCATGTTATGCAGCTAACATTAATTATTCTAATACAGTGAATGAATATAACTTTTACTGAAGATTGGTATGTGAGCATGTGTGTGAACCAGGAGGTATCACTGCAGGACAATCAATAAAGTAAAAGTTAATATTCAATATTCTCAAAAGTGCCCACCACTGTGACTTCATCACTGGAAGTGTGCTTTCCACAAGTCTGGATCTCCTATCATTCTGCTGCCCTCTCCCGTCTCTTTCTCCCTGACATCTCTCCTTGCCTACCCTCCTCACCCCCTTCCTCTAAGGCTGTCTACACTCAGATCAACTTTATCTCACATTTTTTTTCTTAAGTGAGAAGTGGGGAGGCAGAGAGATAGCCTACGACATGTGCCCTGACCAGGATCCACCCAGCAACCCCCCCTACACGGGGGTGATCTGCTTGTCTGGGGCCATTGTTCTGTAACCAAGCGAGGCCATGGAGTTATCCTCAGTGCCCAGGGCCAACCTGCTCCAACCAAGCCATGGCTGCAGAAGAGTAAGAGAGAGACAGAGAGGGAAGGGAGAGAGGAGGGATGGAGAAGCAGAGGGTCGCTTCTCCTGTGTACCCTGACTGGGAATTGAACCCAAGACTTCCACCCACCAGGCTGATGCTTTACCACTGAACCAACCGGCCAGGGCCTATCTCACTTTTTTATGGAGAACTATTCACTCAGTCCTTCTTACAGACCATATCTTCATGCACACGTGGTCCATGATTAGTTCTACTAACACTATTAATGATAATAATGACTGAGTGTCTACATGCCAAAAACTGTTCATCAAATGTTTTCCCTGGATAAACTTATTTGTTCCTCACAGAGACCTTAAAGGAAGATTCTGTTACTATCCCCATTTTGCAGATAAGAGAACTGAGGAACAAAGAGGTGGAGTAACGTGCCCAGAGTCTAGTAGAGCTAGACATTTTGCTAAACAAAAACCATCATTTTCTTTGAGGGATGTTTTTATCCATCGTTCTAAAATATTATATTCACTACACAGCCCAGGGTTTGAATGCAAATCAGTTGGCATTAGCTTTTGAAGTTCCAACTCCATCCTGGTGCGGGTATTTTGAAAGGGAGGAACCAATTAATACTGTAATGAGAACTCTTTAATTAGCTAAAAGCTCGTCAAAGAATTAGAAATTGGGCGCTGCTAAATTAAAGAGTAATTGACAAAGGTGTAAGGAGGGACATCTAGGTCTCCCAGGCTCAACTCGCTCAGCTCTATTTCCCCAGCAGCATTGCCAGCACCCCACCCCCACCCCTGCCGCTGCGCGGCTGCTGGGAAAGCCCCCAGATGATTTGCATATTCAGCGGCCATAATTAATCACTGCTTGTGCTTCCAGAACAATTATACCAGCTGTTCTGAGCAGGGGGCTGGGCGGGGCAGCCAGTTTGGGACATCTGCGGCTTTATACAGACATGGTTGTGTGTGTGGGGGTGTGGAGTAGCAGACTTTACACACACACTTTCACACACTTTCACACAGTCATCCTCAGAGATACACAGTGACATAACAGGCCAAGAACCCATGGAATAAGATCCGCATCTTGTCACTCGCTTCCCTCATCCCCCACCACAGCTGGAGGTCACATCCAGGACCCACAGGCAGACTCCCAGGGGGCAGACCCATGGTATACACACCCCACCCTATACTCTCTGCCAGATAGGATACATTAACACGAAAAACAGGCCACACACACAGTTGCACACACCTATTTGTGCCTGGACATATCCAGAGCCCCCCTCACACTCATACACACAAACAACTGTGTTCACAAACTCACACTCAGAGATGGAGTCGCATCTGCAGGGAGATCCTCATTATCACACACAGAGAAATGCTAGACATGCAGAAGGACACAGAGACCCACACAGAGATATGCCGCCAACACATAAGCCACATATACAAACCCAGGTAAACTCCATCATGAACATCTCCCAGACTGCCGCCCCCCTCCACACATTCATTCATTCGTTCATGCAACAAATATTTGTTGAGCACCTACTAGGTGCCAGGTGCTGTTCTAGGCTCTGGGGACTCAGTAGTGATCAGAACAAAGATCCCTGCACTGGTGGAATTAACACTCCAGTGGGGGTGACAATCAGTAAGCAAATGCATGTACCATGAAAAAAATAAGGCAGTGAGGCAGACAGAAAGACTTCTCCAGGAGGGTATCCTTGGAGCAACTGCTCATACAGAGAGAGGGAGGGAGCCATGTGATGCCTCACACAGCCACACCCAGGCAAATGCCATGTAGATTCACAAGGACCCTGTCCCCACAAGAGCAGATGTCCTGAATGCCCCATCCATCAAAGCCTCCTTTTGAGAGGGGGGCCTGGACCTTGAAGGGAACAACCGAGGTACTGGGGGGACAGGGAAAGCTGAGGAGACCAAAGACCAGATTGACCTTGAAAGGCTGCTGTGTTCTTCCTTGATGCAGGCTCCTTTATACAGGCTTCCCCCCTTGGTATATTTCTTATTTCTTCTCTTCTCTTCCTTTCCTTTCCTTTCCTCTTTCCTTCCTTCCTTCCTTCCTTCCTTCCTTCCTTCCTTCCTTCCTCCCTTCCTTCCTTCTTTCTTTCTTTCTTTCTTTCTTTCTTTCTTTCTTTTTCTTTCTATGAGAAGCAGGAAGGCAGAGACAGACTCCTGCATGCACCAGACTAGGATCCCCCCAGCAAGCCCCCTTCCAGACGATGCTCTGCCCATCTGAGCTGGTGCTCTGTTGCTCGGCAACCAAGCTATTTTAGCACCTGAGAGAGACCATGGAGCCATCCTCAGCGCCTGAGCCAACTTTGAGCACATCACTGCTCTTGTGTGCCCTGACCGGGAATTGAACCAGGACTTCCACACACCAGGCTGATGCTCTACCACTGAGCCAATTGGCTGGGGCCTATTTTATTTCATTTTTGTGGTTAAAAAAATAAAATCACAAAGCATAAAATTTACCATTTATGCATTTTTAAGTGTCCAATTCAATCATGTTAAGTTGCTACGCAAATTGCTATGCAACTGATCTCTAGAGCTTTTTTATCTTGCAAATCTGAACCTCTGTCTTTCATTAAACATTAACTCCCTACTCCTCCTCGCCCAGCCCCAGGCACTGACCATTCTACTTCCTGTTTCTGTGAGTTTGACAAATACAGTATTTGTCTTTTTGTGATTGGCTTATCTCAATGAGCATAATGTCCTCAAGGGTCATCCACTTTGTACCATGTGTCAGAATTTCCCTCCCTTTTAAGGCTGAATAATATTCTATTCTATGGATCTACCATATTTGTATATTGATTTAAAAAAATATTTTTATTTATTGATTTCAGAGAGAGAAGAGAGAGAGAGATAGAAACATCAATCTGTTCCTGTATGTGCCCTGCTGGTGATTGAACTGGCATCCTTTGCATATTGGGCTGATGCTCCAATCAACCAACCAATCTGGCTAGGGCACATTTGTATATCTATTCATCCATCGATGGACATTTGGGTTGCTTCCAATTCTTGCCCACTGTGAATAATGCTGCTATGACCCTGCTTTCAATGTTTTTGGATAGTATACCCAGAAATGGGGTTGCTGGTTTGGGTATATTTCTTTTTAAAAATTTGTTTTCATTGAGGCTTATAATATACAATAAAAATACACTGATCTCAAGTGTTCTGCTGAATGATTTTTGACAATTGTCTGCACACCCTTAGCAAGAAGTAGACTGTTTCCAGCACACCAGAAAATTCCTCACGCCCCTTTCTATGCCTGCCACTTGGCCCAAGTTTTAGCCCTCCACTATGACAGGTGTACCTTCAACCCTCTGAGCCTCAGTCTTCACAGCTGTAAAAGTGGGGTGAATAATAGCACCTATAGCATCTGGTTGTGTGAGGGTTAAATTAGTTAAATTAGAACAATGTCTGCCATGTGGTAAAGGTCATCAGAATGTTGCTATTATTTTAAAGACATATATAGAGAGAACTTTATAATGAATACTGCGTGTGCATCACCCAGCCTAAGAAATAAAGCATTGTACATACAGTTGATGCCCTCTGTAGATATTTCTGCCATTTGCATCCCTCTCCTTTCCCCACCAACAGTAGATAGATGAGTGTGGAGAATTAAAATAAAATTATTTATTTTTTGTATTTTTTTGAAGTGAGAAGCGGGGAGGCAGAAAGACTCCCGCATGCGCCCAACCAGGATCCACCCAGCAAACACACTAGCGGGTGGTGCTCTGCCCATCTGGGCACTGCTCCATTGCAACCAGAGCCATTCTAGCACCTGAGGCAGAGGCCATGGAGCCATTCTCAGCACCTGGGCCAACTTTGCTCCAATGGAGCCTTGGCTGCGGGAAGGAAAGAGAGAGAGAGAGAAAGAAAAGGTGGAAGGGTGGAGAAGCAGATGGGCACCTCTCCTGTGTGCCCTGGCCAGGAATCGAACCCGGGACTTCCACATGCTAGGCTGATGCTCTACCACTGAGCCAACCAGCCAGGGGCAATTTTTTTTAAATGATAGTAAAATATACATAAGATAATATTTACTGTTTAACCATTTTTTTGGTCCAGTTCAGTGCCAGTAAGTACAGTCACATTGTTGTGCAACCATCCCCACCATCCATCCACAGGACTTTCTCATCTTTCTCAACTGAAACTGTCCCTATGAACACTGATTTCCCATTTCCCCTTCCCTTGGGAGTTTCTGCTCTAAAGATATCTCCATGTTTTTGGAATATGGGGGCTATGTACATGGGTGATACACACATGATTTGGCAAGTTATTAAACTATAACTGGTACAATATTAAACATTTTCTTTTGCAACTTGCTTTGTTACTTAGCTGGGGGGGGGGTTGTACCTTCTCCATGTAGACAAGTATTCTAGTCCTGTATTTTTAATTACTTTTGAATGCTTGCCTCAGCATAGTTATCTGTTCTTCTACTTATGAATTTTTAGATGTTTACCTCCTGTTCATACATTCCCATGTGTCTGCTGTGCACATGATGAATATCTCTGGGGTATATAAAATGTAAGAGTGGAAATTCTGAGTTATGGTCCTGAGTAGGGTCTTCATGCTGGTTGCTCAAACCTCACTATATCCTCCTCTCATCACTCTCTTGGGCTCTCTTTTGGTCCCAAGGTTAAGTCTAGTCCTTTTATCTGGCAGCTCTAGCCTCACTTGTCACTGTACCTCACCAGGAAGTCTCCCCTACCTTGTAGCCTCAGGGCCTTTGTATCTGCTCTTCTTTCTGTCCACCATGCCCTGCCAGCTCTTACTCATCCCTCAGGTTTCAGCTGCAGTGTCATTCTCTGACCCTGACGCTAACCTCTCCCAACCCCCAAGCTAGGTCAGGGCCCCTCTGTCATGCTCTGAGAACCCTGGCCATCTGTGCATGGACCACACTTGAGGACAGAGGTTGCCTTGCTCATAGTCACAAATTGAGTGCAGGCCAGGCCTGGAGGGAGCACCTGGTCTCTACTTCTGGATGAATGGAGGAGTCCTTGACTCTATCTTGTGGCTGGGGTGAGGACTGCACAGAGACCTGAGCTCCCATCCCAGCTCACCACTTTCTGGCTGTGTGACCTTAGGCAAGTGGCTTAATTTCTCTGAGCTCCTTACTTTCCTTTCTTGTAAAACCATTCCCAGGGCTGTTGCAGGAGTTGAAATGAGCCCCAGTCCATCCTGGCTCAGGGTAGACCACTCCTGTTTGGAGCTACTGTGGTTCAGAGCCAAGTTCCGGCCATGTAACGTTGCTTGCTCCTTCCTGGCTTGGCAGGACTGGGAAGCAATGCTGGGTCTCCTTGTCCCGCCAGCTCATCCCTCAATTCCCAAGTCCCTAATGGGAATCACATGTGCTGGATGCTGGCCCAACCCTCCTTCTCTCCTTTTCCCCCTAAGGGGCCCCTGAGTCATCCTGACCACCTCACGCCTTCTCACAGCCTCATTCCCACGCTGTCCTGGCCTGGGGTTCACATATCAGAGTGTGTGTGTCATGTCACGGGTTTCTGTGGGTCTATGTGTGTGTGAGTAAACGATCTCTACTAGGTTTATGTGTGCAATTTTGTCTGAATTGTGAGTGTATAGGTGTGTTTCATACAAACTATGTGCTTCTGTTGTGTGTCTGCGCGTGTTTGCATATGAACTCCCTGCCTATTTTATGGGTCTGTGGATGTGTTAACTACAAGTCTGTTTTATGACTCTCCATCTATGTGAACTGTGGGCTTATATTGTGTATTGTTTGGGTGACTATATTGTGGGTTTATGGGTGTGTTGATGTGTGAACTACATGTCTGCACTTGGGATCTCTGAGTGAGTTGTGTTCCTGCATTGTGGGATTCGTGTATTTTTTCTGTTGTGGGTTCTGTGTGTGTGTTGGGTCCCTGTATTTGTGAGGGCTGCTTTGTGGGTAACTGTAGCTGGTTCACCTCTGATACCCTTCCACCATGTTACAGTGCGTGTATGTTTCCATGGGACCCTGTGCCCAGAATGTGTATCTGGCTGTGTGTTGTATATAGTTGTGTGTGCTTGTTCTGAGTGGGTGTGACATTGTGCCTGGACCATGTATTCAGGTATGGTGTCCCTGGGTGATGGTGTGCCCATGTTGTGAGTTTAAGTGTCAATTCATAGTTTGCCTAGGAAACAAGTTTTCACCCCCACAGCTGGGTTATTTAGTATGTGTGTATGTGTGTATGTGTGTGTCCAGCATGTGTGATGACTGGAGGTGAGCAAGTCTCAGGGGTGGCGGCTGTTCCACAGTGAGAAATTGCCAAGAGAAGGAAATAACAAGGGTGACTGATGGGGCAGCACATGGGGAACTCTAAGAGTTGAGGGTAAATCTCAAGCTTCCCTCAGGAGCCTTTTCCTGGACATTGAAAGGGGGCAGTCTAGGGAACATAGTGAACAATATTCTAATTCTAGTGTATGGTGTCAGATGGGTGTGAGATTTATCAGGATGATGGGTGTGAGATTTATCAGGATGATCACTTAGTAAGTTATGTAACATCTAACCACTGGGTGTACACCTGAAATGAATATAATAATACATATCAATTGTAATTGAAAATAAAAAATGATAAAATAAATAAAGAAAAAAGAAAAAAAGAAAAGGGCCTGTGCTCCATTGCATGTGAGCACGGGGGTGGGGGGGGGTGATCGGGAGGCCTGGACCCGGAGGCACTGGAATGAATGCTGTTGGGCGCTGGCCGGGAGTGAAGGGATGCTCAGCTCACCTGGGCTGGGCCATGCCTCCTCAATGCCTCCTGACACTAAAGGGTCTGGCCCACGTACTCCCTGCGACCACAGCATAAAGAGCCTCGCATTTGGAGTCAGATACCAACTAAATTATGGTTTAGCTCTGCTATACAAGCTCTCTGTGGCTTTGGTCAAACCTCGTAAGTTCTCTGAGCCTCAGTGTTTCCATATGAAAAATGGGCCCCAGGTAGATGATGTTGGTGCCCTGCCCGCATCCCTTCAGCCCTCATGTTCCTGTGTACTGTTTCTCCAGCCTCCGGGCTGCTTCAGCTCACACACCAGCCGGGCCAGGAACGCTGAGAAGCTGATGCCTTGGATGCAGCCCGTCCCCAATAACACATAGGGCCTGGAGAATAAACACCCACCTTCCTTGGGGAGGAACAACTCAGAGGCATGGATTCTACTCTCTCCCAGGGGTCCCAGGCAGGATTGACCCTTAGTTGCCCACATGGATTTGATGGGAAAGGAAAAATGCACAACGAACAACCCAATATAATACTATGGAGGTCAATAGGTTGGCTTTGACTCAGACAGAACTGGGTTTGAATTTCATGTCTCCTGTTTATGGCTGGGTGGTCTTGGTTAAGTTACCTAACCTCTCTGAGGTTCAAATTTTCCATTCTTAGATTGGGGATAATAATTCCTACCTCACAGGGTCATTGTAATAATTCAAGAAAATAATGCATGGATTGGACTTAGCCTGGTGTTGAGTTCTTAATGTGGGTTCAATGAGCAGATATGGTTGTCATTAAAGAGATGTGATGCTGAATAGGTCATCACACATAGCCTGGGCTACTAGGGCTATATGAATGATGAGGTTCTCTCCAGAAGGTCAGGGCAATGAACATTTCAAGTACATATTCATCAGGGTGTAGCTATAGGAAACAAAGACCCAAACCAGGGAACTTGATTCTTACAAAACTGTTGGAAGGCTAGCAGATGGGACTCTAGGCTAAGCCTACAGGATGACTTGCTATAGAACATTACATCTGAATTGTCTCATCTAGGACCTTCTACCTCTATTATTCACAGGAAGGTGGGGAATCGCCCTCTGGGAACTAATGACTTCAAGGTACATCACCATAATGGATAAACAAAATGTAGTCTATCCATACAGTGGAATATTATTCAGTCATAAAAGGAAGAAAATTCTGACAGCATGGATGAACCCCAAAATCATGTTAAGTAAAGGAAGCCATACAAAAATGGATAAATATTGTATGATTCCATTTATATGAAATACCTAGAATAGGTAAATTCATAAAGACAGAAAGTAGATTAGAGGTTCCAGGAACTCAGGGTGGGTGGGAAAGATAGGGAGTTATTGCTTAATAATTATGGAGTTTCTGTCTGGGGGAGTGAGAAAATCTGGAAGTGGTGTTGATGGCTGCACCACACTGCAGAAATAGTTCATATCACTGAACTGTCCACTTAAAATGATTAAAATAGCACATTTTAGATTATATGAATTTTATTACAATTTAAAAGTTAATCACATAATATACCAAAAAACATGGAACCACTTTGACGTGTGAATTGTATGGTATGCAAATTACATCTCAATAACACTATTTTAAAAATGCAATACATCATGATAGTGCAATTTAGATATTTGAAAGTTACCATCATTGTCACTGGCAACTGCCTCTCAACAAAAGTGGTGACACTTTCTGGTGACTGGAGACAATAACATTCCTGTAGAAAAATCCATTGTCTCCACAGTGTGCTTGCCAGATTCCTTCGCAATGCAGCAGAAGTATGATCTCCACCCACTCCTCCCACCCATGTCTCATGCTTCCACTTGATGGAAACTAATTGGCATTCAGAAGTCTAGTTTAGCCTGGCCAGGCAGTGACGCAGTGGATGGGGTGTCAGCCTGAGATGCTGAAGACTCAGGTTTAAATCCCGTGGTCACCAGTTTGAACACGGATTCACCTGCTTGAGCATGATGGAATTGCCAGTTGAGCTTGGGATCATAGACATGACCCTATGGTCGTTGGCTTGAGCCCAAAGGTCGCTGGCTTGAAACCCAAGGTTGCTGGCTTGAGCAAGGGGTCACACGCTCTGCTGTAGCCCTAGGTCAAGGCACATATGAGAAAACAATCAATGAATAACTAAGATGCTGCAGTGAAGAATTGATGCTTCTCATTTCTCTCCCTTCCAGTCTGTCTGTCTCTCTCTCTGTCTCTTGCAAAAAAAAAAAAAAAAAAAAAAAAAAAGGAAAGAAGGAAAGAAAAAAGAAGTGTAGCTCAAAGGGAGTCTGGAAAACATAGTTTTTAGCTTTGCAGCCTCTGTAGGATAGGACTGCACACTAGGATGTTGAGATGGTGCCTCAACAGTTGTCATCTTTTGGGTTTGCTTGCACAAAATTCTTTCCCTCTTTCGATGGTAAAAGTTCCATACCTGCTGCTACCCCCTTTATTTTCTATCTAGTGGAGGTTTGGATAAGCGAACTTCACTCTCTGGATCCAGTGAGTGATCTATAAACAAGGTCTGGCCAAGCCCTATATTCCATTGTTCCAAACCCATGATTGGCTCAGGGATGGACACATGATGTGGGATGGACCAATGAGAGTAATTATTTTGTAAGCTTTCTCTTTTTGGTGATGTTGTTGCGCTTGGAAGATGTAAGTTTCTGGGAATTATTTTTGTTACTTCTTGGCTAAAATGGAATCTCTTGTAGAGAATAACTGAGACAAAAAATGGAAAGAGACAGAATCCTGATGATATAACAGAATCCCTGGATCCAGCCATGCCTGAATTCCGCTACCCCTGACCCTTTTTTTTTTTTTTTTGACAGAGACAGAGAGAATGTCAGAGAGAGGGATAGATAGGGACAGGCAGACAGCAAGGGAGAGAGATAAGAAGCATCAATTCTTTGTTGTGGCACCTTAGTTGTTCATTGATTGCTTTCTCATATGTGCCTTGACTAGGGGGCTACAGCAGACCAAATGACCCCTTGCTCAAGCCAGTGACCTTGGGCTCAAGCTGGTGAACTTTGCTCAAACCAGATGAGCCCACACTCAAGCTGGCAACCTCGGGGTTTCGAACCTGGGTCCTCTGTGTCCCAGTCCGATGCTCTATCCACTGTGCCACCGCCTGGTCAGGCACTCCTGACTTTTTAAATGTGAACTAACAGATATCTTTATTATTATTTTTTTTTGGTTTAAGATTGTCAAGTTGCCTTTTTTCCACTTGCTACTAAAGGAGTTTTGACTAATATACAGAGGTAGAGCAAAGGCATGTGTGGACACGCATGGTGTAGATTCATTCACTCATTAATTCTGATCATTTTTTCTGTGTCAGAACCTCTGCAGGGTGTGGGAAAACAAAGGCCTGAACTATGTCCTCCTCTGGATGGCCATATGAAGGGGTCACAAGAGAGTGACTGACCAAACGCCAATTAGGAAAACCTATGAGCCAGGTGATGAGAATTGGTGGGGATTCAATGCCACTCTACCCTGAATCCTGCACATTGTGGAGAGCAGGCTTGCCCAGGAGCAGACCCTGAGCCACCTGGTCCATCAGTTTTGCTACAGAAGGTCCTTGAGAAGCTAATCTCTTTTCAAGGTGGTTTACAATTCTGACCCCTAAACTAACCACAGAGGAAGGTAGACACTGTGCTTATCACAGCCTTGACCATGATACTGATATATATATATTTAAATATATATATATATATATATTTTTTTTTTTTTTGTATTTTTCCGAAGCTGGAAACGGGGAGAGACAGTCAGACAGACTCCCGCATGCGCCCGACCGGGATCCACCTGGCACGCCCACCAGGGGGCGACGCTCTGCCCCTCCGGGACGTTGCTCTGCTGCGACCAGAGCCACTCTAGCGCCTGGGGCAGAGGCCAAGGAGCCATCCCCAGCGCCCGGGGCCATCTTTGCTCCAATGGAGCCTCCCTGTGGGAGGGGAAGAGAGAGACAGAGAGGAAGGAGAGGGGGAGGGGTGGAGAAGCAGATGGGTGCTTCTCCTGTGTGCCCTGGCCGGGAATCGAACCTGGGACCCCTTGCACGCCAGGCCGACGCTCTACCACTGAGCCAACCGGCCAGGGCGATACTGATCTTGAAGTGGACAAAAGTACAACCAGGGCACTGAATATGATCCTGACCACACTATGACCTGATCATAATGTTGACCATAGCATGGCCAGGTAACTGTCTAAAGCAAAGTCAGAACATGACAGTGATTGTGACTGAGCAAAGCACAGCCAAGATCACCACACTGACCACAAGACAACCAGGAATGACCAGTGGAGACCACAATACTGACCACAACACTGCCCCAGTAGAACTAGATGCTGATAGCAGCACAGATCACAGTTCAAAAGGACACTGGCCACAGTATATTCAGGACACTGAGACTACCACTTACCACAGCTGTGGTCACGAGCACAACATTGAATGTATTGGCCAGGATCTAGTTGGAAGAATAAAGCTCACACCAGGTAGTTCAATAACAAAAATTTAATATGCAAATTTAAATAGAGGTGTTAGTTAAACTTTAAGAGCAAATGAGAGAAGATGAATCAATTTTAGATTAGTAAGCTGCCATCTTCCTCAGGACTAAAGCAGCAAAGGGTAAGTAGTCATCAGAGTCCAGGGCTGCGGCCACCTGCCAGGGGCTGAACCATGGTGGAATCTGTCAGGTGAGATTGGGAGCACAGAGGAGACTCAACAGCCACATGCAGTGGGAGATACACTCTGCCTTCTTTCTTCCCACTTGCCAAGCTCCCTCCAGGCTTCCCATTGGCTGAGCCTAGCCAGATGCAAGGGAGCCTGGGAAATATAGTTTATAGGGGGTCACTGGAACTTGGAAAATGTAGTTTTCAGGGACCATCTCCCCTGATACAGAGAAAGCAGGTGGGGAATGTACCTAAGGGCATATTGACCAATGTGAATCATACAACATAGGCCATAGCTTGACCATCACAATGACCATTCAGTGACCAGAGCCCAAGGAGGACATTGTTCAGTCTTGAAACACAACACTAATAAGGACACCACTCTGTAGGAAGGGGACAAAGAGGGCCCTTCCCTACCCCTATGTTGAACACAGCTCACTCTTGGTCAAGAGCTCTAGGGTTGCACCAACCAACATTCCTCTCCTACCCCATGCCCACTGCAGGCTTGGTCTGAGGAATCAGCAAAGGACCAGCTCCAATTTGGAAAGAGGAGGTAGAGGAATTGATGAGATGCCTTTCTTTCCTGGCTCAGCTTGTTTTGTGTCCTCCATCCCAAGACCAGTGAAGTCCCGTGCTTCATCGTAGTAATGCCCTCTGGAGGTTGAGCACTGGCCAGGTGCTCTATTTACTTATGAGTCACAGATGTCTCTCAACAGGAAGGGAAAGAGATGAGAAGCATCAATTCTTCATTGTGGCACCTTAGTTGTTCATTGACTGCTTTCTCATATGTACCTTTGCGGGGAGGGGGGCTACAAACAGAGCAAGTGACCCCTTGCACAAGCCCAGTGACCTTGGGCTCAAGCCAGAGACCCCGCGTTCAAGCTGGTGAGCTGGATGAGCCGGCGATCAAGCCAGCAACCTTGGGGTTTCGAACCTGGGTCCTCCGTGTCCCAGTCCGACGCTCTATCCACTGCCACTGATAGATTATTCTTTGCCTAATGTCACATCACCAAGAAGTAACAGAACCAAGTTAAACCCAGGTTCTGCTGGACACCAAGCTCTTCCTCCTTGCTTTGACAAAACCATCCATAATGTGTTATCTGCCTGGCACAGAGTAGGGTAAAAAAAATGCCAGACCTCTCCATATTATGGCTGATTCTTCTATAATCTGATTTGCTTGCTGTTCCCTAAAAAAGCCATTGAAGGGCTATGGGGAGGAAAGGTTCCTGGGGAGACTGATGAGGGGGAAGAGGCTGAGAAAGGCTGGAGGCAGGACAAGGACGTCCTTCACATGCAAATAATTTGCGTAGAGGCAGTGTTAATATTTTGATTCTCTCAGGATCATGTCTCTTCATCTTTGGCCTTTGAAACGGGTGTGGCAGGGGGAGGGGAGACTTTGAGCAGGAGGGCCCGTGGGAAATGGGGGGAGGGTGGGGAGAGTGAAAACAAGGTGCCCCTTTTGGGGGCCAGGCCCACCCTCCTGGCCATCCCCATCGGTCTCTGGTCTACCCCGTTTTTGCATCTCACTCCCAGCCTCCATCTCTGCCCCACGCCCCATTTCCCGACAGTGATCTCCTTCCCCCAACGCCCAATTTCACAGGCTCTGACTCAGTTTCTCTCTTAATTCTTGAGTTCTTTAAGGAGGGGGACTCTCAATTTCTCTTCTTTGCTAATAGGCTTTCCTCCTACTCCCCTCGCCCCTTGTTCCCCTCCTACCTCCATTTGCAACTTGGGAAATATGCCCAGGGAGGATGAAATTTACAAACACGTGATGGAACCCCTCCCCCACCTCCGTGACCTGCCCGCATAATGTCCTGGGGGGCTGCTGGATTTTGTCCCCAGCTACCGTCCCCAGTGCGGGCGCCTTCACTTCTCCGCCCCCAGACCCGGCTGGGTCTGCGCCCGAAGACGAGCTGGGGGCGGGGCGGGGGGGCGGAGCCCGTAACAAAGACTCCGAGCTAGTGAGGGGCCGGGGGCCGGGTGGAATCCCGGCCGCCGGCGAGGCGGGGGAGGCGGCAGCGGAGGGTCGCCCGGCCCGGCGGGCGGGGTCACGCCTCGTGGCGGTCCCCGCGCGGAGGTGCCGCTAGGGTGGGCGGCGGGACAGGACGCCGGGCCGGGGGCGCGTCATGTGGCCGCTCACGGTCCCGCCGCTGCTGCTGCTGCTGCTGTGTTCAGGCCTCGCCGGACAGGTAGGGGCCCGGCAGGCAGGTGCGGGCACAGGGGGCTCCAGGAGGGGAGGGAAGCTAAGAGGGTTCCCGTAGAAACGGGGTTTGGGGCTCCATGAGGCCCCCCGGGGCTGCAAAGGGCGAAGGTCGCGGCGGGGGAGGGGCTGGAACGTCCACTCTGGCTTTGGGGAAAAGGAGGGCTTCAGATCCAGCCTCAAGCTGGGATGGTTTGGGGGACAGTCTGACCCCAGCTTCGGGGTTCTCAACTCCTTGGTGACCAAGCCCACCACGCCCGCCATCTCGCTGGAGCTGAGTGGGGTTGTGGGGGGGAACTTCAGGAGGCTTTGTGGTGTTGCTTACCCTTCACTACCCCCATCATGGCTGGAGGTGCCCAGATTCTGAAGCCCCCCCCACTCATCGCCTGCACCCCCACCGTGGAGAAGGGGGCGGGACTCACGTGTGAGTGACTGATGGGGACATGTGTGCCCAGGGGTGCTGGGTAAACGAATGTCTTTGTGTCATGGCTGGGTGTGACTGAGAGTTTGTGTGCATGGCAGTGCTGGTGTGTGTCCAACAGTGCGTGAGTTGGGTGTGATCAGGGTGGGTGTTTGTACGTGAGGGAGAGTCTGTGTGTGACAGTGGGAGGCTATGACTGGAGGGTTTGTGTGACAATGTGAGGCTTGTAAGGCTGTGACTGGGAGGTTGTGTGTCTGTGTATGACTAGTGATGTGACTGGTGACAGCAAGTGAGGACTGTTAATCCTGGTGGTATTTGGGCAGCTGTAGCTGTGTGTAAAGGACTGTGTGTGACAGTGCCCCCATGACTCTGTCCACCTGCCTGAGTGTTGTACAAAATATGTAAGGCCAGGTGTTTAGCTGTGTGAGAGCTTTGGGGTGACAGTGTGCTGCTCCGTGCTTTTGAATAAATCACTTTAAAGAGAGTGTAAAGAGCCAGGGCTGTGTGTGCAAATGTGGACATCCAGGCATCTGTATGTGTACCTGTGTTGGTGGTGCTTGGAAAATTCCTGCTTTCACAGAAGCAGGTCCCTCTCTCCATCTTAGCCCATCTATTTGGCAGGCTTTGGGGGGACCTGGCAAAATGTAGGGGTTGATGCTTTCTTCAGCTATTGGGAAACCTCTTTCCTCCTCCATCTTGTGGGTGGGAGCAACCTCAGGGTCTCAGATCTGTAGGAGCTCAGAGGGAAGCTAGAATTAAAAAAAAGATAATCACAGCTAACATTTATTAAATGCCTATTATGTGCTGGGCACTGTTTCAAGCACATAGCACGAACTAGGTCATTTAATCTTCCCAGCTCCCCACTGGTAGATGCTATTGTTAACCTTATTTAACAGGTGGAGAAGCTGAGGCACAGAATAATTAAGTCATTTGCTCAAGCTCAGACCATTTGGAGCAGCAAAGCTAGTATTCAACAAAGGGAGTCTGGTTTCTGAGCCCACTTGTTTACCCTCTTGATAATTCGCTCCACGGTGTGGACAGTGCCTGTGTGGACGCTAGGAGGCGGTTTAGGTAGAAACTCCAAGGAAAAACAGTCCTGGCACCTTCTCTTTCCTGGTCAAGAGAAGAAAGGAATCAGACCCTTGTAGCCAACCTGATAGGGACATTGGGAAGGATGGCCAGACTCTAGATAAGATTTTCAGGCTACAAGGAGAGGTTGTGGGTTCCCCATCCTTGAGGACTTATGTTTTCCCATCTTAGGACCCACATACTGGGTAGGATAGGAAGCATGCTCGGCACCTAGCATCGGGTTGCACACAGTAGGTGCTCAATTTATATGTGAGCCAGAGAGAAATAGAGTCAGCCGAGAAAGAGAGGAGAGACCAGAAGTGGCATATACCTGAGAATCTGCTGGAAAAAAATTAACCAGGAGTGAAGTTAAATTTGATTTCCAAGAAAGATCCTCGGAACCACCACCTGGGCTTTCTCCTCGACCCCTGCTAGCCCCCAGGGAACTCGAGTTTCCTCGTCTTCCTCCAAAGTTGGCTAGAAGGTGAAGGAAAGTGTGCAAGTCTTACAGACCCCAGGGCGGGGAGGGAGTCGCTTGGGGGCGGGGCTAATATGAGGTTTAGTGGGGGCGGGGCTAAATGGCGAATGGGGAGGAGCTAAACTAGGGTAATCCCAGTTGGGGCGCGGTTGGTGAAGTCCTACCACCGGCTGCAGTTCCCGCAGATGTCCACCACGGGCACTGCAGGGCAGTAAATTGGCTTCTGCCCTGAGCTTGATCACCCGCCTGACGTCCCAGGGAAGAAAGGGGTCTGAAGAATGGATGCTTTGATCCCTCTCCGCCCCCTCCATCGCTTCCCAGAGCCACCTCCTTGGTCCCTGCTGGCGTCTTTTCTAGGAAGCACTTATTTGTCCATTCAATCAACAGATATGATTCAGCATTGGGATACAGCCATGAACCAAGTAATCAAATCCCTGCCCTCCTAGAGCCGATCTTCTGGCAGGAGAGAGACAAGATTTTTATAAATACACAATACAATGTCAAAACAATGTATAATTTAAGTGTCATAAAGAATTAGGAGGCGAAAGGGAATTAAAGAGTAATGGTGGTAGGGTGGGGGCTATTTTAGCAGGTGTGGTTAGGGACAGTGTCTTTAAGGAGGTGGCAATTGGGGCTACACGTGAAAGATGTGAGAGAGGGAGCCTTTTAGGTAAGCAGGGGAAGAGCGTTCAGGGCAGGGAGCAGCAAGTGCAAAGGTCCTGAAGTGAGAACAAACTTGGTGAGTTTGAGGAACATAAGGAGACTGTTACGCTGGAAAGGAGTGAGCTAAAGGGAAGTTTTGGGGAGATGAGATTAGGGCAGTCATAAGAGTGCAGGTCACATGGGAATTTGTGGGCTGTGGGCAGGAGTTTGGATTTGACCCTGAGAACAGGGGAATAGCACCTGTCAGAAGAGTTGTCCATCTACCCACAGTCTGTCTCGGATGTTCTGGGTGTGGCCATGAGTGTCTTGGAGCTGCCAGAGAGCTTTCTCTATGGGAAAGATGACCATTTCTGACCACTAGATCTTCCCTATCCAGCTACATCTTTGGCACTGTGTGGGTTTGGGATCACTTCTTTCCTGGGGTCCCCATAGGATAGGACAGGAGTAGTTCAGTTTACATTGCATGCTTCAGTGCCTTTGTACTTGCCATTCTGTCTCCCTGGGATGCTGTTCCTCCAGGTAAGTACTTGACTCCCTCTCCTTTTGCTTAACGTCACCTCTTACAAGAGGCCTACCTTGAATGTCCGTCTAAAATAACCTCCCCACTACCATTCTCTGAGCCCTTGCTGTGTTATTTTTCTTTATAGCCTTTGTCACTACCTTTACATGATTTGTTCATTTATTCATAGGTGCTCAATAAATATTTGTTGAATGAATGGATGGATTCTCCTCCTCCCACAGAATCTTTTCTTTCTCAAACCCTGGGACTGTTGTGCCAAGGGAGAGTCAAGGAAACACTGGGCCCTTGCACATCCCATACCCATTTCAAGTCAACCACTGCTCCTGGATATGGAGCATCAGGAAAACTCCTCTTCATCTGTGCCTAAAATTTTACATTGTAGGCAGTGGAGAGATCCAGCCAGTTCACACCAGTTCAGCAGAACTTATACCTAATTTTTTGTTGAATTTGGAGAACTGGTTGTTAAATGGCACTTTTGTAATATTTATTCATTTCATAAAACTCATTATACCTTTGATGAAAGACCACATTTTAATTCCTTCGCCTTTGTTACTTCAGTAAGCAAACATGTAACATAAAGCAAAAAAGTGCCAAACAACCAGGGGGTGACAAGCTGTCATTTGTTTCAGCTTTGTGTTACACCCAAAATTCCCCTGAGGTATTATGAGTATTATTTAATATTTTTCATTAATATCTTAAAACTTTCTTATAACATAATCTAGTTTTGTGTACCTCTTTTATTGTTCTTTTTAAGTATTAAGTGCATGAGATAAACTATCTTTTGGTATATCTTTTTTATACTTAAAATGATCATTATTAGGGCAGAGGACCGGTTGTTAAATTATTTGAATCCCACTAAGGTTTATAGGGCACCATATTTTTGGGTTAAAATGCTGCTTTCCTAGTCGCCTTTGGAAAATGGAAGTTTCCCAGGTGGAGGAAAGTCTAGGGAAACCTTAAGGACTCCTAGATCATAAATGAACTGGACATTTTCTTTGTACAGAAGATCCGGGTTGGGGCTGGGCCCAAGATGAAGGACCTGGGGCGACACCTAGTGGTGGCATGAGGTTTGTGCAGAGCCTGTGTGTGTGTGTGTGTGTGTGTGTGTGTGTGTGTGTGTGTGTGAAGTGTGCTGGCTGATATCTCTGTGTGTATCTGGGCCCCATCCAGGGTGAAGCAAGTGAAGCACTCACCTCTGGCGCAAAGTTGAAGGGGTGCCAAAAAGCTCCAAAATCAAGAGAAATAACATCCTAATTCAGTATCTTAAGAAAATCAAAATTAATTCCAAAAATCTATGATGAACAAAAATATCAAAATTTAAAATAAAGACAGGATCCAACTCTGCACTTGCACAACTCACATCACTTGCTTCACTTTAACCCTTGCTCTATAGGAATCAGCCTTGTAGTGTTTACGGGTATGTGTGTATGTTTAAGGATTGTGTGCTTAGCATTGGCCAAGCTGGGCACAGAGACATGTGTGTGCCACACTCATGTCTGTGGTGTGTGTGCACACAGTGACACTGTGTCCTTATGTGTCAACTGTGTGGGTGTGTGTAGGTTTCTTATGAGCCCAGTGGCTGGTGTGGGCAATGACTTTGTGTCCCCAGAATTTAGCATCAGTACTTGGGAGGCAGTAACTTTCCCTTTTCCCTTATTCGTGGCTTTGCGTGTTCATTTAGGAAGCATCCACTGGGAGCCTTCTGTGTGTCGAGCCTTAAATCAGACACCAAAGGCTGGGTTACAGTTTGAGCTCTCAAGGGGTGGGATGGAGATTTAACTTCTGTGGTACTGGGTCTGGTTGTGCTGAGAAGGGAGTTGTGACAGGAGCAGGAGACTGTTCGCACTTTTCAGGAACTTTTGACTGAGAACATCAACATGTCTTCACTCCCATAGTGGAAGCCTGGTCTATGTTACGACCTCTTCCACCCAGAGCTCAGTCACAAACCAAAAAGAAACCATATGGAGCAGAGAGGAGTCCGAACAGATTCCATGAAGTCTGTTGTAAAGAAGTTTATCTGCAATGGGAGCCCCAGGAGGCTCCCAGTGCCTGTTTACTCTTTCTTTACACACAGTTCTAACTGTCCTGGGCAGGGAAGACAGGGAGTCAGTGTGGAAGACAGAAACCAAAAGCAAAGTCAGTTGAAGCCATTGAATGAAATGGCAAATAGCTCCTTACCTTTTAGGCCCCGAGAGAGTTCTGGTTATTCCCAAGAAAAACATACTATAGTATGCACATGATGAGCCAGATTCTTTCTTTCTCTCTTTTTTTCTTTCTCCCCCACCCCTCTTTATTAAGTGAGAGGCAGGGAGGCAGAGACAGCCTCCTGCATGTGCCCCAACCAGATCTACATGGCAAGCCCCTATCAGGCAATGCTCTGCCCATCTGGGGCTGTTGCTCTGCAACTGAGCTATTTTATTTCCTGAGGCCAAGGCCATGGAGCCATCCTCAGTGCCCAGGGCCAACTTTGTTCAAACCATTTTAGTCATGGCTGTGGGAGGGGAACATAGAGAGAGACAGAGAGGGGGTTGGAGGGGCAAAACAGATGGTCGCTTCTCCTGTGTGCCCTGACCGGGAATTGAACCCAGTATTTCCACATACTGGGCCCATGCTCTACTGCTGAGCCAACTGGCCAGGGCGCCAGATTATTTCTATTTCTACTTTTTCTAGTAATCTGTATGTGAAATACATGAAGTGAGGCACTGGGGATATGATGGATTGTGACACAACTTGCTGTGGAGGGGTTCTCAGGGCCAAGTTGGGGAGCATGCAGCAGGCACATGGTACAATGTGCAAAATATCAAGAGTCAGGCAGGCTTCCTGGAGGAGGTGGTATTTCAGTTGGGCCTTAAAGAATGAGTGAATGAAGATTAGAGGGTGGACATTCCATGCAGAAGAAGGTTGTTTGGCCAAATTAGCAAGACTTATGGCATACAGTGGGTTCTGAAAACGAGAGTCAGGTGGAGTGGGGATGGTGCTTATGGGAAGGTGAGAAAGGGGGTGAGCTTGGAGAGGTAGATTGTGATCTGGCTATTAGGGCCTTGAAAGCTGGTTGAGGATTTACCAATTTATTGAGCTGGCAATAGAAGGCTGTGGAATGGGATGTGCATGTGGATGTGTGTCTGTTTGTTTAAATAGGTCTTTAAAAAAAACCTTCAGCAAAATACACATACCATTTACCACCTTATCCATTTTAAATGTACAGTTCAGTAGTACGTTCACATTTTTGTGCAACCATTACCACCATCTATCTCTAGAATTCTTAATTTTTCTGAACTGAAATTTTGTCCCAATAAAAAATAATTCTCTATCCTCCCTCCCTCAGCTCCTGGCAAACATTTTACTTCCTGTCTCTCTGAATCTGATTCCCCTAGGGAACTCATATAAGTGGAACCATATGGTATTTTTCTTTCTTTCTTTAAAATTTATTGAGTTTTAGAGAGCGAGGAAGGGGAGGAGAGAGACAACATTGATTTGTTGTACCACTGATTTATATATTCATTGGTTGATTATTCTATGTACCCTGACTGGGGATCAAACCCACAACCTTGGTATATTGGGACAACACTCCAACTAAATGAGCTACCTTGCCAGGGCTAGTATTTTTCTTTTTTTCATTAAAGTGAGAGGAGGGGCGATAGTGAAACCGACTCCCACATGCACCTGACCAGGATCCACCTGGCAACCTGTCTGGGGCTGATGCTCAAATCAACCAAACTATTTTTAGCACCTGAGTCTGAGGTGCTTGGACCAACTGAGATATCCTCAGCACCAAGGGCTGACACTTGAACCAGTCAAGCCACTAGCTGCGGGAGGGGAAGGGGGAGTAAAGGGGGAGAAGGTAAGGAGAGAAGTAGAGGGTTGCTTCTCTTGTGTGCCCTTGACTGGGAATTGAACCAGGGACATACATATTGCTGGGCCAATGCTATATCCACTGAGCCAGATGGCCAGGGCCAACTTTTTGTAACTGCCTTACTTCATTTAGCACAATGTCCTCCAGGTTTATCCATGTTGTAAAAAGAAATTTCATCCCTTTTCCAGGCTAAATAATATTCCATTGTGTGTATATATGACATTCATCCTTTGGTTGCTTCTACCTTTTGGCTATTGTGACTAATGCTGTTATGAACATGGGTGTACAAATATCTGTCAAGACCTTCCTTTCAGCTCTTTTGAATATATGCCAGAAGTGGGACTGCAGGTTATATGGTAATAATGTGTTTGTTTTTATTTTAAACAAGAACTTTTGCTTTGTTTTGTTGCATCTACATTTATTCTAGATTTTACAATAAATTCAATTACAGCTTTAAATTAGATGATAATATATGACTTTTTATCTTAAATTATTCTGATTATTTTGTAAGTAATCATTTTCTATCTGGTATCTTATGTTAAACAAGAAGGTTAAACAACAAGATGCTTGACTTGAAGGGAAAACAATCTAGGATAGTAAGTTGGGATGGTAATTTGTCCCTGCTTAAAGACAGATTGCCCTACAGGTAACTGCTACATACAGAAAAATTATAAAATTGTCCTTGCTTTTACAATGATAAATAAAAAAATGTTAAAATTCTGCAATCAAATAAGGTATGCAAGGATATTTATTTATATATTTATTTATTTATTTTGTTAAGCAGTGAGAGCAAAATAACTTACTGGGATATAAAGAGCTAATTTATGAGGTCCCAGGTTCAATTCTCAGTCAGGACACACAGGAGAAGTGCCCATCTGCTTCTCCACCCCTCCCCTTCTTGTTTCTCTTTCTCTCTCTCTCCCCCTCTTGCAGCTATGGCTTGATTTCAGTGAGTTGGCTCCAGGCGCTGAGGACGGCTCCGTGGCCTCCGCCTCAGGTGCTAAGAAGAGCTTGGCTGCTGAGCAATGGAGCAACACCTCAGACGGGCAGAGCATCACCCCCTAGTGGGCTTGCTGGTGGATCCCGATCAGGGCACATGTGGGAGTCTGTCTTTGCCTTCCTTTCTCTCACTGAATTAAAAAAAAAAAAAGAACTAATTTGTTTCCTCTAATGGAGAAAGTGGGTATTTTCACAGAATCAGTGTTTTTCCTCCATCCCACCTCCATTTGATGTTGATCAAACATACCATTGACCATTTAGTTAAAACATGCAAATGTTGTGCACCTACATCAGTTACTTTATACACGAGAAAGGAATGGGGAAGGGGAAAATGAAAGGATAGAAAAAGCTATACTGTAGTAGTCAGGATGTGGTGGGACCAAATGGCAGTTTTCAAATTGAGAATGTCTCCTTGATCTGGAGGAACAGAGTTCTGAAGAAAAGAAGCAGGCTCCCTTTTTAGTAGACACCTCCTGTCTGCTACTCAAACACAAGAACTGTATTTTCATCCTCCATGTCCAACTGTGCAGACGTGTCTGTTTCATTGATTGACTGCCCCTCAAATTGGAATCTGATCTGCCTCATTGACAAACCCTGTCCTTCACAATAGGCTTTCGTTAGTTTTCATTAGTTCATTAGTTAAACTGCACCACAGAACCATCCTGCCCTGCCACCTTCAATTTAATATGATTGTTGTTCTCATTCTTGACTCATCCTTGGGCTTTTTGTAGGCTGGCGGGGGAGTCTCAGCTGCTGCTTCACAAAAGAGGTACTAGGCCCGCACTGACTGAGAACACAAGCAGCACCGGGAGCCAATAGGTATTTAATTTTTTGAGGAACTTCCATATTGTTTTTCCTAGTGGCTGCACCATTGTCCATTCTCAGCAACAGTGCACAAGGGTTCCAATTTTTCCACACCCTCACTAACACTTACTATGTATTATCTAACTTATGATTCTGGCCCATCCTAATGGGTGTGAGGTGATGGCTCATTATGGCTTTGACTTACATTTCATTAAGGGTTAGTGATATAGAGCGTTTTTTCATGTGTTTAATGGTCACGTGTACATCTTTTTTTTTTCTTAAGTGAGAAGCGGGGAGGCAGAGAGACAGACTCCCACAAGTGCCCCCACTGGGATGCACCTAGCGAGTCCCCTACCAGAGGATGCTCTGCCCATCCAGGGCCATTGCTCTGTTGCTTGGCAACCAAGCTATTTTAGTGCCTAAGGTGAGGCCATGAAGCCATTCTCAGTGCCCAGGGCCAACTTGCTCCAACTAAGCCATGCCTGTGGGAGAGGGAGAGAGAGACAGAAAGAAGGGAAAGGGGGAGGGGTGAAGAAGCAGATGGTCACTTCTCCTGTGTGCCTTGACCAGGAATCGAACCCATACAAACGCTGGCCTGATGCTCTACTACTGAGCCAACTGGCCAGGGATGTACATCTTCTTTGGAGAAATGTTAAGTCCTTTGTCCATTTTTTTTTTTAGATTTTTATTCATTTTTAGAAAGAGAGGAGAGCAAGAGAGAGAGACAGAGAGAAGGGGGAAGGAGCAGGAAGCATCAACTCCCATATGTGCCTTGACCAGGCAAGCCCTGCGTTTTGAACTGGCGACCTCAGTGTTCCAGGTCCACGCTTTATCCATTGTGCCATCACAGGCCAGGCAAGTCCTTTGTCCATTTTTAGCAAAAGAACTTAACTCAAAGGAACCACTGAGCTAAAGCCAGCCCATTTTGTCCACTTAAAATTTTTTATTGTTTAAAGAGGCTTTAAAGACAGGAATGAGACATGGTTGGATTTGTATGAGGGAGAGATCCCCCGGCTATAACATGGCAGACAGACTGGGGTGGGAAGAGTAAAGGCGTGAAGACAGAAGTATTTCAGGAGCTGGCAAGGCCTGAGGCAGATTGGTGGCAGCCAGAGGCACAGTAAGACTAACACTTCGGCGTGCGGAGTGGACAGAGGGTACTTTTCCTGTCTGATGTCTGAAGTTCTTAATAAGGCCTCCTCTCTCCTTCCCACCTCCTCCTGGAATTCAGAACCAAGCAGGAAAGTGGAGATGACAGGAGAAACAGTGCACTGAGAGGAGAAACAGTTCTTCCTGAAATAAAACAGGTGGCATATTTCAACACCATTTCCCAAAACTTGCTGTAACCAGAGATAGTACTAAAACCAGCCATAGGCTAGAAGGCTCACACCACTTGTATTCTGAGGGACATGGAGCTATATATGCTTGGACATAAATTCGTGCCTTTTTATTTAAAGATTTTATTTATTCATTATGGGGGGGGGAGAGAGCGAGAGAGAGAGAGAGAGAGAGAGAGAGAGAGAGAGAGAAGGGGGTGGAGCAAGAAGCATTAACTTCCATATGTGCCTTGACCAGGCAAGCCCAGGGTTTTGAACCGGCAACCTCAGCGTTTCCAGGTTGACGCTTTATCCACTGCGCCACCACAGGTCAGGCCTCGTGCCTTTTTTTATGTGTGAATGAAATACTATGGGGGCTAAGATGGCCCAAATGATAGAGGCCACTTGGTTTAATGCAAAGGACACTTAGGTTTTGTTTTTCATGAAAAAGAGAGAGAGACAGACAGACAGGAAGGGAGAGAGATGAGAAGCATCAACTCATAGTTGCAGCTCCTTAGTTGTTCATTGATTGCTTCTCATGTGGGCCTTGACTGGGGTGTGGGGCTGGGTGGGGGTAGGTTCAGATGAGCCAGTGACCCCTTGCTCAAGCCAGTGACCTTGGGCCCAAGCCAGCTACCATGGGGTCACGTTGATGATCCTGTGCTCAAGCTGGCAACCCCGTGCTCAAGCTGTTGAGCTCAAGTCGGAGACCTCACGGTTTTGAACCTGGGTCCTCAGTGTCCCAGGTCAGTGTTCTATCTATTGAGCCACCACTGGTCAGGCAAAGGACACTTAGTTTAGCTTGGTTTGTGTTTTCTTGCTTTTCCACTAGAAAGCTTATTTTTTTACCTGCTGCCCATCAAACAGAGATGGAACTTATGTTTTATGCTTGATACCTTAATTCATATTTTTGAGTAAATTTTCTTCTTGACATCAAACCTAGCTACAGAGACATGCACAAATCATAAAGGTGCAGCTTGATAGATTGTCTTCAAGTGACAGAGTGTTGCCACACCTGGTCTAGAAGCAGAACTTAGCAAAAATCCAGAGGTCCCCTCCTGCTCCTTCCAGGTGCCACCTGCCCCTGTGGAGTCACTGCTGCATTACCGTCTCTTACCACACACTGTTTTGCCTCACCTTTTTACTTAATGAAGTCACTAAGAATGTAGTTTTTGGTATCGGCTTCTTTTGCTCAGCATAATATCTGTAAGATTCCTTCATATTTTATGATAGATTGCATATTTTCATTTCTTTATGGTGTTCTATTGTGTGAATATACCATGACATACCTAGTCTACTCTTTCTAGGCACTTGATTGTTGAAGTCTGTGGCTGACATACCGTGCGGCTAGAGACATTCTGACACACATCTGCAGTGAATGTTTGGGTATATAATGTTCAGTTATATTGAATAGTTATATTCTATGAAGACACTGTGGACACTGAATTAGTGAATACAAGTCATAAAAGGTTAGATTTCTGCAAGACTTCAGTTACAATGTATTTGGACCAAAGAACAACAGCAGACTTGTTTTATATGTGTTTCTGCTTTTAAAAACACCTTATTTAATATATATTGTTGGTTTGTTAGTATCAAACTCATAGCCAAAGAAGTATAACTCATATCTGAGTGAAATTTATCAAGCAGGTGTATTTTCTCCTGAAGACCCGTCACAGCTTTCTTGCATATTAGAGACACCAGACTTTGGCACTGTGTGTGGCAGCCACTTAAAATAGAGGAACCACCAATAAAAACCATAAAAATATGAACAGTTTGGCACTAAATAGACTGAAAAGGACACATTTACAGTTAGGAGAGCTGAAACAAGAAGGCAGAGTATGGCCATGCTGGACCTCAGCTGGGAACCTGTTTGTGGGTGACCAAAATGTTTGCCACTCTGTGCATGTCCACGAATTACCACAGAAGTTCTGCAACTATTCATCTGAGGGTTACAAAGGAATTGTACTGAGTACATGCGCCTGCCAATATGGGGTCTGTGAATAATGGGACTCAACTGTATATACCTAAGAGCAGAGTGGCTGGGTCCTGGTGATGGTGGGGATACATTGAGCTTTAGGAGATACCGCTGAACAGCCTTCCAAAGTTCTGGAGGCTTTTCAAGGAGTTCACCAATTTACTCTTCCACTAGTAATGTCTGAGACACATTGCCACCAACACCTGGTGTAGTCTTTTTTGTTTTTGACATTCTGCTGGGTGTGTACTGATAGCACACTATGGGTTTAATTTACATTTCCTGATTACTGGTATTGCTAACTACCTTTTCATATGTTCATTGACCACTCAGGTATTTCCATGTGAGAAATGTCTGTTCAAGTCTTTTGCCCATTTCTCTATTAGGCTGTCTGCCTTTTTCTTATTGATTTGTAGGACTGTCTCTATTTATCGGTACATGTTTTATAAAAATATAAATTCAGGACACAAGTTCCTTATTGGTTATAAAGATTGCAAATACCTCCTCTTACTCTGTGGCTTGCTTTTTCATTCTCCTTATGGTATCTTTGATCAACAAAGACTTTAAATTTTAATTTTTTTCCCCTTCAAGGTTAGTGTTTGTTACTGTCCTATTTTAGTGATCTTTGCCTACTCCAGAGTAATATAGATATTCTAAAAACATTATTGTTTACCTTTCACCTTTAGAATGTACAATCTACCTGGAATTGATTTTTGCATATGATGTGAGGTAGGGCTCAACACTCTTTCCTCTGTGAATAGGTCTGATTGACCCAGCACTATGTAGCCTGTCTGGGATGGAATCCTGGAGGCCTTTGGGAAAGTTTCTTAGCATCTCTATGCCTCCATTTCCTCATTTTAAAAAATCACAATTATAATCCTATCTACTTCATAGTGGTATTCTGAGAGTTAAATAAGTTATTCCATGTCCATCATTTTAAATGGAACCTAGTACATGATAAGCGTTTAATAAACTATCAATTATTATTATTGTTTCTGACAGTTATGCACTTCTTTCCTCCGGGGACTTTGCAGAGGAAATACATTACTTTCCATAGCTCCCAACTGTAGTGCATTCAGGCTGATATAACAGAATAGCCCAGATTGGGGGTTGTTTATAAACAACACAGATTTATGTCTCACAGTCTGGAGGCTGGGAAGTCCAAGATCAAGGTGCTAGCAGATATGGTGCCTGGTGAGAGTCCACTTCTTCATTTATAGATAATGTCTGCTTGCTGGGTCCTCACGTGGTGTAAGGGGTTAGAGAGCTCTCTGGGGTTTCTTTTATAAGGGCACTGATCCCATTCATGAGGGCTGCACACTTATGACCTAATCACCTCCCAAACACCCCACTCCTAATACCATTGCCTTGGGGGTTAGGGCTTCAACATATGACTTTTGGGAGAACACAAACATTCCATCTACAGCACTCCCAAACACCATGCTTAGAGTCATGATGATGATGGAGAGGAGGAGATACTTTCTGGAGATCTTTCTACATCCAAATCACGGCATTAATGCTGGCTTAGATAAGGTAGGAAGAGAAAAAAGAGACAGAAAGGAGAAAGATCTGTAGTTTCTAACTATGGGTACACCGGGGCCATCCATGTTCCCAGGAAGCAAGGAACACAGGGCACAAATTTTTTTTTTTTGGGGGGGGGGAAAGAGAGAAAGACAGAGAGAGAGAAGTGGGGGAGGAGCTGGAAGCATCAACTCCCATATGTGCCTTGACCAGGCAAGCCCAGGGTTTCGAACTGGCGACCTCAGCATTTCCAGGTCGACACTTTATCCACTGCGCCACCACAGGTCAGGCCACAGGGCACAAAATTTAACACAGAACTCATTCTCCTGTCAGTGAAAGCACAGGCCACCTCAGGGAAGGGGGCTTGCAGGCAAAGTTTAAGAACATTCCCCTCTTTTCACAGTTTTATTTAGGTATAATTTACATACCATAAAGTCCACTGGTTTAAGTGTACAATTCAATGGCTTTTAGTAAATTCACAGTTGTGCAAAAATCACCCCAATCCAGTTTTAGGACATTTCTACCCCCCTCAAAAGATCCCTTGTCTCCAGTCGCAGTCCATCCTCACTCCCACCTGAAATTATGAAACTTCCTGAAATTAGTGATTATCTTGCTTCTTTCACTTAGTCAAATATTTTTGAGGCTTATCCACATTGTAGCATGTGTCAGTGTTCATTTCTTTTCAGTGCTGAATGGTATTCCATTGGATGGATGGACCACAGTTTATCCATTCACCAGCTGATAGGCATTTAGGGCGCTTCCTTCATTATGAAAAATACTGCTATGAATTCATATATAAACCTTTCCATGGACATGTTTTTATTTCTCTTGGGTAGATGGAACTGTTGGGTCTTATGGTAAGTTTCTGTTTAACTTTTTAAGAAGCTGCTAAATTGTTTCTCAAAGTGGTTGCAACGTTTTATATTTCCACTTGTAATAGGTTCAGGCTTCCCCACATGTTCACCAATACTTGGTACTGCCTTTTTGTTGTTGTTGTTTTGTTTGTGTGGGGTTTTTTTTGTATTTTTCTGAAGCTGGAAACGGGGAGAGACAGACAGACTCCCGCATGCGCCCGACCGGGATCCACCCGGCACGCCCACCAGGGGCAACGCTCTGCCTACCAGGGGGCGATGCTCTGCCCCTCCGGGGCATCGCTCTGCTGCGACCAGAGCCACTCTAGCGCCTGGGGCAGAGGCCAAGGAGCCATCCCCAGCGCCCGGGCCATCTCTGCTCCAATGGAGCCTTGGCTGCAGGAGGGGAAGAGAGAGACAGAGAAGGAGGGGGGGGGGTGGAGAAGCAAATGGGCGCCTCTCTTATGTGCCCTGGCCGGGAAACGAACCGGGGTCCCCCGCACGCCAGGCCGATGCTCTACCGCTGAGCCAACCGGCCAGGGCCGGTACTGCCTTTTTGATTGAGGTTGTCCTGGTGGATGCCATGAGCTATTAGTCCTGTGAAATGCATAAGTGGAGATGTCCAAGAAGTAGATGGGCATAGGGGTCTGAGGTCCAGGTGGGGCTCTGCGCTGCAGCTATAGCTTTGAGAACCCTCAGCTGTAGATTCACTTGGTCAGTCAATCAATGATTTTTTGGGCACCTACTATGTGCCAATCAGTGTCCTAAGTCTTGGGGATGCAGTTGGGAAAACTACAGACATGTAGGTACTCTTGAGAAGTTGCAAGTCTAGTGGAGGAGACAGACCATAAACAAATAAAAGTATAATGTTACATGCTGTTAAAAAAATAGAGCAGTGTAAGGGACAGAGAGTGGTGGGGGCTACCGTTGGAGATGAGTTGCCAGGGAAGATCTACAGTGGCCATATTACTCAGAGTGCAGTCAGGGAAACAGAATACTCCAGGGTTTCAGAGACAGGATATTGGTTGTTAGATGGGAGAGTTGAGAAGCCACACTGATGGAATAATCATGGAATCCAGCAATAAGCCATAGTATAAAGCTATTAGAGGGACATGACAAAGGGTGGTGTGAGGAGAAAGGGACTCTGGTGTGGCTGTTGTCAGAACCCATGACCAGAAAACAGAAAAGAGAAACACCCTGGCTTCTTGCTTTCTCCCCACACTCCAATCTCCCTCCAGTGCCTCCCACTGGATGAACCTAACAGGAAGCCAGTATACAAAGGAACCTGGGAAATATAGTTTTCTGGAGACGGGTAGGGCATGTATCTTACCCATACAATAATAGAACAACTGGTATAAATGAAGTAAATGAGCAAACCCTATGTGTGTCTGTGGTAATAGTATTCTGGGTAAAGGACAACCAGTGCAAAGGTCCTGAGGCTGTATGGAACCAAAGCCCTGGGAGTGGGTGTGATGGTTGAGGCTGTGTACAGAGTGAGAAGGGCCAGGGACCTATGGCAAAGTCCTGGGAGGTATAAATATTTAGGGAAAAGGCAGAAGACAGTTATGGTGCCAGCTAGAGAAGTGGGGGCAGAACTAGAAAATGATTAGGAGTCTGAAATCAAGGGATAAAGGACTTTCAAGAAGGAGGGAATGCTCCATGAAGACTAACTTGTGAGAGTGAATAAATGAGGGCTCATGAGAGGCTGTGGGACTGGCAAATCGGGAGGTCATTGGCTCCTTTGGTGAGAGGAATTTTGGGAAGATGGAGGAGGTGGGAGGTGAGGAAGTAGAGACAGCAAGGGCAGATGTGACCACTCCCTGGAGAAGCCTGGCTGGAAGGAGCTAGAGCAGTTTCCTACAGCACCAATGGTGAGTGAGAATACCATTGAGTACCAAATTCTCTAAGCCAGGAAGCCAGTTTTGGTGTGTAAAATCAGACAGAACTGGGACCCCCTTTACCTGCAGGGTCACCTCGAGCTGATCTCTTCTCTCTGAGCCCAGTTTCCTCATCTGAAAATAGGAAAGTCATTGTACCTTTCATGGGAGGTTGCAACAACTGCTCAGTAAGCACATTTGCACAGTGTTCAGCACTCATAAATGCAAGCTGTAGTGTGAGTAGACAAGGACACATCTCATTTTTTTTTTTAAGTGAGAGGAGGGGTGATAGACAGACTGCCACATGCGCCCTGACTGGGATCCACCTGGCAACCCTCCTCAAATCAACTGTACCATCCTCAGCACCTGGGGCCAATGCTCCAACTAATCTAGCCACTGTCTGAGAGGGAGGAAGAGAGAGAAGAGGGAGAGGGCGGGGAAGAGAAGCAGATGGTCATTTCTCATGTGTGCCCTAACCAAGGATTGAACCTGGGATGTCCACATGCCAGGTCAATGTTCTATCCACTGAGCCAATATGCCAGGGCCACATCTCATTTTTTAAAGTTCATTTTTAGTTGCAAATAATAAGAACAGCAGCTACTATTTAGGAAACACTTTGCATGTCCTAGACACCCTGCAAAATGCTTAAGCACCATCACCCTCTCTCCCTGAGCTCACTCTGCTCCAACCACATGGCTTTCTCCCTGTTCCTTGAACCCTTACACTCCTGCCCAGGGCCTTTGCATTTGCTGTTCCAATTGCCTGGAACTCTTCCCTCAGATATCCAAACGACTCCCTCCCTCACTTTTTTCAGGTCTCTGCTCAAATGTCACTTTCCCCAACCACCTTGTTTAAAATTTGCTCCCCTACTTATTCCTCTGCCCATCCGAATCCCAGTATCTTGTTTTATTTTTGTTTGCCTATTTCTTGTCTGTTTCCCTGACGGAATGTTCCCTTCTACAAAGGTGGGCATTTTGTTTGTTGTTCACAGTATCTGGGACATAGATGCTCAATATATTACTTGATTCTTAGGACTCTGGAGCCCTTTACACATACATACATATTAGGTCCATGGTCCTTACAACTACCCACTTGCACGGGAGGAAGTTGAGGCAGAGAGGTCATTGCTGGAGGTCACACAGGGGCAAAACCTACCATTCGATGTTGCTAAGCTCAGAAAAAAGGACAATTCAGGACCTGCACCCCCTTTTTCGGAGCTGCTCCCCAGGCGAACACTACAAACGTCTGAGTCATCGCCGCCTCCAGACGGCGGCGGCAGCGGACTGAGGGCGGCGACGGCGCGAGGTGATGCGGGGACGCCAGGAGGGGGCGTGAGTGCAGGGAAAATAGAGGAAATTAAACCCGCCGGGCGCTCCTCGCGCCAGCCTCGTTGCCCCCGCCGCCGGCTAGTGCGTGGGTGGGAAGTGCGGGGACTATGTATGCACTTCACGCCCCCTGAAGGAGCCGGCCCTGGAACCCTGGGGCCTGGAGGAAGATCCCAAGTGTCAGTTCCCCGCCCCCACCCCAAGTTCAAGTTGTTCGTGGAGAGCCGCCTGGGACTTCTTGTCGGCCAAAGGCTAGCATCTGTCTCCGCCCTACCGGGTCATAATGCCGTCCCTGGGTGTCCTGGGGAATCCTCCCGCTGCCCTAGTGACTCCCATTGCCGCACCTTCCTCCTAGTCACACGTCTACTGGCTTCGGACCCGCCACTCTGGACTTCACTCGTTCCGAAACGATCCAGTGGTCCCCAGAGTGGTCCGGGTCCAAGGAAAGCCCCTTCCCCTAGGAAAACGAGGCTGGGCTGCCGGCTTCATGGGAGCACCCCAGAGTCTCGCCCCCTACAGACCACCATACCTATCTTCCCGGGTTTTAGAGAGCTGGAGTCGGTGTCCTAACAGGAGATGGGTGGGGACTTGTGACTCCGGTCCCTGCCAGCTCTAGGTGGTCGAGGTGGGCCGAGAGCCTGGGGTTCTGTGTGGGGAGGGTGGCCCGGAAACACTGCTCGTGGGGTGGGTGGGGGAGACACCGCTGGGGGGTGGCGGGAACACCGCTGGGGGCGGGGCTGGGAATGCCGCGGCGGTGGGGGGTGGGGTCGGTGGGGACGCTGAGGCGGTACCTCTCCCAGCGGGGCGGTCTCGGGCCGGGGCGGCAAGGCCTGGGGAGGGGGGTGGGGCAGTCTGGGCGCCCCCCGCCCCCTGCCGGACTCAGGACCTGAGCCGTGACGTCACGGCGGCTGGAAGTGCCCGGCGCGTAGGCGCGGGAGGGGGCGGGGGCCTAGCCGGCGCTTTATAAGCGGAGCCCGCCCGCCCGGCGCGCGGATCCGCAGCCCGCGTCCCTCAGCCCCCCCCCCCCGACCAGCCCGACCCCGGACCCCAGCTCGCGCCCCCGGGGCGGCTAGGTGGCGAGGGACGGAGCGCCAGGCGGCTGGCGGGAGAAGGGACGCGCGGCGGGTGGCCGCGGGGCATGAGGCGGGGGCGCGATGTCGGTGCCGCTACTCAAGATCGGGGCCGTGCTGAGCACCATGGCCATGGTCACCAACTGGATGTCGCAGACGCTGCCCTCGCTCGTGGGGCTCAACAGTACCGTGTCCCGCGCTGGAGCCTCGGAGAAAATCGTGAGTGGCCACCACGCGGGGGGCGCTCCCGGGGGGCGTGGTGCCTGTGCCGCCGCCGCCGCAGCCCCCGGGGACCCCAGTCCCCCAGTTCGCCAGACCCAGGGCGCCCTCCCGGAGTAGGGGGCTGGACGCAGAGGCGGAGGAGCCTCGGGACCCCGGACTACCTCCACGCTGTTCATTATTGTTATTATTATTTATTATTATTAGTGAGCAGTGCCCGGGTGGTAGCAATGTCTTAGACTCGCTCTGGCCCGGGGCGGAGGCGGCGACGGTCCGGGCTGAGTAGGGCAGAGCCGGAGGTTAGATTTTGTCTGGCTGTGAGGGTCCCTGCCTCTGAATGGGGCAGCCTCGGGGTCTCCGAGTGCCTCCACCTTCAGGATCCCTTCCTGTTTGAGTGCTCTGAATAGTCCAGTGTCACCTATGTGTCTGTCTGCTTGTTCTTTTTCCTCTGGTTTGCTTCTCTATTTCTGTCTCCCCTTGTCTCTGTCTCTATTTCTGTTGCTCCGTCTCTGACTTTGTATCTCTTTTTTTGTGCCCTCCCCCCTTCATTACCTGTCTCACCACGTGCTGAATATTCCCACAACATGACCTCCCAAGGATTCAGAAGGGTCTCAGACTTGGGCGGGGGCTGACGCTGCTCCCAGAAGCTCCAGTATTGCCCCCCTCCTTCATCCTCCAGCTTTCCAGCCACAGAGCTTGAGGGGAGGGAGGGGAACTGAATCGGAGTTAATAGTGGTGGTCCTGGTGTCCTGAGGAGAGGGGAGGAGGCGTCCTGTGTTGCAAACTTCCCTTGGCTTCCTCCAGATATGCCCCTCTCACCTCTTCCCCTCTTCAATCAGTTTGTGGAATGCCTCCCCATATATGGAGCTGGGATGCTTGCTCTCCCTCTCCTGCTTGAATTCCCCCCCAACTTTGTCAGCAACCTTGTTTAGCCCCCAGTGGCTACCACACCGCTTCCTTCTCTCCCTTCCATGTTGCTCCCAAGAGTTGCAGGCAAGTGGAGAGGGAGGTGCCATGTACTGTCCGGGTTTGGCCTAGCCCCTGGGGAGAAATGGCACTGGGCTTGGTGCAGATGAGGACTTTTAGTCCAAATTCTGAAGCCATTGTGTAAATCAGTGTCTTTCTGTGTGTCTTTCTATGCCTTAGTTTCACTGTGTCTGTGGGGGTGTATGTGGGGGATGGTGAGAAAGTTTATGTGCGTTTCTGGAATAAGGGTCTAAGTGTATCTTCGTGTGTGTAGGGATACATCCCAGAATGGGTGTGGGTGTGTCCCTGAATGAATGTGTCTGGGTATGGATGCATCTAAGTGTATCTGCAGTTGTATGTCCCTGACTGTGGGTTTGCATGTGTACATCTGAGTTTGTATATCTGAGTCTGAGACAGCCTTCTTGCTGTTACCTTCTGAGAGGCAAGGAAGATGTTGTCTCATTGAAATTAGAAGCCAGATTTCCCTCCCCCACCATCTAAAGAATGCAAGTTTGTATAAATGTGTGCATGTATTATGTGCAGCATATGGTGTGTAATGAAAGCATATGCTGTGTCTGGGGGATGTGTACATAAGCATGTAAGAGTGTGTCTCTGAGTTATGCTTTTGACATATTGCAAAAGTCTGTGCAAATATGTACATACGTGTGTGAGTGTTTTGTGTGTGTATAAGTGGTTACACATGTCTTTAGAAGAGTGTGCATCTATGTGTATCTATGAATAATATGCCTACCTTGTATTACTATATATGCATGGGGGTGGATTTCTGTGTGTACCATGTGTTTTCTGTAAGTATGAGTATGTGTGTGTGTGTGTGTGTGTGTGTGTGTGTATACTGTTTGTCCTGGTCTCCACTCTGGCCCATCTGTAGTTAATAGCACCTTGATCAATGCTTCCATGAAATTGCCTGCTGAAAGCTAATAGTTCTCCCGTCCCTGATCCCTGTCCCATCTTCGAGTCTCCCTAAGCCTTGCGAGAAGGGCTCTGTGAAGTGAAATGCCAAGGGACTCAGTTTGGAACCTGGAAGGGGACTCTTATATGAGGGTGCTTTAGAAGAGTCCTGGGAGTGTCTGATATATGTAGGTAGAATCTGCACATTCATTCTCCCAACTTGCTCTATGATGTGCTCTTCTGGGCCCATGACTTCACCACTCTGACCTGCAGTTTCTTCATCTGTAAAATGGGCATGATGACTCCTACCTCATAGAACTGTCATAACAGATCTGTTGTCCAGTTCCCCATCCATCCATCCATCCATTTATCTCTTTTTCCTTCCATTCATCTCTCCATCCACCTCTCTATCAATCTTTCTATTCATTATCCATCATTTGTCTCTTCATCTATTCTTCATGCATCTATCTTTCTATTCATCTATTTTCTATCCATGCATCCACCTATCCCTCCATTCAGTCATTATCCATCATCCAACCATTTCTTCATCTGTTCTCTATTTATCCATCCACCCATCCACCCATTCTTCCATCCTCCCATCCATCTTGTTTAGTCAACAAAACTATTGAGCGCCTCCTCTATGTCAAGCATGTGTGTGCTCAAAAGCCCTAGCTCAGGGCCTGACATAGTAGATAGCACTCGGAGTCCTCTCTACTCAATTACTGATAGGACTCTGAGTCAAACATCTGGGTTTGAATTCTGACCCTGCAATTTACTAGCAATATGACCTTGAGGGGAACTATTTAATTTAAGTCCAATATCTACATTAGTCAAGAAGAGTTCAGAGTCCCCATTAGACCATAGGATCCATGAGGACATTTATATTTTGCTCACCACTGAACTCTAAGGCTTGATGCATAGTAGGCCTGCAATAAATATTTGTTAAGTGGCTGAATCAACAATCATATCTTACTAGGGATTCATAGATTTCACCTTCAAATGGAAACGAACAGTTGGGTGCATATAGGTGCTCAGTAAGGAGGGACTACTTTTTTTATTGTAGCCATGCACATAGTAGGCCTGGAATAAATATGTGTCAAGTGTGTAAATGGATAATCCACCTTCCTAAGGATTGGGAAGAACAAGTGGGAGTGACTAGGCACGCAGTAGGTACTCAGTAAGGAGTCATAAAGGGGGGTGGAGCATCAACATGGGTAAGCTGACAGTTTTGGGAACTTAGGTAGTGAGAATTCCCAGTTGTGAGACAGGGGGTTGAATGCTGGTATTTGGCATAATAAAAACCTCAGCTGTGAGGTGTGGGTGCTAGTGAACCGAGGCCCTCTGGTCATTTATTTATTTTTATTTATTTTTATTTTTATTTTTAGAGAGGAGAGAGAGAGGGAGAGAGAGAGACAGAGAGAGAGGGGGGGGGGAGGAGCTGGAAGCATCAACTCCCATATGTGCCTTGACCAGGCAAGCCCAGGGTTTTGAACCGGCGACCTCAGCATTTCCAGGTCGACGCTTTATCCACTGCGCCACCACAGGTCAGGCCCCTCTGGTCATTCTTGTCTCTGGCTTCCCCTCCCTTATCTGATGCAGAGGAGCAGTTTAGCATTCAGAGATTCTAGGAGATGGTGTTACAGACCATCTCTGGAAAGGAATGGGGAGGAAGCTGTCACTGCGCCTATCTTTGGCCAACTCCCGGCCATAAACCATCCTTGTGGGATGGGAGCCTTGGACAGAATGCTCCTCACCTGGGGTTCATAAATCCAGAACCAGACTAAAAGCTGTCAGCCTCATTGCCAGCGGCTGCTGTCACGATGGAGAGTGAAATGAGTTACCTACACCTTTCTTATATGTTATATCCTTGCCCATTCCCTCCTCCTTAAGGGCTGGAGGGAAGAGAGGGGAGATGGAGGAGAGGGGTTTGTTTGGGGAGGACCCTCCTCATGGGAGAATGGGGATGGGCTGAGCAGCTATCAGCAAAATGTTCTTTGAGGACTTTCCTGTGAAGAACCCAAGTCCAGAAGCCCTGTCTTCTCTTGACAGTTTTCAGGGGGAAAAGGTCCCAGATACTTTGTATCAGTCAAGAGTGGCCGACTTGCACTGCGGTCACAAGGAGCCTGGTGTCACTGTTATTTCTTTCTTTCTTGTGCTGTTTATCCATTGTTGGCTGGAGAGCTCTGTCCATGGTGGTCATTCAGGGACCTGGGCTAAAGGAGGCTTTGTGGGGATTTAATCATTGAGGCAGGAAAAGGCAGCACAGCAACCCCCTCACCAGTTCTTAAAGCCTTGTTCTGGAGGGGACATGTTACTTTTGCTCACATTTCATTGGTTAGTGCAAGTCACATGGCATGCCTAACCTCAAAGAGGGGAAGAAGTGGAGTCCTACTATGACCTGGACGGAGAGGAATGGTCAGATATTTGTGAGCAACTCTATAAATATCACCCTGCTCTACTGATGTTCTCCTCTTTTTAGCTTAAGTGACAAGAATTCTCTTAGAAGGTCTCCATTCATTCAACAAATGTTAATTGCATACCTACTATGTACCAGGCACTATTATAAGTTATAGATTATAGGACAAAGATATAACAGTGAACAAAATAGACAGATATCCTTGTGCTCATGGAACTGACATTCTAGGGCAGGATGGGGGGAAATAAATCAGTATATAAACAAATCTGTACTATTCAGGTGATATATACGCTATGAAGAAGCATAGAGCAGTATAAGGGGAGTGGAGAGTAATGAAGGGGACTTTTAGATTGAGTGGCCTCTCTGAGGAGGTGACATTTGAGCAGAGATCTGAAAGAAGTGAGAGAAGACTCATATCTAGAGAAAAAGAATTACCGGTAGAGGGAACTGCAAGTACAAAGGCCCTGTGGTAGAAATATGTCTGAATGTAGGAGAAACAGTGAGGAAATCAGTGTGGCTAGAGCAGGGCCTTGCAGGAATTTTAGATATTTTATTTACTTAAAAGTTTTTATTTATTGATTTTAGGGAGAGAGAGAGACAAAGAGAAACACTGATTTATTGTTCCACTCATTTATGCATCATTGGTGCATTCTTGTATGTGTCCTGACTGGGGATTGAACCTGCAGCCTTTGCATATTGGAACGATGCTCCAACCTGCTGAGGTACCCGGCCAGGGCTAGGAATTTCAGATTTAACATGAAACTCCTCATGCATTCCCTATCCTTTCATGCTTTCCTTTTCTCCATTGTACTTTTAACCCTCTAATATATTCTATGTATTTGACTTATTTATCCTGTCTGATTCTCCCCACTATAATGTCAGCGACTTGAGGACAGGGATTTTTAGAACATAATTTTTGTTGACTGCTGTAGCCCCAGTGACTAGCCCAGGGCCTCACACACAATTTGTATTTAATGCAAATTTGTTAAGTGGATAAAAGGGATGTTAAGAAAGGTTCTGAGCAGAGGAGAGACAGACTTGATCAGGTGTTTGTAGTTTCCCTCTGGCCTCTGTGGGAAGGGCAGACTGTAGGAAGAGAGGGCAGGATACTGGGAGACCAGGGAGGAGGCAACTGCACTGGTCTGGGTGAGTGATGATGGGTCCTGGGCCAGGGAGGGGCAGAGGAGTGGAGAAAGATAGGTGTAGTGTGGATTTGACCGCACCTGCCATACTCACCTGCTCCCAATTGTGCTCTTACAGCTTCTGCTCAAACACCTCAAAGTGTGAGGAAATAATTATCAAACACATACTTTATTCTGGGAAGGGCCCTAGACTGTGGAGTATGAAGATGAGCAATGCCTCTGACTTCAGTCCTGTCATAGCCTCATCAACAGATGAGGAGAATGTTTCTGGAATGTTATAGGGCCAATAGAGGAGGAGCACCAAAACCAGCCAGGGTGTGATGGAGGCTCCTGGAGGTGGTGAGGCCCAAACTGTGTCTTAAAGGAACTGGCTAGCTGAAGACAGCAGGGGCATCCCAGACAGAAGGAACAGCATGGACCAAGGCTCAGAGTCAGGGAGTATCCTGGTGGGCTCTGAGAGAATACAAGAGTTTCAGAGTTGCTGGAGATTTACATGCCAGGTTGGGAGGTGTGGAGGTGGCCTGAGCGTTCAGAAGGGTCCATGTGTAATGCAGGTGATTGAAGCCAGGCAGGTTCGTACTGAATTCAGGCAGATGGTAGAGGAACTGCGGAGCTGGAAAGCGTTGGGCCATTACCTGTTTATTGGAGGCTTGCAAAGATAAGTGAGCAAATAAACAAAGGAAAACCTGTTTTTCTCAGTGAAATGCAAGGGATCAGGAAAACTGCACCTTGCAGTGGCAGGAGAGCAATCTGGGAGAATCGCCCCCAGGGCAAGCACTGGCAGCCTGATGTAGATAGACTATAAGCACGTGGTGCTGCTACGTGCTCATGCAGTAGTCAGGCACAGTGCAGTAGCAAGCCTAACACAGCTGTTTCCCCCACATGTCACAAAGGGATTTTGCTTGAGGTACCGGTAACTCATCCTGAGAGTCAAAGGATGGGAGACTTGGAGGGGTTTGGAGTAGGAAATTAATATGAGGCTGCCTGTTGCATTTTTCAAGAGTCCTAATTGTTAGAAGATCCTTCTAGATTGTGATTATGAAATCTACCTCTTAACTTTTGCCTGCCTCATTTGTACCAAATCTAAATGCCTAACCCTGACCCAGCCTGTTAAGCCTTAGTTTCTTCAACTGTAAAATGGGGATAGTAGTAGAATGGACCTTATAGCATTGTGCTTAGAGTGTGCCTGCCACATGGAAGCTGCCTCTAGAGGTTAGCTACTGTCGTTATTGTCATCACCGTCATTATTATAAGACCCTACCTGACTGAGTCTCAGATCTTGGACCATTCATCCATCCCTCCATACTCTTCTTGTTCTTGCCTCTGGAACTTTGCGCTTGCTGTGATGTCCTCTGGAAAACCCTTCCTCTACCCAGCTCCTTCTCACCACTCAGGTCCCAGCTCAGATGTCTCCTCCACAGAGAGACCTCCCCTGACTACATCAGCTAAAATGTACCCACTCTGTTATTTGAATCTCTTCTATTTTCTGCCCAGTACTCATAATTTTTGGAAGTCATCATGGTAATTGTTTGTTTACCACCAACAGAATTTGAAGTGCCATGTGAGCAAAAGCTTTGCCCCTCTTGTTTATGTCTGGGACCTTCTCATTTCAAGCAGTAGGTATTTTCTGAATGGTCTCTGTTCTGCTGCATAAGACCAGTGCCCCTTATTCCTCCCAGTGACACCCCTGAGCCTTGGTGAGTGTTTCTGTGACCCCTCAGTCCTCTCCCATGGCTCAAAAGTATCTGTTTCTTAAAACGTTTTTTTCTTGTATCCTTGTTTCTCAATGCTTCTGTTTGAATGGACACCCCCAAAAATGTGCGCATTGCCACCTTCCCGCATAAAGGTATGGAGTGGTGTTGCCACCAAAGAGCAGGACAGAGTCATCCCCGACAAGAGATGGTCGAGCCCCTCTCTGTGCTGAGTCCTATGCTGGGGGCTGGGGATCTAGCAGCGGAGAGGAGACTCAGTCTCTCCCTTCATAAAGCTTCAAAGAGAGATTGTGAACATAATTATGCAAATGGCTGTATAATTATAGTCTGATACAGGCAACAGAGGAGAAGATGTGCTGCCACGAGGGCCTGCAATTGGTAAGGGGTGGTCAGGGAAGGCTTCCCTGAGGAGGTAACATTTGTTCTGAGACAAGAAGGATGAGTAAAGCAGAGACAGAGCTGGTAGGTGGAAGGAGAGAGGCCAAGAGAACGAGGTATGTGAAGGTGTTGGAGTGGGATGGCAGGTGGTGTGTTGGAGTAGAGGGAGGAGGCTTAACCCACTAGGTGACCACTGCCCTGGACGCAGTCTACCCCAAGTGTGATGCCAACATATAGGAGAGGCTTGAGGTGTGGCCTTTGTCCACCCAGTCGGAACCACAGACAGCTGTCAAGGCACGTTGGTTTAGGCCACTTGAGTGGCAAAAACTGACTTCCTCCTCTTCCAGAGTGCAGCTCCAATTTTCAGCCTCTTGGTGCTTTTCATGCCCCAGCATCCTTCTCACCCCTGGTCCTGGGTCGCTGCACCTCTGTGACGCTCGGGCGGGGAGCAGCCGCGAAGCTGGGCGAGGAAGAGCAGCTGGTGGCTGGGGGAGGCCCAGGCACTTTGAGAGTTTGATGTGGGGTTGGATGTGTTGTGTGTGGGAGTGAAGAGGCTTCCACTGGGAGACACGGGTGGAGGCAAGGGTGTGGTGGGGAGCTTGTTCCCAGTCCTGTCTCTCTCTCTCAGCCCTAGCATGTCTCTATTTTTAAACTCTCATTTTTAGAGTCTCTCTCTCTCTCTCTCATCTTCGTTTCATTAATTATCTTTATTCCTTCTCTCTCTGTGTATATCCACAACACATAATAGACATTTATTACTGTTTGTTGAGTGAATGTTGATGATTGTTTTTCTGTCTCTCTGTCATACTGTCTTTTTCTCTATACTGTTTTATCTCTGTGTCTCTGAGTCTATTTTGTTTTCTCTTTCTATGTGTCTCTGCCATTTTCTCTGTCTCTTGGCTAATTTGCTCTGTTGTTTCTGTCTCTTGTGTCTCTGTCTCTATATCTCTTTCATCTCTGTCTCTGTCTGTGTGTCTCTTTCTCTCTCTGAGATTCTGTTTCCATTACACCGTAGTTGCTGCATCACAGTCTAGGACCCTGACAGAGAGTGGGGGAGGGAGACTAGACTTCTCAGGCCTGAGGGGGCTCTTGAGACAGGACAGAGCCAGGACCTGTGTTGAGTGCTGGGTAGGATTTGGTCAGCGGGACATCATGAGCCCTTGAAGGCCCCAGAGGAGGTCTGGAGTGTCTGGATCCGCAAGGCTGCTGGGGATGAGATTTGATGGGAGCCGGGGAGGAAGGATGGGTGGGTGCCCAGGCTCCAGGTAACCACCTCTCTTCCCTCGCCCACCCCTACTCCCCCCTGCCACCCAGGAGGACATAAGTCTCTTTAGGACCCAGCCACCCCACCCCAGTGCTGGCTTCAAGATGAAACAGCTATCTGGCTGCAGCTGCAGAAGCTCATTTTGAACAAGGGAGATGATTGCAGGAGCGACTGGGGGAGGGAGAGCAAAGGGGAGGGTGGCAAGGGCCAAAAGAAATCAGGCTTGATTGTTGCTGCTGCTGCAGTGGGGGTTTGCCCGGGAGATGGGGAGACTGGGCGAGGCGAGAAAAGGCAGAGGGAGGTCTGTCTGCCCAGCCGGCAGTCCATCTGTCCCCACTTCTGGTCCCCCTCGTCGTGAAGTTTCTCCACCTGTCTCTCCCTTTTCCTATATTTCAGAGCCTCATCTCTGAGCCTGCCTGTCACTCATCTCCTTGTTGCCTGTTGTCCTGTCCCCTGCCCTGTATCTCAGTTCTCCCATCTCTCTGCTCTGGGCTCCGTGTATCTCCGAGCCTCCTGGCCTGCCCCTTGGTGCTGCCGGCATTATCAGAAGCACAGCTAAGGTTCAAGCAGCCTTTTGGACTGCTCTGTCTTTTTCTTGTCATTTCTGCAATTCTCAGGGGCTGCAGACAAGTAGAGATGGCAAATTCCCAGGAAACAACGCGATCCTGTCCTTCAATAAAGGGATATTTACAAAGATATCTCAATTAGGGCTAATTAATTAAGCAAGCCACTCTTCCCCTGCCCTCTCCTCACCCTGTAGTCCCACAGCCTGCTGGGAGGGAACCAGCCAGTGAGCAGAGGGCAGTCTGGTGCTCAGACCGTGTCTCAATGTTTAATTTATAACAGCCTGCTCTCCGGGCCCCACCAATTCATCCAGAAGGGCGAGGTGGACACAGGCATATAGACTCAGGGGCAGAGGCTGGAGACCTGCGGCCCCCCAGCGCGTGCTGGGGTGTGTGCCCTGTGTGTCAGGGCAGGTCAGCACATGTCCCAACATGTCCCAGCATGTCTTTGTGGCAGGCGTGCCCCTTTGTGTCAGGAGAGTCCGATGGCCACTGGGCATGTCTGAGCACGTTGGACATGTTGGAGCAGGGCAGAACCTGCCTGTCCTGGGGGGAATGTCTGAGCCTAGCCTGCTGGAGTGTGTCGGGGAGCATTTCTTCTCGAAGGCATGGCAAGGTATGTCTTGTAGGTCCCCTGGCCGGGATAGTGGAGGCATGACAATATCTATAGCTTCCAGAAGGAACTGCTCATTGCCCCCAGCCCCCAGCCCCTGCTCCACACTCTGAATCTCCCCTGCCCCTTCAGCACTGGTGGATCACAAGGGTTGAGTTCCAGCTCTTGGTTCGTTCCTCTGGCCCTGGTAGCACCCCTTCCTCAATGTGTAGCTGCACAGTCCCCAGTTCCCCATGGCTATAGACCTACTGGGCCCCTGAAGATTACTTTTCAACCTCACCTCTGCCTGTCCCTTCCCACCCAACACGGAGGAGTTACCAGTGCAGAGGGAAAGTGAGGCTTCTCAAATTTTGATAGTTACAAAGCCCTCAATTATAATACTCAGCCTGGAGCCCTCAGTGGTGAGACCAAAAGGGTGATTCAGTCCTCACATAAAGACAGGTCTGATGATGCAAGCCGCAGTGTAATGTCCAACAAGGTGATGCGGCTCTCAGTCTAATGACAGGTCTGTTGATGCGACCCTCAGTGTAGTGCCCTGATGGGTGATGCAGCCTTCAGTGTGGTGACAAATCTGGTGATGTAGCCCTTAGTTTGATGCCAAGGTAGTGCTGAGGCCATAAACTTGAAATATCTTGAAACGTGACTTCAGTTCTGCAGACAGGCACTGGCTGGGATATTTGGTGCAGTCAGAGGGAAGTGAGATTTGCTCATTTGGGTGAGAGCATTCCCTGGCTATTCCAGGAGTCCAGGATTCCCCACCCCTGCTGGCCAATGCTGGCTTCATTAGCCCTGGTAAGTGCTCTGTGACCTCAGCAGGACACCAGGCTTATTTGTAAAACATAAATTCTGCAGGAACATTTCAGGACTGGTTGTAATGCTAATGAGTTAGTCAGGGAGACCTAAGAGGGCAGCTGACAGAATGTACACAGATGTCACTTCCTACTGAGAGGAGTGTAGGAATATTTGCAGACATGGACAGGTGGGCACATATGTCTGTGGAGTGTTATACATGGGAGGGCATGTATGTTCTTAAATGCACATGTATAACGTGTGTGGTGTCTGGGGAGACAAATACATGTGGCTGTCCAAAACAGCACACAGAGGGCCAAGAGTACTTACAGGGAGGCATTTGTCCCTGTGGTGGGCACACTGGCAGAGCTGTTTGTGGGCATAGGTGATGTGCATTTACATCCATGGCTATAGGGTGGCACATGGATATGAATGCTCCAGGAGAGAGGCAAACAGACACAAATACATCCAGAGTACACATCAGGATTAACTTGCGGGCTCATGAATTGTTCAGAGGGTATGGGAATAGAATACTGAGAACATGTCTGAATGAAGGACAAGTTCATGGATATGGGCAGCAGTGCAAGGTGCACCTATACTTGCACATGTCCACTGATGCATACTGGCATTCGTCTGGATTTACATGTATGTGCACCTATATATATGGCTAGTCACAGATGCGTCCAGATGTTCCATATGTGGCCAGAATGATGCTACAGGTGCCTATGGATAAACATGGATGTCCACAGTCACAGAACCCAATACCTACATGCCACTATTTTGAGAAGCAAATGACCAAATCCCCTCATATTCCCTGGACTGCTGGCAGAGTGAGATTTCAAAGCCAACAACGGTGGCCTCAGAACTGCCCAGGCCCTTTTTGGAGAAGTACAGAGTCACATGGGTGCCTGGATGACACAGCAACACCATCCAAGAATATAGAGCCCTGAGCCCAGCCTCGCTCACCTGGCTATCTTAATGTAGATTCTCCCCTGCTGGCATCCCTGTCCCATTTGAGCTAGCTGTGGCAGCCAATGCTCAGGAACGGCTTAGTGTGGTCCCTGCATGAGGCAGATCCCAGTGCATATTAGGGACCACCATTATTGGGTGGAACTGCTGTTACCATTATGAATGTTCTCCCTGAAAAGCAGAGAGATCCTGGCCTTTTGTGTCTAGTTTTCCAGCCTTTCCTCTCGTCCCCTGCCTGTCCTGGCATCCACCTGGAGTCCCTCTAGCTTTTCAGCTTCAATTGCTTCCCTCCTGCTCTTGCTTGAGAGAGTCAGCGCTTGAAAACCTTGGTTTCCTCTCTCACTGGTAGTAGGATCTTTCCTGACATCTTTCTTCATTCTTACTTGCCTCTGAGCAGCACAGTTCCGATCGGTCTGTGTAGGGGTAGGTGAGTATCAGAGAGTCTGGAATAGAGGGCTCCCTTAAATGGCCCAGGGAAATTGTAGCTTCATGTAAGGAATGCGGGGAATCTCACAAAACCCAATGGTGAGGCTCCACAGACTTGGAAAGCCATCATTCACTCACTCATTGGTCAATTTAGTTAGCAAATATTTACTACACACTTACCCACTCTGTACCAGCAAGATGCTTGCTCTCATGCAGCTGACATTTTAGTGGAGAGACCAGTCACAAACACATGAGAAATTATCATCCAGTAATAGTGCTGTGCAGACAGGGATGGTGGTGGAGGTGGGCTACTTTGGATTTAGGAGCAAATCCTCACTTTCCTGTTGCCTCTCCGCTCTGAGGGACCTTTGTTTTTGCACCCCTCACTCTAGCCTGTCCACAACTCTGGGGTTCTGCAGCCCCTGGTCCCCCATGAGTCTTCAACTCCATGGCCCCACACCTTTTAATCACCTTGACCTCCATGTTCCAATTCCAACTCCCTGGACTGAAGAATCTGCCCTTTTCAACTTGTGTCGGGAGTTCACTTGTCTAACTCGCTGAGCCTGGGCACCTTGGGCCCCTGGAAACACATGCTTATGGAGGTCTCCTCTTTTCGGAAGGGGCATTGGGAGGGGAGGCAATGGTGGACATCATCACTCATTCACTCATTCACTCATTCATTCATTCACTGGACTTACTGAGTGGTAGTCTCAGGAACTGTTGTAGGTACTGGTACACAGCTGTGAATATGATGGGCCTGCCTCCATCTTGTGACACATTTATACTGGGGACACCACAAACATGTAAGCAAATAAGTAAACAAATTCATTTTGGAGAAATAAGTGCTGTAAAGAAACAAAATGTGGCAGAAAGTGACTGGAGAACCTCATTTTGTTAGGATATTGGGGTAGGCTTTCTGGGGACTTTTTTCCAGCTTTTTTGAGATATAATTGACATATAACATGGTACAAGTTTAAGGTGTACAATGAAATGATTTGATATACGTATATATTGCAAAATGATCACCACATTAGGGTTAGTTAGTACCTCCATCACCTCACATTATTACCTTTCTGGGTGTGTGTGTTGTGTGTGTGTGTGTGTGTGTGTGTGGTGAAAACATTTAAGATCTCTTAGCATCTTTCAAGTATATAATACAAAATTGTTGACTATTGTCGCCATGCTGTGTACATTAGATCCCCAGAACTTACTCATTTTATACCTGGAAGTTTGGGAAAGTGACATTTGAGCAGCAACCTGACGGATGAGGAGTTGGCCGGGAAAAGAACAGGAGGGGAACTTTTGGGGAGAGAGACCTGCAAGTGCACGTCCCTGACATGGAAATGAGCTTGGTGACTGACCGCCGTCTTGGAAGAGAGGTGGCTTGAGAGGAGGAGGGGATGAGGCTGTGCAGGTTGGCAGGTGACACTGCACGTAGGGCCTGACAGGCCAAAACGAGTTGTTGGCTTTTGTTCTAAATGCAATGAGATGCTGCTGGACAAGTTGCAGTGAGGAGGAGCGCCGTGATCCAATTCCCAGTGTTTAAAGATCCCTCTAACTTCTGTTATGGGGAATGGATTCAGGGAGAGAGAATGGCAGCAGGGGAGGTTAGGGAGGTGGTGACTGCAACGGTCAAAGCAAAAGCCAGCAGTGGCCAAGCCAGGATGGCAGTGAGCAAACTTGGCTCATGTCCTAGGAGTAGAGCCATCAGGACTTGCTGATGGAGTAGATGTGAGGGGTGAGAAAAAGGAACAGAGAAACAGGGTGGTAGCTGGAGAGAAGCACAAGGCCTGGAGAGAATTTCTAAAAAATGGGGCGGGGCGACAAGAGCAGACCAGATGCCAGCTGGTCACCCTGCCTTAATAGCCAGGAAGAGCTAGTGACCTGAACCCCCCCTTCCATGCTCCATAGAAGGCCAGGGTCTCCGCATGATTTCCACCCTTCCGGTGGGCCTGTACTCTTCTGGCCGTCCCTGCCTCCTGCTCCTGCTCCTGCTTGTTGCTCCTCCCCATTTGGCATCTACCGCCCTTTGATCTCTCTGCTCTCTCATTATCTGGACTGAGAGCTCAGACACAGAGGTGATGGAGAGCTTCAGATGCCAGGGCACAACACTCAAACTTGATCCTGAAAGCAGTGGGGCCACTCACTCATATACTTATTCAAGGACTTTTGAGGACCTACTATTTGCCCATTGTGGGAGTTAAGGTGGTGAGCCAAGCAGACAGGATACATGGAGCTTCCTTCAAAGCAGAGACAGGTGAAAAATAAAAAATAAAATGGGAACATATGATCAAACGTTCACAAATAGATAAAAATGGCAGCTGTGATCACAGCTTGAGGAAAAGCTCGTCAGCGTTACCGGAGTTTCTAATAAGGGGATTTAATCTAATTTGGAATCTCAGAAGGGCTGAGATCTGAAGCAGAAAGCAAAGGGTGTTCCAGACAGAGGGAACTGCTTATGCAAAGGCCCTGGGGGTGAGAGAAAGTGTGGACAGTGTGACAAAGAAGTGCTTAGAGGGGAAAGACAGTGTAGGATGAAAGCAGAGAGGTAAGTAAAAGGCAGACCTACAGGGCCTTGGGTCCATGTTGAAGAGTTTTAGTTGTATCCTGAAGACAAAAGGACCTTACCAGGGAGATTTTGCTTGGGAGGATAATATGATCAGATGTGTATTGTAAAAATTTCCTGAGGGTCCTCTGTATAGAGTGGACTGGTAAGAGAGAGGGTAGATCAAGGTATTGCAGAGAGACTTTCTGAATTGTGAGGGGTGGCTTGGATCATTGAGCGGTGATAAAGATGGAGAAACATGTATGAATTGTAAAAAGTATCTAGGAGTAAGTCAACCAGACTTGGTGGTGGGAGGTGAGGACAGTGCCTGGGCATCTGAACCCAGGCTTGGGGAAATGGGGATGGTGACATAGGGAATACTGGGTGAGAACTGGGGTCAAGAGAGGCAATCTTGCAAAAACAACAAAGAGAGAGATGATTTTGCATTTCATACTGAGCATGTTGGGATTGAGATGCTTTTAAGACATCTAAGGATGAGAGTCGAGAAGTCAGATGTCTACATGGACCTGGAGTTCTGAAGACATACATATATGCAGGTGGAATGGGAGATTTGATAAGGTTAAGGACCCTTAGAGAAAGGGAGAGGCAAAGGGAGAGCCTAAGGCTGTGTAGAGCAGTGTTTCTTAGCAAGTGGTGATTTGGCACCCAGGGGACATTTGGTAATGTCTGGAGATATTTTGTTGTTGCACTGGGAAGGGTTACTATGGGTGTCTGGAGGGCAGACACTGAAACTGCTGCGCAGCGGACAGTGCACAGAATTGTTATCTAGCCAGAATATCAATAGTGCTTGGTGCAGAAACCTGTCTAGAGTAACATGTGATAGCCGAGTGGAGGAAGATGAGTCTGCAAAGGAAATGCAGTAAGGTAGGAGGGAACCATGCAAGTCTGTGTGATGGTGCCCAAGGGAAGGAAACAGAACGAGAAAAAGAGAGCAGTCAGCAGAGTCAAGTCCTGCTGAGCGGTCAAGAAAATTGATAGGCCCTGGCTGGTTGGCTCAGTGGATAGAGCGTCAGCCTGGTATGAAGTCCCAGGTTTGATCCCTGGACCAGGCACACAAGAGAAGCGACTATCTGCTTCTCTTCCCTTCCTTCTACCCTTTTCTCTCTCTTCTCTTGCAGCCAGAGGCTCCATTGGCTCGAGCATTGGCTTTGGCCCTGAGGATAGCTTGGTTGGTTAGAGCATAGGCCTCAGGTGCTAGAAATAGCTTGATTGATTCAAGCATCGGCCCTAGACAGGGGTTGCCGGGTAGATTCTGGTTGAGATGCATGTGGGAGTCTGTCTCTCTATCTCCCCTCATTTCACTTAAATAAATAAAAAAGAAAATTGTCAGGCTTAAGGCATCCATCAGATTTAGAAATATGGAGGCTTGGTGGACTTTGCAAGAACTGTGTTGGTATTATGATCAGGTCAGAACTAGATAGGAGTGGTGGAGGAGTGAGTTCAGGAAGTGAGAAAATGAAGGCAGTTGGTGGAGGCAACTAAGAAGAGGAGAGGAGTAGGAGACAGATGGAAGGACGAGTCAAGTATGGTGTTTTGTTCTTTAATAGGAGAGACTTCAGTTTACTTAAAAACCAATGCAAAACTTCTGCTTGAGAGGAAGAGGTTTAATATGCAAGATAAAGACAGTGTATTGATTATATGAGATTCCCAAGAAGTTAGAAGAGGACCAGAGCAAGAATAGCTACACGGTGAACCTTAAGATGAAGGGCAGCTCCTCCATTATAACAGGAGGGAGGGGCCAGGATGGGGCATAAATTTATCAGTTATGAAAGGGCAGAAGAGAAATTCCATTTTATGGCTCTTGTTTTCTCTGAGAGTTGAGGGGAGGGTAAAGGAGAATGAAGAATATTCTGTCTTCCTGTTTAGCGGTGTGCTGGCCTTCCCCATGGTACAACCCCAACCAGAAAACCCTCTTCGGAGTCCCCTCCTGAACTCCTGGCTTGAGGTTTGGTCTCTGAGCCTAGAGAGAGCTCGGATCGGGGGGATGTCCAACTCCAATATTTATGTTAAGACTCATGATTTATTCTCATAAAGTCCCCAATTTAAAAAAAAAATTGATTTTAGAGAGAGGGAGTAAGGGGGTGAGGAGAGAGAGAGAGAGAGAAAGAGAGATTTGTTGTTTCACTTATTTATTCATTCCTTGGTTGATTCTTGTATGTGCCCTGACTGGGGATCAAACCCGCAGCCTTGGTATATAGGGATGATGCTCTAACCAACTGAGCTACCTGGCCATGGCCAAAGTCCCCAACTTTGAAAATTAATGCTGCTTGTAATAGCCCATCAAGAAAGCCTTGTAATAATTCTTGAAAAAGGCCCCAAAAATCTACCTTAATAAATCTTAGATAATGGCATTGGAAAAATAAAATCCCCTTACCCTCATTAATCCTTAGTCATACCACTCATTTGCAGTGCATATTCATCCAAGAGTCCTGAGCACTTGGGGGAAAGGGCTCCACCAGGGGTGAGATGCTCAGGAAGAGGCAATGTCAGTTACAGACTTCTCACTTGATTGTGAAAGTTGAGTTAGGGCAAGGTGGACCCAGATACTGAGATAGACCTAGGGAACACTGGGCTCTGAGATAGACCAGGCTCAGCTCAGTTTCCAAGATTAGGAATTAATTCAAGTCCTGAGACAGAACAGGGATATTCCCCTGAGGTCTTACAGTACTCCATGGTGGACCCTAGGACAGAGTAGGAGTAGGGTCGAGTCCAAGCCCTGGATAGACAAAGGCTGAACTTGGATCTAGGGATAGACCAAAGATAAACCCGGTCCTAGGAAACCTGGGAGAATGGGACCAAATCCAAGTCCTGGGTGAAGCAGGGTTATAGTACGAACTTGAGATAGACAAGGCCTGACTCAGGTCCTGGGATAGACCAGAGTTGAACCTGAGTCCTGAGATGGACCAGTGCTGAACCCACATCCTGAGACAGACCAGAACAGAGCTCATGGGGATAGAAACAGAAAATGGGCTGACGTGGGGAAATTAGGGCAGAGTAGGTTTGCCTGTGGGAGTCTCCCTACTTGTTGAGTCACTTTGCTCAAACTATTGAGTACCTCTGGGATTAATGTCCATTGCAAATTATGTAGCATGTCCCAGGACTAATGTGGGAAAGTAAATTTTATTTTCTAATGCCAGGTCATCTGAGGAGCCAAGTTTAAGCTAGCTCAGGCCCATGAACCTGGAAACATGCTCAGCAGAACTGGCAGCTTGGGAATGCCTGGGTGGCTGTCCTCCATCCATGTTGGCTGTGACCACTCTGATACAGACTAGAGATGACCATACGCCACACAGGGTCATCACACACAGGGCACTCATACTCATACCACTGCAGATAGGCACACACAGTACCCAAACCCACACATGCACCTCAAATACACATACACGGCACACACTTTGCACAGACGTGTGCATTGACCCAGAGGCCACACACAAATTCTAGCACACACATGCACAGACCACATCATGAACTTACAGTAGCCAACCCAGCCAACACTTTAAGATACAGTCTCCCAAACTTTGTGCAGAGGTGGTATCATAGCCAGTGGGGATTATCAGAGGTGCAATTACTGCTAATTGAAAATAAAAGTCTCCCTCACTGTCAAATCTATAATGGCACAGTTCGAGGGGACATGGTCTCCTCGGAACAGCACCCCTTGGATTTGGGCAGTGCGGTGCCCTGTCTTTCACATTCACAATTGTTTCATTCACATACTGTCTTGCACACTCTTACTCAGTTTCAGTTTTACACGCTCATGTGTAGTTTTATACACTTGCTGATGCTCACACACTTAAGCCTATACATGGCTATGCACTCATGTGTGTTCTTGGCCATCCAGACACAGAAGTGCCGCACACCCATCTCACACACTCATAAGCCCTGTGCTAGTCAGTGTAGGCGGGGATGTGCTGTGTAATCCACAGTCTCCAAGTCTCAGTGGATTAGGACAACCAGATGAGGTGTTGCTCAAGCTACCCACAGGTTGGCAGGGGTCTCCCTAGTGTGGTCATTCAGAGACTCCAGCTGACACAGGCTTCCCATTAGCACGTGCTGCTGCAATGGTCTCGGCAAGAATATGGCATTCAAAGCTCTCACCTGGAAGTCACCTCCACTGACGTGACATTGGCTAAAGGTAGTTGAAAGGCTACTTTGAGGAAGTATAGCCCTAGGGTGTCCAAGAGAGAAGAACTAGAATATTTGTGAACACTTCTATTGACTGCCACAGTCTCTTACATATTCAGAGACCTACCATACTCACTATGCAGTCCAAACATGCACACTTTATTTATTCCCTCTTGTGTGGACTAGTCTTTATGACCTGTTCCTCTCCATGGGATGAGAAGAGGCCACACATGCCCTCTGCCTAGTTTGCCTCCAGAGTGTCTTTTCCTTTGTTGCACCTATGAGGGGTCTCCCTGTCCCTTCTGACCTGGGGGTGGTGGTGTCCCAGGGTAACAAGTTTCCAAGCCAGAGCTGGTGTCAGAGCTGAGAGAATAGCACAGATACCCTCTCTGCCCCTGGAGTGGGCAGTGTTTTCCCACAGACACGGGAAGAATAATGATAGGCATTGGGAGATCTCTGTATTAGCCAAGCACCTTCCCCATCTCCCATCTTGCAGCTTGGAAGGGAAGCCCGAGGGGAAAAGGCAAATCCAGAGGGACCCCCACTCTTCCCGCTGCCCCCCCCCACTTGGGACGCTCTCCTTTCCCTCTGAACGCCAGCTCTCCTCTTCCTTCCAACTACTTAAATATTCTGAGGCAGGAAACTCATGAATATTTATAGGGCCCTGGCAGTGAGGGAAATAAAAAATATTTGGAATTTATGAACCAGGATACGTCTATAAATAACAGGCCTGTGGCTAATGGGGTTCTTCCCTCACCCACTACCTTCCTTCAACTTTGGATCCAGACCCATGCAAGCCTTGCAGAACTACCCCTATGTGCATGCATGTGTGTACACACACACATGCATAGACACACACAGCTTGGCTGCGGATGCACACATTCTTTTTCTCTAGCACACTGTTACATACGCACACGTTCACACACAGCTGAAAACACAGACATGTTTGCACCTGCCTGGGACCTGGCCTTGCTGCCTCCCTTCCATATGCAGACACTGATGTGCAAAATTTCCCAGAACTTGTCTGGCAGTCTCCTGTGTCCGCCTCCGGGCAGGTACAGCCTTTGGGCTCAGACTGGCCCACACAACACACAGTTGCACACAATTACACACACCATAGAGGGGCCCACAGCCTTAGCTCATGGGCCCACTCTCTGACCCACAACCCAGGTACAGCATGTCCCCTCTATGGACCTTGGTTTCCTCATATATATAAAGGGCATGTTGAGAGTCCCTATCTCATAGAGTGGTTGTGCATATTAAAAAAAAATTGCCCTGGTCAGATATCTCATTTGGTTAGAGCGCCATCCTGAAGCGCAGAGGTTGCTGGTTCAATCCTCGGTCAGGGCACATGCAGGAACAGATGTTTCTGTCTCCCTCCTGCTCTTTCCCTTCTCTCTCTAAAGTCAATAAAATAAACATTAAAAAAATATTGATTGATTGATTTTAGAAAGGAAGGAACAGAGAGAGAGAAACTTTGTTCCACCCACTTATGCATTCATTGGTTGGTTCTTGTATGTGCCCTGACCAGGGATTGAACCTGAAACCTTGGTGTATAGGGATGATGCTCTAACAAACTGAGTGACCCGGCCGGGGCTCATATTTTAAAAAATAACAAATAGATACCAAGTGCCTGTTGTGTGCAAGGTACTACCCTAGGTATTGGTGACACAGCAGTGAACAAAAACAGGTAAAAAAAAATCCATTCCTGACAAACGCTCAAATGATGTAGTGAGTTGGAAGCTGATAAAGTAGGGGCGATGACGAGTGCTGAGACACATGGAGTTCTGACTGGGGGAGAGGAGGGCAGGGAAGTCCTCTTGAAACAGGACATTTAAGTAGAGATTTGAAGGGAGTGGAAGGACATTTAGGCAGAGGGAATGACCTGTGCAGAGACTTGAAAGAAACGTGCTCCTCGTATTGCAGGAACAGCAAGGAGGCTGTGTGGCCGGAGCTTGGTGAGCGAAGGAGAGTGTGAAGGAGGTCGAGGCTGGGAGGTGACAGGTACATCTCACTGGGCCTCATGGGCCATGGAGAAGACTTTGGTTTTTGCCCCCAGTGAGGTGGGAGCCATGCAGGGTTTTAGGGCCAAGAAACTGGCTCTCTCACTCTCTCTGTCTTGCACCATGCCTTCCTCCCGTTTCTTCCCTCAAGGCGTGTGCTTTTGCTCGCTCTCTCTCTCTCTCTCTCTCTCCCCTGAGTTCCAAGGGCCCTTCTTAATGCTTCTACAACTTGTTTTCTGAGCTCATGCAGCCCAGTTGGCTCACTTTTTCTACATCTAAATAAATTTGCGCTTGTATTTGAAAAAAAGAGACCTTGTCCTAGCCAGCTAGCTGAGTTGGTTAGAGTCACAGAAACACCAAGGTTGAGGGTTGGATCTCTGTCAGGGCATATATGGGAAGTGACCCATGAATGCACAACTAAGCATAACAACAAATGAATGCTTCCCTCTCAGTCTCTCTCTCTCTAAAAAAAAAAAAAAGTGACCTGACTCAGGGGCTCACGGGCGCCCTCTGGCTGCTGTGGTGGGAACAGAGCCAGGGGGCCAGGGCAGAGGCTATTGCACTGGGTATATATATGGCTGTTCCAGGCACTGTTATGAGTTGAGAACACGGTAATGAAGAAAGCAATAATCATCCTGCCCTTGGGGATCTATTAGTATCATGGAAGAGATAGACAAGATACAAGATAAGTTTTAATCTAAGGTTAAGGGGTATGAAGTTTTATACAGAATGCAGCAGAGCAGCCTTGGGGAGTGATGGGGCTTGCACATGTAGACTGGGTGGACTGGGCAGAATCTGAGATGCATTTTGAGGTGAGAGCTTTTCTGAAGATTGGCTGATGGATTGCATATGTAGGTAGAAGTGACAGAACTTAGTGCTTGGGTGTGAATTTGAGCTTTGAAGGGATACCCACATAAATATTTCCTTACATTGAATCTTCGTCATTTCCCCCATTTTAGATGGGGTTCCTGAGAAGCAGGACCTGAGACAGGGATTAGGAGTGATTAACTAGGTTTGGGGGCTAAGGGAAGTAGATCTGAGGGGGCAGTGGGTTGACCAAGGATAGAGTTTTCGGTCAGGTCCAGGCTTGGCTTGATCTGCAGGGGTAGGAGTCCCTCTTGCACTGCAAAGGGGTGGGCTTTGGGCCCCTGTATCAATCAATCATTGGCTGCTCCTGGTGGTGTGGGACACTTTCTAGGCATCTTCAGGGTGTGCTGGCTCCCAAAAGCCAAGGGCAGGTCTCTTGGGAAGGTTACAGGTGTTAGCTGTGAGCTCTGCTCTCAGCAGCTGCAGGGTGGATGCACCCAGTCAGTCAGGGGGTCTGGGCAGAGCCTCACACTCCATCAATGAGGGTCAGAGGAGCACTAGGCATTTATGCCAATCACAGCATGGATGTCTGACACCAGAGCCTGTTCTCAGCTCTCTCTCGGGATGAAAATCAGGCCAAGTTGGCACCAGGGCTCCCCTGACACAGCTGAGATCCTTTCTGGATTCATTAACTGCCAGAGCCTCAGCCCTCTGCTTCCCAGATTATCTGAGAATTGCAGAAGGGAGCTGAGAGGAAGAGATGCTATCCTGAAACAGGTCAGAATGGCTCATTTAATTCTCCTGTGGCCCTAGAGGAAGGCGCTGCTATCATCCCCATTTTGCAGGTGTGGGAATGGATGCAGAGAGCAGTTAAATTACTTACTCTAGGCACTAGGCTCTGGGGTCTATGTGTTTCAGAGCTACACTCAACTGCCTTAAACCCCATGATTCCTTCAAAACCCAGAGTCCCTGTTTCCCCTCTGAAAGGGAGGGTAAGGGAGGTAAGCCTAAGAGAATGGAACAAAAGGTGTTTGGAGAGTGGGAGAGAAAAGCAACGTTGAGGACTTGGAGTGTGCAAGAGGCATTCATTCATTCATTCATTCATGACCTCATGATGTCTGCCTACTCTGTCCAACATGTGCTGGTGTTGGGGCCAGAGTGGGAAAGAAAAAAGACCTCAGCCCTGCTTATTTAGAGCTCACAGTTTAACAGAACACACAGCCTTTTCCTGACTGGTGCTGGTGCAAGGAATAGAGAGTCAACCTGGGACCCCGAGGATCCAGGTTTGAAACCCCGAGGTTGCTGGCTTGAGTACAGGCTCATCTGGCTTGAGCACAGGCTCACTAGCTTGAGTGTGAGGTCTCTGGCTTGAGCATGGGATTATAGACATGACCCCATGGTCACTGGCTTGAGTCCAAAGGTTGCTGACTTGAAGCCCAAGGCCACTGGCTTGAGTAAAGGGTCACTGGCTTGGCTGCAGCCTCCAGTTAAGGCATGTATGAGAAGCAATCAATGAACAACTAAAGTGATGCAACTACGAGTTGATGCTTATCTCTCTCCCTTCCTGGCTCACCCACTTCATGCCTCTCAATCTCTCCAAAATAGGATAGGATAGGATAGAATAGAATAGAATAGAATAGAATAGAATAGAATAGAATAGAATAGAATAGAATAGAATAGAATAGAATAGAATAGAATAGAATGTAACACACAGACTTTCACTCAGGCAAAGAAGAGAATAAAATATAAGAACCTTGCAAGAGGGAAGGGGTAGGGAACTGTAGAGACACACACAGGAGCAGATCGTGACCTGTCTGCAGAGATGGGAAAGGCTTCCTGGAGGTGGTGATGTTTACTCTGATCCCTGAAGGCTGCATAGAGTTTGGAGAGTCCTGGGGTAGCTGACAGGAGGGCAGCAGAGAAGAAACAACAGCATCTGTACAGCCCACAGACCTGGGTTCATCATTCCAGCTCTACCACTTGATATATAGTGTAAACATCATCACCTCAAGGTTTTAAAAACTTGTACAATTATTTATTGAGCGCCTGCTAGGTGCCAAGTGCTTTTAGGCATTGGGAACACAGTAGTAACCAATACTTGAGATCCTTATACATGTCCCTCCTAGTGGGTCACACACTACACCAGCCAAGGCTGGGAGATGGGTACAGAGAAAGGCCTCTTTATTTTATTTACTTTTTCAAGGGTATTATTATTTATTTTATATTTTATTTATTAATTTTAGAGAGAGGGGAAAGAGAGAGAAAAGTGGGGGTTGGGAGGGACAGGAATGGGAAGCATCAGCTCATAGTTGATTCTTACATGTGCCTTGATCAGGCAAGCCTAGGGTTTTGAAGTGGCTACCTCAGCATTCCAGGTTGATGCTTTATCCACTGTACCACCACAGGTCAGGCAAGAAGGGCTTCTTAAGGAGTCAGTCAGGGAGGCTTCTCTGAGGAGATGACTTTTAAAATTTTTATTTATTGATTTTAAAGAAAAGAGAGAGAAGGAGAAAGGGGAGGAGCGGGAAGCATCAACTCATAGTAGTTGCTTCTTGTATGTGTCTTGACTGGGGAAGCCTGAGGCTTTGAACCGACGACCTCAGCATTCCAAGTTGATGCCTTAACCTCTGTGCCAATACACGTCAGGCTTGTGGAGGTGACTTTTAAATTTAATTCTTAACTCTGGATAAGAAGGATCCAGCACTATCTCTGTTCCTTCAAGAGCTTATTGTAGGGGATAAAATGGAACAGTTGACATGAGCAAATGCTCTCTGAGTGTGTAGTTCAGTGATTAAGACAATTTTAGAGAGAAGCAGTCTGGGCCCTGAGTCCAGTTAGCTGGTCATTTACTTTGTGTGCCTCAGAATCATTCCTTCTTGCCTTTCCCTTTTTCTCTTAGGGGAGTGGATCCCTGAAAACTACATTTCCCAGGTTCCTTTGTTCACCGGTTTGCAGTTATATTCAGCCAATGGAAAGCCGTGGTGGGAGTTTGGAGGCGGGAGGAAGAGAGAAGCCAGGGATTTCTCTGTTTCTTTGCTGCAGGCAGTGGCCTGTCTCCTCCCTGGGTCTAGCTCCCACCTGGCATCAACTCATGCAGCCCTGATTCCTGCTTGGTGGCCCCAGCTCTTGGGCTCTGGTGACACCGCTTCTCTCTCTGCCCTGCCAGCCCTGCAGCTTCTTGCAGTTACCATTCTTTTGGTCATTTCACATCCTCTACTGCCCTCTTTGAGCCCTTTTGGCTCCGCAGCACCACACTTCCAGTATTAAATTTCCTCCATGAGCCATCGAGCATGGCCTCTATTCCATTAACAGAGTGCTGGCATATCAGGCAGCGCCACTTGACTTTTCCTCCCTGACCTGCAGTTTATAATACTGCCAACATCACATAGCTCTGTGAGGTGAATGGAGACAATACTATCGGTAGCTGACCTTACATGGTTCTTACTTATATAATTTGAAACTCTGTGCAGGCCCTCATTTAACCTCCACAACAATTCATAAGAGGCGGGTGCTACTATGAGCTCTGTTTTATGGGGAAACTGAGGTACAGTGAGGTTCAAGTCACTTGCGGTCACATGGCTAAGCGGTGACACCATGCAGTCCCTCACAAACGCATTGTGCATGTAAAGTGCTTGGCATACAGGTGGCACTTGGCAAGTTGGGGACAATGATAATCATTACATGTGGCTGGTCTAGTGGGTGCCCAGAATGAAAAACAGCTCAGATGGGCACAGGCACTATTGAAGGCTCTTCTGGGATCTGCCACATGGAGCAACAGTCTTCAGACTCCTGCTGGCTCCTGTCCAGTTCCGGGGGGAGAAGAGCAGAGGGCCTCTCCTAGCAGCTTTGGCTGAGAGCAGCTAGCTGCTCAACGCTTAGCCAGAATTGATTTCTCTTCAACTGGCGCATTCTTGCTAACAAAGGGCTCCCTGACACTGGTGGCCATTACTGCCCCCTCCCCTCTGAGTGGAGGACCTGTCTTGCAGCAGGCTGGAGCTGTTTTCTGTGATGGCACAGTGGATAAAGCATTGACCTGGAATGCTGAGGTCACCGGTTCGAAACTCTGGGCTTGTCTGGTCAAGGCACATATGGGAGTTGATGCTTCCTGCTCCTCCTCTCTTCTCTCTCTCTCTCTCTCTCTTCTCTCTAAAATGAATAAAATCTTAAAAAAAAAAAAGATTCATTTCTTTAAAAGCTCTGGAAACTCTAGCCTCCCTCCCCTCTCACCCTGTATGCTCACCTGGAACTCACTGGCAGGTATATCTGCCTCTCTCTTGCCCTGGCCAGTCCACTCTCCATGATCTTCTTGAACAGACCCTTCCCCCACTCACACACTGTTATGGGCTGAGTTGTGTCCCTGCCTTCCAATTCAGATGTTGAAGTCCTTGTCCTCAGGACCTCAGAAAGGGCCTTGAAAGAGGTAATTAAGGTAAAATGAGGTGGTTAAGGTGAGCCCAGGTCCATTATGACTGGTATCCTTACAGGAAGACTAGGATGGACATGGGCAAACACAGAGAATGCCTTGTGAGGACACAGGGAGAAGACAGCGATCCACAAACCAAGGAGAGAGGCCACAGGAGAAACCAACTCTGGTGGCATTTCATTTTGGACTTCCAACCTCCAGAATGGTGAGAAATTAAATTTCTGCCAAGCCCTCTAGTCTGGGGTATTTTGTGATGGCAGACTTAGCCAACCAACACACACAACCTTCATGGCTTCTCACCCGTAGGGCGAACTCTGAGTCCTTGATTCAAGACCCTGTGTCTCTCTCACCCCCTCTCTAAAATGAAAAAATAAAATCTTAAAAAAAAAAGACCCTGTGTGACCAAGCTCAACAAGACTATGTCTGGCACGGTCCCAGTGGGAGGCATGGCTCCCTTAAAAAGGATGAGTGAAAAGAATTCAACAAAATGACAGTTTTCAGAGGGGTGAGCAGGGTTAAGAGAACAAACAGTGTCTACTGCTGTACCGCCCTGAATGCACCCGATCTCGTCTGATCTTGGAAGCTAAGCAGGGTCGGGCCTGGTTAGTACTTGGATGGGAGAGAACAAACAAGGGGGTGTTGAAGATCCCTGGGGTCAGCAACTGAGGAGAGCTGTTGCCACCCCTCAGGCCTCAGAGAGAGCTGTGGCTACAGGAGCATGTATTAGTCTGCTCGAGCTGCCATAACAAAATACCACTCACACACAGTTATGGGCTGAATTGTGTGTGACCGGCCAGCTTAAACTACAGAAATTTAAATAGAAGACCAAAAACTAGGTGTCAGCCAGAGGCGGATTTAACTGCGGGCACACTAGGTGTGCGCCCTGGGCCCCGACTTCTGAAGGGCCCTGCAAAACCCCAACTTTACACTTTTTTCTAATGATACCAACTTTGGTTTCATATGTGCAATTTTAACATTAATAGTACATAATATTTTTTATTTATTTAAAAATATGGTTAATTTGTACTTTTATTTTCCCTGTCTCTCTCTTTTTGTAAGGGGCCTAATATTTTCTTCTGCTCCTGGGGCCTCAGCTGACCTTAATCTGCCTCTGGTGTCAGGAGGGTTGGTTCCTGTTCAGAGACTTCTCTCCTTGGCTTATCAATGGTTGCCTTCTCCTGTGTCTTCACATGGTCTTCCTTCTGTGGGCATCTGTGTCCTGGTTGCTTGACAAGGACAGCAATTATATTGGGTTGGAGCCTACCCTATGACCTAACCTTACCCTAATGACTGCATTTAGTTACCTCTGTAAGGGCCCTATCTCCAAATACAGTCACATTTTGCAGTCCTAGGGGTGAGGACTTCAACATATGGATTTTGAGGGGAACACAACTCAGTCCATAACAGAGGGGATACCCAGAGGAGCCACCACCAGCTTCAGCAGAGGGACACAGTCATTGCTTGGCAGGAAGGGAATGAGGAGACTAAATACCCCAGACTTTCTCTCCCTGTCCCCCCAGTCTCCCGTGGCTGCTTTCATTGGCCAGACCTCAGTAGAGGCTGGAGGGCAGATCTTGGGAGGTGTAGGCTGCAGGGATCAGCCGCCCAGAGCACAGAGCAAATGGAGAAGTGGGGAGAGAGGATCTGGAAGGGCAAACAGAGACCTCCCAATTCAAGTTTCAACTCCTCATTGGGCAATTTTCAGGTGAACTGTGCCTCTTCCTACTAGAGTACAGCGTTCATGAAGACAGGGATCTTTGCCTATCTCACTGGCTGCTGTGTCTTCAGTGCCTAGCACATAGTAGGTATTCAGTAAATGTTTGTGGGCTGCACAGATCCTCTCTCCTCCTCAGGCCTTTGCCCATGCTGTTCCCTCCGCCTGTAACCTGCTCCTCATTCTGCTGACTCCTGCTCATTCAATCCAGTCTGTTTAGCTATTGCATTTCCCAGGAGGCTGGTTGTGCTCCCTCCCAGCCAGATTCCAGAGCCAGCCCCTGTTCTTAAAGCACCCTATGCTGCTCCATTGCAGCAATGTCACACCATTTTAGCCACTTCTTCCTTGTCCTTCAAATATCTCGCTTAACCAAAAAAACACCAACATTGTCATTAACTCCCTCCCCTTTAAGAGATGAGGAAACCGAAGCACAGAGAAGGTAGGTAAGCTGCCCAAGGTAACACAGAGCCAGGATGTAAATGTAGACTGTCTGGCCCCAGATAGTGGTCTGCCTTTTTGTACTCCCCATCAGCACGTATTTGTTTATTTTTCTTTTTAATTTTTTATTGATTGATTGATTTTAAAAAGGTAGGAAGGGAGAGAGAGAAAGAGATTGATTTGTTGCTCCACTTAGACATGCATTCATGTGCCCTGACCAGGGATGGAACCCACAACCTTGGAGTATCCAACCAACTGAATTACCCAGCCAGGGCCCCTATTTACTTATTTTTATTCTATAATCAATTTTATCACATTACTTACATATTATATTGCCTATGTGAATATATTAACAACTACCTCAATGGCATCAGTACTCTTCTTAGACCCATATTACAACTGGGGAAATGGAGGCAGCGGATGGTTAAATCCCCAGCCCCAGGTCATACAGCAGAGCTAGGATTTGAATTCAGGCTACTTGGCTCCAGAGTTGGCACCCTAAAAACATGCTCTGTTGCCTACACTTGGCTGGGGGACCTCAATGCTCTTGACATTGATTTCGTTGAAACCCTGGATGTGTGTTCAAGATGCAGCCACGTGATAAAAGCTTTGGACCCAAATTTACTTGCCACCCACAGGGGCACACACAGAGCCGATGGAAGTGGGTTTTCTGGCAGTGCTGGCACCTGACTGTTCCCGCGAGTATTAGATGGCAGGTTGGTTCTCCGTCACCTCCCAGCCACACCGTCCAGTCTCCCGCCTGGCCACCTTGCAGTCAGCACCTCCATTTTGTGCAGGGGTGGCCTGGCTATCCACGTGACATGCCTCTGCCAGCTATGGAAGATAAATTTACCCCACGACGACCTTTTCACTTGCTGGCAAAGTGATTTCAGAAATCCAGCCCCAGCCCCACCAGGGGCGCTAATGACTGCAAATTTATGCCCAGGTGTCTGAAGAGCTCACCCAGGCTCATTTTTACTTTTGACAAACTTCAGTTGAGAGATTAAACCTGAGCCAGTGTCTTCTAGCAGCAGGGACCGTGGTCGTGGGGAGATTACCTGACTGTGGGCATTTTTCTTTCCATTTGCTGCCTTCAGCTTGGCCTCCCAGGGCTAAGAAATGAAAAGCCGCCAGGTCCGCAGGTCCGCAGGCCCGCAGGCCCGCAGGCCCGCAGGCCCGCATGTTAAAGGGAATTCCCACTTCTGATCAGCTCATGTTAGAAAAAGAGCACACTCTATGTACCCAGAGGCAAGCCTCTCAGTCCCCATGGTAAATATTGAGCCATTCAGGGGGAGGGGAAGTCAAGCTTCTAATTCATGGCCAGGCTTCTGCACCAGCTGACTGGGTCTAGGCCACTTTGCAAGGTTCTAATTAAGCTCTGGTGGGTTGCAGCAGAGAGGACATCAAAGCGTGGCCATTGCCCGAGCCCCTTCCCCCATTCCGCCCCCTACAGAGGTCCAAAGGTGGTGGAGGGAGAAACAGAGAAACCGAGTGACAGGTCTGCGAAGGAAGAAAACTCATCTTGCTAGACAGACCTCGCACTTGCTTTGAAAAATGAGACGTCTGATGCAAATGTAGCTCTTTCTCTTTGGTACAATATTAAAGAAATGAATCCTTGATGTCTACAAAAAAGGATCAAAAACGAACCCTTCTGAAAGGAGAAGGGCTTTTATTTCGCTGTGAACTTTTCAAGCTCTAGCCTCTGGCAGGGATGTCTACAGAACATGGAGTGTGGGAGGATAAAGACATAAATGACTGCTATTCATGTAGCCATTCATTCAGGAAGTGTCTGTGAAGCAGCTACTGTGTGCCAGGCATGGGGCTGTGCTCTGGGAATACTGTGGGGACGAATTAGAACCCAGCTTCTGTTCTGACAAGCCAGTGGGACATGCTGCAAAGTTTCTGACTGCTAGTCCTCCAAACTGCCATGGTCATGCAAAACTGTTATAGACCAGAGAAGATGAAGGAGATATGATGACGTGATGCAGTGTGGGATCCTGGCTGTGATTCTGAAAAAGGACACGAGTGGAAAAATTGGAGAAATCCAGTTGGTGCCTAGAGTTTAGTCATAGTGACACATTGATGTTGGAGTTTTAGTTTTGACAAATGTACTGTGGAGGTATGTAAAGATGTTAACATGGGAAACTGGGTGAGGGGCATATGGGAGCTCTTTGCCTTATCTTTACAACTTTTCTGTAAATCGAAAATTAGTCCAAAATAAAAGCTTAAATAAACATGGAACAATTCTAGAAGAGTTGGCATAAAAGCGCCCTGTCACTGGACAATCACTAAGTGCTAGGGACTGTAATTGACTTTTTTTTATTATTATTGAAGGAAGCATGTGGGCAGAGAGACAGACTCACATGTGCCCGCATTGGGATTCACTTGGCAAGCCCCCTACAGAGTGGTGCTCTACCCATCTGGGGCCACTGTTCTGTTACTCGGCAACTGAGCTGCCTGAGGTGTGACCATGGAGCCATCCTCAGTGCTAGGACCAAATTGTTCTAATCATTTGAGCCATGGCTGAGGGAGGGGAGGAGAAAGGGGGAGAGAGACAGAGAGGAAGGAGAGGGGGAGAGGTGGAGAAGCAGATGGGCGCTTCTCCTGTGTGCCCTGACCGGGAATCGAACCCAGGATTTCCACACTCTGGGCCGATACTGTACTGTTGAGCCTGTGATTGAGTTTTTATGTACTAATTAATCATCCTGACAACCCTGGGAAGCCCAGCCATTATGATCTCAATTTTTAGATGAGGAAGCAGAGAGGCTAAGAAAGGTGCAGAGGGGTTAAGCTACTTGTTTAAGGTCACACAGGAAGGAAAAGATCAGAATATGGACCCAAGAAGCCTGAGCTGCTGACCTCTACAACTGCCTGTTCATGCACTGGTATCTAGTGAGCAGCTACTGCACCACCACCTCAAGGGCTGACTAGAGAAACAGATCTTTTCTAGGTCTTTCAGGGACTTTGTCACAGAGATGATGGAAGAAATGAGGAACTTCATAGAGGATGGACATGGAACTCAGAGATTAGCAATAGCAGAGAGCCTCTGTGCCCCAGGACTGGGGGCCAGATAGAAGAGGCTGTACGAATGAAGTTCAGGAGTGTGACTACCAGTGGGAGCTGAAGCCACAGAGGGGAAGCAGCCACTGCTGAGCACAGCAGGCAGAGAAAGGGGAGAGGGAAATGCCCCTGCTTCTCCCTTTGTCCTGCCCTCAGCTCTTCCATGAATGCCTCTTATTGTCTGAACCTTCCTGGAAGCCAGAGGTCAAAGGAGTGTGGGAAATTTAGTTCCCAAACACATGGCAAAGCAGGGGAGGGAGAAGGAATGAAATTTCAGCTGTTGGGCAGCTTACACTTAAGCATGTGTGTGGATAGAGAGGCCTGGGGAGAAGGGCAGGGGACAGTTTTGATCCCCACTTTACAAATGACAGGGGCAAAGGGGTCTGCTTCAGAACTCACAAAGAGGAAGTGGCAGATCCAGAACTCCAGCTTCATCGGTTCTTCTGAGAATTGGTGAGAATGAGCTGCAGCGCACAGAGAATAGGGCCTGGCTCACAGGATGTGCTCCATAAATGTGAGCTTTATTGATAATGATGATGGTGATGATTATAATTGCTGCCATTTTTGTGATGCTTAAGGGTCCCCACTCCCTCAGTTCTGATGCTGTACAATTCAGTTTCTCCCCCGTATGTCTCTGGTGCCTTTCAAGCTGTTGATCCCTCACTGGAGCTCAGAGGGAGTGAATCTGAGTAATTAGTGTGCAGGCCTTTGAAGAGGACCTAAATGGGCTTCTAGCATCCCTTCATCTCCCTCAACCACAATTCCTGATAGTTTTTATTATAGCCAGAAGTTATGGGGACTTCTCTTCCTGGCCCTGGAACCCTGGGCTGGGGCCTTGCTGTGAAGCTAAGACCCCTTGCTTTTCAGGGGAGACCTCTGAAGCTGAGATATCCCTTCTGATTTTTATCTGCCACCCATGGGTATGGGACCAGCCCAGTAGTGGGATTCAGCTAGTTCATACCGGTTTGGCAGAATTGATACCTAATTTTTTGTTGAGTTTGGCAAACTGCTTGTTAAAATGGCACTTGTAATCAGGGTTCTCTCTAAAGTGGGTGCCCGGGCAGCCACCCAATGTGAAAATCACAAATTTACTTTCCTTATTCTTTTTTTTTTTTTTTAATTTTTATTTATTCATTTTAGAGAGGAGAGGGAGAGACAGAGAGAGAGAGGAGAGACAGAGATGAGGGGAGGAGCTGGAAGCATCAACCCCCATATGTACCCTGACCAGGCAAGCCCAGGGTTTCAAACCGGCAACCTCAGCATTTCCAAGTGGATGCTTTATCCACTGCGCCACCACAGGTCAGGCTCCTTATTCTTTTTTAATGTTCATCTGTGCAATAGCGTATTCTAAGTGCCCATAGTAATAATGTTCATTCTGTCCATAGTTGAAAAAAATTTGATGCATCTATGCTTGTAATATTTATTTATTCATTTTAGAAAACTCATTGTACCTTTGATAAAATACGACATTTTAATTCCCTCACGTTTGTTACTTCAGTAAACAAACATATAACGTAAAGAGAAAAAGTGCCAAACAACCAGGGGGTGACAATTTGTATTATTTTTCGTCAGGTATTATTTAATGTTTTCATTAATATTTTTAAAATCTTAAAACAATCTAGTTTTATGTACCTCTTTGTTCTTATTTAAGTATGAAATGCATGAAATAATAAACTATCTTTCGGTATATCTTTTTTATACTTAAAAACGGTCATTAGGGCAGAGAATTGGTTGTTAAATTATTTGAATCCCACCAGTGGACCAGCCCATTTCTTGTCTCCACCCCTTCTACCAGCCTTGATGTGGCTTATTCTTTAATTCTGTACTTGTAGGACTTTCATTCAGTTCAATTTCAGGCAGTTCTGAATGAGGGTGGTTCTGTGGGTTAGTTGTCATTTTGATGTGGCTGTGGAGGGAAGTGAGGACTGTGTTTACTTATCTGTGTTGCCATCTTGACCTAACTCTCTATCCTTTATTTTGTTAATGTGGTGTGTCAGATTGAGTTGCATTTCTTTTTTTTTTTTTGAGAGAGAGAGCTTGCGAGAGAGAAAGAGTGAGAAGTATCAAGAATTGCTTTCAGTTTAGTTGTGCCTTGATTGTTTCTTATATGTGCCTTGATTAGGGATGGGACCTTGGGCTCAAGTTGAGCCAGAGTCCCCTTTCTCAAGCCAGTGACTTTGGGCTTAAGCCAGCGACCTTGGGATCAGGTCGATGATCCCACTCTCAAGCCAGCGACCCTGCGCTGAAGCTGGCGACCTTGGGGTTTCAGGCTTGGGACCTCAGCGTCCCGGGTCGACATTCTATCCACTGTGCCACCACCAGTCAGGCTTGGCTCAATTATTTAGTCCTGAAAATAAGTCAGTTCAGTTAAATTGTTGAGTTTCACTTTAGGAGGTAGGGATGTAGATGGGCTACCAAAGTGAGACCTATGTTGTGTAAACACACAGTCAGGTGTTTAATAAGGTATATGCTTATGAAAACAGAAGGAACAAAACCAAAAATTAACAATTAGAGCAAATTATAAACTAGTTTCTAAGACTGTCAGTTGAGAAGATTTTTTGGATGTAAGTCTTCATGTTTCTTTTGCTGGAATGAAAGCAGGCAGTGACAGTCTGATAGATCTCTTTTATCTGCAGTTTAGATATCTCTGTGATGTCTAGGTGCCCAGGTAAATACTGTATGGCTAAAACTACATCAGTAGTTCTCAATAATTTCAAGTCAAAGGATGGAAAAAAAAAATGAAGCATGACTTTGAAAAAAACCAACAACCCTAGAATATTAAGGATCCAATTTAGTTTGTAAGTGAAAAATAAAACTTTAACTAGAATCTAATATCCATAGCTATACATAGTTTGTAAGTAAAAAATAAAACTTTAACTAGAATCTAATATCCATAACTATGTATTATAGAGCCTATTGAAATACAATTTTCCTCCTAAAATCACTCATTTTTATCAAATATCGCTAAATTAAGACTATTTACTATATTAAGTCCAATTCTAATTTGGCCTGATGATTTGCATAAACACAACAAGAATAGTAATTGATCATATAGGCTCTCTTAAATGTGCTTTGCTGGGATCTCATAAGGAATTTCCAGATTGAGCTTCAATTAGCCCCTCAGGGTGAAGAAGCCAAGCCACATAGTTGCCATTAGGGTTTGCCTGTAATACTTGTTGCTTTGGGTGGATTCCTAAAGTTTCAAGGTTTCCAAAATGTCTTAGGTTCTTTCTTTGCCATTTCTCAGGAAACCAACCTTTATCCCTTATCTGGAAAGACTGCTATGAACCATATGTGAATGAGCTATAGGTACCAGGCCATTTCTCTAAGGGCAGTGGTTCTCAACCTTTCTAATGCCGTGACCCCGCAATACAGTTTCTCATGTTGAGGTGACCCCAAACCAAAAAATAATTTTGGTGGCTACTTCATAACTGTAATTTTGCTACAGTTATGATTCGGAATGTAAATACCAGATATGCATTATGTATTCTCATTGCTTTAGGTGACCCCTGTGTTTTGGTCATTCAACCCCCGCTGGGGTTGCGACCCACAGGTTGAGAACCGCTGTCCAAGGGGCTTTTATTGGCTTCACAATCTTCTTTTAATTTTAATTTTTTATTTAGTGAGAGGAGGGAAGGCAGAGACAGACTTCCACATGCGCCCTGACCAAGATACACCTGGCAAGCACACTAGGGGCGTTGCTCTGTCCATCTGGCACATTGCTCTGTTGCTCAGCAACTGAGCTCCTCTTAGCACCTGAGGCAGAGGTTATGAAGCCATCCTCAGCGCCTGGGGCCAACTTACTCCAGTAGAGCCATGGCTGCAGGAGTGGAAGGGAAGAGAGAGAAAGAGAGAAATGAGAGGGGAGGGCTGGAGAAGCAGATGGTCACTTCTCCTGTGTGCCTTGACTGGCAATTGAATCTGGGACATCCACATCCCAGGCCAATGCTCTTCCACTGAGCCAACCATGCAGGGCCCACAGTCAATCTTAATTTTTTAATTCCTTCTTAATTCCTTAATTCCTTCTTAATTCCTTAAGTCCTTTTCTAGTGATATCCAGAGTCTAGGCATGTCTCTTTTGATTATGACCTTCTGGTCAGAGTCTTGGTTGATAAAACCACAATTGAAAATTGGCTTAATGTGTTCTATTACAAAGAGAATAGCTTCTTACTGGATTCATGCAAACAAACATATTGCTATGAAAATTGCCATATTCATTAAAATTTGCCAAATTCTGGTGGCACTAGGTAGGGAGAAAAATATAAATGCTTCAATATTGCTAATGGGGCTGTAATTTACCAAATTGCTTTAGGGAAAAAACAAGTTTTCTTATTATATCTAGAAAACGAAAAGATTTAAAAATCAGCAATATTTTGAACAAAGTAATGAGAATAATAATTATCCTCAGTTCATTTAGTTCCATATAATTAATTTCTGTTTATCCTGATTATTCACCAGTATTTCCATGAATCCAGCTATTACTTTGAGTTCTATAAACATTCATCTAGTTCAAAGATATGACCTGCTTAGACACCTGTAACTTAGAGTAAGTCAGAGTCCTTTTTTTGTGGATCTTTCTAAAGATGTAAAATATTTGAAAATACATCAGCATTAAACATTGGCTGTCTATAAATGACAAAGCTTCAAATTACAAGGTTATAGATATGATTATAATGCAGTTGATAAAGAACTTTGCTTTTCTGTAAGGTACAACATTCCAAGACAACAATTAGAATTATTAAAAATGAAAGTATATCAGGACTTTGCTGACTCCTGCAGATTTTCACCTGATCTCTAGAACATCCATTTTAATAAAAATATATGTATACAAATAGAATATAATTATTGTTATTTTGCAAAGTTTCCCATGTAATTTCAAGCATATAAAATAGGCCTTATTAGTTCTGAAACTTCTCTTTGATAGGAAGGAGGCCTGACCTGTGGTGGCGCAGTGGATAAAGCATCGACCTGGAATGCTGAGGTTGCCAGTTTGAAACACTTTGCTTGCCCGGTCAAGGCACATATGGGAGTTGATGCTTCCTGCTCCCCCCTTCTCTCTCTCTCTCTTTCTCTCTATTTCTCTCTCTTCTGTCCCTCTCCTCCCTCTAAAATGAATCAAGTCTTGGCCCTGGCCGGTTGGCTCAGTGGTAGAGTGTTGGCCTGGCGTGCAGGAGTCCTGGGTTCGATTCCCAGCCAGGGCACACAGGAGAGGTGCCCATCTACTTCTCTACCCCTCCCCCTCTCCTTCCTCTCTGTCTCTCTCTTCCCCTCCTGCAGCCAAGGTTCCATTGGAGCAAAGTTAGCCCGGGCGCTGAGGATGGCTCTGTGGCCTCTGCCTCAGGCACTAGAATGGCTCTGGTTGCAACAGAGTGATGCCTCAAATGGGCAGAGCATTGCCCCCTGGTGGGCATGCCGGGTGGATCCCGGTTGGGCGCATGCGGGAGTCTGACTGCCTCCCCGTTTCCAACTTCAGAAAAATACAAAAATAAAAATAAAAATAAATAAAATGAATCAAGTCTTAAAAAAAAAAAGAAGGGAGAACAAATCCTTGAGGTATTCCAGGGGCCTATCAGAATAATTCAAAGTCATTTCTAGGTTTAAGAAAATGTTTTGCCCTGGGCAGGTAAATCAGCCAGTTAGAGCATTGTCCTGGTACACCAATGTTGCAAGTTTGATCCCTGGTCAGGGCACATATAAGAATTAAACAATGAATGCATAAATAAGTGGAACAACAAATTGATGTTTCTCTCTCGCTCTCCCTCAAATAAAAAAAAAAAGAAAAAGTCTCTTAAAATTCAAACCTTAAGAAAGTTGTCAAACATACTTAACCAAAAGATCATGACATACTTTTTGTAAACTTGGGTAAAACAAACACATATTTTATGGTAATAACTCTAAAAGATATCAATCAAACTTAAACCAGTTTTAATATTAAATATTTTGTTCAAACCACAGGATCCTGCTTACTCTATGTAAGCATTTGTAAGGCCAGTAGCCACAGCCACCATCACAGCCACCATCACAGCCGCCTGGCCCATGCAGGTTTGCATTTGATTCGGACAAATGGTATTGAAACAATGGAGCCAAGAACTGGTGGGCCATTAGCTTTAATCCTAGCTTGCACCTGGCGGACAAGAAATACACACAGTGGGAAAACACTTCCCTTTCCATTCAGGGCTCCCAAAGCCACTGACTCATTCGAGTTTCCTAGAATCAAAGATTTCTACCTCACCAGCCTTATTCACCTCTGTTCCCCATCTCCTTCTCTCTGCACAAACTGCCTTCTCCTTCAGCACTCCCCCATCTTGGCTGCTTCTCCTCTCCTCCATGTGGCCTTTCTCTGCTCTCTGAAATGCTAATCTCAGGCACTGAGAGAGAGCAAGCTCCCGGTCTGCCCCATTTTATAGTGTAGAAATCAAAACCTTCAAGCCAATATACAAACAAGGAAGTCTCTGATACAAAGTCACTTAGCTGAGGCATAAATGAGATTCCTCATGAGAGTATACCACCCTACATCATGCAACAGTAAAGGGTGTGGGGAAAAGCTTAGTTTTGAAGAGATCTTAGTATTAAAAGGGTGGGAAAGGCTTAGTCTTAAAACTAAGCGTTAGGCTATAATGACCCTGCCTGCTTACAGCCTGTCCCCCACACCCAATGCAAACTATAAGCAAGCAAACATATATATCATATTTATAAACTTATTTGGCCAACAGCATTTAACCTCTTTAAGCCAGTAAAATATTATACCCTAGTTATGCTATCTGGAGACAGAGAACATACCACATATAATACACAGATGAACATATATCACATAAAGACCATACACATAAACTGAATTACTAATTTTTATAGAAAAAGCGTAAGATTTTTACATTTGCTCTTTTAAAAAAAATCCCAAACACCAGTAATTTGAGAGAGAAGAGAGAGAGAGAAAGGGGGAAGGAAGAGTGGGAAGCATCACTCATAGTTGTTGCCTCTTATAAATGTGCCTTGATCGAGCAAGCCCGGGGTTTTGAACTGGTGACTTCAGCATTGTAGGCCGACACCTTTTTCCACTGTGCCACCACAGGTCAGGCTCATTTGCTCTTAATAACTTTTACATTCCTAATTATCCAGCAGGAAGTCCTATTGAAGCTCTCAACAAAAGACTTCAAAGGCTGGAATGAGCAGTGGAAACAAGGGAAGTCTCAGTTTCAAGCGGAGGATGTTTTGGCTCTCTAGAAATATTATGGGGAAGAAAGCCAAGGCGGGGCTGCTGTCAGCTCACTGGAGAGTCAGAATAAAGAAACTCAGTGACAGAAAATGTGACATGACAAGAATGAGGTTGTCAAAATAGGTGTAATAAATGCTCTAGATGAGGACTGGGAGTTACAGTACAAACCAAGAACTGTGCTGTGGTTGTGTTTACCCTATGCCCTGAAGGTGTTCTTACCCACTACTGGGACTGTAGCTAGGTGCCCTGGGGGTGGATTTGCCTGGCTTAACTCCATGCCAGCCACTGAGGGGGAGAGAAGAGGTCCTTTGGAATGTCTGGGGTGATCAGGTCCTGACTCACCAGACCCTGTTCACCCAGATGTTACCTAAGGATAGTTGTGTGAGTGGGTGACTCTGAACAGAGGACAGGTTTTCCTTCTATCTCAGTGTTGATAAACTGTTTTGATGGAGGATTTACTCCTCAGCTGACAGATTACTCCTACACTGACGATGAGAAAGGAGAGTGTAATGAGAACAACTCCAGGTCCCACCAGAGTCATCAAAGAATGTTACCAAGAGATAAGGTGAGCAACTTTTTTACAATGAAAAAGAGGACAAAAAGAAAAGAAAAAGAGGACAAAAATAAATTGAAAAAGACAATATCATAAATAAAAGAAACATTTTATTCATTGCAACAATAATACACTATAATTTGATAAATGCATAATAAAAACATTTTAAATATTTTATATTGTAATTATGCTTATGTACCTATTAATTTTTAATAATAATTATAAGAAAAAAGTACTCATTTAGATACAGATACATCACATCACATGCAATGGATTGACTCTGTATCGATCGAATACAGATATTTACAGATGAGTCTTTCAATATCAAAAAGGAGGACATGGCCTGACCAGGCGGTGGTGCAGTGGATAGAGCATCGGACTGGAATGCTGAGGACCCAGGTTAGAGACCCTGAGGTCGCCAGCTTGAGCGCGGGTTCATCTGGTTTGAGCAAAAGCTCACCAGCTTGGACCCAAGGTCGCTGGCTCTAGCAAGGGGTTACTCAGTCTGCTGAAGGCCTGCGGTCAAGGCACATATGAGAAAGCAATCAGTGAACAACTAAGGTGTCGCAATGCGCAACGAAAAACTAATGATTGATGCTTCTCATCTCTCTGTTCCTGTCTGTCTATCCCTGTCTATCCCTCACTCTGACTCTCTCTCTGTCTCTGTAAAAAAATAAAATAAAATAAAAATTATATATATATAAAAGGAGGACATGTAGGAGGACACTTTAGAGGGAGGACGGAACTTATAAAAGAAGGACTGTCCTCCCTAAAGGAGGACGACTGGTCACCTTACAAGAGAGGAATCAGATGGGGGAAGGGGGTTGGAGTCTGACTGGGCTGTTCTCTTTATAAACCTTTACAACTTTCCTTGTGCCTTTTGGTTAGCTTCTTCTCACGCATTCAGAAATAACAAGCCTTAGAACAACTCCCTGTCTTCCTTTTCCTCAAAGTATTTCCATACCTTATGTCCTCTATTAACAAACCCATACAATTTCTTTCCAAATTAATTAGAATTTTTAACTATTAGAAACCTCAGAGTTTCTGGGCCCTGGCTGGTTGGCTCAGTGGATAGAGCATTAGCCCAGCTGTGGATGTCCCAGCTTTGATCCCTGGTCAGAGCACGCAGGAGAAGTGACCATCTGCTTTTTTTCCCCTCCCTCTCTCCCTTCTCTCCCTCTTCCTGCTCGATTGGTTCAAGCATCAACTTTAGGTGCTGAGGATAGCTTGGCTGATTTGAGCATCGGCCCCTGGATCCCAGTTGGGACGCATGTGGGAGTCTGTCTATCTTCACCTCTCTCACTTATGGGAGAAAAAAAAATGTATGAGAAGGCCAATTTAACATGTCCCTGCCCACTCTCCCTCAAACCCTCCGCAATACATTATTTTTTAAGAAAGCCTCATTTCCAGTGATAACAAAAAGTAAGCAACCAGTATTCCTTAGACTGATACTTCATGAACACATTTCATAACTTTAAGAAAACATAGGCTTCTCTATTGGGAAATATACTCTCACTTTCAAGAAACATATTTCTAATAAAGTATAAGACATGAATAGTTCTGTAAAGCCAGTAGCTGCGGCCACCGTCATAGCTGCCTGGCCCATGCAGGTTTGCATTTGATTCAGACAGACGGTAATGAAACAATGGAGCCAAGAACTGGTGGTCCATTACCTTTAATTCTAGCGCACACCCGGTGGGCAAGAAAATACACACAGTGGGAAAACACTTCCCTTTCCATTCAGGGCTCTCAAAGCCACTGACTCATCTGAGTATTCCTAGAATCAAAGGCCCCACCAGCCTTATTCACCTCTGTCCCCATCTCCTTCTCTCTGCACAAACTGGCTTCTCCTTCAGCACTCTGCCAACTTGGCTGCCTCTCTGCAATGCTGATGTCAGGATCTGAGCAAGCAAGAGACCCTGGTCTGCTTTATTTTATAGTGTAGAAAATTAAAGCCTTTAAGCCAATATACAAATGAGGAAGTCTCTGATACAATGCCACTTATCTGAGGCATAAATGGGATTCCTCATAAGAGTGTACCACCCCGTATCATGCAATAGTCAAGGGTGTGGGGAAAGCTTAGTTTTGAGAAGATTTTAGTATTAGAAGGATGTTGAAAAGATCTTAGTATTAAAAGGGTGGGAAAGGCTTAGTCTTAAAACTAAGCTTTAGGCCAGTGGTTCTCAAACTTTTTGAAGTAGGGGCACATTTAAAATCCTACAAATAATTGTAGGTGCACTATATACAAATTTCTGAGAAATATGTTATAATAATTAAGTCAAATATTAAAGAAAAAATATAAAGTCCAAGCATGCTTTTTATGGTAATTAAAATAAATACGACAAAATTAAATTTATTCTGACATTAAAAAACATTTTTGTTACATTTTTTGAGTTAAGCTTTTTAGAATTCATAAAAAAGAAGAGTTGAAAAATAAAAAAATGACAAAAAAAGTTATCTTTTCATATATATAGATACATTCTTAGTAAGATTTAGTAAATTCAGCAGGTCCCAGCGCGAGTGTGTTAAGGTTTTTCATTCTTTTTTTTTAAATTTTTTAATTTATTTTTAAATATTTTATTTATTGATTTTTTAGAGAGAGGGGAGAGAGAGAGAGAAGGGGGAGGAGCAGGAAGCATCAACTCCCATATGTGCCTTGACCAGGCAAGCTCAAGGTTTCGAACCGGCAACCTCAGTGTTCCAGGTCGACACTTTATCCCACTACGCCACCACAGGTCAGGCCAAGGTTTTTCATTCTTGTGTTTATGAGAAGCATAACATCTTCAATGTTTGGGCATACATTTGAAAGGCACTCTCAATACATTCCTTGTCAATACATTGAAGAATTCCTCTCTTTTTACTCTTAATTGTGTTGAGTGCAGAAAACCCCCACCATTACAGTGGATACCTATTCTGGATTTATAGTAACCTCTGTCAGAACAGGAGAGGCTGCTAAGCATGTTATAGCTCATTGTTTATATGCATTTTTCTATTATTGGATTTCCTAAACTGGTTAAACTGACAATGCTCCTGCATATGTAGCAAAAGCATTTACTGTATTTTGTCAAACCTTTCGAATTATGGGTATTTCTTACAATATTTAAAGTCAAGGTATTATTAAAGTGTACCCAGCAAATATTTTAAGGTCAATTTAAAAAAATTTAAAAGGGGGGAGTCATATCCTGGAACTCCTATGGGTCTACCATATCATGCTTTTTACTTAAAAATTTTTAAATTTCTTCTGAGTGCTGATGAACAGGAGATGCCAAATCTTTTTCTCCTGCAAACTTCTACCTTCTTTTATTTGATTCAGCTAATAACACTGTTTTGTCTTTTTCCAAATAGCTCCAGATATACGGAAAAGGTCTACTATATAGGCAGATGGGGATCCTCAAACCCCTCAGCGAGATCTTCTGAGCATGGCTTTTAAGGTACCAAGAGGCAGAAAAAGCCCAATAGAGATCAGGTGAACTACCAGCTTTTAGGATACTCCCTTAAATGCTCCAATGCCCCAAAGGGGTCTCAGGATTCCATCTGGGTCCTGCTTCAATAGTGAAAAGGAAGGTCATTGAGCTAAAGCCTGCCAGACTTACATGCCTTTGCTGTGAGGAAAAAGGACACTGGAAGGTGGGCTTCCCTCTCGCTCCTCTAAGGGAGGGTTCAGTCTCTTCCAGCCCTGCTCCAGCCACCTGTGACCTAACCTTGCCCACAATGCTGGGGTTTGCCACTGAAGGCTGAAGGTGCCCAGGGCCATCAGCTCCATCTACGACACTGTGAACAAGCCTAGGGTATTTCTTCCAAGAAGCAGGTAAACTGATCTCATTTGCACAAGGGCCACTTAATTATGTCTTGCCTGAATAGTCAGGTTTTTTATTCTTCCCTCGAAGATCTCTGTTGTGGGTGTTGATAGTCCTAGTTCTATTTTCTGCTGCTTTGTTTAATATATAGTGTTTCCTTTATTCCTCCTACCTCAATGCCCCACTCATATTTTAGGCTGGGACCTACTCCTAATTTAGAGCTCTCCTTCCCCCTTTTGCCAACTTCTATTATGAACTTTACCACCCAGCTTAGTGTATCCCAAGGTTCTCTTTACCACGCCATAGTTGCAGAGCTCCAGGGAAAAGCACCCTGGTCTCATCTCTTCAGGCAGAGGAGAACAGAAGCTCCATCTCCACACATGTTGCAGTTGGCTTTTCCAATCTACCTGAATCATTACGAGCTAGAAGCAGCGGTCATTGGGACTTGGACGTGAGCTGCAAAGTATAGAATTGTGACAACAATTCCAGTGCCATGCAGACTTTTCCTGGACTCCTGCTCCTTTTGACAGCTCCTAATGGACTGAACTGGGGTTGGGTTGCATTTGCAGGAATTTGGAATGGTGTTGGTGCCAACTTAGACTTGGTGAACATGTTAAGGACACTACTCTTTTATGGATTCTTACTGTATTGGCCAAGAGTTTGCTTAAAGGCTTTAATCACTGTAAAAAAAAAAAAAAAAAAGAAGACTGGATAAAGAAGATGTGGCACATATACACTATGGTATACTACTCAGCCATAAGAAATGATGACATCAGATCGTTTACAACAAAATGGTGGGATCTTGATAACATTATACGGAGTGAAATAACTAAATCAGAAAAAAACAAGAACTGCATGATTCCATACATTGGTGGGACATAAAAGCGAGACTAAGAGACATGGACAAGAGTGTGGTGATTGTGGCGGGGAGGGAGAAGGGGAGGGGGAGGGCACAAAGAAAACTAAATAGAAGGTGACGGAGGACAATCTGACTTTGGGTGATGGGTATGCAACATAATTGAATGACAAGATAACCTGGACATGTTTTCTTTGAATATATGTACCCAGATTTATTTATGTCACCCCATTAAAATTAATAAAATTTATTTATTAAAAAAAAAAAGAAACCCCCCACCATACATATCATCTTAACCTTACACCAAACAAAGGATAGAAGAAACTTGCCTCCAGTCTTTCTGAGGAACACGTGGGGTGTAAAGCCAGTAGCCATGGCCACCATCATAGCTGTCTGGCCAACGCAGGTTCAGGTTTGATTCGGACAGACAGTAATGAAACAACGGAGCCAAAAACTGGTGGGCCATTACTTTTAATCCTAGCTTATACCTGGCGGGTGAGAAATACACAGTGGGAAAACACTTTCCTTTCCATTCAGGGCTCCCAAAGCCACTGACTTATCTGAGTATTCCTAGAATAAAAGGTTCCTACCTCACCAGCCTTATTCACTGTTGGAATCCATGAGAGTCTGAAAAGACCAGAGTAACAGGCTTTATTGAAAGGAAGAAAGGAACCTGCCGGGCACTTCTCCAAGGGAGAAAAGCACCAGTACAAGCTAGGGGGACGAATTTATATGGTAAGGAAGAATCTCGAGCAAGTGGGTGTTGAATGAAAAGTCCTGGTATGTCCGGAATGCTCCTTCTAGGGGCGGCTTGCCAGCTTCTTAGAATTCCTCTGTCTCAGAGGCGATAGTTCTGTAAGTAAGGGTGAGGTCTGACAGATAAGTGGAACATCAAGAGGGCAGTTTGGAATTCCTGGTAAATTCACCTATCTATCATTTCTCAACTCTGTGGTTACATATAAAAGAAAGTCAGTTATTAATTTTATAATATACAGTGAAGGGTGACGAGGAGAAAGAGGAGAAATATTGGAAAATTATTGCTTCTTCTGGAGAGAACTCAAGAAAAGAACCTTGCCAAGCCAAGTCCCTCGTCCAGTTAAGGAGGTCGTTAATTTTTGTGCTGTGAGGTCTGAACCAGGTGATGTCTTCAAAAACCTGAGTGAGGAAGTAAAAAAATTTTGCGAGGTAATAATTGTTAGTTGCTTGCTGCGAGTGCTGATTGATCAGGGTGACATGGTGATACATGGTCTGGATGAGCCTCATGAGATGTCTCATGGGAGGACATGTGGAGATTTTTGAGACAGGGAACCTGTTGTTGTAAGTTTTAGAAGGACTGAGCATATGTGGTTTAAAAGGAAGGGAGTTTGGAAAACATTCAGGAGGGAACTTCTTGGGCTGAGGGGCGGCTTCTTCCTGCTGTCATCCCTACCTATTTGATATTTCCCTCATGAAGTTCTTCTTGGGGTATTGGGGAATAGGAGTGTAAGTAATCCTAGATTTCTCTCATTCGAACCTGTAGGAACTTGATAAAGAAGGGGGCAAGTATTATATTTGGAGATCAGGAATGCAGAGATAAGGAGGGTTGTAAAGCAGGGTGAAAGCTCTTCCATGGTAAAGTTAGATATTATTTCCTGGCAGCCCTGGAGAGAGCAGTTAGCTTCAGCTAAAAGAAATGTTTCATGTCCGTTTGTAGGCTCTTTTTCAGCCAAGAAGACCCAGCGATCTTGTTGCCTTACTATGTGAAGGGTAAAAAGACTGAGAAGTGTTAAGAGATGAATGTTATTCATTCTCCTAGTTCTTCAGGGATACAGGAGAGCTTTAGGGTTAGGGGACCTGTAGGGGTTGAAAGGTAGGATTTAGGAGGTCTGCTAATATAGGGTTTTAGATTTTTCTGTTTCACAAGGGCAGGTTTCAGGGTAGGTGTGTAGGGTTAGGTAGATTTTTCCAATTTTCTGATTGGTGAAGGTCTGCATATGGTTCTGTAAGAAACTAGTGAACAAATGTAAGAGGCAGGATCCAAAAGTTAGAAAAATAAATAGAATGAGTGCACCAATAAAAGGCACTAGTCAAAACACCCAGTTTATGTGAAACCACTGATTCCATGTTTATGAATTCACTGGGCTTCAGAGAGAGAGAGAGAGAGAGAGAGAGAGAGTAGGAATAAGACAGGGCAGTGGCCAGTCCCCCTGCCCCAGACCTATTTTTGTAGAGATTTTTAAAGCAACAAAAAGAGGGATTACCTGTACTGCTCGTTTGGTTGTTAGATTGACGGGTAGTGTATTAGGAACTGGTAGAGGCTCATGGGGTGGGATTAGGTTGATATTTGGGGTGAGATAGACTAGGGTACAGATTTTTGTCCAATTAGTAGGGAGACACATATAGGTGTTAGTCCCACACGAGTAGAAAGCCCCTGATTGGGTGAGGCAGGCTGAGAGGTGAATAGAGAATAGAAGGACAAGAGGTCAGTTTTGTTTCTCTGTTTCTGAGCTCCAGATGGTCAGGGTGGAGGAAAGAGTCATCTCAATAAGTGGGGAGAGTAGAGGATTGTTAGCTAGGGTGACTAATTAAACATTCTTTGAAAACCAGTTTTCTGATTGTTCAATTTTTTTTTCTCTCGGTACAAACCTCCTACAACCTGCACAAACCGTCTACAACTTACATCTTAGCCAGTTTATTTTCAAAACCATGCAATTCTTTTTTAGTCAGAACTCTTGATTTAAAAATCTTTAACCTTTAGTGACAGTTGACTTTCTTTTCCCCTAGTGTCCCTTTTCCCAAAGCCTGATTAAAAGAGTCCTTAGTTTGCCTGACCAGGCAGTGGTGCAATGGATAGAGCATCATGCTGGGATGCAGAAAGACCCAGGTTCGAGACCCTGAGGTCGCCAGTTTGAGCAAAAGCTCACCAGCGTGGACCCAAGATCGCTGGCTTGAGCAAGGGGTTACTTGGTGTACTGAAGGCCCACAGTCAAGGCACATATGAGAAAGCAATCATGAACAACTAAGTTGTCACAACGAAAAACTGATGATTGATGCTTCTTGTCTCCCTCTGTTCCTGTCTGTCTGTCCCTATCTATCCCTCTCTCTGACTCTCTCTGTCTCTGTAGAAAAAAAAAAAAGAGTCCTTAGTTTTTCATATATTTGCCATATATAGACCAACCAGCTTCCAGTTTGTGGTTGGAGTAAGGCATGCCATTTTTCTACTTTAGTAGCAGTGGGAGTTGTCAAGATCATGGTGTGTGTGGACCTGTCCACGTGAAAGTCAGTTCTTGGGTGATGTAATGCTGGAAGCACCTCTTGGACAGTCTTTGAACAGTTTGCTGAGTAACCTGTAAATCCTGCAAGTGCTTAGGGAAAGGGTGGTTACATTTCTACACTTTGCAGTTAGAGTTTAAGTTCTAGTGACCACTGCTTCTAGCTGGAATTAGCAGCAGGTCCCAGCCTACAATAGGCATGGGGCATTGAGACAAGAGGAATAAAGGAGATACTATACATTAAATAAAGTAACAAACTCAGACTGTCAATACCCACAGTAGAGATCTTTGAGTGATAAGTAAAACTCAAATATTCAAGCGAGGTATAGTAGATGGCCCTTGTGTTTACAAGAAATGAGATTAGTTTATTTGCTACTTGGAAGAAATACCTTAGGCTTGTGAACGATGTCCTTGGGCCTTCAGTGGCAATTGCTAGCATGCTGGGCAAGGTCAGGTCACAGGTATCTGGAGTAGGGGTAGAAGAGACTGAACCCTCCCTCCATGGAGCAAGGGGGCAGCTTACCTTCTTGTGTCCCTTGATGGGGCTGGGAAGCCTGTCAGGCTTCAGTTCAATAACTTTTCTTTCCACTCTGGAGCAGGGCCCTGATGGAATCCTATGAAGCCCTTTAGGGCGTTGGAGCCTTTAAGAGCGTAGGCCAAAAGCTGGTATTTCCTGACCTCTTTTGGGCCTTATTTGCCTTTTCTGTTACTTCCTTGGCCATTATAGACCTTAAAAGCCATGCTCAGAAGATCTCATTGAAGGGCTTGACTAAGAGAGCAAAATTGGGAATCCAGTGTCTAAAGAAGCCTATTAGACTGAGGAAAGAAAGGATTTGATTTGCAGTGGTAGGTGGTTGGAGACTGCGGAGGGTCTGAGTTTGATCTAGGGTGAAACCTCAGGTGGTGGGGGTTAGGTGATGCCCAGATAGACTATGGATTAGGGGTGAAGTTAAACCTTAGCCGAGAAGACACGATATCCCTTCATGGCGAGGAAGTTAAGAAGGGTGGCAGTGTGTCTCCTTGAGGCAGGCAGGTAGGTTATTTACATATTGTAAGAGAGTACTAGTTTTGAGATTGCATGCTGCTAAATCCTGAGCTACTGCCTGCCCAAACAGGTATGGGCTGTTTTTGATCCTCTGGGGTAAGACAGTCCATGTAAGATGCTGGGCTGCATTAGTGTCTGGGTCAGTTTAAATAAAGGTAAACAGAAAGTAAGAATCAGAGTGTAGAGGAATGGTAAAGAAGGCATTCTTGAGGTCTAGGACCGTGTAGTGAGTGGTGTTTGAGGGAATATGTGACAGTAACTTGTAGAGATTAGGGACTACTGGATGGAGGGGAACTATCGCCTCATTGATTAGGTCTAAGGCTTGTACGAGGTGATAAGCCCCTGAAGGTTTTCAAACAGGAAGGATGGGGGTATTGCAGGGAGAGTCTAGGGGATGAGTAAGCCTGGTTTAAGAGGTGGATAATTATTGGTTTAAGGTCTTGGAAACAAACACAGTTACACATTAAACAAAGATTTTACATATAGATTATGAATTAAGGAATTTAAATGAGCATGCTTTACTTGTTTCAATTTAAATATTAGAGATATTTTCTGACAAAGAGACAAGACAGATTATTCACTCACATAGCTTACTATACAATTCTGCTTTTTTAAGTTTTTCGAGATAGCAGGAGGTTGCCAGCATAGAGGGGAGGAAGAGAGAAAGCAGATGGATGGACAGCGTGAACAGCTGGATGGAAAGAGGGAGGGTCAGGATCTGCAGGAGGAGGAGGAGGTTAAAGTGCTAGAGCTCTGAAGACGGGAGAGGACGAGGGGGAGAAGGGCATAGCTGTAGCAGAAGCTGGTGGGGAGAGGGAAATGGGTAAAATACAGCCAAAGCCAGTGGGGAGGGGTCTAAGAAGAGAGACAGGCACCGCAGCTGGAGCCACAGCTTTTAAGGAGGGAGGAGGGATTTAAGAACACAGTGGAGAAGGGAGGGGCCCCTGGCCAGCAGGGAAGGAGAAAGAGAGATTGACTGGTATTTGCAAGTGAATAAGAAAGGATTCAGCGAAGAGAGGGGAGGGGGCTTTCTGGAGGGAAGGGATTGGAGTGAAAGAGATTTGCAGAGGGACCAGAGAGGGGTCCCAAGAAAGGGGTGCCCCTGGGAGTCAGGCAGGAGGGAGAGTTGGGAGTCTGCAGAGAAGGAAGGATTTGGAGCGAAGGTTTTAGGTGAGGTTTCTCTGGCCAAAAACGGCCTGCATGTAGAAAAAGTGGCACAGAAATTAAGGACAGGAGCAAAAGTAAAAGGAAGCCTGCAGGTAAGGAATTTCTGATGCCTTCCTGTCCAGTGGCAGTAATTGTCAAGATCTCTTAGGATATTGAAAGTTACCTGGTGGCCCTGGCCGGTTGGCTCAGCGGTAGAGCGTCAGCCTGGAGTGCGGGGGACCCGGGTTCAATTCCCGGCCAGGGCACATAGGAGAAGCGCCCATTTGCTTCTCCACCCCCCCCTCCTTCCTCTCTGTCTCTCTCTTCCCCTCCCGCAGCCAAGGCTCCATTGGAGCAAAGATGGCCCGGGCGCTGGGGATGGCTCCTTGGCCTCTGCCCCAGGCGCTAGAGTGGCTCTGGACGCCCCAGAGGGGCAGAGCATCGCCCCCTGGTGGGCAGAGCATTGCCCCTGGTGGGCGTGCCGGGTGGATCCCAGTCGGGCACATGCGGGAGTCTGTCTGTCTCTCCCCATTTCCAGCTTCAGAAAAATACAAAAAAAAAAAAAGAAAGTTACCTGGCTAGGTGCCTAGACTTTCGAGGAAGTCTGTAGAAGCAGGCCGCTCAGAGTAGAAACCTCCCAAACTGTGAACCTCAGACAGACAGTAGAGTGAGTCCTGAAGGAGTAGAGGAGTAGTCTCTGAGGCCTGAGATTGGGAGGAGCCCATGTTCCGAGGGGAGTCTGGCTGGACGGTTTGAACTGAGAGGAGCCCACAGTAGAGGAGACTGTTGAGAGAATTGGGTGTCCTGCCTTCAGTCACAGTTCCAAGAGGAGAAAATCTCCGTAGAAAGAGAGTCTCAGACAGGAGGTTGTCACGCCAAGGCCAAGATCCCAGGACATAGGAGAGGGGCCTGGCTAGGCGCACCTAGACTTTCATAGAAGTCCATAAAGGAGTAGAGGCAGACCACTCGTAGATATGGAGTCAGAAGTCAAAACCATTGGACCAGGAAGGGGTGTTTTTAGAGAGAAATTTGGAGGCCAACCGGGGAAGGGAGGGAGAAACTCCTTACCTTCTGGTCCAGCAGGGGTTCAGGATAGGGTTAGATTGCTGGCCAATCGACCTACAATTGCTTATCCAGGCTTCGTTTGGACAGCAAAGAGGGATCATCCAGGCAACCAGTACCCCATCCCGGATTTCGGCACCAAATGTTGGAATCCATGGGAGTACAAAAAGACCAGAGTAACAGGCTTTATTGAAAGAAAGAAAGGAACCCTGCAGGGCACTTCTCCTGGGGAGAAGAGCACCAGTACAAGCTAGGGGGACGAATTTATATGGTAAGGAAGAATCTCGAGCAAGTGGGTGTTGAATCAAAAGTCCTGGTATGTCCGGAATGCTCCTCCTTGGGGCGGCTTGCCAGCTTCTTGGAATTCCTCTGTCTCAGGGGCAATAGTCCAGTAAGTAGGATGAGGTCTAACAGATAAGCGGAACATCAAGGGGGCAGTTTGGAATTCCTGGTGAATTCACATATCTGTCATTTACCTCTGTTCCCCATCTCCTTCTCTCTGCACAAACTGCACAAATTAGCTTCTCCTTCAGCACTCTGCCATCTTGGCTGCTTCTCCTCTCCAATGCTAATTTCAGGAACAGAGAGAGAGAGAGAGAGAGAGCGCGCGCGCGCGCACCCCTGGTCTGCCCCACTTTATAGTGTAGAAATCCAAACCTTTAAGCCTATATACAAATAAGGAAGCCTCTGATACAAAGCCACTTATAAGAGGCATAAATGAGATTCCTCATAAGAGTGCACCACCCCACATCATGCAACAGTCAAGGGTGTGGGGAGAAGCTTAGTGTTGAGAAGATTTTAGGATTAAAAGGGTGGGAAAGGCTTAGTCTTAAAACTAAGCCTTAGGCTATAAGGACCCTGCTTGCCTACAGCCTGTCTCCCACACCCAATGCAAACTATAAGCTAGCAAACACATCCATCAGGGGTCCCCAAACTTTTTACACAGGGGACCAGTTCACTGTCCCTCAGACTGTTGGAGGGCCGGACTATAAAGAAAACTATGAACAAATCCCTATGCACACGGCACATATCTTATTTTAAAGTAAAAAAACAAAATGGGAACAAATACAATATTTAAAATAAAGAACAAGTAAATTTAAATCAAGAAACTGACCAGTATTTCAATGGGAACTATGGGCCTGCTTTTGGCTAATGAGATGGTCAATGTGCTCCTCTCACTGACCACCAATGAAAGAGGTACCCCTTCCAGAAGTGTGGCGGGGGCCGGATAAATGGCCTTAGGGGGCGCGGCCCGCAGGCCGTAGTTTGGGGACCCCTGACATACATCATATTTGCAAACTGATTTGATCCACAGGGGGTAGTGTAAACAATCCAGCACCACAGCTTAAAAGCCTTTTGCAACCTAATCAGACAAGTGAGGTGGGGTGTTGGGCAGACTGTCAGCTTACAGCCAATTCCCCACACCTCTGTCCCCCAAAAATCTAAACTCCATAAAACCCTGTTGGTTTTTTGGTCCCCAACAGGCACATATTTTTCTAGAATACTATAGGACGCACCTGGAAATTTTCTAGGTGCACCAGTGCTCCCTGGCACACACTTTGAGAACCACTGCCTTAGGCTATAAGGACCTTACCAGCTTACTATAAGGACCATCCACCAGGACCTTGTGGGTGTCTCTCACACCCAATGCAAACTATAAGCGAGCAAACATATGTATCATATTTACAAACTTATTTGACTAACAAGTCCCAAATCTATTTTCTAGCTTTTCTGCAATAAAAATTAAAAAATAGGGGAATATAAGACTTGTCTGGCAATCAATATTTTATGTTGTTTCAAAATATCTAGATATTCAATAACTTTTATTAAAACTTACTAATTTAAGTAAGTTGAAATAAATTAAATTGATTTGCTCAGATCTGACATAGGTTTTTTCCCCTTTTGATAAGAATCAGCTCCCAGAAATGTGCATTTTAAAAGATGGCCCAGATAAGAGTTCTTGAAGAAGACCAGGTATTTGCATTTCAAAGGTATAAGGAAAGAGCCTCTGCTGGGTTGCTCAGTTGGTCATCCCAGTACCCAAGGTTGTAGAAGCGATCTCCAGTCAGGCCACAGACAAGAATCAACCAATGAATGCATAAATAAGTGGAACAACAAATCAATAATTTTCTCTCTTTCTCTCAAAAAAAAAAAAAAAATCAATAAAATAGTATAAGGAAAGAAAAACAAGCTCATTCTAGAAGGACTTTGGTTTCATAAAGCCAATTATCTACAAGTCTTTTGAAACGATTAGAGGAGGTTTCGAGAAAGTAAAAGGATTTGGTGGGCTTTAATGTTCTGGGGTCACACCTCTGGCCCTGTGAAGACTTCATTTGTAAAACAGGGACAATTGTTTTTAATACCTCAATGGTTGGGTTGCCACTCTAATGTCGGTAAAGGACTGACTAATCCATTCAGCCATTTTTGAAATGTCGTTTCTTTTTTTTTTCTAATCTGGGCTCATATTTCTAAATACATTTTACCCTTTTGGAAAAAGAATATGTGGGTGTTGGGCAGATAAAACATATTATGCTCACTTTGTTAAAGATGGCGCTGCCCACGTGGAAGCCCATTGCCCAGGTGATATTCGTTGCCCTTCTTGCTTGGGATGGGCGTGATTATATTAATGTATTTTGGGGGCGGGCTGTGGGCAGGCAGGATCCTTGTAGCCTGGGGCTTGGTTTTGGGACTAAGCCTTTCCCACCCTTTTAGGTGTGGGTTGGTGCACTCTCACGAGGAATCCCATTAGGCCTCAGATGAATGACTTTGTATCAGAGACTTCCTTGTTTGTATATTGGATTAAAGGTTTTTTGTTTTTTTTTTGTATTTTTCTGAAGCTGGAAACAGAGAGAGACAGAGAGGAAGGAGGGGGGTGGGGAAGCAAATGGGCGCTTCTCCTATGTGCCCTGGTCAGGAATCGAACCCGGGTCCCCCGCACGCCAGGCCGACGCTCTACCGCTGAGCCAACCGGCCAGGGCCGGATTAAAGGTTTTGAATCTACACTATAAAGTGGGGCAGACCGGGAGTTTGCTCTCTCTCGGTTCCTGAGATTAGCATTAGAGAGGAGAGCAGAGAGAGGCCATGTAGAGGAGGCCAGGAGAAGCAGCTAGATGGTGGAGTGCTGAGGAAGAAGGCAGTTTGTGCAGAGTTTGTGCAGAGAGAAGGAGATGGGGAACAGAGGTGAATAAGTCTGGTGAGCTAGAAACCTTGATTCTAGGAAACTCAGATAAGTCAGTGGCATTGAATGGGAGCTTTGAATGGAAAGGGAAGTGTTTTCCCACTGTGTGTATTTCTTGCCCACCAGGTGCAAGCTAGAATTAAAGATGATGGCCCACCAGTTCTTGGCTCTGTTCTTTCATTACCGTTTGTCCAAATCTAATGCGAACCTGCATGGGCCAGGTGGCTGTGATGGTGGCCGTGGTTACTGGCCATACAGTGGGTGTCACTGATTTCAAGAAAATCACACCCTATCAGGTGAATCAGGGCAGATTTGGTTAGCTAAAAAGATATATTGTCCCATAACATTCCCTAATTGTAAGGAAATAGGTTCTGAAGCTTTACTCTGAGGGAGGAAGGCGAATCAGTGGAGTGTAGTTAAAAAACAGATAAAGTAGCCCCAGTATCTACAAGGGCCTCAGTGGCTTCCCCTTATGATAATTTCAATTTCTCCCAAACTATTAATAAGGAGAAGGGGAAACGCCCTTGGAACAACCCTATGCTTGCTTCTGTTTCTTTTCTCTTTTAAATCCTATCTCAGTCCTGACCTGTGGTAGTACAGTGGATAAAGCATCGACCTGGAACGTTGAGGTCCCCTGTTCAAAACCCTGGACTTGTTTGCTCAAAGCACATATGAGAAGCAACGACTATGAGTTGATGCATACTGGTTCTCTCCCCTCTTCCTCTCCAAAAATCAATCAATAAAGAAATAAAACAAACAAACAAACAAACAAAAACAACAACCTGTATGGCCAGTAGTCGCCACCATAGTCGCTGCCAGGCAGGTGCAGGTTCCCATTAGATTCAGGTAGACAGTAAAGAAACAGTGGAGCCAAAAAATGGTGGGCTAATTTTTTATTCTAGCCTCACAACTGGCTGGTGAGTAAACATACAACGGGAAAACACTTTCACTTTCCAACGGGAAAACACAACACCTGAATAGGGCTCCCAAAGCCACTGACTCATCAGGTTTTTCCTAGAATCAAAGTCCCCCACTAGTCTTAGTGGAGCTAACAAAAGCCCTTTGCCCCTCACCTCTGGTTTCCCATTTGCCAACATGGCTTCCTACTCTGCAAAACTGGCTTCTCACTCTTTCCCTTCCATTTTGACTTCTTACTCTGCAAAAAAAAAAAGGTGGCCCTGGCCGGTTGGCTCAGCGGTAGAGCATCGGCGTGCGGGGGACCCGGGTTCGATTCCCGGCCAGGGCACATAGGAGAAGCACCCATTTGTTTCTCCACCCCCCCCTCCTTCCTCTCTGTATCTCTCTTCCCCTCCCGCAGCCAAGGCTCCATTGGAGCAAAGATGGCCCGGGCGCTGGGGATGGCTCCTTGGCCTCTGCCCCAGGCGCTAGAGTGGCTCTGTCAAGGCAGAGCGACGCCCCAGAAGGGCAGAGCATCGCCCCCTGGTGGGCAGAGCATCGCCCCTGGTGGGCGTGCCGGGTGGATCCCGGTCGGGCGCATGCGGGAGTCTGTCTGACTGTCTCTCCCCATTTCCAGCTTCAGAAAAATACAAAAAAAAAAAATACAAAAAAAAAAAAGGCTTCCTCCTTCTTCTCTCCTGTTCCTTCCTTTTTAAAACTTCTTTGGAGCCAAAAACCCCTCCTCCAGCACATATTAGCATAACAGTGGCCCTTCCCAAGCAGGAACATAATTAGCAGTTTCACCTAGCAGCACCATTCATGTGGGCAATGCCATTTTTAACAATAAAAGTGAGCAAACTCAACACAAATTTTACAAACTTATTTGCCCAACAAACCCCTACTTCAGTTTCCTATAATCCAGGGGTCGGGAACCTATGGCTCGCGAGCCAGATGTGGCTCTTTTGATGGCTGCATCTGGCTCGCAGACAAATCTTTAATAAAAAAAATAATAATGTTAAAAATATAAAATATTCTCATGTATTACAATCCATTTATTTCCTACTGCTCATGTTCATGGTTGCGGGTGGCTAGAGCCAATCACAGCTGTCTTCTGGGACAACACCAAATTTTTATTGGATAATGCGTAAGGTACATGAGTCGTTGTAAGGTCAGGAAGTAAACTTCCTTTTAATCAAGTAGTCAGCTAGCTAATTGCAGAAAGTCTTTTGACAAAGAAGTTGGCTAAAAGAAAAAAAGATGAGGACTATCATACTTTTTAGCAGGAATGGATAGAGGAATTCGCCTTTGTGGAGAGAGCAGATTCTGCAGTGTGTCTAATATGCAATCATAAAATTGCATCAATGAAATGATCAAATATAAAGTGGCACTTCGACACATGCCATACTACATTTGCATCGAAATATCCAGCGGGGGACAGCAGGAAGAAAGCATGTCAAGAGCTACTGTGCAGAGTACAAGCTAGCAGCAACTCCGTGTTTGGACCCAACAAGGTGACAGAATTTGACTAGCTTTGCTGGTGCTTTAGCAATTGTGAGAAACGGAAAGCTGTTCACAGATGGGGAGTATGCCAAAACATGCATGCTTGATGTTGCCAATGAACTTTTTGACGACTTTTCGGATAAAGACAAGATAATCAAATGAATAAAAGACATACCTCTGTTGGCAAGAACTGTTCACGATCATACCATCATGGGAAATCAAATTGAGGCAACACAAGTTAAGGACATAAATGCAGTACCATTCTTTTGTCTCGCTTTGGATGAGTCAACAGACGTAAGCCATTTATCCCAGTTCAGTGTGATTGCTAGGTATGCTGTCAGTGACACACTACGTGAGGAAAGGCTTGCTGTTTTGCCTATGAAAGAGACAACAAGAGGGGAGGATTTATTTATTTATTCATTTTAGAGGAGAGAGAGAGAGAGAAAGAGAGAGAGAGAGAGAGAAGGGGGAAGGAGCAGGAAGCTTCAACTCCCATATGTGCCATGACCAGGCAAGCCCAGGGTTTTGAACCGACAACCTCAGCATTTCCAGGTCAACGCTTTATCCACTGCGCCACCACAGGTCAGAAGAGGGGAGGATTTATTCAAGTCTTTCACTGAGTTCGCTAAAGAAAAAAATCTACTGATAGATAAACTTATCTCGGTGTGTACTGATGGTGCTCTGTGCATGGTGGGGAAAAACAGAGGATTCGTAGCGCTTCTTCGTGAACATGAAAAGAGACCCATTCTAAGTTTTCATTGCATCCTACATCAGGAGGCGCTTTGTGCTCAGATGTGTGGCGAGCAGCTTGATAAGGTGATGTCGCTGGTCATTTGGGTGGTCAACTTTATTGTTGCCTGAGCTTTAAATGATCGCCAGTTTAAAACACTGCTGGATAAAGTTGGGAATAATTATCCTGGTCTGCTTCTGCACAGCAATGTGCGTTGGTTGTCAAGAGGGAAGGTGCTCAGCCATTTCGCGGCTTGTCTGAGTGAAATCCGGACTTCTCTTGAAATGAAAAACCTCGAGCACCCTCAGCTAACACTGAGTGGCTCCTGAAGTTCTACTGTCTCGTGGACATGACTGAACATCTGAACCAGCTCAATGTGAAAATGCAAGGCCTTGGAAATACAGTCTTATCCCTTCAACAATCAGTATTTGCATTTGAAAACAAGCTGGAACTCTTTATCATGAACTTGAAACAGGTCGTTTACTACACTTTGAAAAACTGGGAGAGTTTAAAGATGCATGCACAGCAAGTGACCCTGCTCAACATCTTTTTTTTTCTTTTTTTTTTTTTTTTTCCTGCTCAACATCTTGATCTCCAGCAGCTAGTGGGCTTCACATCTAATCTCCTGCAGTCATTCAAAGTATGCTTTGGAGAATTTCGTGAGTGCACTCATCTTTTTAAGTTCATCACCCATCCATATGAGTGTGCAGTGGACAGCGTCGACCTGAGTGAGTTACATCCCCGGTGTCTCTGTCAGAGATTTTGAGCTACAAGCTGCTGACCTGAAGGCCTCAGACATGTGGGTGAATAAGTTCAAGTCACTGAATGAAGATTTGGAAAGACTTGCATGACAGCAAGCAGAGTTGGTGAGCAAACACAAGTGGGGAGAAATGAAAAAACTTCAACCCGCAGACCAGCTGATTGTCAAAACATGGAACGGGCTTCCTGTCACATACCACACACGGCAGCATGTGATTATTGCTGTACTGACAATGTTTGGCTCTACGTATGCATGTGAGCAGTCTTTCTCACATCTAAAGAACGTTAAGACCAACCTAGGATCATGTCTAACGGATGGAAGTCTCAACGCCTGCATGAAGCTTAACCTCATCACGTATCAACCAGACTACAAAGCCATTAGCAAAACCATGTAGCACCAGAAGTCGCATTAATGGTAAGAAGTACTTTATTCATCATTGGTTAGCAACAGCATAACAACGTTATTAAAAAGAATTCAGAGATTTACTGTACTTTAAAAGTGTTGGTCTTACATAAAATGCACACATTTACTTGTATTTAGTGTTAAACATATTGTATGGCTCTCACGGAATTACATTTAAAAATATGTGGCGTTCATGGCTCTCTCAGCCAAAAAGGTTCCCGACCCCTGCTGTAATCCTTAAGGTGACCTGGCTTTCTATAATACAAACTGATTCCTGTACAAGTATTTTCCAGCAGATCCTACTTAGTGCGTCTGTTGTATTGCTCCCAGAAACCAGTTGGTATATGACTTGGTATAGATCAGAATGTCCAGGACCTTTAATAGTTAATTTAAAAAAATATTTTATTTATTGATATTTAGAGGGGGGGGGAGCAGGAAACATCAACTCAGTAGTAGTTGCTTCCTATATGTGCCTTGACCAGACAAGCCTGGGGTTTTGAATTGGCTACCTCAGCATTCCAGGTCGATGTTTTATCCACTGCACCACCACAGGTCAGGTCAGGATCGTAGTCTCTAACAGTTAAATTCCTTTGCAAACTCATCAGGATATCTTTAGATTAAGGATATCTTCCTTAATTCTGTTCTAGTCCAAGTATATACAATTGCTGCTCTCCTTTGCTTGAGACTGGCCTTTCTGGTTTTCTATTCTGACTGTAATTTACCTGTGCTCTTCCTACGAGCTTCTAATTTCCAATCAAGATAAACTTCCCATTTATTCAGTTTAATTTTAGAGCCAGCTTTTCTAATTATGCATGCAAAAAAATCCATTTAGGCATCAAAAGAGCTACCTTTTGGCCATCATAGTTTAATATTACTTCTAGTTAAATTTTCACATTTCTGTAAAAAAATACAGCTCAAAGAAAGTCAGCCTCTTACCTTAAAATAGAGAGGTCTGTGCCGGGGTCCAGCCCCGGGGGAAAGGATCCAGGGGTCCCACAGGAAGAGACGGCGTCGGCAGGAATCGAGTGAGAGAGCCGAATTCTTTTCTTTCTCTTTATTCTCTCGTTAGCATTTACTGCCAGGCATCTCTCTCAATTGCTGGTCTAGCTTTCCTTTTATGCACACACACTAAGTTACAATCACATGGTATTCAGAATACATTGATTAGTCATTGTTTTTGTTTCACTATGGTTACATTTTCTAGGTAACAGTTAATTCATTTCTATAAACTGTAAGTTATTCAAAGTACAATTATACAATAACTTGAACAGCAATAACAATGTTGATACAAACTTCCAAAAGGTCAGTACTGATTAATAACTCTACCTTGTCTAGGATACTATTGTCTAGTCAAATTTTATTTATTACTATATTCATACACTAATTAAGTTCTAACTTTACTTTTCTCAGAGTGTTCCACCACCTGCAGGTCAGGTATGCAAGAAGAATGGAAAGTTTCTTTACTCTACCACATGAGAAGGCTAGGGAGGAAAAGTGATGAATTAAGTGAAGGCTGAAAGGTGCTCTGTGTATAGTTACTGTTTCCTACCTATTCATAAGTCACAATCTATTCTTTCTAACATGATTAATAAGAAGAAATTCTCCTACAAACTTAACCCTTTACAAGGGATATCATAGCCAGCCTCTTATGTCTATGAGCCCAGTTCAAGGGGCTTATAGGCTTTTCTGTGGAACTCACACCCTCTGTCTCATTTCCAAAGAAATTACTATGAATCTACAGGGAAAGCACGGTACTATTATCCCTGTGCCATAAATGATAGCACACACCCAGAAAAGGGGGGATATAAGGCCAGATTAATTCAAAAAGGTCAAAAGGGGGAAGTATCGTTGTGCCTCTCCTCTGCGGTGACTTTGTCAACCCGCAGCTGTTAGTCTTCACTGCGGTGACTTTATTAACCAGCAGCCATTGGTCTTCTTCTGCTGTGACTTTGTCAACCAGCAGTTGTGGATCTTCTTCTGCTGTGACCTTGTTAGCCAGCACTAGTGGATCGGCTCCCGACAGGTCTGGAATTCCAAGGGAACTCACCCAACTTTACCTGATGCAAAATGAGGAGCCAGTGGGGAGCAATGGGCCCCAGGAGGTACCTAGCATGTGTCTGGGTCTGTGAGGTGGTCCTGGGTGGGCCTCCTTGGAATACTGCCACTCTGCACCATAAGACAATCTGAGTCATGGCACCATATGGCACTGATGGTGTTGACAGGGAAACGGCATCCGTTGTTACTGGCAAAGTTGAAAGTTAGAGGTAGAAGTGAGCCAGCTGGACTATGTAGGCTCAGAAAACAAGGTCCTCTCTGGGTCACCAGAAAATATTACTAGCAAGGGGACCTGGCCCTTAGTGGGTCTGCTTAGGGCTGGCCAGTAGTGAGTGGGTTCTTGACTTCATGCAGGAAAGATTTCACAACCCAAATCCAGGTGATTTAGAGAGTACATTTATTAAAGTTGGGACAGTGAAACAAGGAATGGTATGGACCTAAAATAGAAGAAACAACAGGTTAAAGGCTAAGTGGGGCTGCTTTGGATCTCTAGAAACCTTATGAAAAATAAATAAACCTACATCAGAAAGTGAAAGTAAAGGGGGCCTTGGAGAGTGGTTCGGGGGTTAGCCCAGGATGAGCTGCTGCTGCCCTGGTTGCTAGTCTCATGAGGACCCTTAGAGTTTAGGAGATGCACGCCTGTGGGGGAAGACGAGGGAGAAGGGAAGGAGAGGGCATTCTGGGTCCTTTGTTTTGAGGATTTTTTTTTTAAATCAAGTAAGAGGCAGAGAGACAGAGAGACAGACTTCCACATGTGCTCCGACAGATATCCACCTGGCAACCCCTATCTGGGTCTGATGTTCTGCCCCATTTGGGGCTGCTGCTCTGTTGCTCAACAACTGAGCTATTCCAGCACCTGAGGCGAGGCCATGGAGCCATCCTTAGTGTCTAGGGCCAATCTACTCATTTGAGCCATGGCTGTGGGAGAAGAACAGGTGGGGAGGGTTGAAGAAGAAGATGGTCACTTCTCCTGTGTGCCCTGACTGGGAATTGAACCTGGGATTCCACAAGCCTGTCCGACACTCTACCACTGAGCCAACAGGCCAGGGCTGTGAGGGTTTTTAAAAGGTGGGAATTTAGGGGAGGTCTCAGTAGAATTTCCATCATCTTTTCCAGGTGTGCCCTTTCAGGGTCATGATCTCTACCGATTGGTAGTACCAGGGCAGGGGGTCATTAGTCATTGCGGTTAGTGCTGGCATCACCCATTGGTGTTGCTGCTTTTCTGAGCCTGGAGCTAGAATACAACTGAGGCCTAGATGTTATCTTTAGGGAAGTGACCTTCTGTTTCTGGCTGTAAATTGCTTGGCCAGTTTGTTCCGCTATCTCAGTTTCCCCATTCTACTTACTGGGGAATTTCCCTCGCTTCTTACTATTCTGTCTCACCCCCATTTTCCTTATCCCTCTGATAATCACCATACTGTTGTCTGTTTTTATGAGGATTTTTTCTTCTCTCAATCCCTTCACCTTTTTCACCCATCCCCCAACCCCCTCCCCCTCTGACAGCTATCAGTCTGTTCTCTGTACCTATGAGTCTAGTTTTGTTTTGTTAGTTTATTTTGTTCATTAGATTCCACAATATGTGAAATCATATGGTACTTGTCTTGGCTTATTTCACTTAGCATAGTACTCTCCAGGTCCATCCATGTTGTTGCAAACAGTGAGATTTTTTACAGCCAAGTATTCCATTGTGTAAATGTACCACAGCTTCTATATCCACTCACCTACTGAAGGACAGTTGGGCTGCTCCCAAATCTTGACTCATTTCTGTATTTAAATGAAGTCTTCACATCTGTAAATTTTTGTACAAGGCAAGCCTGCTCCTACCTTCTCTGCTTTCTAGGGAAGAAATCAGCTGAACTCAGAGACCTGTGTCTCTTCCAGCCTTTCCCAAGAAAGTCTATTTCATTGATTATTGGTCCACATTGACACTGTGATGGCAGAGACAATGGCATGCTAGGTAAAAAATACTGGCCTGGTTTGGGGCCCAGGAGGCGCTGGGGTCTTCTGCCAAGACTTGGGTGACTTCGGAGGGTGAGAGGGGCTGTGCTGCCAGCCTGGATAGCCTTGCAGGGCAAGATGGGTTAATTACATTGGGAGGGAATGAATGAATGAATGAATGGACAGAATTGAAGTTGCTCCCCATACAGCCCCCTCCCCCTCAGTCTCTCACTGGCAAATTCTCAGGCTGAGGGAGGTGCCTGTTCTCCCTCTTGGCAAGGATGAGCTTCTATCTTCTTTAAGGCCCGTCAAGCTTATCACTCAGGGAAGATTTGCCCAATACCTCAAGGTTTGACAGGGCATCCTGCTATTATCTCAATCCCTCCAAAGGAACATGGTCCCTGTCAAGGCTCAGACATGGCAGACAGTCATGTCCCTGATCATTCATCACGGCCATCATGTCACCCTCCCGAGAGAAGCCACAGCTGCCTCTGAGCCTGCTAGGCGTCTGTCTGTAGTCTGATCTCAAACTATCTGTCCTTGGGAGAGATGGCAGCCAGTTTGGTGACAGAAGGGAAAATGCATGGTGGATCTGTGAAGATGTTTGCTTTCTGTCCCACCAGTTGGCTAGCATCCAGTCATTCAACAAACATTCATTGTGCCAGGCCTGGGGGATTCAGTGATGAGCAAAGCAGACTGAATTCCTTATACCCATGAGGTCCTAGTGGCCATTGTGATCAGGACTTGAATAAAGACAGGGGAGGTTCAGTGTGGTGCTATGGAATGGAGCCAGATGATACATGTTCAAATCCTAGGTCTACCACTGTGAGGCTCTGGTCAAGACATGAGTCTCTAGCACCTAGTTTTGTCACCTCTCAAAGGAGGATGATGACAGTGTTTGCTTCTTAGCATTGTGGAGAGAATCAAATCAGTTAAAACATGCAAAGTACTTAGAACAATGCCTCACATACAGTGAGCAGTAGAAGTATTAGGGGGAAATGCACAAGATGGCTTGAGAGGTGGGTTACATGGGATAGGGATAGCAGAGGCTACTTTCAGAAAAGAATTTATGCCTGACCTGCAGTGGTGCAGTGGATAAAGCATGGACCTGGAATGCTGAGATGGCTAGTTCAAAACCCTGGGTTTGCCTGGTCAAGGCACATACGAGAAGCAACTACTATGAGTTGATGCTTCCCACTCCTCCCCCTTTCTCCTCTCCCTAAAATCAATAAATAAAATCTAAAAAAATAAAAAAAAATTTATGCTTGAGCCCCGGGATTTGGGAAGAGTGAGCTTAACCAGGAGATGGGGTGAAAGTGTTGACGGCAAAGGGTGCAGCCAGTGCAAAGGCCTGGAGGTGGGAAAAAAGCATGATGTGTTCCAGGAAGAGCAGGACAATAGAAGATGGGCCAGAGAGAACACCACATTGCGAGCCTCATTGATTGTTGGTAAAGATGAAGCAGGACTCTCCTCTGCCAAAATATATCAAAGGGGTGCCCTAGGATGGGAAGCCACCAAACCACATGGCAGCCAGGACAGAGCAAGCATCTCCGTCCATCTTCCATGGGGCTTGACTCTCACTCCTCTGTGATGCTGATGTTGGGCTTTCTGTGATTCCTCGTCACTGCAGCCTCAGGTGCAATTCCACAGGGCTTTCACCAGTCCTTCTAGATTGTCTCTATTCAGTGACTGCGCAAGCTCAAGCCATTTTAACTTCAAGAAGTTACTGGATTGGCTTTAGAATGTCATGAGGGTAATAGTAATAATAAGAATAACAAATAATGGCAAACACTGATGATTGTTCTAATTGCTCATACAAATAGTATGACCACATTTGAGCTTCCCAGCAACCTCGTGATGTAGGTACACTTATCATGTCTGTTAAGCCTAATCCAGAGGGACTCGAAACATTGAAGACACGAACAAAATCCGTCGATTACACACCAAAGCTTTATTGTCTAGCTTGGCCAAGCGGCGGCAACTCCAACAGAAATCTGAGGGAGAGCGTGCCAGCCCTTTGTTCTACTTAGTTTTTATAGTTTTACAAGCGGGAAGTATAGAAGCAAAAATTGCCATTAGGTGCCCTTTACCACTATTGGTTATAGTCATATGCCCTTTAATATGATAGGACCATGTTCAATTTGCAAGCCATACATCATTTTGGAGAAAACAAAATTTACAAGTCAACACAATGATAGAAAGACGTCTTTTTACATATTAAAAAACTTTCCTATATTTTCTAATTTTTATCCTCCATCTCTTTGTCCAGAGTCACACACATTAACTATATGCATTCATATGGGAGAGGTAATAGTTTCCGTGGGGACAAATGCCCACAAATGGCTCATTACTAGAAGAAAAGGTTTATTTTGGCTTTTCTCTTCCTGCACCTGGCTAGCCATTCACCCCTTACCCCACAGGTGTGGTGGAATGTCAGGGAATCCATGTTTTCCTTCCCTTTGCATTTATAATACAATGCCAAGGGCCATCCTGGTTTTATGCCAATTACACAGTACAGAGATTATTCACAAAATTTCTCTGTACACTTTAACCCAAATTAATAAAATGTTCTTTAAGCCTCTTAAAATATTAATATTGATTCTGTAGCTTTTGGTACTTTACAACACCTGCGGGTGAGGTGGCGCAGTGGCTCCTCAGGGCTCCTCAGTGTCCATTTCACAAATGAAGAAATGGCACAGAGAGGTTAATTAATTTGCCCAGGTCACACAGCAAGCGAGTGGCCAAGCCCGGGCATGAACCCAGGCAGCTTGACCCCAGGACTCTGGTTTTTTTGTTTTTGTTTTTTCCGCTGTCTTTGATTTTAGAGAGGGAGGGAGAGAGAGAGAAAGAGGGTGGAGGGGAGAAGGAAACATTGACTTGTTTCACTTATCCATGAATTCATCAGTTGATTCTTTACATTCTTTTTTTTTCTTCTTTAAGATTTTATTTATTATTTCAGAGAGGTGGGGGGGAGAAGGAAGGAGCAGGAATCATCAACTCCCATATGTGCCTTGACCAGGCAAGCTCAGGGTTTTGAACTAGTGACGTCAGCGTTCCATGTCGACGCTTTATCCACGGTGTCACCACAGGTCAGGCCATCGGTTGATTTTTATATGTGCCCTGACCAAGGATCGAACCCGCAGACTTGGCGTGTCGGGGGTGATACTACAACCAACCTAGCAATCAGAACACTGTTCTTTTTTTCTTTCTTTCTTTCTTTTTTTTACAGACAGAGAGAGTCAGAGAGAGGGATAGACAGGGGACAGACAGACAGGAATGGAGAGATGAGAAGCATCAATCATTAGTTTTTCGTTGCGCGTTGCAGCACCTTAGTTGTTCATTGATTGCTTTCTCATAGGTGCCTTGACTGCGGGCCTTCAGCAGACCGAGTAACCTCTTGCTCGAGCCAGTGACCTTGGGTCCAAGCTGGTGAGCTTTTGCTCAAACCAGATGAGCTGGGCTCAAGCTGGCGACCTCAGGGTCTCGAACCTGGGTCTTCCGCATCCCAGTTTGACGCTCTATCCACTGCGCCACCGCCTGGTCAGGCCAGGAAGCTGTTCTTAACCATGTGGCTCTACTCTACCATCTGAGTGGAAATAAGAGACAGCCAGAGGAATGAGTCATTTCTATCATTAAGGATGTGGTCTGGAAAGATGCTGGTGACATCACACAGACTCTGTTTTGGGAGGACCGTGGGAGAGAACCATGCCTGTTCTTGGTACCAAAAATACTTAAGCTTTCTCCTGAGCATCTGGTGTGCTTTGCTTTAGGACACAGGGGACCGCATAAATGACCAGCTTTCCCTTTTTGAGTTGGCTCCTAAGGACCTAAGAGCCAAATTTATGGCCTGAGCATATGCTGGTTATTTGGGCTTTTAAGGGATGAGTTTTTCTTAGCCTCCTCTCTGGCTCTATGTCCCCACTTTTCTCTTTCTTCCTTTTTTCCCTTGCCAAAAAAAATGTTTTAGGGATTAAAAAAAAACTGTATAGGCCAATATGCATTGATTGTAGAAAACTTAGAAAATAAGATACCTTTGAGGATGGCAATAAAAATCCCCACTAATTCTCAGTTTTAATGTCTACATAGTATTCCCTCCTGTGTTTGAAATCAAACCTTAAGTTTTGAAATAAAAACTTACCCTCCTGCTGGCCAGGTAGCTCAGTTGGTTAGAGTGTTGTTCCTATAAGCCAAGGTTGCAAGTTTGATTCCCGGTCAGGACATATACAAGAATCTACTGATGACTGCATGGATAAGTGAGAAAATTGATGTTTCCTTCTTCCTTCCCCTCTTCTCTCTCTAAAAGCAATGAAAATAAATACATAAATAATTTAAAATCAATTCTTCTATCATTAGGCAACATGAGAAAAAATTCTAGTTGTCCAATTTTATATAGTACTTTAATGAGCATCCCTGTAGCAATTTTGTGTTTGTCTATACGATTTCCCTGGGCTCAAGTCTTAGCCTTAGATGGGCTGGGTCAAATGCAAATGAAGAGATTTTAGATCTTTGGCTGTGGATTGGCAGATTGCCCTCCAGAAACATCTAATTCCCTTCCTCTATTTAATTGGTGCTATCCTGTGGTATTTTACATATCCTTATAAACCACTCGGAGTTCTTTCTGGAACAAGGCAGTGTACAAATAAATTTATAAGCCCCAAGCCACTTCAGCTTCCTAATTAAATTGTTCAGCCTCAAATGCAATAATATCCTTGTTTTATTAAGAGGCAGCGACTTGCTCTATTCCTGTTGGCTAATCCCTGATAGCCAGTGCTGGCTGGCTGCCCCCAAGATGTTGGAGCAGTTCCTCTGCCCTTGGAAGATCCAGAAATTGTCTTTAAATTACGGCATAGGTGGTGGAGCTATGGCTAAGATGATGACCCTGGGTATGAGAGCGAGGAAAACTTTTCCTGAGTATCTCATACTCAGTCAATCCTGGATCTTATGTTACAGAGACATCGTCTTAATTGGGGCAGCAGCTTCAGTGAGAGTATTTGAAAAATTTCAGCCAGAAACATAATTTGAAGAGCAGCCACTGAGCTTATAGCTTACCCACTTAGAGCCCATTAGTTAGAATATTAAACTCAGAACCAGCAGCTGAGCCAAGAGAGTGGCTGGCTTCTCAGGAGCCTTTGCCACATCTGAGGTGAGACAGGCCACCCCGTCAGAGGTGTCTGCACCTGGAGTGCTCCTGGGCTCTCACCTGATGGCACAGCATTTCCCTTACTGTAGGCCATTCTCTGTCCCTAGAGCTGTGACCTCCAAGACTTTGGTTCCAAGCTAAGGCCAGGGAGAGCGGGCATTTGGACTATCAAGCATTAATTCCAGGATATTCTGGTGTTCCTGGGGAACATGAACTTGCCTGTGTATTTTCTCTTGAACTTGAGGATGGTCAAAATTCAGGCGCTCTGCTGTGCTGAGAGTTGGCAGCCAGACCCCAGGCATTTAATTATGCTGCTGCAGAGAGCACTGGCGGGGTGCGTCCCACAGGCAATTATTTTAGGAAAGCCTTGGAGGCTGCCTCTTCTCTCGCCCCTTAAATCTTCTCTTTTGCAATTCAATATTTCAGTTGCTGGGAGAACGTGAATTGTTTGCTTCAAAGTACAGGATAGGAAATGTAGGAAGGAGATGTTAATTATGTTGAACTGGGCAGCTTTGCCGATGTACAAGTGAGAATTTTCAGGGGGTTCTGTCCAAATTTCTTGGGGATCAGGGCCAGGGGAACATGAATGGGAGGCTTGGGCTCACATTCCTTGTGTCTTGTTTGTTTGTTTGTATTTTGTTTTAAAACTGGATTTGTTGTGAAAAGAGGCAAAGCTAGAACTATGTTCTCCCAGGACCAAGGGGGAAGCTTCCTTGAGTCACTCTTCTTGTCTTGGGCCACCTGTCTTGTCTTGGGTCACCCTTCTTGTCTTGGAGTGAGTTCCCTCAGGAGCAGAGCTGGAGGAGAGGAGTTGAGTACAACAAGTATTTACTTGTCTTGGGAGGTGATCCCAAGAGGAACCAGTGGGGGAAGTGAGATGAGACGCGAAGGAAACCTATGCAGGGTGAGTTAGAGGGCAGCCTGTTGTGTACTGGGAGTCCCGGTCCTAATGGGCTCCCCTGGGAAACTGTGCAGTGCACACCTCAGTTCTCTACCAGGGAGGTGGGAGGGATGGCATTTATCACTAACCCCTGTGAGGTGTGGATGGGGCCTACAGGTGGGAGAGGTATCTGCCTTCCAGTGCAAAGGCAGAGTGGGCTCAGACTACCGGAGAAAGCCTTTGGCAGTGGGGGATCCTGGATGCTTCTGTGGCCAGACTGCAGAGGCCTGAGTGTTGGCTTCACCTGAATCATACCTGCATGCGAGGGAGTCTGGGAAGGTGAGTGACTGCATTTCTCCGCAGAGGAGAAAAGGATTCATAAAGCGGTTTCCCCCAACTTCAGAAGGATGTACGTAAGGCACAGAGTATGACTAATTACAGTAGTTTCAGTTGATGTTTATGAATGAGTTTTTTTTTCTTATAAATTAGTGAGGAGTCAAACTCATCTGTTCAATTATATCACTCTCTCACATTCCAATAAGCTTTAAAAAAAAAGACTTTATTGAGTGGGAGAGGAAAAAATGAGCGTATAATAGCTGGAGACTCTGGGACTGTGTGTAACTCAGCCTAGTTTATCCCTGCTGCAACTCCTGGGAACAGCCTCTGCTGGGTGCTCAGTTAACAGCTTGCAAATGATCAATTATTGTAGGGCTTGGCTTCACTGTTAAACACTTGGGCTTTTCTCAAAATTTTTTCAGTGCCTATAGGAATGCATCCTGGATAGGACCAGAATCTTTCACTTTCCACCTCTACATTCTCCACTCATCATCTCTTGACTGGACATGCACCTCCACCCTGGTCTCCTGCCCTTGCTCCGCCCCTCTACCCCCACAGTCTGTTCCCCCACAGCAGCCATAGGGTGCCTGTGACCACTTGAGTCAGCTCATGTCATCCTCTATTTAGAACCCTCATGGCTCCTACCTCACTCAGAGCCAATACCAAATCCTCCCTACTGCTTACTGGCCCTGAACACACCCTGCCCCTTCCTTGCCCTCATCTCCTTCCTCCTTGCCCCCACACCACCATTTACCCCTTTGCTTACTTTGCTCCAGCCACACCAGCCTCTTCCATGCTTCCTAAACAGACCAGGCATGATCTTGCCTCAGGGCCTTTGCACCTTCTGTTCTCTCTGTTTGGAACATCCTTCGGCAGAGAGCCACATGGCTTCTCCCTCACCACCTTCAGGTCATGGAGGCTTTCCTGGGCCACCCTAAAATCGCAACCCCTAACCACTTCCAACCCTTATGTCCCCATCATTTCTTCCTCGCATTGCTTCTCTGTACGAAACTCATCACCCTTTAAGTACTTGATGTTTACTTATTGCTTTATTTCTGTCATTCTATGTGCACCCCTAGAAGCGCTTTTGTGTCTGTGTGTTTTGTTCACTTCTGGGTTTTCAATATCCAGAATAGAGCTCGACACACAGTAGGTTCTTAACAAATACTTACTGAACAAAGGAGACCATCGTGCCTGATAAAACAGAAGGATTGGGACTTGTGATTGACTCCATTATGTTCTGAGGAAGCTCAAGGGGGCATGATCTGGGGGCCCAGCATGTTCTATCTAGTGGCAATCAATGCTAATTAAAAATTTTTTTTTTCAAGTATAGTTGACATTCAATATTATTTTATATTAGTTTCAGGACTACAGCATGGTGGTTTGACAATTATATAATTTACAAAGTGATCCCCCGATAATTCAGGTGCCTCCCCAGCACCATACATAGTTATTACAATATTATTGACTACGCTCCCTTTATCCAGTCGTCTGTTGATGGACACTTAGATTGCTTTCATACCTTGGCTATGGTAAATAATGCTGCAGTGAACATAAGGATACATATATCTTTTCAAATTAGTGTTTTGAATTTCTTCGGATATATATATCCAGAGTGAATTGTTGGGTCATAAGGTAATTCCATTTTTAATTTTTTGAGGAAACTCCATCCTATTTTCCACAGTGGCTGCACCAATTTGCATTCCTAACAACAGTGCAGGAGGGTTTCCTTTTCTCCACATCCTCACCAGCACTTGTTGTTTGTTGACTTATCGATGATGATGATAGCCATTCTGAAAGGTACGAGGTGATATCTCATTGTGGTTTTAATTTGCATTTATCTCATTATTAGTGACGTTTCATATATCTATTAGCTCTCTGTATGTCTTTTTTGGAGAATGTCTATTCAGGTCTTCTGTCCATTTTTTTTTTTTTTTTTTACAGGGGGAGAGAGAGAAATAGTCAGAGAGAGGGATAGACAGGGACAGACAGACAGGAACAGAGAGATGAGAAGCATCAATCATCAGTTTTTCATTGTGACACCTTAGTTGTTCATTGATTGCTTTCTCATAGGTGCCTTGACCACGGGCCTTCAGCAGACTGAGTAACCCCTTGCTTGAGCCAGAGACCTTGGGTCCAAGCTGGTGAGCTTTCTGCTCAAGCCAGATGAGCTCGCGCTCAAGCTGTTACCTTGGGGTCTCGAACCTGGGTCCTCTGCATGCCAGTTTGACGCTCTATCCACTGCACCACCACCTGGTCAAGCTTCTGTCCATTTTTTAATTGGACTTTCTTGGTGTTGAGTTGTATGAGTTCTTTATAAATTTTGGATAATAACTCCCTTATCGAATATATCGTTGTTAAATACCTCTTCCATTCAGTATGTTGTCTTTTATTTCTTTCTTTTAAAGATTTTATTCATTGATTTTAGAGAAAGGATAGAGAGAGAAAGGCAGGAAGCATCAACTCCCATATATGCCTTGACCAGGCAAGCCCAGGGCTACAAACCCTACAACCTCAGTGTTCCAGGTTGAGGCTTTATCCACTGCACCACCACTGTAGGTCAGGCAGTAGGATGTCTTTTCATTTTGTTAATGTTTTCCCTTGCTATGCAAATACTTTTTAGTTTGATGTGTTTCCATTTGATTTTTTCTTTTGTTTCTCTTGCCCGAGGAGATAAATCAGAAAAAAGTATTGCAACAAGAAATGTCAGAGTTATGTTAGTCAGTGTTTGTTTGTTTATTTATTTATTTTTTCTGAAGTGAGAAGTGGGGAGGAAGAGAGACTCCCACATGCGCCTGACCAGGATCCACCTGGCAAGCCTACTTGGGGGCGATGCTGTGCCCATCTGGAGTGTTGCTCTGTTGCAATTGGACCCATTCTAGCACCTGAGGCAGAGGCCTTGGAGACATCCTGAGTGCCCGGGCCAACTTTGCTCCAATGGAGCCTTGGCTGCGGGAGGGCAAGAGAGAGACAGAGAGGAAGGAGAGGGGGAGGGGTGGAGAAACAGATGGGTGCTTCTCCTGTGTGCCCTGACTGGAAATTGAACCTGGGACATCCACACACTGGCCTACACTCGTAATTGGCTCTTTGAGCCAATCATAGTAGGTGTTTTTTGAACAATGCACAAACTTATTTGAGCACAGAGGACCCCTTTCCCAGTATACCTGGTAAGATTGCCAGTGTTCCAAGAATCATGGCTTGTGAAACGCAGTCATGATTGATCCCTGAGTTATCTGAGTGATATAAACTAAATGGAAGTTTAATTTAGGAGGAGTTTGTTTCAACACAGGTCACCTGCAGTCAGTTCCCTACATTCAGATGGCTTCCTGTGTCTGCCTCAGGACAGTCTCTAGCCATGGGAGTGTGCTGGGTCACCTGCACAGGGCAGAGGGGTTGAGGGCCCAGAACGATTCCAGATGATGACATGCATAGCCCTGCTTCATCAGGCCCTGGACATTTCTGAGGTGTTCTATACAGTCTCTCAGCAGAATGGAGCCCCCAGTTCCCACAGCATAATCAGCTCATTGATACATTATTTATTGGCTTTCCTCCTTTCCCTGTGTCACCTCCTTACTTTCTCACTGTGCTCCTAGAGTCAGATAAATAAACTACCTGCACTCAAAAAAATACTTAGGAAGAGTCTGAAGGTGATAGCTTCTATTCAATGGCCTGGAAGTCTGTGAGGATTGTCACCCTTTGTCCATTACTTTGCCTGAGCTTCTCAGGAACAGGGGCAGAGGTGTGTGTGTGTGTGGGACAACAGTAGAGCTGTGTTTAGTGGCCTCTGAGGTATATCCAGAGCTTATGTGTCACCCTGGGCTAGGGAAGCAGAAAGGGAGGTCCAGGTTTAGATGTCAGGTTGATCAGGGCTGTTTCTTTTTTTTTTTTAATTTTTTAAATTTTCTGAAGTTGGAAATGGGGAGGCAGTCAGACAGACTCCTGCATGCGCCCGACCGGGATCCACCCGGCATACCCACCAGGGGGCGATGCTCTGCCCATCTGGGGCGTTGCTCTGTTGCGACCAGAGCCATTCTAGCGCCTGAGGCAGAGGCCATGGAGCCATCCTCAGCGCCTGGGCTAACTTTGCTCCAATGGAGCCTCGGCTGCGGGAGGGGAAGAGAGAGGCAGAGAGGAAAGAGAGGGGGAAGGGTGGAGAAGCAGATGGGCGCTTCTCCTGTGTGCCCTGGCTGGGAATCGAACCCGGGACTCCTGCACGCCAGGCCGACACTCTACCACTGAGTCAACCGGCCAGGGCTGAGCAGGCTTGTTTCTAATGGTGGTTATGGAGACAATGTTGTGTGTGCAAACGTGTGTGAGAATCAATTCCTGTCTTGTGGAAGGGCTCGATTCTCACAATTCCTTGCTGTGTTTTTTAACCCTTCTTGCCTCAGTCTTGTCATCCATAAAATGGGGTCCCATGCATCAGGCACTTAGCATGTGGTCTGGCACATTCTAAGGGTTCAGCAAAGAGCGTCTGTTGTTTCTTTGTGTCCCCTTTCTCCCCCAGTGGGGGTGGGTGAGTCCCTCACTGGGTTCCTGCTCTCTAATCCCTGACCTCCCCACAGACCCTCTTCCAAAGCCCAGAGGAAGGCTGGCAGTTGTATACTTCAGCCCAGGCCCCTGATGGGAAATGCATCTGCACGGCTGTGATCCCTACACAGAGCACCTGCTCCAGAGATGGCAGGAGTCGGGAGCTGAGGCAGTTGATGGAGAAGGTAAGAACCTTCCAGGTTCCTTGTGGAAGCTGGGGAAATCTCTCAATGCCCATCCTGCCCTCTGCCCCCATCCAGGTCACATCTAGCCATGCAGGATATGCAGAGCTGGAAAATGCCCTGTCCGCCCTCCAGGTAGATGTCTTAGTAATATCTGTTCTGTGATATTTTGGAGAAGCTGAGTACTGTGTGGTGACTGAGAACAGAGGAACCAGTGGCAGCCTCTGTGTCTCCTGCGTGTGTCGGCTCCAGCCCCATTGTGCATACTCCACTTAGCCCTTCCATTTGCCAGGCTTACCTGCTAAGAAGGTGTTTTATGTCCCTTAGGGAGAGGTCTCACTCTCTATCCCAAGAAGCTTGTGTAAAGATTCCTCTCCCTTCTGACTGTGGTCAATAGAAAATGGTCTCCATTCAATACATACCTTTATAGACTTCGTGCCCTTTATAGACTGATTGCTATCCCTTGCAACTGCCTAGCTGACTGCCCATTAGACAATTCTAGTGTTGGTGTTAAGGGACCAGCTACCTCCCACCATCATCCTGTAAAGGAGGCCGCTGAGGCTTGGCAGAGGACAGAAGAAACCCTTCTCGGCACAAGACTCCCACCCCTTAACTCCGCAGGATCCTGCCCCACCCACAACATCAGAACTGCTTTCTCCAACAGTTTGGGACATTCATGTGATGTCCTCTGATTGTTGACAGTGGCTGTACAGTGTTCTGTGGTGGCCAGGGTAGGTATCAGGCTGTTGAGTTTCTGAGAACTTCCAAGTGTCACATGGAAAGTTTGTGTATTTCAACAAGCATCCAGTGTTGCCTTTGAGTTCACATTAGTCAGGTGGGGCTCGCCTTGGCCATGTGCAGCTCACTTTACCCAGGTGGAGGTGGGAGTTAGGAGGTCCTTAGTCTCGGTTAGGAGAGGTCAGAACTAGGGAATTTTAGTTACTTATTTAGCCAAAAAGTATTTATTAAGTATCTGCTTAGGACCAATGCTGCACACTAGGGATTCAGCTGTAGACATGCTGGATACCGAGTTTGCCTCTGAAAATCCCATCTGAAGGAGGCTGACAAGTAAGACCATTCCAGATAATAGTCATAGCCAGGAAGATACCAGTCGGGTAAGGGGGGAGTGGCTGAGCAGCTACTGAGACTGTGGTCAGAGAAGGCCCTTTTGAGGAGGTGATGCTGGAGTTGAGTCCTGAAGGGTTAGAAGGAGCCAGCTCTCTGAGATGATGGAAGCAGTGCTCCAGGTAGTCACTCCAGGGGACCAGTGAGTGCAGAGACCCTGAGGAGGGAAGGAACTTGGAGTCTGTGAAAGTGAGGGCTGGTGGTTGCAGTGGATGAGTATAGAGAGGAGGCAGGTGAGGGGGCAGAACTGGCCTGCAGGGTCTACAGGGGAAGGAGGTGATCCACTCTTCCTTTTAAAAAGCGCCCTCTGGCCTGACCAGGCGGTGGCGCAGTGAATAGAGCGTCAAACTGGGATGCGGAAGGACCCAGGTTCGAGATCCCGAGGTCTCCAGCTTGAGTGCGGACTCATCTGGTTTGAGCAAGGCTCACCAGCTTGAGCCCAAGGTTGCTGGCTTGAGCAAGGGGTCACTCAGTCTGCTGTAGCCCTGGTGGTCAAGGCACATATGAGAAATCAATCAATGAACAACTAAGGAACCGCAACGAAGAATTGATGTTTCTCATCTCTCTCCCTTCCTGACTGTCTGTCCCTATCTGTCCCTCTCTCTGTCTCTCCCTCTGTTTCTGCCAAAAAAAAAAAAAAAAAAAAGTGCCCTCTGTCTGCTGTGTGAACTAACTTTTGGGGGCTAGGGTGGGAGCAGGAGGCCAGGGAGGAGAGAAGAGAGGTGAAAAGTGATGGTAGCCATTCCAGCTGGAGCCAGTGAGTGGATTGGGCATGCCACTGGGAGGCTGCTGGTAAGATCAGCGGAGGTTGCTTGGGTGTTTGCCAGGTCTTGTCTGTGGCATCTCTGGGGAGGGTGTGGGGGCAGGAGTCTGGCTGTCTCTAACCCTTCCAGTCCCTAGGTCCAGAATGTCTCCCAGTCCATGGAGGTCTTGGAGTTGCGGACATACCGTGACCTCCAGTACATGCGCAGCATGGAGACCCTCATGCGGAGCCTGGATGCACGGCTCCGGGCGGCCGATGGGTCCCTCTCAGCCAAGAGCTTCCAGGTGGGTCCTTCTGCATTTGGGCCAGAGATCAAAGGAAGAATGGGAATAGTGCCCATTTTTCTGAGAGTGGGATCACATTTGGGAAGATTGAGGGTTGGCTGGGATCGAGGGTGCAGAATAGGCCAATGTCAAAGATAAGGGGTGAGGTTATAGGTCAAAGGTTCGGGGCATATGTGGGTCAAATGTTAGGAGTAAGGATTAGCGACAGTTCCATCTTGGTGGGCAGGAGCTGAAGGACAGGATGATGGAGCTGCTGCCCCTGAGCTCAGTCCTGGAGCAGTATAAAGCAGACACGCGGACTATCGTGCGTCTGCGGGAAGAGGTGAGGAATCTGTCCGGCAGTCTTGCAGCCATCCAGGAGGAGATGGGTGCCTACGGGTACGAGGACCTGCAGCAGCGGGTGATGGCTCTGGAGGCCCGGCTCCATGCCTGTGCCCAGAAGCTGGGTATGCCTTGACCCTTGACCTTTACCCCTGACCTCCATGTCCAACTCCAATACCACCTGTGTACATAGAAGCTAGACAGTTTTGACCTCTTTGATCCTTGACCTCCCTTGTCAAGGCCAAAAATAGACCCCAAAGCTGGAAATGGCCCTGACCCTTAACTTCTTGCTCCTCACCCCCAACTTAACTCCATTTTGGAACTAGATCTGCTTTCACCCCTGGTCCCAACTCTTCCCAGTCCCACCTGATCCTTGCCCTGCCTCCCTTGGGCTCTCTCCACCCCCTACTCCCTTATTCTCCCTGTTCCTACCTCCCAGGCTGTGGGAAGCTGACTGGGGTCAGTAACCCCATCACCATTCGAGCCATGGGGTCCCGCTTCGGCTCCTGGATGACCGACACGATGGCCCCCAGTGCGGATAGCCGGGTGAGTTCTGTTCCATCCCAGGGGTCAGAGCCTGGGAGGGCTATGGACTGTGGCTGCCCGTAGGTACCTGGTGATTTCACACCAAAGATTCCCCAAAGTGTCTTGGGGTCTCCAGGGCCCTTAGACTTCCCCTCAACTGTTTAGAGACTACCAAGTGATCAAGGACCTCTAGCTCTATGAATCTCCACGTCTGTTGACCTCTGATAATTGTATAGACTAATGGTTATTGTACTACTGACCAGCTCCCAATGACCACTGACCTTTAAGAAACTACCTAATAACCACAGCCTTCGTAAGGACTAGAGACCCTGCTGCCCCACCCAGCACTTCAGTGGCCTATGGACTTCCAGTAGCCTCGAGGTTCACAGTTACCCATCTGACTCACAGGAACCATCCATTAACTGCCCAGTGACTATATTAGTGACTGATATCCTAGTGATTGATATCCTTGCCATGAACACTGGCCTCCTGGGGATTATGGTGGTTCAACCAGGTGGTGAAGAGCTTGGGTTTGGGACCACTTGGGTTTGCATCTCAGTTCAACGAATTCTTAGTTGTCCAAGGTTTCTTAAGTCTTGGGTACTCAATTTTCTTATTTTCAAAAAGGTTGTATGATAATGTTGGCATTAAGGTTTTTAATATGCTTAGCTCAATAACCAGCCCCAATAAGGGCATTAGGGATAATGAATGTGCTGATAAGTGATGATGATGGAGATGCTGATGACAGGCTTGGTCATCTTCGTGGTTGCAGGGGTTACCATGAGCAATGAATTCAAGTGATGCCTCATCACCCAATGGCTATCCAATAGCCGATGACCAGTAAATTCCTGGGTCCAGTGAGTCCCCAGAGACTGCAATTTCTCCTGATCCTTGGGGATCAAGCACCATCCATTTAGTGTGTGTTTAAGACCAATGGCACTCCCTGATCAAATGATCCCAGTCACTGGGACTACAATAGGTCACTGGTTGTCCCATGACTGACTAATATAATGACCACTTAGTGATTGTTGATCCCTAATGACCACGGTTGATTCCTGAGGGGTTGCTAGAGACTTTGGGTCATTGTCAGTGGTCCCCCAGTGACCAGTGGCTCTCTCATAGGTCTGGTACATGGATGGCTATTACAAGGGCCGGCGTGTCCTGGAGTTCCGCACTCTGGGAGATTTCATCAAAGGCCAGAACTTTATCCAGCACCTGCTGCCCCAGCCGTGGGCTGGCACAGGCCACGTGGTGTACAATGGCTCCTTGTTCTACAACAAATACCAGAGCAATGTGGTAGTTAAGTACCACTTCCGCTCACGCTCTGTGCTGGTGCAGAGGAGCCTTCCCGGGGCTGGTTACAACAATACCTTTCCCTATTCTTGGGGAGGCTTCTCCGACATGGACTTCATGGTGGATGAGAGTGGGCTCTGGGCCGTGTACACCACCAACCAGAATGCAGGCAACATTGTGGTCAGCCGGCTGGACCCGCACACTCTCGAGGTTATGCGGTCCTGGGACACTGGTTACCCCAAGCGCAGCGCTGGTGAGGCCTTCATGATCTGTGGCGTGCTCTATGTGACCAACTCCCACCTGGCTGGGGCCAAAGTCTATTTTGCTTACTTCACCAACACGTCCAGCTATGAGTACACGGACGTGCCCTTCCACAATCAGTACTCCCACATCTCCATGCTGGATTACAACCCCCGGGAGCGGGCCCTCTACACCTGGAACAACGGCCACCAGGTGCTCTATAACGTCACCCTTTTCCATGTCATCAGCACTGCTGGGGACCCCTAGAGGGCCACCAGGGGTCCTTTCTACTCTGCCTGTGTCCCTTCAAGTTGATCTGTCTCTGTGGTGCCCCACTGCCCCCTTTTTTCTCCCCCTGCTTTTTGGCCACCTCTCATTCTCTGCCTCTGTATTTCTACCGGTGTATTCTCAATGTAGTCTCTTTTCCTTTATCGATCTGATTTTGAGACTCCAGTTCTTTGTTATTCTGCCTTTTTATTGATGTCCCTCTGTCTTTCTTTTTATTGATCTGACTCTCCAGATCGTTTCATCTCTGCCTGTCTCATCCTTCCCTCCCCTCCCTCTTTGCTTCCCACCCATTCCCTTCTCCCTCTGCTGAAACCAAGGAGTTGAGTGCATGGATCTGTTTCTTTTTATTTTTATTTAAACCTTTTCTTTCTGGGTTGCCAGAATAAATGGGTCCTTTGACATTTGATGCTTTGGCTGCTCTGTGTGTCTGAAAGGGACAGAGGAGGCAGTGGTGGAGGGTAAGTCCAAGCTAGAAACCCCTTCTGCTAGATTTCACTGGTTCATGCAGCAAGCTCTGGAACCAGGGCAGGCAATCCCAGCTGAGGGGCAGGGAGCAGGGTGAGCCCTTTGGGGAAATAGGCAAAGTTGTTTCAATCGAAAACAATTTGTTTAAAAGCAATTTGATCCAAACACCAGAGAATTCTATCACAATGAAAACTAGCCTCAAATGAATATTCTCTGTCATTCATTTTTTCACTCATTGATCACTCTGGTTCATTGCTGAGCTGTGTGACAACTTTTTAAGTGAGATTTTAACAATTTGGCTGCTTTTAAGAGGACACAGTGTAGACTTTTTCCTTTTTTTTCTTTTTGCTTTGTAATTTCAAAATCATTTTATATGAGTCACAATTGTTCTGAGTTGATTCATAACAAATGGCTAGAAGCAGCCTGAGGTGCACTGGGTCCTTCAGCTGAGCATCCTTTACCTGGAAGGGGCTGGGCAGGCAAAGCTAGGAAGTATGGGGACAGGAAGGGGTGCGAGAAGGAGTCAGGTAGAGATGAAGAAGCTGAGGCCAGATCTTCAGGAGTACAATGGCTGATCAAACTACTGGGGGAGCTGTGGGGTCACAGAAAGGGAAGAGCAGATCCCTGGTGGCCTGGGTAAGACAGACTGCAAGGCGAGTGGGGCCAGTGCTTGGGAACAAAGGTAGTACTGTCCACCACAGTACACAGGTCCCACTGAATCCTGAGCAGAAACCTTGTGCAGAGCCCCACGGGCCCAGGCCCCTTCCCCACCCTGCTGAGGCCACAGAGGCTGTAAAACCTGCTCCTGGGAGCTCCCCCCCTGCCCAGCTCTAATTAATGGCCTCTCTGATTAAATCATCTCTGCGCTGTGCTGGCATCTCTGGGAACTCGGGACACGGGGCCATTTTGTGAAGGAAACCAATGAATAATAAATGTGACTGCTAATGCACTCATCTAAAACCAGTTTTTAAAAATATCCTCAAGAAAAGCAATTAATTTCCATTTGAATTAACAAGTTTGATGGAGAAAAAGAATTGATTCCTGGATTAACATGTTGAGAGGCACTTTGCTCTGTACCTGCTGAAAAGGCACAGGGCTGGGATACTTTGAACATCGGCTCACCACCCCTCTGACTGTACTCACTTGGGGACAAATCTCCAAGGTAAGCTCAGGGTGGGTGGGGAACTGAGGACTGCTGAGTTCTAAAGTCTTTGTCCAAATACAAGCTCACACGAGAAAAGGGGTAGGTATGGGTGTGTCTGTCACCTACACATGGCAATGCTCAATCGGATGCCACAGGCACTGGGCATCATAACCCCCCACCCCGGCAGGCTTAGTGCTCCTTGTACTGGATATACTTATATGGATATACAGTTGAGCCTTCAACAACATGGGTTTGAACTGTGTGGGTCCACTAACATGCGTATTTCTTTTCCAATAAATATAAATGCATTATCTTCATGACTTTCTCAATAACATTCTTTAGCTTACTGTAAGAATACAGTATATATCATACATATAACATACAAAATGTGTGTTTGTTTCCATAAGGCTTCCAGTTAACATTAGGCTATTAGTACTTGGAGTTAAGTTTTTGGGGAGTCAAGTTATGTGTGGATTTTTGACTGCAAAGGGTTGGTGCCTCGTAACACTTGTGTTGTTCAAGTGTTAACTTGTTAACTATATATTCAACAAAGGACAGGCAGGAATAATTCCCCCACACTCCAACAGACCAGGGTCATCTGTCATCTGTTTTATGCCACCTTCTGCTCACTTCCCTCATGGACGTAACCTGGGAAAGCACTGTAGCCCATCCTGTGGTGGTACCCACATTAACCTGAGTTGAGGGGACCCCAACTGACCCTGCCCTGTGGCTACAGAAGCCTGGGCTGGTGCACAGGGACGAGGAGTGGACACCAGTCCCCTGGGATGGAAGGCTATACACTATTGTCACCATCCAGAAGGCCTGGGATTTATGGCCCCATTTCTGGGCAGAAGGGGGTAGAGGGAATGTGGAGCAGGTGAAGAAAGCCACAGCTACTGAATCATGAATCAACCCAGCCTGACACTGAGTGGGCTCTGGGGGCATATTTATCTAACGGTGACTTTCTTCTGCGTTTCGGTTTCAGCTGCTGCACATCTAGACAAAGGAAAAGGAGGGGGTCCACAGAGTCAGAGAGTCACCCTCAGATGGGGGGTATTCCCAGGGTCATACTGGACACATACCTAGAGATATTGGAGTTACACAGCTGGAGAGAGAGAGAGGGAGAAAGAAAGAGAAATGGATGCCCAGTGACACTGAGTGCCACAAAGAACACTTCCCTGCCGGCCAAACCGGGAAAATACACACCCCTCTCCCTGGCAGCATCTCAGCTGCCTGGGAGCCCAGGGACAGCTTCTCTGGGCCTTTGGTGTTGGAAGTGAGGCAGAAGTCCATTCTCTAGTGGTCTCTTTGCCTCAAAGCAGAACTTTGCAAACCCTCCTGCCCACAAGCACTCATCTCTGATCCTTCCCAGAGACACCTCTGAGTCAGGAAGGGTGTGACTACTCCCCCCGAAACCACAGAACTGTTGACACAAACAGTGGGGCAGCTTGCTGCCTGCCTTGTAGCCCCCACTGGAAGATTCTGCCAGGAGGTGTAGCCTACTAGCGGGCTCTCAGCCTGCCAGAGCTGAAATTCATTAAACCTTCCTAATGACCAATGCTCCAGCAGGCGACACAGAGAGTGATTGCTCCAAAAAGCTGCCAGATGGGAGTCTGCCTGCCCGGGTGACTATTGGAGACTCCAGCCTTTATTAGAGACTTGGCCCTAGAGGCCTCCCTTGGGGTCAAGCCAGGCAAGACTTTATTTCGCTCAGGTCCCCATGCCCTGGTAGCCTGCCATGTCCACGATGTAGTCTGGCCCTCATTAAGGGTGGGACAGAGTGGACATAACCACCTAACAGAGCCATTAACCCTCCTTAATGAACTCCGCCCCCAGCCCAGGCCCTGGCACATGGCAGCTGTGAGGAGGGGAAGTAGAGCAGGAAAGCCGCACCTGCAGTCCCACACCTCCCCCACCTGCCACAGGCATTCCCTTGGCCCCAACAGCCCCCTCCTCCCATGTTCTGGTTTCCCCATGATCTGCAGAAGTAGCAGGACCGAGGCACTACCTTCCACAAGAGCCTGTGGTATAACAGGAAGCAGGCATCAGGGTGAGGGGAATTGGGGGGGCGTGCAGAGAGCATTCAGCGCAGAGGGGTTTACACCTGGCACTCGAAAGACCCCCTGCAGATTTCCAGCTCCACCGGACCTGCTGAATCCAGAGCTGTGGGGTCAAGGCAGGGTCCTTGCATTCCAGAATACCCAGGTTTGAGGACCGCCGGTGGTGAACAGTGCCTCAGCTCCCTGGAGTCTGGCTGCTGGGATGAATTCCTGGAGGATGTCCGCAGGCCCAGGATGTGAGGCTTCTTAGGGAGGAAATACAGCCTGGACACTTGGACATGAGTGGTGGCAGCAGAGGATTGCTTCCCCAGACAGTGCCCCCTCCCCTCAGCAGGAGAAAGACACAGGACAGCAGAGCAGTGGTTCCAGGTTTAATGGAGGGCACAGAGGGTGCTGCATTGCTGCTCAGAGGGCCCGAGGCAGTAGCAGCCAGGGCCCAAGCAGAGCATTTGCTTTTTGCAATTTAATAGGGGAACATGGCATAACCAGAAATAACATAAGGCCCTCCTACCCCCGTCCTGGACCTGGGGGGACAAAGGACACCTCAGCTGACTAGGCCTTTCCTTTGGGACAGGTCATCCCCACCCCCTGGGTCTGGGAGCCCTGGAAGCCTCCACACCACCACCCTTCCAAATCAATTCCTAGAGAGGAGGGAGTCTGGCAGGGTCAGCCCCAGCCTGGGGCACAGGGGGCCCCAGTGGTGCAGAGCCCTCTCCAAGCCATTGGGGACAATAAATACTGTGTGACGTCAGCAGGGAGGGGCACCCATGCTTGGCTGGTGGAGGTAAGCAGGGTCTGCGGGTTAGCCACCCACCCAGCCCTGCCCCGCCCCACCCGCAGGCCTGGCCTGGGCCACCTGCCCCTCACTCCGTGCGTAGGATGATGTGGATGCCGGAATCCGTGAACACGGGCCCGCTCATCTCCCCCGTCCGAAGTGCAAAGGAAGCATCTTCAAATGGCTTTTGCATCTGACCTGGGGAAGTGTAAGAGATGATGTGTGTGTGGGGGGGTCAAGACCTCACAGAAGCTGGAACCAGGCAGGGCAGCCAGATGGGGCTCCCACCTGTGCCCAGCCTCATACTCATCTGTCACTTGGTTTATGGCCCTGTCACTGTGCTGAGCAGCCCAGTTGGAGGTGGCAAGGCCATTAAAGAGGCCCCAGGAAGCCCGAAGATAGCCTGAGGGATGTCAGGCAGAGCTGCTGTTGCTGGTGCGTACTTAGAGATACATTTTAGTGATGAATTAGTCTCCTAGGGCCCGTTCCCAGCCCCTGCTACAGTCTGCCCTGCCTGCCTCTGGGGGTGAGCGGCAACTCCTAGGTAGTTACCCCACACCATTCACCCCCATGCCGGTATCTTGGGGATGAAGGGAAGGAGGAGGATAAGGAGGTGGTGTTCTGGTCCCCTCTGCTCTTCCCTTCCCACTGCCCCAGCCAGAGAGGCCTAAACTCAGAGTTGCTGATCAGACCTAACCTGGCCTCACCCCTGGGGGGTCTCAGGGGCCTCTGATGGGGAAAAATGTTCAAAGAAACTGACTCCCCACCTGAAGAGGGGATGACACAGGGAGAAGTTCTGCAGTCATCCCAATCCCACACCAGCAAGGCAGCCTCTGAAGCCTGAAGGAGGGATTGTGCTGCCACCTAGTGGACCATGAAGGCCTATGCAGCAGGGGCCATCCCGCCCATCCTCTGCAGGCTGGTGGGCCAGAGGGTCCCCTGGGCTTGGTGGTGCCCATTATTTGCGCACCTCTGCTGAAGGCACCCAGGTCTCCCCTGGCCTTGGCCGAGCTGCAGTCACTGAACTGTGAAGCCAGAGATTCAAAGTCCTCCTCTCCCGACTTGATCTTCTGGATGTAGCCTGTGGACACACATGGCATGAGGCACACAGGAGACCTCCACATCAGGGGCGGATGGGCCAGGGCAGAGGGCTTCAGACGGAGGGTGGCACATTACTTAAAATGGAACTGTGCAACCTCTGCTCTACTGCGTATGCCCATACATGCATGTGATTATTTGCCACCCCACATGCTAACAACACACATCAACAAATGACTTCTCCCTGCACACATGTACAGTCATGCCTGGAGTCACAAGTATCCATGAAGTGGTGCCTTCCACACGCATGTGCACTGTGATCCTGCAGTAACCTCAACAGCCATGCTGGTCTCACAACCCATTCTTAAACTCCTGCTCCCTTTATTATTCCTCTCCCCCATGCCACACGAATGTAACATGAGCTTTAGCATGATCTCATTCCTCCTCCCACATGTTCTGAGAAAATCTATCTAAAGGCCCCAATGCAGCCTGACCTGTGGTGGCGCAGTGGATAAAGCATCGACCTGGAAATGCTGAGGTCGCAGGTTCGAAACCTTGGGCTTGCCTGGTCAAGGCACATATGGGAGTTGATGCTTCCAGCTCCTCCCCCCCTTCTCTCTCTCTGTCTCTCCCTCTCCCCTCTAAAATGAATAAAAAAAAAAAAGGCCCCAATGCAGGAAACAGGACAGTTAAGAGGGGTGCTAGAAACTGTACCCTCCCTAAAAATTCCCAGGGCAATGGTGGAAAAGTTTTCTAGAAGCTACGAAGAGAAAGGCAGAAAGCCAGGATGTGAGCCCAGCTCTGCCAGAGGAGCCGGCCGAGTCCTCAGCCCCTCTCACTGGGGTTTCATGAAGAGACCATAGGAAAGGACACATGTAATTTCCATGGACTATGGCCCAAGAGGCAGCAGACATGGTTATTCTCCCAGCTTCCCCAACAGAATGCTGGCAGAGTACCAATTCTCTGTGCAGCCCGAATTGTCCCTACTACTAGGTACCAATTTCCACTGAACAGAAGGAGGCTGGGGGTGACAGGAAGGAAGGAAAAGACGATGGAGGGAAAAAGCTCCCAGCAGAGGGTGCCGGGGGCAGCAACGAGCATCGCCATGACTCTCTTTTGGGATCAGAACACAGAGGACTCTTGTGTGTGCAGTTAGGGAGGAGCCAACAGCTACTCTTTTGAGTCCAAACAGGAGACCATGGAGCCAGTACCCACCCTTCCCTCCCTGAAATGACCCCGTCCTGCTCTGACCAGCTAGCTGCCCTGGCACCACATGAATGAGCGTCCCTGCCAGTCTGCTGCCTGTGCCAACAGGCTCAACCACTAGGCAGGCTCCCAGAACATCTGGCCCTAGACCTCCACTCAAGTTGGACCTGCATGACATTCCTGACAGCCACTCTCCTGGGGGTATTCTCCTTGAGGCCCCTGGGGGTACCCAGGGCCATGTACCCACCGAGGTTAGCAATGGGGCACCAGCCCATGTCAGATGTTAGGGTCATTCTGTCACACCTGGCAGGGGTTTTTTGCATATCACTGTGATGCTTTGGCCTGTGGTTCCTGTATGACCTAAACAAGGCTGTGACACACCTGCCTGTTATCTGTCTGAACACCACAGGCACATTGCTGATTAATCTACCTGGTACTCAGTCCCCACCACCCAGCCAAGGGCCATCTGCCTGATGCTGGGCTGCTACAAACTTCACCAGGCTCATCAGACTCCTGTTTGACCTCAAGGTCACTGACACCTATCTGCCAGGGACCATACTTAAACTGGCATGACCATGACTGTATGCCCATCACCTGTCTCACTGCTTCTCACAGCAGCAACCACAGTGTCCTGGTATCTGATCTGCTTGATGCTCCCACAACCATCCCAGTCACGCCCGTCTTTCCCATGTCCTTGTCACTCTTAACCTTATCCTCACCATCCCTTTGCCTCTGAGGCTGAATCATTCGTTATTTGTGATCAGACCAGAGTGACATGCAACACAGTGCTGGGCATGGAGTGAGAACTTGAAGAATGTACTTGCTGTTTCTATTCTCCCCTCCACGCTGGCAACATGCACCATGATGAGGTCGTTCTTCTTTGCCAACTGCCCATTCTGGTCTTCCCTGCTGGCACATCTCAGTCTGGTCTGGCCACCATGGTGATGGGCTCCTTGCACAGGCAGACTCACCGATGTGACAGAAGCCCCACTTGCTATGGTGGCTTCTGCCCATAATGCCCTGGTGTCGTCAGAATACTTCCCTGGGGCTGCTAGGTGGTGTCTCTGTGCCCAATGCATCTGTAGGTGACTCCAACCTGTACCAGATGTCACTAGGATACCCCTGCTCCTCCTCTCCCTGCCTTCTGGTTATCTCCTTGCCTTCACCCTAGCAGTACCGTGGTCCCCCCCCCCTCTTCTGTTGCCCGCCTGGGAGTCCTGAGCATGCTGTGCACTGCCCCTCTCCTGTGTACCCCTGCCTGCCCCAAAGAGGCACCCAGCACCTGCAGAGCTGGGCCTAGACCTGGGCCCACTACAAGCACTACCTGGCCTTATTGTCTAGCAGCTAAGGCTGTGGGCATAACTGCAGAAACCCTCAAGACTAGACGGCCTAGCCAAGAAGCACACACACTGTGTGTGCAAGCGCTACCAGCTGAAAAATCAGATAAAAGTGAAGCTTTTAACCACCTCTTGCCCCACAGTTTACAGCACGCAAACCTTTCTCTGACCAACCAGCTCTTTCAGAAAACATTCTGCTTGGATGGAGTCTGAAATGACATTTAAAGAACGCTTCCCTCCTGATTTCACCCTTCTAGAAGCTAACCTTCAGGGATTTGGTCTAGGCCACGAGCCAAGATGCAAGATAGAGACCTTTGTGTCCCTGCAGCTCAGTTTCATACCTCCCATGGCATCCCTCCCAGTCCTGCCCTGCTTCTCTGCTCCTCTCACCTACCCGCCACCTCAATGGTGTCCATCATGCCACCCTTGCTTAGGCATCTTTTCCCATCTAAAGCTTGCCTGCTGTATTCTGGTCTCACCTGGGACCTGCCTCATATTGGGAGGCCAGGGGCAGGGTTGGCCTTGCTCACTGCTGTGTCCCCAGAACCTGGCACTGTACACAGAACAGCTGTTCACTAATATTGAAGTAATTAATGAATAAGTGAGATAGAAACAGGCCACAGGAAGGAGGGAGAGGGATCTGCCACTGGGCTACAGGCAGAAATGCCAGAATCTCATAGTTTTTCTGTGAACCTCAGGTCCAGTGTTAAGGAGGAGGCCAGAAAGTAAGTACAAACCAAACCCCCCAGCCTTCTCCTAGCAATACCCTGGCCTCACTTGACTGCATCAACACCACAGTCACTGAGGCAGCACCCAACCAACTCTCACATGACAGAGCTTGGATTGGGACACTGACTTAGAGCTCAGCAGACCAGGGTGGCCTCCCACGGAGTTCCCAGTCTGGAGCACCTTCCACCCGCTTCTGGGAGTTCAGAGCCCCTGACACAGGATGTACAATAACACAGCATCTTCCTCTGTGGGCAGATCACAACAGCCTGAGACTGAGGAGGGTGGACTCTGAACCTTAACTGCTATGTTCAGACCCCAGGTTTACTGCTCCTGAGCTCTGTGACTCTGGTGGGTGCGTATCCCTCTTGAAGCCTCACTTGTCTGACCTGTAAAACGGGCTAATTGGCAGCTCCTAACTTGAAGGGCTCTTGTGAGGAGTAAAGAAGTTGCTGCTGGATAGGCCCTGGCCTCAGTGGATAGTGCTGGCCCAGTGTATGGACATCCTGAGTTCGATTCCTGGTCAGGGTACACAGGAGAAGTGGCCATCTGCTTCTCTCCCTTCTCTCCCTCCCTCAGTCAGTGGCTGTTGATTCAAGCATCGGCCCCAGACGAGGGTTGCCAAGTGGATCCTGGTTGGGGTGCATGTCTCCCTTCCTCTCACTTGGAAAAAAGAAAAAAAAAGAGCCTGACTAGACGGTGGTGCAGTGGATAGAGGGTCAGACTGGGATGCGAGGACCCAGGTTCGAAATGCCAAGGTCGCCAGCTTGAATGCGGGCTCATCAGCTTGAGTGTAGCACCACAGACATGATCCCATGGTCACTGGCTTGAGCCCAAAGGTCGCTGGCTTGAGCAAGGGCTCAATTGCTCTGCTGGAACCCCCAGTCAAGGTACATATGAGAAAGCAATCAATGAACTAAGGAGACGAAGGAGCTGCAGCAAAGAAGTCATGTTTCTCATTTCTCTCCCTTCCTGTCTGTCCCTATCTGTCCCTCTGTCTCTCTCATTTAAAAAAAAAAAAAAAAAAAGGAAGTTACTGTTAGTGTTGTTAGTGTGTCTGGCCTGGCCCAGAGCAAGCCTCTGATAGTTGCTACCCGTCAGTCCCCATAATATGAACTGAACTGTGTGCCCCTAGTTCATGTGCTAAAGGCTTGACCCTCCAATGTGACTGTATTTAGAGATGAGCCTTTACAGAAGGTTAAATGAGGACATGAAGGTGGGGCCTTGACCCAATAATTAGTGTCCTTATAAGAAGAAACACCAGAGAGCTCCATCTCGCTCTCTCTCCACATGGGCATGCACTGAGGAAAGGCCATGTGATGATACAGCAAGAAGGCAGCCGTCTACAATTCAGAAAAAGAGCCCTCAACAGAAACAGAATCAGTTAGAACCCTGATCTTGGATTTCCAGTGTCCAGAACTGTGAGAAATAAAGACCTGTTGTCTAAGCCTCCCAGTGTCTGGTATTCTGTTATGGTAGCCCTGAGCTAATATAGCAAAATTACCTAAGGGAAAGTGAGTGAACAAATGGGGTGGTCTATGACCCTAAAAGGGTTTGGAGACAAAAAAGGGAAGCCTGGACAGGAAAAAGGTGACAAGCTTAGTTCTGTCATCCCAAAAGATCTAGCAGGAAGGGCCTAGAGCAGGGGTCCCCAAACTACGGCCCGTGGGCCACATGCGGCCCCCTGAGGCCATTTATCCGGCCCCCCACCGCACTTCCGGAAGGGGCACCTCTTTCATTGGTGGTCAGTGAGAGGAGCATAGTTCCCATTGAAATACTGGTCAGTTGGTTGATTTAAATTTACTTGTTCTTTATTTTAAATATTGTATTTGTTCCCGTTTTGTTTTTTTTTTACTTTAAAATAAGATCTGTGCAGTGTGCATAGGGATTTGTTCATAGTTTTTTTTATAGTCTGGCCCTCCAATGGTCTGAGGGACAGTGAACTGGCCCCCTGTGTAAAAAGTTTGGGGACCCCTGGCCTAGAGAGACCAGAGACCCAGCCTGAAGCCAGCAAGCTGCAAGGGAGTGACTCATCTAGGGTGGGGAGATTTGACTAAAGGCACTCACTGACCCTCGACTGTGGGCATGGGTATGTTTGGGGGGACTGATGCTCACATCAGGGCCTCCTGGGAACCATCAGGCCCTGGGAATGTGGGGGCAGAGGGATGAAGAGAAGGTGAGGAGGGCTTCTCCATGGCCTGGCCTTTTCAGACAAGGACATTAGGAAGCTCAGGCAGCTGGTTCTTGGATCCCTGATAGCCTTGGCCACAGCCCAGCAGCTGCAGAAGAGCCTAAACTGAGAAAAGGAGCATCAGCAGAAAAACTGGATGCGCTGGTTCTCACCGCAGGCAGCTTGTCCCCTCGGGACTACAAGCACTGGCTCTAATGGTCACTGATGAGATTCCAGACCATGCTGCCAGCTAGAGTGTGCTGCTCAAATCCTCATCTCCTGATCACCTGGAACAAGCCCATGATAAGGGGAATACTCACTTTCATGAGAGAAAAAGGGAGATCTAAATGCCCAAACTCACCGACATGGTACCACAGCCTGCAGCTCGCTGCCCCCTCCTAACAACCCTGAAATAGGCCTGCCCCAGCCCCTTCTGTCTCAGGACACTGAGGCCCAAAAAGAAAGTTTAATGCCAAGGTTACTGTGTCCCACTGGCCTCCTGTGTTCTTGCTCACAGCTCTTTCCATCAGCCTCAGGGAAGCAGCAGGGGCTGCCTGTGAGCAAAGGCCTTGTCTTTTATTGTTTATTTCAAATATGGAACACTTCACAATCTGCATGTTATCCTTGCGCAGGGCAGGGGCCATGCTCACCTTTGCTGTATCGTTCCAATTCTAGTACATGTGCTGCTGAAGCGAGCACAATAAGGCCGTGTCTTGACCTTGCTCCGCCCATGTGCCTAAATGACTGAGGTCAAGGCTCCACCACAGATTGTGAGTGCCAGATACTGAGCCCACTGCTTTGCTGAGCTCTCCCTGGATCTTCATGGCCACCTTGTTCCCATTTTGCAGAAAAGGAAACTGAGGCTCTGAGAATGAACACACTTGCTTAAGGCCACACAGCTGGCACCAGGATCCATCTCTGTGTGACTCCAGGGCAGGTCATACTGGCTGCGACCTTATTCCACGCCCTGTCCATCTAATCTGTCACCCACTCCTTTAGATCCTGCCTCCTAAATCTCTCTAGAATCAGCTCTACCCTCCCACCCACCTCCAAGTTCAAGTCACATCATCTCTAGTTACAGTTCCTCCCACAGCTTCTATCAGGACCTCCACCACAGGTGGGCATGCCCTACTGCTGCTAACCTTAGTTTGCATCCAGCTACCAGAGAGCCCAGCAGCTTACTGGAAGCACGGTCTCCCCCATACCTGTAATGCTCCCCAAGACCCAAGCTGACCTCTGCACTCTTAAGCCCCCACCAGTGTCAGCCCCAACTGTCAATCCTAGAGATGGGGGAGACATCCTCATCGGCCACTCCCAGGCAGTCCTCCATAGCCTGACAGTTTCTTTCTAAGTCACAATGAGATCTCATTATGCCAACCTGTTATCTCTTGCCAAGATTGTCCCAAGAGTTTCTGTCTCTGGCCTGGCTGCTCTGCTGGAACCTAAGCCCTCTCCCAGTTGCCTCCCCAAAATCTCTTCCTCAGGTCTCAGCCTGAGTCCCTCCCCAGAATGCACCTGTTCCCAAGACCCCTCTACCAGCAGTGATACCTTTTGCCACTCAATCTCAAATGCCTGTCATCTCTTGCTTATTTTCATGTGGTCCAGATGCCTCAGAACTGGGAACACTTAAGATGGGAGGACCAAAGACAGCTCAATATTCCCTCTGGGCTTTCCCCACCCACTTCCTCCTTTCCCCCTGGGGCAAGCCAGAACCACCCACTTTCCCTTCACTCACAGTTGGTCCCAGCCAGCCTGGGCTCTGGACTTCTGGCTTCCCTGGCCCATCACCCTCCAGCCACACATTTCTGAAAGCATACCATTGCAGGGCCCCTTTCAGGCTCATATTTGACCATGTGTTTCCTGCCCTCACCAGGAAGATCTCAACTCTTCGCCTCACTCTGGGCTCCTTGTCAACCTAGCCAGTCCCTCTTCAGTCCCCTGCAGAGCCTTGCCAAGTTCTGTCCTTTCCTCTGCCAGGAATCCTTCTCGCTTATTGGTTTATGAAACAATTCTGTGAGTGTCAGCATGGGCCTGGCTACGTGTTGGATGGTGGGCATACAGTGGGGAAAGAGACAGATTCAATCCCTACCCTCACGAAGCTCAGGAGGTGAGCTTTACAATCTGCCTTCAATATTCTGTGTTAAGAACTCAGATCCTCTCTACAATGTTATGAGGTATGAAACTAACAGGTGCCATTTACTGTGCCAGACAATATATGGGGGTGGGGGTGTGTGTGTAAGAAATATCCCACAGGCCAAGTACTAGACCAAGTGATACGATATGTAAACAATAGTTAAACTGATTGTGTATCTTTGCCAGGCCTGTGCTAATAACAACAATCATAATCACCGCTAGCATTTATAGAACATTTACTAGATGCCAGGTGCTGTTATTCATACTTTACTGTAGTAAGTAGGTCGGAGTCTTTATAATTACCCTCTGAGGTAGGTTCTATTATAATACTGATTTTATAGGTGAGAGAGATTGAGACTTAGAGATGTTAAGTAACTTGTTCAAGGTCACACACCCAGGCCCTGGCAGAGTCAGATGGGAGCTCAGGCTGTCTGGGTGTGGGTGAGGGACCAGTTAAGTGGGGTAGGAGCAGCCTGGGAGAGGTCTGGGGTCTTTGGTGGGAGAGGCTGAGTGGATGATGAAATCACACATGACGTTCAGACCAGCACTATCCAACAGAACTTCTTGCAAGGATGTAAATGTTTTATATCTGCACTGTACAGAAAGGGATGTAAATGTTTTATATCGTTACTGTACAGAAAGGGAGCCACTAGCCACATGTAGCTACTGAACACCTGAAGTGTGGCCAGCGCCACTACAAAACCAATCTTTAATATCACTTAATTTTAATTAATTTAAATAGACAATAGCCAGATGTAGGCAGTGGTAGCCATACTGAACAGCTCTAAATTATGCTTTTGCCAACAATAGCCCACAGGTCAAAGACTATTACTTTTGTAAATTGTTTTATTGGCATATAGCCACACCTACTTTTTAATACTTTGTCTGTAGCTGCCACTATGTTACACAGCAGAGATTACAAAGACTGTAAGGCCCCCAAAACCTAAAATATTGACCATTTGGACTTTTAGAAGTTTGGCAACCACTGCTCTAGTCTGTGGAGAAAACAGAACAGAGCAAGAAACAGCCTCCTCACTCCAGGTAGAAGTAACTTACAACTGCTGGTCAGTTCTGTACTGTTACCTTTCTGACCTTCCTCCCCGCCTCCAGACCCACCACCGTATGTGCTGCAGAACCCTCTTGATATTATTGCCAACAATAGCTCCTACAGAATGAAGGCCCACTGTGTTCCATGCACTGTCTTATCCCACTGAATTTTCACAACGGCCCTCAGAGGCAGGTATATGACGACGTACATTTTATAGAGGTGAAAACTGAGTCTCAAGGAGTGACCTGGGTTCCCCAAGGCTAAAGCGCTTACAGGAACATAACTACTATCTTAACCCGGGTCTGCCAGTCCCCAAGGCTGGGCCCTCCTACTCCTATAGATGGAAAGAGAGGTAGTGCTGTGAGCCAGGCTCCTGTCATGTACAGGCACTTCCGTATTGGCCGATGCCACACCTGACAGCTGAGCAAGTTGGTGTGGAGGGTCTGGTGTGATTTCTATAAGGCTTGCTCTGGCCCCATGGGGGAGATGTACCCTTGTCCCCCCAGACCCTGTCTCCAGCCCTGCTCACTGTTGATCAGCTCCAAGGCCTCCTCCTTGGTTCGGGTGATCTTCTCTTGCCTCCAAGATGAAGGCCGCCGTGACTGGCTGTGCTTGACCAGCAGGTGTGAGCAGCGAACCCTGGTGGGTTCCCCCTGTCCATTTTTGCCTCCGCCACTGCTGTTGCCACTTGGCCGCTCCCATTGGCTAGCATTAGTGATGTGATTGAAGTAGTATACCCGGCCTGGAGGGAAAGGAGGTGGGAATTCAGCTGGGACTGCTCATAGTATACCACCCTAAAGCCAGAATAAGAGATTGGCCTATGAGATGCCACTATTTAGCAAAACCACTGTGTCCACCACCAGCCACAGGCCCTTAGAGAGCTAACTTTCTAGGTGGGGGCAGACTGGCACCAGTCAAGTAAATAACATTTGATAACTTCAGTCATTGTTAACTTTGAATAACTGAGGGTGATAACAGAGAAAGAGCCAGGGTAGGGGAGATGAAGTGGTTCACAGCATGCACTCAAGCCAGGCCCCCTATTCAAATCTGGCTCTGCCACTTAACTCACTGTATGACCAACCTTCCCCAGGCCCTGGTTTACTCATCTGTAAAATGGAGATGACAACAGTGTCTGCCTTTTCGGTTGTGGTAAGGACTGAACGAGTTCACATCTCTAAAGTGCTTAGGATAGCTCCTGATACACATTAAGAGTATGATAGCTATTACTATCTCCATTTTATAGATAACAACACTAGGTAAGGTTACCTGTGCTTCCAGGCACATTATGGAGGGAGGCAGAAATCTACCCAGGTGTGTCAGATACCAAAGCTCTGCTCTTTTCCCCTACAGGGTACTGTGCTGCACAACAAGGAGCCAGCATTACTGGGGGCCATAAGTTACCCAGGGATTGAAGAGCACAGAGTGTACATGGCACACAAGAAACTTGAAATGGGAGGACTCAGTAGAAAAGGGGTGTTACTGCCAGGGTTACATGGAGGACTTGTGCCCACCATTGTGAAGAGCTGGCTGTCATCCCTAAGGAAGACTGTCAGGATCAAGCCAAGCAGAAATGGCAGGACTGGTGACCCTGGGTTGAGCAAAGCACCAGGTTTATCCCACAGGTCACGGCCACAGGCCATGGCCACGGCTAGAGCAAAGTGAGCAAGGGCTGTGTCACTGATGGTCTCCAAAACCTTAGCAAAAAACTGTCCCTGAAAAATGGTTAAATGAGAGATAATGCCACGGAACTTCATGGGGTTAATGTGGAGAGTCGATGATGCATGCTAAGTGCTCAGTGGAGCGCCTGGTGTTCAATAAAACAGAATTATTGCTGCGACTATGATTACTAAAACAGAATTATTACTATGGGATGGAGGCAGTGGAGTATGATGCAGGGCCTGCTCTCTGCAGTTTATAGTGAGAAGGGCATGGGGCTCTGGATCAAACTGGTTCTAACCCAGCCTTCAGTCCACACCCTTTGAAATGAATGATCTTGAGCAAGTTCCTTACTTTTTTTGACCTCAGTTTCCTCACCTGCAAAACTGGGTTAAGGACCACAGATTCCCTGGGGTTGTGGCCATTCAGAGAAGACACTTAAAACGCTTGGCACAACGCGTGGAGCTGATAAAAGTGCCCTGTGGTTGACCATACTATTATGGATAAGCCTTAAAACAAACAAGAACAGGGACCCTTCTCAGGCAGAACATCACCATAGACTCCGTATGAGGTGTGGGTGGCAGGCGTGGTAGGAGGAATAGGTAATGCATCCGAGGACGGGCAACACCCTGGGGCCACACCCTGAGCATGGACCTGGGGTGTCCTCCCCGGGGGTGACCTTAGGGCCCAGCGGGATGCAGAAACGTCCCCACGTGTGGCCTTCCCCCCAACCCCCCCCCCCCCCCCCCCGCCCCGCAATACCAGGTGCAGTAGGCCGAAAGGTATAAGCCGGATCCGCAGGGCCAGGGCAATCGCCCGCAGAAATGCCGCAGGATCACCAGCCCCTCACCAACCCCCTCAGTCTGCTGAGCCGCCACGGCCCCGCCTTAGTTTTCTCCGGCTTCCCGGTTCCAGAGGCTCGAAGCCACCACAGGGTGGGCCGGGGCCGTTACCCGCGACGACGCGGAGGAGCCAAAACCCCACAAGAATCGGACGCTGGCGCCACGCCCGGGGGTCGAGCTCGAGCCTGGTTCCGCAGGCCTGCGCAGCCCCGTCCCAGCCCCGACCCCAGCGGCACCTGAGCTGCGGCTCATGCGCTTTTCCCAGCCAAGCGGCAGCTTCTCCTCATCCGCCATCTTCCCTCCTGCTGCAGCGCCTGCTCCACCTCCGCCGCACCGCCTTTGCCGCCCGCACCCGCCCACTGCCGTCGCCTATTGGCTGGGCGCACCTTGCACCGCTGCCTGGCAACGATTCTCATTGGGCATCTTAACTGAATTTCTGGCTTTCTATTAGGCAGAAGCGACAGTGGGTGTGCTCCCACCTCTTTTAGCTTGGCCCCGCCCTCTTCCTCTACTCGGCCCCTAACTGGTGAAGAAGGGATGCACTCCGCCTTTTCAACGCCCTCCGGCAAGCTTCAAAGAAGTCTCGACCCCTTCTTTGCGTCCTTAGCCACATTGCCCATCCGATTGGCTACTGCAGCAACAATTTCCGTCTTCCTAAATAGTTTACGGAGGGGTGCAGCCCCCCATACGAAAGTGTCTGGCTGGTGTGGAAGTAACGGCAGCCGAGGAGGTACTTGGGAGTTGCGGTGCTGGCTTTGCTGTTGCCATAGCAACACAGTTGCCTTGGTGATGAGCAACTAATAACCAGAAGGCTAAATTTGGTCCTCCATCTTCCCTCTTCCCACTTCTTGTCTCCAGATGTCCAAAACTAACCCACCCCCTTTTGCTTTTTGTGCAAAACTAACCCTTTCCCTATACCACTGCCTCAAACACCTTACACTTACCTTGGAACCTGCTTACTTCACTTATTTCCTCTCAAGCTGGCTCTTGCCTCCATCCTGATAACGTCGGTATTGGCACTGCCACTCAGTTGGGGACACAGGAGAAGATGCTGGTGGAAGAATGATGAATTGAATTTGGGTTACTTTAAAATGGAGTTTGAAGCGCCCATGGGACACTGGGGAGGTGGTTGGGGACCCCAAACTGGTGATAGATATGGAAGTCAAGACACAGGGAAGAGTTCATCAGTTCATCTATAGCATGGACCTTCGTGTGACTGTTAAAAAGAATGAGGCCCAGTAAGATAAAAAAACAGGGAAACAAAATAAAACAAACAAAAACAGTAAAAATGTTCACAAGAAAGTAGAGACAGGATGTGGTAGAAGGTTAAGAGCACTTAACAGTCATACTGCTTGAGTTCAAAGCCTGACTATACCATTTGCTAAGACCCTGAACAAATTACTTAACCTTTGCATTTCAGCTTTCCCATCTGCAAAATGAGGATAAGAAATAAAATAATTTCATACATACCTTTGATATCAAGATTAAATGAGTTAATTTTTACAAAGCACTCAAAAGAGTGCCTGGTCCATCCATAGTAAGGGTGTATTTTCTGGGTAGAAAAAAGGAAGTCAGAGTATGCACAGCATAGCAATTACAGTATAGTATGTAGAAAGCATAACAAAAAAATCAACAAAATTACATAAAATAATGATATTACTTACAGAAAGATATCGAAGCATTAAAAAAATCACAAAAAGCAAGCTGCTTAAGAGTATCAGAGTTAGAATATGTACAATTAACTCTGTGTAAAAACTATGTTTATATTGCAGAAAATTTCTGGATTCAATCAAATATGTTAATAACTACCACTGGTGATACAGGTGAAGGAAGAAATGAGCAACTTAAATGACATTTTGATTTTTTCACAAGTATGTATTAGCATAATAATCTTTCTTTAAAGTCTCAGTCAAAAAACTACTGGATCTGATGAATGAATTCTGCAAGGTGGCAGGATATAAAATTAATACTCAGAAATCAGAGGCATTTTTATATACTAACAATGAACTGTCAGAAAGAGAAATTAAGGAAGCAATCCCCTTCACCACTGCAACCAAAAAAATAAAGTACCTAGGAATAAATTTAACCAGGGAGATTAAAGACTTGTACTCGGAAAATTATAAAACATTGATAAAAGAAATCAGGGAAGATATAATACAAACAAGTGAAAGCATATACCGTGCTCATGGTTAGGAAGAATAAACATCATTAAAATGTCTATTTTACCTAAAGCAATTTATAAATTCAATGCAATACCAATTAAAATACCAATGACTTACTTCAAAGATATAGAACACATATTCCAAAAATTTATATGGAACCAAAAGCGAACACGAATAGCCTCAGCAATCTTGAAAAGGAAGAATAAAGTGGGAGGTATCACACTTCCAGATATCAAGTTATACTACAAGGCCATTGTACTCAAAACAACCTGGTACTGGCATAAGAACAGGCATATAGATCAATGGAACAGAACTGAGAACACAGAAATAAACCCACACTTTTATGTACAACTGATATTTGACAAAGGAGGTAAGAGCATACATTGGAGTAAAGACAGCGTCTTCAACAAATGGTGTTGGGAAAATTGGACAGCTACCTGCAAAAAAATGAAACTAGACCACCAACTTACACCATTCACAAAAATAAACTCAAAATGGATAAAAGACTTAAATGTAAGCCATAAAACCATAAGCATCTTAGAAGAAAACATAGGCAGTAAGCTCTCTGACATTTCTCGCAGCAATATATTTGCCGATTTATCTCCATGGGCAAGTGAAATAAAAGACAGGATAAACAAATGGGACTATATCAAACTAAAAAGCTTTTGCACAGCTAAAAACAATAAGAACTGAATAAAAAAACAAGCTACACAATGGGAGAATATATTTGACAATACGTCTGATAAGGGGTTAATAACCAAAATTTATAAAGAACTTATATCATCTCACACCAGCCAGAATGGCGCTCATCAAGAAAACAACACAGAATAAGTGCTGGTGAGGATGTGGAGAAAAGGGAACCCTCCTGCACTGCTGGTGGGAATGCAGACTGGTGCAGCCACTGTGGAAAACAGTATGGAAATTCCTCAAAAAATTAAAAATCGAACTGCCTTTTGACCCAGCTATACCACTTTTAGGAATATACCCCAAGAACACCATAGCACTGTTTGAAAAGAAATGCACCCCCATGTTTGTGGCAGCATTGTTCACAATAGCGAAGATCTGGAAACAGCCCAAGTGTCCGTCAGTGGACGAGTGGATTAAATAGCCTTGGTACATATATATTATGGAATACTACTCAGCCATAAGAAATGATGACATCGGATCATTTACAATAACATGGATGGACCTTGATAACATTATACTGAGCAAAATAAGTAAATCAGAAAAAACCAAGAACTATATGATTCCATACAGAGGTGGGACATAAAAATGAAACTCAGAGACATGGATAAGAGTGTGGGGGTTACGGGGTTGGGGGAGGGGAGGGGCACAAAGAAAACCAGTTAGAAGGTGATGGAAGACAATTGGACTTTGGGTGATGGGAATGCAGCATAATCAAATGTGAAAATAACCTAGAGATGTTTTCTCTGAACATATGTACCCTGATTTATCAATGTCACCCCATTAAAATTAATTTAAAAAATAAAACTGAAGTTTATACAAATGTGTTGAGAAAGTCCTGACGTCAGGAGAGAGAATGGGGTGAGGAAGATTTTCCTTTTGGTGTATACTTTTCTATGCTGACTTGAAATCAAAAGGAATTACCTTGTCAAGGCTGTCATGTAGTTTATTTATTATTTTTGTTTTACTTCAGGTCTTCTATTTGTTAATTTCTTTTAATATATATTTTTAAAATTTATGGGGGTGACATTGGTTAATAAAAGGCTGTTGTGTAGTTTTAAAGAATTTCTTTGGTTTTTGAACAGCCAGGTGGAGGGGGAGATTGAGCTTTAAGTGTAGGAAGAAGAAGGGTACCAGGAAATAGACATGTCTTAGGGGTAGGGGGGGGCTAAGAAGCAGGTAGAGAGGTGACTAATGGGAGACCAAATAAAAACCATTCTTAATGCACTATAGGCTGGCAGCATCCCAGGCAGCTTAGTGATGAAGGGAAGGCAGAGGCTGGAAGGAAGGAGCTTGGAGGGAAGAGGAGGCACAGGGAGCTAGACTGCACTGTGATTAGGGACTAAGGAGGACAGGGCAGGTCAATACAAGAGAGGAGAAAAAGAATGGAGCAAGCTTCTGCATGAAGCTCTTGAGAAGGCCTTCAGAATATAGCTCTGGGAAAGGATAGTGCCAAGGTCGACCCCAGGATTTGTGGGTAGGGGCACAGAGTTGAGGTGTTTGTTGTCTTGTCTATTCACACCTGGGAGAAGGTGGCTGGAGACAGCTAATAACACTATGTAGCAGACATCCTGCTGTTTTAACTGTATTATCTCATTGAAATGTGGGTATCATAATGGTACCCCATTATAAGGGATGAAATTGAGGAGCAAAAAAGCTGACTTCCCCAAATCCCACTACTAATGATGTCAAAATTCAGCCTTTGCCACACTGTCCTGCTGTCCACTAGGATTTCAGAAGCACTAGGTACTGTAGATGCTTAACTGTTTTATATCATATGCAGTTTACAACATGACAATGAAGTGAATACTATCAGTTCCAGTTTGGAAAAGGAAATGAAGCCTTAGTGAGATTAAGTAATTTGCCCAGGGTCACTTGGTATCAGAGCTGGATTCCACCCATAGTCTGTCTGAATCCAGAACCTGTATTCCTAACTACTACATCTACTGTCCCTACCCAGAGGCTCCTTAGTCTGTTATGATTACTGTTAGGATGACAGTAATCTCAGTATCTCTTGCCCTTCATAAACCCATGGCAAGGCCCAGACCTCTGGGCTTCCAGAAGGCTCCCAGTCTACTGGCTTAGTTTTCCCTCACTGATCCAGTTAATCTTCAGCTCTTTTTCTTTTTTTACAGAGACAGAGAGAGATTCAGAGAGAGGGATAGACAGACAGGAACAGAGAGAGATGAGAAGCATCAATCATCAGTTTTTCGTTGCGACACCTTAGTTGTTCATTGATTGCTTTCTCCTATGTGCCTTGACCATGGGCCTTCAGCAGGCCAAGTAACCCCTTGCTCGAGCCAGTGACCTTGGGTCCAAGCTGGTGAGCTTTTTGCTCAAGCCAGATATGCCCCCGCTCAAGCTGGCGACTTCGGGGTCTCAAACCTGGGTCCTCTGCATCCCAGTCCCACGCTCTATCCACTGCGCCACTGCCTGGTCAGGCAATCTTGAGCTCTTATTGAGTAACTGGGCACTGAGAGCATAGTGACAACAAGATATCAGCCTCCCCTCATTAGACAGCCTTCATTCAAAGATGACAACAGAGAAGCTGCTTCTAAGTTTTTATTAACATGACTTTTTAAAAACAAGCATCCATACCAGTGTGAGGGGTGAAGGTGGGAAAAGAGGGGAAGGGAGGGCAGGGTGTGGGGAAGGAATTCTGCTCTATTGGTAATAAAGCTCCAGGTTCATCCCATCGTGGATTTCATCTGAAGTAAAGGTGTTAAGGAATCCTTCCTATGGGCTGGGTCCCCACCCTTTTATCTCTCTCAGCTAGGGCAGGGTGGCCTGAGTGCTCTGCTCAGAGCTAAGGAAGCCACTTGGGACTGGGTCGGTTTGATTTGTAATGAATCCAAACTATAAAAAAGGTCATGCTCCTTTTGCACAGCAGACATGACCGAGTCTCACTCCACCCTGACCTCCGTCCACACCAGGTGGAGCTCATTAATTAGTAATATTTTGACCTAGTGCTCACTTTGGCAGCACATATAATAAAATATATATACCTTAAAATGTCTTCTAAGCCTGAAAATATTGCACTAGTCAACCAACCACCTTCCTCCCCAACAAAATAATTACAAGACTCCCATTTTTAAATGCTTACCATATGCTACATACTAAGTTAAACATCTTATGTGTATAATCTCAGATAGATTCAGTATTGAACAGAGAACCAGGACCTTCCTCAAGAAACCATACAAAGGATACAGTCCCCCAGAGAAACGTGGTCCTTAAAAATCGTGTACCTATGGAATAGAAACTTTCAGACAGAAGCCTAAGGTGACTCTACACCCTGGAGGCAGGCTGAGGAAGCCCTGCCCAAGCAAAGGGACTGTCCGCAGCATTTCCCTAACCCAACCCCCAGCTCTGTCACTGCACTCACCACTTCTTCAGTACTATCTTGTTCCAGCGGGTACCCGTCTGGGCTGCTATCAGCTTCTTAAGGTCCCCGATGGTGTCATCGGTGCTGGGCGCATAGGAGTTAAGAAAAATGGTACGGGGTGGTAGAACGCAGAAGGGGACATTGCAGTGCTGAACTCCCTTTGTCAGGACCACATCCGCCCCCTCTACAACATGGACGGAGTTGTCTCATGCCAAACATCCCCACGACCCACTGCCTCTCCCCACTGGTGGATACTTGCACTTCACGCGGACCTTCTTCCCCAGACGGTCGTTGCAAACAACCTCGATCATCCTGTCTGGAGCTACACAGGGAGTGGGGTGGGAGGCAGCGCGGTTAGGACGTCAAGGGTCTCCCAGGCCCCAAGACCTCCGGTAGACTTACGTTCATTTCTCAACCCCCCCAGACCCAAGTCCTCCAGGCCCAAGTCCTTGTCCCAGGCCTGCAGACCCCAGACAGCCGCGCTTCCCCCTCTTTAGGTCGCCTCTCGCAGGCCCGCGAACCGGCAATGGCCGGGTCCTTCCAGCTTTTTTCGGCTGCAGACCACTCCACTTGGCCCCCTCACCTTGAATCGCCCAGAACCTGCCGATGCCACAACCTCGTCGCTGTAGAGCAAAGCCAAAGCCAAAGCCAGGGCCGACACTGAGAGCCGGAAGCGGAAGTGCGCGGCTGGAGCACCGCCCCCCTCAGGTTCCGGTTAATACCTGGCGGCGTTCTTTACGCTCCAACTACAGACCTGGTCTTACGGTCCCCAGGCGCGGCTTTGGGGTCCCCGGACTGGGCAGGGAGACACTTGGCAGTGCGTGTATAGGGCCGAGTGGTGGTCCTGGCCCGTGGAGGGCGGAGATAGGGGCGTGGAAAAGATTTAGAGGTCAGGGGCCAAAGCCCAGCTCGTTGGTTGAGGTCCCATTCACTGCCAGTTGGTGGGACTCTAGAGGGGCTCGAGTGACATCGGGAAGGAGGAGGTGACCTGTCGTTTCTGCGACGAAGCCTCTTACTGCAACTAGGGGGCTAAGGGAAGCCGGGTCGAGTCCAGCAGTCATCGGGTCTAGCCCCCTACTTTCATTCAGGGCTAGGCCTCCTCTCAGGCTAATGCTTCTGCCCCCTTGGGACACCTGGGGTGCCGACTAAAGTGAATTAGCGACGGACCTGTCTGATCCTGGCCTGGGTACCAGCACTTAGAATGGACGTTGTGTGCTCTTTTGAGCATGGGATTGCTAGTTTGAGCATGGGATTATGAATATGATCCCAAAAGTCGCTGACTTGAGCAATGCGTCACTTGCTCTGCTGTAGCGTCAAGCCACATATGAGAAAGCAATCAATAACTAAAGTGCTGCACCAAAGATTTGATGCTTCTCATCTCTCTCCCTTCCTGTTCATCTGTCCCTCTCACCAAAAAAAAAAAAGGCATTATTAAGTATTAAAAAGAAGTCTCACTCTCTTCCAAGTCTTCCGCTTGTGGCCCCTCCCAAACCCCGCCCGGCCTTTGTCACTGCCCTAGCTACGTCTACGAGTCTTCGTTCTCGTCACTAGCCCCGCCTCCGAGTATTGTCACCGCCTCTAGCCCCGACCGCGAATCACATCCCCCGCCCTTAACCACGCTCCTGATGTTGTCACCGCCCCAGGCACGCTTTCCTAGCTTAATTCTGTTTCGAAGCCCCATCCGCTGCGCGTCTCCCCAGACCCCTCAGACCCGCAGCGCCGCATCACACTCCCTCAGAAGGAAAGCTGAAGCTCCCGCCGGCTGCCGTGAGGCGGTGGCCACCTCCCTGCCGGCACCACCTCTGCTCCCGCCTCCTGCGGAGCTCCTTAGACCAGTCTCCCAAGTTCCTTTAGCCAGAAGTGGAAATGCGTGTCAGCGGGATCATGGCGACTTTTTCGGACCTGCCGGACTCGGTCATGCTGGAGATTTTCTCTTACCTCCCGGTCCGCGACCGGATTCGCCTTTCCAGGTGCGGCCTTGCCCCGCAGTTGGGAGTGGGGGACGAAGAGTCATGCAGGGTAGGATTTGTTCTAACCGCGGTTTCCTTCCTCAGAGTGTGTCACCGTTGGAAGAGGCTGGTGGACGACCGGTGGCTGTGGCGACACGTCGACCTGACGCTCTATACGGTAACTGGGGTAGGTCGGGCGAGCCTGGGCCGCGTTCTGGTGGCCGGACCTCAAGGACCAGCCCTCCCACACTGGATTTCGAGCCAAGGCTGTTCAGGGAGCGTCCCGGCCGTGTCGCTTACCTGCGCCACTGAGAGAGAGAGCTCCCGGCCTCGGTTTCCCCATTTCCAAAATGGGGTTAACCGAGATTTGCAAGGAATGGGTTTAGAGTAGTGTCTGAAATATACATAGTCAACATACATAAATGCTGGTTGGTTAGATTATAATTTATGATTATTTTTACTGATGAGTTTTCATAGGGAAATAATTTTCCATAGTCAACTTATTTCCAGAAATAATTTCCTGAGTAGTGCAACTGAACCATTTCTACTTTCAACCATTTGCATTTTATTTTACTTTATTTTATTTATTTTAAAAGAACTTTTAATTATGCACACATACTTTTTTAAAAATTGATTTGGGAGAGAGAGAAACATCAATTTGTTCCACTTATTTATGCATTCATCGGTTGATTCTTATATGTGTCCTGACTGGGGATTGAACCTGCAACCTTGGCTTATCGGGACAACGTTCTAACCAACTGAGCTACCCGGCCAGGGCCTACCATTTGCATTTTATTTATTTATTTTGTTTTAATTATGAACTATTTCAAATACAGAAATGTATAGAGAGGCCCTGGCCGGTTTGCTCAGTCTGTTCGAGAATCCCCCTGAAACACCCAGTGTTGAGAGTTCATCCCCCATGGGGAAAGCAACCAATGAATGCACAACCAAGCAGAACAACAAATGAATGCCTCTCTCTTTCTCATTCCCTTCCTGTTTCTCTAAAATCAATCAATTAAAAAAAGTCTATAGACCCTAACAGTTTCAGATAAACAGGCACTCACCACCTAGATTTAATCTGGGTTTTTTTTTGCCTTATTTACTGCAGATTGTGTGAAACACATACAAATGTTTACGTATGCATAAACATTTATATATTTATTGCACTTTTTGAAAACCTCCTCAGAGGTAACTACTATTATAAAATGGAATTGTAGTCTTTTTTTTTTTAAATGAATGCATTTACTTTCAGGAATTTCTTTTTTCTTTTTTCTTTTTTTTGTATTTTTCCGAAGCTAGAAACGGGGAGAGACAGACAGACTCCCGCATTCGCCCGACCGGGATCCACCCGGCACGCCCACTAGGAGGCGATGCTCTGTTGCGACCAGAGCCACTCTAGCGCCCGGGCCATCTTTGCTCCAATGGAGCCTCAGCTGCGGGAGGGGAAGAGAGAGACAGAGAGAAAGGAGAGGGGGAGGAATGGAGAAGCAGATGGGCGCCTCTCCTGTGTGCCCTGGCCGGGAATCGAATCCGGGACTTCTGCACGCCAGGCCGACGCTCTACCACTGAGCCAACCGGCCAGGGCCGAATTGTAGTCTTTCTTTTGGCATTTTTGTTTTGTTTTTTTTGGTGACAGAGACAGAGAAAGGCAGAGAGAGGGACAGATAGATGGGCAGGGAGAGAGCTGAGAAGGATCAATTCTTCATTTTGGCACCTTAGTTTCTCATTTGATTGCTTTCTCATATGTGCCTTGGCCGGGGGCTACAATAGACCAAGTAACCCCTTGCTCAAGCCAGTGACCTTGGGCTCAAGCTGGTGAACCTTGCTCAAACTGGTGAGCTTGGGGTTTCGAACCTGGGTCCTCTGTGTCCCAGTCCGATGCTCTATCCACTGTGCCACCGCCTGGTCAGGCAGACTCTCTGGCATTTTTATTCACTTTCTATGTATGTGCCCATTAGCAATATGCAGTATTATTATTGTACTTCTAAAGTTTATTTTATTTTATTTTATTTTTTTTTTAAATTTGAACTTTTTATTTTTTTTTTTAATTTTATTCATTTTTTAGAGAGGAGAGAGAAATGGGGAGAGAGAGACAGAGGAGAGAGAGAGAGAGAGAGAGAGAGAGAGAGAGAGAGAGAAGGTGGGGAGGAGCTGGAAGCATCAACTCCCATATGTGCCTTGACCAGGCAAGCCCAGGGTTTCGAACTGGCGACCTCAGCATTTCCAGGTCGACGCTTTATCCACTGCGCCACCACAGGTCAGGCTGTACTTCTAAAGTTTAGATGATACTATTTTACTGTTTAGACAATTAAATGCTATTTTACTTATATATCCACCTACAACTAGCTTTATTCACAAATCACTTTTGAGATTTATTCTGGTTGGTGTGTATAAATCTAGTTCATTTCTTTAACTGCTGTTAAATGAATATAGCAAATTTGTTTATCTTTTTCCTGTTGTATGTTTAGGTTATTTCCAACTCTTTACTATTACAGTGTTATAAAGTAGTGTTTCAAACTTTACTGTGCAAATGAATGACCTGGGGATCTTATTAAAATGCAGATCTGCCTGGTCTGGTGGCACAGTGGATAGTGTGTTGACATGTAGCACTAAGGTCACTGGTTCAAAACCCTGGGCCTGCCCAGTCAAGGCACATATGACAAGCAATCAATGAATAACTAAAGTGAAGCACCTCCTGCAACTTCTCTCTGTAAAATCAATAAAATGAAGATATGATTCAGTGGTCTGGAATAGGCCCCAGATTCTGAATTCTGACAACCTCCCAGGTGTTACCCATGCTGCAAGTTCTTGTTCCACAAGAATGTCCTTGTTTCTGTCTTCTTGTATCCAGATACAAGCTATGCTAAAACCTACAAGTGCAGTTCTGAGAGGTAAGGTTATATATATATAATTTTTTTCCCCCCCCTGAAGTTGGAAACGGGGAGGCAGTCAGACAGACTCCCGCATGCGCCCGACTGGGATCCACCCGGCATGCCCACCAGGGGCAATGCTTTGCCCACCTGGGGGTTGCTCTGTTGCAACCAGAGCCATTCTAGAGCCTGAGGCAGAGGCCACAGAGCCATACTCAGCGCGCCTGGGCCAACTTTGCTCCAGTGGAGCCCTGGCTGCGGGTGGGGAAGAGAGAGACAGAGAGGAAGGAGAGGGGGAGGGGTGGAGAAACAGATGGGCGCTTCTCCTGTGTGCCCTGGCCGGGAATCGAACCTGGGACTCCTGCACACCAGGCCGACGCTCTACCACTGAGCCACCTGCCAGGGCAGGTTATTTATATTTTATCATCTTCAATTCTTCATCTGCAATTCCGAGATCAAAAAGTTTGCAAAGCTGAAAGTTTTGTTTTGTAAGCGTGGCACTAATTCATTTGGTGCCAAAACCTGATCTTAACTGTTGTGAGGATATTAATATTCTTTTATTTATTCCACTTAATCTTTCTTTTTAAAAATTTTTTAAATTTTTTTATTTTAGGGAGAGAGAGAGAGAGAGAGAGAGAGAGAGAGAGAGAGAGAAGGACAGAGGGACAGACAGGAAGGGAGAGAGATAAAAACCATCAACTTGTAGCTGCGGTAATTTAGTTGTTCATAGATTGCTTTCTGAGACATGCCTTGAACAGGGGGCTCCAGCTGAGCCAGTGACCCCTAGCTCAAGCCAGCGACCTTGGGCTTCAATCCAGTGACCTTTGGGCTCAAGCCAGCCACTTTGGGCTTTAAGCCACCGACCTTTGGGCTCAAGCCAGTGACCTCGTGCTCAAGCTGTCAACCTCCCTCAGAGTTTCGAACCTGGGTTTTCAGCATCCCAGGTTGACACTATCCACTGCGCCACCACCTGTTCAGGCCATTTAGTCTTATTTTATACTGAATAATATTAACTTGATAATGAGGTGCTGACCTAGACTGCAATGATGGTATTATATATGGTATCTATGCCATATTAATTCTGAATTCTGAAACCTATCTGTCCACAAGGTTGTGGTCCTGTATAGAAATTATTTTTGTAGAGATTGCCTTTTAAAAAATGATTTTTTTCTGTATTATTTTATTCACCATCTTGTGAAAAATATCAAACATATGTAAAAGTTGAAGAATAGTACAAAGAACACCAAGCTACGCCACCATGAATATTGAACTACATTTGTTTTATTACCTGTTGATATATCCATCCATCCCTCTTTCCATCCACCAATCCATTTTATTTTTAAAATACATTGCAAAATAAATTGCAAATAAAACAAACAGAAACAAAAAAAAGTTGAAATATTACCACAGATGAAACTAAGCATTTGACAGTTTCCTTCCCTAGAGTAATCACTATTCTATCCCATCTTTTTTTTTTTTTAATTTTTATTTTAATTCATTTTAGAGGGAAGAGAGAAAAGGAGAGAGAGAGAGACAGAGAGGGAGAGAGAGAGAGGAGAGAGACAGAGAGAGAAGGTGGGGAGGAGCTGGAAGCATCAACTCCCATATGTGCCTTGACCAGGAAAGCCCAGGGTTTTGAACCGGCGAGCTCAGCATTTCCAGGTCGACGCTTTATCCACTGCGCCACCACAGGTCAGGCCTATCCCATCTTTTATGCATTTATGCCCTTGCATCTATATAGAGAAGAAAAGTACAGTGGTTACAAGAGCAAGACTGGCTTTTGGAGTTAGGTTGTGTTCAGTCTTTGCTCTCTCCTCAATCTTAGCTTTTTCCCTCCTGACAAGATTCTGGCCAAGACATTTTCTCAGACACCTGCTATACAACCAGGTACTGTGTGAGCTTTCTAGTTCAGTGCTCAGCCCTGCCCCTGGCAAACAGTAGGTACTCAATAAATGATAGCTATTATTAGTATTGTTCTTTTCTTTTACATATCAGGTATCATTTTGCCACTCTTTCCTGTACATCTTAAGGTGTTACGCATTAGTATCTTTACATCTACTTTGTTCTTAGTTGCTGCCTATGTGGCTATTTTCAAAGGACATTTAGTGTTTTTTTCCCTAGCTTTTTTTTTCATTAATTCTTTTTTTTTCCTTTTTTTCTTTTTAGGTAAGAGTAGGGGAGATAATGAGGCAGATTCCCACATGTGCCCCAACCAGAATACACCCAGCAATGCTCTCTAGGGCCCATGCTTGAGTACTGAGCTGTTTTTAGCACCTGAGGCTGACATGCTTAGACCAACTAAGCTATCCTCAGTGCCCAGGGCCACACTTGAACCAATTGAGCCACTGATTGTGGAGAAGAGGGAGAGAATGGGGAGAGGGAAGGGGAGAGAAGCAGATGTTTGCTTCTTCTGTGTGCCATGACTGGGAATCGAACTTGGGATGTCATACTTCAGGTTGATACTCTATCCATTGAACAACTGACCAGAGCCTTTTTTTTTAGTGAGAGAGAGAGAGACAGAAAGTGGGAGAGAGAGACAGAAAGGGAAAGAGATGAGAAGCATCAACTCTAGCTGTGGCACTTTAGTTGTTCATTGATTGCTTCTCATATGTGTCTTGACGGGGGTTAGGGTGAGGCTCAAGCTGAGCCAGTGACTCCTTGCTCTGCTAGTGACCTTGGACTCAAGCTGGCGACTTTGGGGTTTCAAACCTAGGACCTCAGTATCCCAGGTTGATGCTTTATCCACTGTGCCGCCACTGGTCAGGCTTTTCCCTAGTTTTTGCTGTTTTTTTCTAGGGTAAAATCCCCAAAAGATGAATTACTAGGTCAGACAATATGTGCATTTAAACAAATGAAAGAATTATTGAAAAAATAAATAATGTATTGTACACAGGATTCACAATATGCAAAATAGTAAAAGATGAAAAGGGCCTGGCCTGTGGTGGTGCAGTGGATAGAGTGGTAACCTGGAATGCTGAGGTCCAAGTTTGAACCCCTAGGCTTGCTGGGTCAAGGCACATACAACAATCAATGAACAACTAAAGTGAAACAACTAAGAGTTGATACTTCTTGCTCCCCCACCTCTCTGCTCTCTGTATAAATAAATAAAATCTTAAAAAAAAAAAAGGTGAAAAAGAAGGTCTCCCCTCACCCCCAGTAGTCCCAAGTCCACTCTGGGTTTTTCCCCCAAAGGTAGCAAATACTCTCATTTTCTTTGAAATCCTTCTAGAGATATTCTCTGCATACAAAAACATCTATATTAAACAAAACAGGTTCAGTAGGTATCTACATTTTAAAGTTTAATAAAAGCTATAAGATTGCATTTCAAAGTAGTCAGACCAATACCAAAGCCCACCCTGGATAGCTGCCTGCTCTCCAGCACATCCTGGCCAATATTTTATATTCTCTCTCTTTTTTTTTTTTTAGGAGGGGAGGCAGAGACACTCTCGCATGTGCCCTGGCTGGGATACCCCTGGCAAGCTCACTAGGGGGCGATGCTCTGCCCTTGCTCTGTTGTAACTGGAGCCATTTTTTAGCACCTGAAGCGGAGGCCGTGGAGCCATCCTCAGCGCTTGGGGCCAACTTGCTCCAGTTGAGCTGTGGCTCCAGAAGGGGGGGAGACGAGAGAGAGAGAGAGAGAGAGAGAGAGAGAGAGAGAGAGAGAAGCGAGAGGGGGAGGGGTGGAGAAGCAGATGGGAGCTTCTCCTGTGTGCCTTGAGAATTGAACCTGGGATACTCACATGCCAGGCCGATGCTCTACCACTGAGCCAACCCACCAGGCCCATATTTGATATTCTGAAATGTAAAAAGGTTTGTCCCTCAATCTTGCAGGTTTAAATTTGGCCAGGAAGGTGTGATTTCTCTGTCAAAAATAGTCAACAGAATTTGTTATGCATTTTGTTGTTTTGTTTTCTCTTTTTATTTTTTAGGTAAAATGCACACACAATGAAATGTGTAGTGCAATGAAATGTGTAAATGCTGTTGCTTTTACCAGGCTGTGATTTTTTTTAAACCTAGAGCTAATGTACCCTGAGTAGTTTTAGCCTTTTTCAGTTTTATTTTATGTTGCTTATTTCCAAGGTAGTCATTAAAAAAGGAGTAAAAGTACTGGTTGCTTTGTTTTCTTACTCACTCTAGAACAGTGGTTCTCAGCCTTTCTAATGCCGTGACCCCGCAGTACAGTTCCTCATGTTGTGACCCCAAACCAAAAAATAATTTTGGTGGCTACTTCATAACTGTAATATATGCAGTATGTATTTTCCGATGGCTTTAGGCGACCCCTGTGTTTTGGTCGTTCGACCCCCACCGGGGTCGTGACCCACAGGTTGAGAACCGCTGCTCTAGAAGATAATGAGAATCCATTCCGTTGCTAAAGAGAGATCTGTTTTGATCTTCTCTTTCCTTCATTGCTTTTGTTCAGATCTAGAGGTCACAATGGTGGGGGTTAAATTGTTTTGTTAACCCTGGAAGTATCTGGTCGGGTGAGGCTGGGGGTGGGAGGATAGTTCAGGGGAGCAGCAGAACCCTTCTGGGGCTTGTCTGACTCAGGCTGGCTGGGACCTGGGAACAGCCCCTGTCTCTCACCCAGTCACCCCTCTCTCTGCCTCTTATAGATGCGGCCTAAAGTCATGTGGCACCTTCTTCGCCGGTACATGGCATCCCGACTCCATTCCCTGCGGCTGGGTGGCTACCTGTTCTCAGGCTCCCATGCTCCCCAGTTGTCCCCAGCCCTGATGAGGGCCCTGGGTCAGAAGTGTCCCAACCTGAAGCGACTCTGCCTGCATGTGGCCGATCTGAGCATGGTGCCAATCAGCAGCCTGCCTTGCACCCTGAGGACCTTGGAGCTGCACAGCTGTGAGATTTCCATGCTCTGGCTTCTCAAGGGGCAGGACCCCACTGTGCTGCCCCTGCTTGAGTGCATTGTGCTGGATCGTGTCCCTGCCTTTCGAGATGAGCACCTGCAGGGCCTGACACGCTTCCGCGCCCTGCGCTCACTGGTGCTGGGTGGCACCTACCGGGTGACTGAGACTGGGCTGGATACAAGCCTGCAGGAACTGAGCTACCTGCAGAGGCTGGAGGTGCTGGGTTGTACCCTTTCGGCTGACAGCACCCTCCTGGCCATCAGCCGCCACCTCCGAGATGTGCGGAAGATTCGGCTGACTGTCAGGGGCCTCTCTGCCCCTGGCCTGTCAGTCCTGGAGGGAATGCCAGCTCTGGAGAGTCTGTGTCTGCTGGGCCCACTCATCACTCCAGAAATGCCTTCCCCAGCTGAAATAATCTCCTCCTGCCTCACCATGCCTAAGCTTAGGGTCCTTGAGCTGCAGGGCCTGGGGTGGGAGGGTCAGGAGGCAGAGAGGATCCTGTGTAAGGGCCTGCCCCACTGTCTGGTCATTGTCAGGGCCTGCCCCAAAGAGTCTATGGACTGGTGGATGTGACTCACCAGCTGTCCCTGAGACCCATCTCAATTTTCTTTAATGTGCCCCAAGCCCTCTGAGCGGCACCTTGCAGATGGCAGGTAATTAGGTTAGAGGGGCCTGGAGGCCAACGGTAGAGAGAAATGAGGCCTTGGCACCACCAGACAGTTGGAATTGTTTGCCAGTTGTGTGGCCTCTGTTACATCAGCCAGCCTGGTCCCCACATCTTGAAATAGGAAAGACCATAGCTACCTCATGGTTATGTTGCTAAGCCTTAAACTTTACCAAGCCTGAGAAGGTGCTCAATAAAGGGTCATTCTCAGGGCGGTCCTCAGGAACAGGATGGATGCAGAAGGGTGTGGTTAGGAGTTAGGGGCCTGAGAGGCCAGTGCTCCTTAGGAAGCCTGGAAGGACTGCCTACATGTGCATCCACACGCCTACACACCACTAAACTATACCTGCATGCCTGGAGGCGACAAGAGAAAGTGCAGGTGTGACGCGTCTTTCATGATTAAAATATTAATGAAGGTTCTAAATTGTATTTTTTTGTATTTTCTATTTCTCAAGTTTTCCACAATATATATTATTTTGGTATTAAATAAAAATACTTTTTTTTTTTGAAAAAGCATTTAGTTCATTCAACAAATGTTTCTAAGCCCCTGCCATTTTGCAGGCACTGTCCTAGGTGCCAGTTCATAGACGTGAACCAGACAGACAAAACCTAAGAGGACAGAGTGATAAACAGGTGAGTCGTCCATGGAACAGTTTCAGAAACCAAGACAATAAACCAGGGCCACGTGATGGAGGTGTGTGGTTAGTGGAGCGGGCCTCTGAACAGAGATCAGATTTGTGGTGCGCCAGCCCTAGGAAGCGCTGCAGAAGATAAAAAAGGCAGAGATGCTGAGATGGGAATGAACTTGGCGTTTTTGAGGAACCAGACAAAGGTCCCCGTGGTTATGGGAACAA